>NC_084483.1:92020468-92629538 GCF_030035675.1 Rhineura floridana | reverse complement strand
TAGTTCTGGGCATTTTCCCAGTCAGCTTGGTTTCATTTCCCAGGAAAAAAACAAACAAATAGCCATGTGATTTTAGGAGAGCAGAAGCTTAGGGAGTCCCTGATTCACCTCAAGATGCCTTGTTAATGGTGCGCTCTGACTCAGAAATGTGAGCATCATCCTTGAAACACCCTGATTTGCCTTGTAATTCAGGGAACACAGAGTGCCGATGTACACCCCTAAATAAATCCAAGTGGCAGTAACAGAGAGCAGGCATGGCAACCAGTAGTCCTGGCAGGGCCATGTGTGGCATCATTTCCCCTTACCCAATCAGATTTCTTTAACAAATGCTACTTAGCATGTTCAAGTGCAATAGAGCACATTCAGTACTACTAAATGATCCCCAATTTCCTTTTTCTGCCACGCTTTCTAGCGTGTTTCATTATTCTATTCAAAAGGTGCATAAGATAAATTTAAATTCTGTAACAGAGGATCAGATTCTGCTGCATATCTTATTTAGCACCCAAATAAGCCACAAAATACACAGAAGGAAAGACAACAGTTGTGTTTATTAAGGAAATCTGCAGTGGTGTAAAGGCCTGCAGGACGGGCAAGAAGAGAGCATACCTTTGAATACCTTTGAAGTCAATGTACCTGACCATGCTGCTATCAGAAGAAAATAAATGCATTTTTGTAAACATTGCTTGGTTGGAAAACTACATCGCAAAATTCAGATAAGTGTGAATTTCAAAGGATGGCTGTGTTTCGGTTCTCATATTGTTTTGGAAAGTGTGAATTTGATTGATTTGACTTTAAATACGGACTGAATCTAATTTCTCCCCCATCCTGAATCTCCCTTTGCCACTTTTAGCCTAATATAATGGGGATAGCAATTTTACCTAGCTTTTTTAATGAGGTGTTTGTATGGATTATACCAGGATAATGCAAGTGAAGCACTATATAGGAACCCTATACAAATACCAAGTATTATTATTATGAGATTATTATTATTATTATGAGAAACTACACACAGAGGAAATGCAAAAGATGCAATAGTACCATCCTTAAAAATGGGATGTATAAGGGTATTTATTATTTCTACAAACAGATCATGCTGATAATGTTGCAAGTGAATGGGAGGTAAAAGGATGGCATTACATTCTCCAGGATGTGGTGAGGTGGGATAAAAAGAGCGGTGAGGTTGGGGAGCTCCAGCTTGGTGGAAGCGGCCCTGCAGGTGCATGCAAACCTGTGGCATGCCACTGCTGCCATCCTGGAACTCCCCTGACCTCGCTGTTGCCTCTCCCCACCCCATCTTCATTCAGGAGAATGCAGCAATGCTGCTGAGACAGCACCACTCCACCACCACCCCACTGCACAAGCCACTGCCGATGTTCCCTACATAGTCCTATTTTTCCCACTTGCCTGTTCTTACAGTTTTTTGTGTTTATAACATTTCTGCTTTTATCAAAACTTAATGTATACGTCACTTTGAGCATGTTTGTGGAGAAACGGGATATAAATCATTTTAAGAAATATTATTTTAAGAAATACTATGAGTACACTCAGCAAGCTTGGCTCTCCATCCTTCCTATAAACTATTTTTATTTAATTAGATAAGAGTGGGGCCATGGGAAGAAAGCAGTGGCGAAGCCCTGGGAGAACAGAGCTGTGTGCGGCATACAGCCTGTGCCCCTCAGCTAGCCTACTGCTCTCTGGCGCACTGTGTCCAATCACCAGTGTTGAAGCAAGATTTAGCTCTTAGTCTGGTTGGCTTCTGCACATAAAATAGGGGCTTTCCTGCCCTTTGCCTCTGGCAGCAAAATGACTGGCCCTTGTCTTGAAAATGGATGACGCATAGATGTAGTGAGGACAACTCTATCTGACAATCCTTTTTTTTAATTAATTTTTATTCAAATTTTCAAAAACAAAAAAACAACACAAAACAAAAACAATTATACAAAAAAAATAAAATGTTGACTTCCGATTTGTCGCAGATCAACCATAGGTCTACAATATATAACAATCCTATCTCTAAAATTATATTACAAAATCACTTTCCTCCAGTAGTTATCTTAATTAATCATCAAATCTCATAAACATTACTTTATTCTTTCCACAAAAAGTCCAAAAGAGATTTCAATTCCTTGAGAGATATATCTTTCAATTTTTCTCCAAATAAACATGTCGCTTAATCCATCTTGATTCAAATCTATTAGGTCCAGTAATTTCAATAGCCATTCCTCCATTATCTATATTAATTCCATCTTCCATCTTCAATAATCCTGTTAAATCCAGTAATTTCAGTAGCCATTCTTCCATTATCAGTATCCCATAATAATCTTGTTGTCATAGCCATAATCCAAATAAACATATCGATTAATCCATCTCGTCGAATCTATTAGGTCCAATAATTTCCATAACCATTCTTCCATTATCAATATTAATTCCATCTTCCATCTTCAATAGTCCTGTTAAATCCAGTGGTTTCAGTATCCACTCATCCATTATCAGTATCTCATGATGATCTTGCTGTCATAGCCATAGTCATATAACAAGAGTCTGATGGGAATTTCCCCCTTCACAAATATGTCCTTGCCATCAATTCTAAATATGTTGCTGAAATATTGTTGTAAAATCACTTCTCTGCTCTTCTTTTTTACAAAATGCACTGGCTCATCTCTTAAGAGTTTTTCCATTGTCACATATTTGTAATTAATTCCATAGATTTTTTCTATGTCAAGCTCCATCACATCATTCCAGTCAAGAAAATTATCCAAGACGTTGATAACTTTATCACTAATATCTTCATTAGTTTCTTCAGAGACAACGTTGAATTCCAAACAGTAAACTTTATTTCTAACATCCGTAAACTCCAGATCTTTTTCCAATTCCTCATTTGTTCCAGTCTCCATGGCTTGTATCTTCCCTTTAATTTTTCTTTTCTCATCTCTAATCCCATCAAAATCCTCTTTCACAGAATCCCCTATTTTTTTAAACTACTGCATCATTTTGCTAAGTTCAATTTTCATCTCCTTTCTGCTCTGTCTCAGGGTTTGTTTCATTATCTCAATCTCACTCATTATTTTCTGAAACATAATTTCTTCCATGGTCTCAGTCACTTTCCTGGTTGTCATTCTTAAAACCACAAAAACAAAAAATTATTTCAGCCACAATTGGGTTAATGTTTCAGGCTTGCAGACATCAATACAGCCTGTCTTATCTCTTATATATTCAGGAAAACAAAACAAGTTTAGTTCCCAGCTGCAAGCAGTTAGTGGCGTCGTGAGTAAGCAGATTCGTCAAAATGAAATAGACCAAAAAAAAAAAAAATAGTTCCAGACATGATACTCCAAAGTTCATAAATCAAATTTGTTTATTTTTTTCCCTCCTCGAAATAAAAATCCCTCTTCCGTTAATATCTTTAGAATGCACTTCCAGGCCCGCTTTTTGCAATAAAAACAAAGATAAGCTTTTTTCGATTTCTTTCCTCCTTAGTTTCGTGAGTGAAAGAGAAATTTTTTAACTCACCCAGTTCCTTATAGCTGATTCATTGACAAATCTCTTTTTGGTGCAACAATTTAAACCAAGTAAAAAAAAATGGAAAGAAGGATGCTTGCCTGTTAGTTCGTTTTTCTTTGAAGAAAAGATAAACGTGTCGCTTAATCAGCAAGAGCTTTGATGGAAGTTCGTCCGGCATTCGCTGGCTGAACTTTCTCTCATAAATTAATGAAATCCAGTCCTCCCAACAAAAACAGGCTTTGTGGTTAATCTCACGTTTCTCCCTGACCAGGAGAAAATCTTAACCAGTCAAAAAAAAACAAACATTCTGACTGATTAAAGCTGAAAAAACTTCATCTAAGACAAGAGCTTGTCTCAGAGGCAGCACAGGCGAATCACCCTTCCCGGAAGTCCTCACTATCTGACAATCCTACCAATGTGATACTCAGTAGGTTACATAGACGTTTGGGGTACACAAGGAGTGGGCCCAGAAGATGCAGATGTTAGTTGCATGGAAAGCACAGGGGTGAAAATGTACAGGGCATTTCAGAATTACTTTCTTTAATCATATTTGCCAGTCCCCCCACCCCCTAAAACAGCTGTGTTGGCTGCCTTGAGCACCATTTGGTGGAAATATGAGATACAAGTTCAGCTATCTAACAAATAATTGCATGAAATTTCCATAGTGGTTAGCAAGTATGCTCTATGGTTGGCTAGTAATGAGGAAATGGTCACTCAGCTTCCTGTTCTGGTGTAATGGCAGGAGAATCACATGCGGCCTTACTATAAAATAACAGGAGGCAGTTGTTTTGTAGGGCAGGTTGCAGATGAAGCACCACTCTTCTATTTCCAAACTTCCTCCCAGTGTTATCATTTTTAAAAAAGTGACCTCTATTCTAGAGCATGAGAAGTCATTCTGACTTTTTGATTCAGGTGAAAATGTCTAAGGCCATATGTACACAAAAGCAGACCACATGCCTAAATGGTACCATTTCAGACTTCAGATGGCTCCCCCATTAAAAAACAACAACAACTTCCCATGCAGCAGGGATGGAGGAACCTGTGGCCCTAGTCAGCGTGGCCAGTGGTCAGGGATGATAGGAGTTGGAGTCCAGCAAATTTTGGAGGACCACATGTTCTCCATCCTGCTGAACAGGGTCAAACTACATGACCCAGAGTTCTGCGTCACTATCCCCCGTCCCGCCTTTTTGTCCAATAAAACATAGCTGTAGAAGACTGTAATCAGGATTGTAAGAGTTGAGTCAAATGAGGATGCATTGGGGTAGCAGAAAAACAGGCAAGGGTCAAGCAGGTCTTTGAAACACATCTGTCCTATATTGCTACATAACATGTCTGGACTGAACTTCACCTATGAACCACTGCATTGTGCAAACTAAAGGAACTGAAAAGGTCCAAAAAGCACTACTATTGAACTACAGCATTCCGTGGCATATAAGACAACAGAATCCTTTCCGTGATGGATGTTTGTCCTTTTAAATAACTCCTTTAACTGCTTTCAAAAGATACCTGTTATCTTTTCCCGTGTGCAAGAAAGCAGCTTGGGGAAGGTGATTTTGTGAGGAGTCATTGCATAAGTAGGGCCAGCCTTAGGATAAATAGTGCCTATGCGAGGAGTGTCTTCAGTGCACCCCCCATGGTTACCTTTGCAGGGTCACCCAGAGGGTCTGTGGGGCCTGATGCAGGTGTGATGTTGGGGCCTCTGCTGCTGCCCCCTATATGGACGCAGGCATGTGTATACAAACTTGGGGGCCACATGTGAAAATTATTGCATGCTAGGGATGGGTGATGGGTGAGATGGGTGAGAATTTTGATTCAGTTCACATTTCAAGCAGAATTTATCAAATCCGCAATTTCCAAAAAAGTATGAGAACCAAAATACAGTCATCCTTTGAAATTTGCATTCATTAGAATTTTGGGATACTAAACAACATTTGCAAAAATGCATATATAATGAAAGTGTGCATAAAAATGAATAAATGAGTGAAAATAAAATACAAAAAGGCATGAAATTATGAGAAATGGCTGGCAAAAATGTGTACTTTTCTCAAAACTGCCTACAAAAATGATTTTATTTGGAGAAATTTGCATTAAAATGGTGGAGAATTTTCATGAGGATTTTTTTAAAAAATCACAGATTGCTGCAGAAATGCAGAGAACTGAATTTAACATTGCAAAAATGAGAAACTGAGAGAATCAAAACAGACAGATCTTTCCATCCCTATTGCATGTACACACTGTACATATCAGCTCCTCCTTACCCTGGCATCAAGCAGAAAAATAGACGAGCTTCATTTTTTCCTACTTGGGGAGATGGGAATAGGGATTCGGTTGTGCTTCTCCTGCTCCAAACGCCAAACCCCTTTTGGCAGAGCTTCTTTCTTCTTTGTAGGGCTCAGTGTCACAGCTTTTACTTTTAATATTTTTTGTTTTGTAACAGTTCCTATCTTTTGATAAGCATTCTTTATTTTAGAATATCGGTTATTTTTATTTTTAAATAATAATAATAGTAAGTTATACATAAATAAAAAGGTATTCAGCTGACCTCTTACAGCATATGGCTTTATTTTATTATTATTTGCTCAGTATCATTGCCTCAGAGTAAAGCTGTGTTCCACTGATTTTTACGTAGCACAAATGACATCAAGTGGAAACTGAAAAAAGTCCTTCTTCTTCTTCTTCTTCTTCTTCTTCTTCTTCTTCTTCTTCTTCTTCTTCTTCTTCTTCTTCTTCTTCTTCTTCTTCTAAATATTTGTATCCTGCCCTTTTACCCTATAATAGGGCACTCAGGGTGGCTTACAATAAAATAAACATGTACATAATAAAAATTGTACACAATAAACGTACTTTAAAGCTAACTGAAGGAAGATCATTTTTGAAGTTACAACCTGCAGAACCTTGAACAAAAGGTGACAGACACTTACTTTTTGCCACTCCAGCTCACTGCAGACGGTACATTCAAAAACACAGCCGCTGAGCTCAGCTTGGTGTGCCGGGAGACTGCCCAGCTCGTCCACCCCTAAGGCCAGCCCTGGGCACAAGGGGAATGGATTAAACATCCTCTCCCCACCCACCATTCCTCTTCTCATGGCTGTAGTCTCAAGCATCTACTTTTCATTAGTTGAGACTTGGGAGAGAGTTAGACAGGTTTCTACATCATATTGAATTTAGCTGACAACTAGCATGTTGAGGACATGGTTCTAGCTGATCTTTCTTCCTGACATGTGCATTCTTCCTGTGTGGAAACTACCCCTGTAGAGAATAAGGGAGAAAATGTGTATATGATGGGACAGAATCAGAATAGGAAAGAAAACAGGGGAAGTTTGATTTGGGGAGCCATGATAGATAGCCCTATGATCTACCATATCTGTCTGTCTGGTATCAAATGTATACTTCTCTTCATATACATTTCACAGCAAAGCTCAAAACTGTAATGCAAACAATGACCACATCTATCTTCTTTCAGCCTGTTAATCGTAAGACCTGAAGACACAAAAGAGAAAGAAAGGAAACATTTTGAAATGAGTTTGGATTCTGTCTACATTTTCTCCTGTCAATCAAATATGTTTCACTTTCCCCAGCCTTTTAAAGTATTTTTCGGAAAGTATGCTTCAGTTTTTACTCTTGTTGCCATAAAGACATTTGCCTTACTCTTTCTGTCTGTCTCATATAAACATCACCATCTAAAAGATGTGCTACCTATTAAACATCAAATAGCTGCCCTCCAAAAGTAGCTGCATCAAACCTATTGGATGTAACACTTTGATATAATAATACACAGCAGAAAATTTGTAGAAATATCACAATATCATCAATAATAGAGGGCAATAAGTATATTTCTCTACCATTAAGAACAGCAGTTGAGGCCCCATCTGCATTATATATGTTTAAAGTGGTGTAATACTGCTTTAAACAGTCATGGCCTCCTCCAGAGAATCCTCAGAAGAACCGTAATTTGTTAGGGGTGCTGAGAGTTGTTAGGAGATCCCTATTCCCCTCACAGAGCTACAATTCCAGAGTCCCCTGGGAAGAGGAATTGATTGTTAAACCCCTCTAGGAATTGTAGCTCAGTGAGGGGAACAAGGGTTTAGTCCCTGACTCTTGGAGTTGTCCTTGCTGGCACAGACTCACCTGGCTATCCATGCGGTTGTCTGAAGCACACATTTTAGTTGAACATGTCAGTGCAGCGCTCATTTTAAAAAGGTCTGCAGGGCCTGCTGGACTGCCATTATGTGCTTATGATGGTGTCTCTATATCAGGTATCTCTATAAAATTGGCATTGTTCAATCCAGGCCACATAATCAACTAAAATAAAGCCATGGGTGGGTGGCAACCATGCAAACTAACTTTTAACTGTCCCGATTGTATCACCTATGTCTCAACATGATTTGTTAGCCACTTTAGGTGTCATCTTGTCATAAAGGCAAATTGTAGCCCTTTAACGGCCTCTTTCCACCTGCTTTTTGAGCATAAACTGAACACGTGTAATTTCACACAGCTTAATTCAAGTGATAAACTAAATCGCCTCTGCTTTACAGCCAGTACTTAGCGCTTGGCTTTTCACTGGGAAAGTGAAAGCAGATGTAACCCTACGAAAAGAATCAAGGGAGATGCTGTCACTGTACCATTTGTCTCCGTGAAGTGCTGCTACTGGTTCCTCTTTAGACTTCAGCTGTTTTGGTCTGGATGGTGACCAAAAAATAATCAAGGAACAGAGGATCTTAATTCAGCATGGCTTTGCTCTAGTAGAATTATAATGCTATTGAAAATTAAGTGCGGGGGGGGGGGAATTCAGGCTGCACTCTTATAAACACTTGCCAAAGAGTAACTCCCATTGAACTTAGTGGGGCTTACTTCTGAGTAAATATGCATCACTGATAAGCACAGGAAATTGTTTTCAATAGCTGTATTTTCCTCATGGTTCTATCTACATTAGACTGCATGGGGATAGCGTAGATAAGAATGCAAATCATGGAAGAATTATAGTGAAATCCCACTGTTAGTGGTGTTTTCCATGAAAAAATGGAAATGGACTGCCTTCAAGTCAATCCTGACTTATGGCGACCCTATGAATAGGGATTTCATGGTAAACAGTATTCAGATGGGGTTTACCATGCCTCCCTCTGAGGCTAGTCCTCCCCAGCTGTCTAGGGCCTGCTCAGCTTGCCACAGCTGCACAAGCCAGCCCCTTCCTTGTCCGCAACTGTCAGCTGGGGGGCAACTGGGCTCCTTGGGACTATGCACTTTGCCCACGGCTGCACAGGTGGCAGGGCACATAACCCCTGAGCCACTCACTGTGGGGGTGAACTTTAGCTGGCCCTTGACACCCAGGAGACATGAGTGGGGATTTGAACTCACAGACTCTCGACTGCCAGCCAGGCTCTCCTCCCCACTGTGCTATACCATACACCTCCTAAAATATGCTAATTCTCAGATGATAACAGATGTCAAAGATAGCTCAGAATCCACACCATTCCCCACTGGAAAAGTGTAGTCTAACGGTATGGTATGTGAGGCCATCACTTTGCTGGTGCTAAGTAAACCTGGGTCTAGCCAGTGCCTGCATGGGAACTATATGAATACCACCTTGGGTTCCATGAGAAACACATAAGATATAAATGTTAGAAAATAAATACATAAATAAACCTAGTTCAAAATATATCTAAAGATGATTCAGATCTACTGCTTGATTAACTGGGGACACATTTGTAGCTGTTTTTAATTGATTGATCTAAACAATTAATTGACTAAAGCATGTAGCCATCTTCGTTATGCCCTGGCATATTTCAGAGTCCCACCAATTAAAAATAATTTCAGAATACCAGATTTTGTACCTGGCAAGAACTCAACTTACTTGTGGGCCTGAATTCCTGGTGTAACTGGGGAAAAGGAGGCTCCTTCAGACTTTTAAACACCTTGTAGATCAGCTTGTAGGGAAGGGATGTTGAGCTGCAGTTCAGCTGGGAGAAATGTGTTTCAAAGATCTGAGACGGGTGTTTAGGGAGGTCAAGGATAGAGCCTTTGGTGTCTAGGGAATTGCTTTCTTTAGCCTTGGCCTGTTAAGGCCCTACTTGTATGGCCTGGGTCTAGTGAAGGGATTAATTGCCAGCTTAAAAAGTGATCTCTTAACTTTGCTTTTAAAAAAATAAAATAAAAGGAGCCTTTAAAAAAAATAGACAGCTGTCGGTGAGGCAATCAGACGAAGGAGAGAGTGAGTATATGGAACAGAGTGGCATTTGCGGAGACACAGGGCTTCTTTCATAGCGTCGAGTTGGTGGTGGTGACAGAGCCATCTGTCCTGTCTTTTTGCCCTTCCCTGTCTGCCATCAATTTCCTACAAAGTCTCCAAGTGACAGCTCCCTCATAGTGACCATACTTGGAAACAAGGTGTATGACAGGGAGGCAAACAAGATTAATCTGTAGGCCTTGAAGTCTTTTGGAGGAAGAAAGATAGTGAAACTAGCTCCAAGTGAATAATTAGGGCAAGAAGGAGTTGACAGCAGGACCCCCCCAAGCACTGATTCCAGCATTAAGGATTCCTTCGTATTTTGGCATGCACTTTGAGGAATACTGTTTGCATGCAAGCTGCAGGCTGCAAACTGTGCAATACCTCTGGAGCAGCTGCTGATGTAAAAGGAGGAGAGGTGGACTGCCTTTGTCGAGAAAGCCTATAACTTTATGGCAGTGAGTATGCAACAGAATACATATATTCTACAAAGCATATTAAAACTACATGTGTACTTGCACATACTTGCAAAATGTCCGTATAAATACATAGAGATGCTATAAACACTTGCCTATCTCTTATATCAGCACTAAAGGCTCCTCCAGATAGTTTTGTTTGTGTGTGGATATATTCTGCAACTTATCATTGAAGTAATAAAAGTGCATTACATGCTAGTGATTACGGTAGTTGGCAGCAGCTTGAAAGCATTCCATAGCTGCCTGCCTTACAGACATATGACATGCTAGTCACGTTCAATTCAGACCAGAGAATCAGGATCACAGTTCAATACATGAGCTATTGCTTAGGCTAATAAAGCATTGCTGCTAGAAATAAAATATTTTTTTTCATCAGTTCTGATGCTACGTTGCATCGGGTTGTATTAACAAATGTTACACTGAAGATCAGACCATTGAAGGATGTCTTCCAAACAGACACACCTTAGCCTAGCGACCTTTGCTCAAGTCAGTTTTGTTAGCTCCCTTACTATCCACCTACTGTAATTGAAAACAGATCTTCATCCAGCTTTATTGGACACTTCCTTAGGTAGATTTATAATATCACGCAATTTGGACTATGAGTGAGTGGCATACACACCCCACAGGCCTGGTGTGCAAGCTTCGCATGAGGGCCATTGCATTGGGTTCATATACACTCCAGGAACTCAATGAACAGTAGGATACAAATTTGGTACTATAGATATTATACAGCAAGCCATTTGTATAAATCAGTTCACTACCTGGCTTAGGTGTTTTCCACCCTGCCCTTCCAAACATCCCAAAATAAAGGTTTATAGAGTTATGGATACAAATATCCAATCTATTTGGCAAGCTACCTTTACACAAACGGCGTGCCACAAAATAACAGCTGCCATGTGGTTTTCATACAGTGACTCTAACAGGTGGATCAGTCTTGATTGACATGATTTCATTCTTCAACATTCAATGACTCACAACTGACCGTGTGAAATCCCTCTTTTGAAAATGTTGGGCAATATCAAGTGATATTACCTCTCTTTCATATGGCATTTCATCTGTGATGCCTGGATTACACATGGGAGCC
The DNA here is from genome assembly GCF_030035675.1 of Rhineura floridana. Lineage (NCBI taxonomy): Eukaryota > Metazoa > Chordata > Lepidosauria > Squamata > Rhineuridae > Rhineura > Rhineura floridana. Next base: position 92,618,254 of record NC_084483.1, on the reverse strand, counting down.
CATTATCAGGTGATGAATCTCCAAGTGTGAATTCATCTAGAGGGCACCAGGTTGGCAAAGGCTGCCTTAGTTCCTCCACTCTCTACATTCTCTTGCCACACTTATGTAGTACTGTTACATTTTCTCCCATTCTTGACTCTCCCGTGACCGCTTCTCAATAGCAAAATGATTACTGAAGAACTAAAGCACAGCTTTCCATGACATGACACCAATACCAGAGAAGTGCCAAAGGTTTTGCAAAAATCTAGGGACTTCTAAACATGAGTGTGCCTTTCCTATGACTCAGTGCATAGGACTCACTGAACCAGCATGGATGTAATTTCTTACACTCACCCAATCAGTTATGCTGAAGAATTTGGATACTAGCCAGTGTAATCTCTTAGCTGTTAATGGGATTAAACATTTACATTTGAGTACCACAACTTGGCACTGGCCTGCTAGTTTTTCTTTAAAGAATTGTTTTATTAGATGCTGTAGACATTAATGTGTGACACTGGAGAGCGATTAGAGTGTCAGACTAGGACACCTGGGAGACCAGGGTTCAAATCTCCACTCAGCTGTGAAGCTCACTAGGTGACCTTGGGCTGGTCATCATCCCGCAACCTAACCCATCTCACAGGGTTGTTGTAAGGACAAAATGAGGAGAGGGAGAACCTTGTACTCCAATTTGAGCTCCTTCGAGGAAAGGTGGGGTATAAACATAATATTACATAATGAATAAATATATAAATGAAACCTTAAGATCATAAGAAGAGCCTGCTGGATCAGGACTGTGGCGCATCAAGTGCAGTATCCTGTCCTCACAGTGGCCAACCAGATGCCTATGGGAAGCCTGCAAACAGAACCTAAGCACAAGAGCCAGCCACCGGTATTTGGAAGCATATTGCCTCAAAAAATCATGGAGGCAGAGCATAACCATCATAGCTAGCAGCCATTCATGGCCTTATCCTCCATGAATTTGTCTAATCCTCTTTAAAGCTATCCAAGTTGGTGGCCATCAGTGACTCTTGTGGGAGCAAAATGTGTGGTTTAATTATGCACTGCATGAAGTAGTGCTTTCTTTTGTCTGTCCTGAATCTTCCAACATTGAGTTTCATTGGATGTCCACGAGTTCTAGTGTTCTGAGAGAGGGAGAAAACTTTTCTCTATCCACTTTCTTCATGTCATGCATAATTTAATACACTTCCATCATGTCGCCTCTGACTCGCCTTTTCTCTAAACTAAAAAGCCCCAAATGCTGCAACCTTTCCTCATAGGGGAGTCACTCCATCCCCTTGACCACTCTGGTTGCCCTTTTCCAACTCGTATGATATCCTTTTTGCAATGAGGCAACCAGAATTGTACACAGTATTCCAAATGTGGTCACACCATAGATTTTTATAACAGCATTATGCTATCGGCAGTTTTAATGTCAGTTCCTTTTCTAACGGTCCCTAGCATGGAATTTGCCTTTTTCACAGCTGCCATACACTGAGTTGACATCTCCATTGAGCTATCCAATGTGACCCCAAGGTCTCATTCCTGATCAGCCACTGCCAGCTCAGATCCCATGAGCATATATGTGAAATTAAGATTCTTTTGCCTCGACACGTATCACTTTACACTTGTTTACGTTGAACTGCATTTGCCATTTTACTGTCCATTTGCTTACATTGGAGATATCTTTTGGGAGCTCTTCACAATCCCTTTTTGTTTTAATGTCTCTGAAGGCTTTAGTATCATCATCAGACTTGGCCTCACTGCTCACCCCAACTCTAGATCATTTATTTATGAATAAGTTAAAAAGCACAGGTCCCAATACCGCTCCATTTTCTACATCATTAGGAGAGCTGTCCATTTATTCTTAGTCTCTGCTTCCTGGTGCTTAACCAGTTCCTGATCCACAAGAGGATCTCTCCTCTTGTTCCATGACTGCTAAGCTTAGTTAGGAGTGAGGTACCTTGTTGAAAGCTTTTTGAAAGTCCGAGTACACCATCTCAACTGGATCACCTCTATCTATATGCTTGTTGATATTCTCAAAGAACTCTAACCTTGTGCTGCTTTCATCTCACCCTCTTCAAATGTTCAGTTGTTGTGTGCTGTAGAAGGTTTTTCATTGTGCATCTAGTATGCTATTCACCGAGATAATATGCAACCAAATTTCAAAGCTATACATCTGGATTTTAAATACCTTCACAGGGTAAAGCTCTATGATCTTGTAATTGTTAGAACATTTAAAAATATCTCACACCTAAAGTGTGCAATTGTTAGTGGGTAAAACTAGGGCTATTATTCATTAGTTCTGTACCAAGAGCAGAGCTTGGAAAAGTTACTTTTTTGAACTACAACTCCCATCAGCCCAATCTAGTGGCCAGGCTGGCTGGGGCTGATGGGAGTTGTAGTTTTAAAAAGTAACTTTTCCAAGCTCTGTCAGGTGCTACAGAATAGGTGATAATATTGAAATGGCCAGAGTGTAAGGAACCTTGCCTAGAGCTAGGGATGGACAAATGGTCAATTTCTTTTTCTCGTTTTTACAATCTTGTGTTCAATTTGGCATGTTTCTGCATCAGTTTGTGAATATTTTTAAGATGAAAATTCACCAGCATTTCAATGTGCATTCCTCCTAATATACACATTTTTGCAAAGCAATTCCCCCCAGTGTAATGCATTTTAATGTTATTTTCACTAACCTATGCATTTCTATGCACACTTTACCCCAGGACATGCATTTTCTGTACACATTATTTGGTAGAGAACTGCATTGCAAAGACGTGTGGATTTTGGCGGGTGGCTGTATTTCAGCTCATGTATTATTTTTGAAAGTGAACCTAACCAAATTTTAATGTGATTGAACCTAACCATATTTACCCCTCAATCCCTATACTGGAGCAGGGTCGGCTGGGAGGGAACTTTAGTAGGATCACATCCAGGAGATATGATTCTACTCTATTTTAATGTTCCAGGGAACGGGTCCATAGGGAGCAGTACCAAATGGAGCCTGGAAAAAGAATCCAGTACAGGAGTAGGGAACCACATTACTGCAGGGGTAATCTGTTGAGTGCCAGAAGCTGGCTGTGGGCTGGGCTGGAGCCAGTGGTGATCAAGGCCCAAGCCAAAAGCAGGCAGGCCAGAGCCAAAGGTGGCTAGGGCACTCCCTTCTCTCTCTCTCTGCCACCCCTTTTCCACCATCTTTTCCCTCCTTGCCACTCATATGAAATTAGGCTGAAGGCCACAGGTTCCCCATCCCTGATCTAGCACAACAGTCAGTGGCAATACCCAGCTCCACCTAACCAGGAGTGTAGGTGTCCAGGGTTGAGGGGAATTGTAGACCCCTTCCTTTTTTGGAGCAGGGTCCAAGCCAGGTCACTATGAACCAGAGCTTGGAAAAGTTACTTTTTTGAACTACAATTCCCATCAGCCCAATCCAGTGGCCATGCTGGCTGGGGCTGATGGGAGTTGTAGTTCAAAAAAGTAACTTTTCCAAGCTCTGCTATGAACCAACCAATCATCATGAAAGGGGAGCATGTTAGCCACGGAGAAGAATCCTTGTCGCTTTGTGCTTATTGGAACCAGTCAGAGTGAAGCGACTTGAGTCAGCCACTGAGAAGACTCAGTAGCTAACATACAACCTCTCCTTTCATGCAGATTGGCTCTTGGGGAAGTCTGTTTTAGTAGAGTGTGGACTTGGAGATGACATGGAGAGCAAGGGAGATGAGGGAAAATAGAAAAGGGGCGTGGCTGTAGCTATCATGCACTTCTGAATTTTCCACTATACTATTGCATCTAACTAGTATGGAAATCCCTTTCTGCACAGGGATTTTATATGGTTCCTTTTTCTGAATGTTGCCTTCCAGACTAGAAGGACTTTTAGTCTGATCCACCTGGGCTCTTCTTACAATGTTATGAAATGGCTAATTTACAATCTTCATCTATGACGATCTCCTATACACTTTTTCTGGGCATGCTTTTCATAGGCATATCTATTTTATTAGAATTATCTTGTGGGCATATATTTCCTTGTTTTAGAGCGTGCACATGGTAATGCGGACACCATTGTCAACCAGTAATCCCCCTTTTCTTTTATTTTCAGCTATAGAGAGGAGAGGCATAGATCTAGACTCTCTCACTCAAGATTTTAGGTGTGGCCTCTTCTATAGCCATTTCCCCCAAAGGAATAAGGTGGCATTACCAAAAGCATGTAAACATTAACATATGAACATGCATTATATAGTGTATATCTGGGTGCCATCATCATGAAGACCAAGGTGTGGCAAATGGCATTTAAGTATTTCATGTGAAAGCCTGATTCTTTCTGACAGTTGATGAATGCAGGTTTAATATTTCATGTACTTTTCAAGAGAAGGATTCCACTGAGATTTCTTCATAGGAGTTCCATCTTGCATTCTTAGAATAATGCAGTTCTAACCCCCCCTCCAAATTTTTTGCCTAGCACATTATAGACCACAGAGAGCTAAGTAGGGTCTTCTTAAGCACTGGGCCTCTTGCAATTCAGCAAGACAATTTTAAGTGTTGATCCTGTGTCTTGAACGATCAGCTTCACACAGATAGAAGGATTTGCTCACATGGATAAAAAATCATATTATAAACCACTATAAAGGAAAAAATAAAAGGTTTAAAAAAAACAAGAGATTGCTAAACACAGTTCCTTCTCTTTCTGAGAAGAGTCAGAAAACTTGGGCCCAATCAAGACGTACACAAAGGGAAGGACATTGTTTTAAAATTATGTAATGGAATCAGTAGCAGTGTAGAATAGCCTAACTGAACTGCTTAAGGGATCCAAATAACTAATTGAACATGTCACATGTCATAAGCTAACCCTTTCATTTGGGCATTATTACTGTGATCACTGTAATGCTCTCATGCTTATTTTTAGCAGCAATTTTCCTCTTGAAAATATTTACCAGCACTTAAAATACCATATAGGTAGACACTGCAGGGTCTGCTGTGTTGATTGCATCCTGGGACTAAGGCTGAAAAGTACTTCTGTCAATGAGATCAAATTATAGACAGCTCCACTAATCTGCCTCTCATCAGAAATAGCCAGAGGGGGGAGGGAAAAATGCACAAATGTAAACATAAAAGGCAACCTTCATGATTTGCATACTTGTCGTGTTTCATCAGCAAACATTTCCAAGTGCTCAGAGTGGAATGGGCCAGAGTTTAGCATTACTTCTTGGGATCTTATTTTTTAACAAGATGGTGGGCATCAGTGATATTAACTGATCCATTGTTTTCACCATTTTGAGCACGAGCAAAAAAAATTCCACTCTTTTGTACCTAGGCTTCCGTTTATTAACCAAGTGTGCCAAACCACCAGACCAAATGAAAATATACCCTCCAGTAATCATGCATGGCATGCCTTATAACAAGCTGCAGAAACTCTCTAAAGCATTACTGTTATGTTGTGGGGCATCTTGGGAATGTAGCTCACCATGCCTTTAAGCCTACAACAGCAAAACTGGCCAGTTGGAGGCCTAGGGTGAGGGCGTGAGGAGGGTAGGATTAATTATTTCTTCTAATACTAACATCTGTGATTTTTAAGGAAAAGCAGAGGGCTTGCATGTAACCAATTACTGGTGGCTTTAAATTTGTACAAGATGATTTGGCAACACGAGTTTTAACAGATTTAAAGCAGGCAGTGAGCTATTCCTCGATGGATGCTGTTTTTCACACTTCAAAAATTTCCATTGAATCAGTCTCAAACTCCCCTACCCCCATCCCATCCTCATTTTTTTGCCTTTTGGGAGGAAAGTGCATTCTCCTTTTATCCTTTAGTTTGATTGTCAGATTAAGTTGATTCTCTTTTGTGGATACAACAACATGCTGACCAGAGTTTCATTTTATGGCACTTTTGTCCCTTGTTGTCCTGATATGAATCTCTTCACATCTACCATACGTGCACGCGCACTCCCGCCTTTGGAATTGTGGACTCAGCCCCTCTTCCCCTCTAAAATAATACTGGATTTGAACAATTTTGCAGGTATGTATGCCATGCATAACAGTAAATATGACAGTGTACCAGGATATGGAAATGGAGGAAAGATATGCCAATGTGTCATCAGAACTATGAAGTCATCTGTTCTGGGATCAGGAAGTAGCTGAGTTTACCTTCAAAATAAAAAAGTAGCAGAAGAAATTATCAAGGTGTCTATGCAAGGAAGGGCTGTAGCTCATAGAACATCTGCTTTGCATGCAGGTCTCAGGTTCAGCCCCAGGCATCTCCAGGTATGGCTGAGAAAAAATCCTGGCTGAAACCCTGGAGAGCCATTTCCAGTCAGTGTAGACAATCCTGAGCTAGATGGACCAGTGGTCTGACTCAGTCTGTTCAGACCAACCTTGGGAATATTTCCCTCTCTCTTTAATGATGTACAAAAGTGAACATGAAGACCCAAAGGAACGGATCAAATAAGCTGCCTTTCCTCCTCACCTGATTATCAGCAGCAGATCATATAAAAATAAAAATGACAGGCACCCTAAGTCTCTCTTTACTTGAATTGAAAACAGCCTGGGCATTGCCTCATCTAATGACACTACCTCAAGCAGTTTGTATGTAACATGGAGCCTTTGGGTGTGATCTTGTCACCTTAACTTGTGCACCAGTGTATTGACCCTACATCTATCTGCATTGTAGATGCACAGAATCAGGGTCTGTACCAAGATTTATTATTTATTTATTGAATTTCTTATTTACTGAATTTCTTAGTCTCCCATCTGGCTGGCTATCCAGCCACTCTGGGCAACGAACAAAATAGGCATACAAATATAATAGGCATTAAAAATCTGAAAACAATGACGATAAAATCTAGCCCACCCCAAAAGCCTGCCTGAAGAGCCAGGTCTTCACGGCCCGGCGGAAACTCATTATAGAGGGGGCATGTCGGAGTTCATTTAGGAGGGAATTCCACAGGGTGGGGGCCACAATTGAAAAAGCCCTCTCTCTAGTCCTCACCAGTCTGGCTGTTTTGACTGATGGGGTAGAGAGGTCTTTTGAGGCTGATCTTGTTGGGTGGCATAACTGATGATGCTGGAGGCGCTCCTTCAGATAGACTGGGCCGAGACCATATAGGGATTTAAAGGTCAAAACCAACACCTTGAATTGGGCCCGGCAAGCAACTGGTAACCAGTGCAACTCTTTTAGCACTGGAGTTATGTGATCTCGCAGGCTACAAGGGGAAGAGTTGTCATGTATGCACCAAACGCATGCATCACTCTTGCTTCTCCTTGTTCTAAGTACCATATGGAGAGTGGGCTTAGGCTAAAGGAATTATTATTATATGAAATGTACTTGTGTTTGGTTGTAAGTCGCCCAGAGTGGCAGATTAATTTCTGCCAGATGGGAGTCTAACAAATCTCATAAATAAATAAATAATAATAATACATTTGTATAGTGCTTTAAAGTCTTCAAAGTGCTTCACCTGTGTTATTATCTATTTGCAATGCTTACAACAACATTGTAAGGTATGTGAATATTTTTATGCCAACAGTGCAGATGGGAAGGGGCTGAGATAGAGTGGCTTACTTCAGGCCCCCTAGAGAGATCATGGCAGAGGTGAGATCCAGACTTGGACTTCTTGATTTGCAGCTTACTCTTAGGCGCTATGCTACACAAAGACCCATGGGGTGGTATCCAATGCTCCCATTCAGCTAGTGCAAGAGATGGGCACTAGTGGAACAGAAATTTCCTCTCCTCTTCTTTGCCCTGCAGCTCACTACTTTACATCTAAATCAGCTGGGGGGGGGGCTGAAGAACCCCCTAGAAAAGATTTTGGGGGAGCATGGGGGAGGAGAGAAAATGGAAGTACTGCTGCTGCAGCGGAACTCTGCTGATGTTACTTTGGATAAACCACATTGTTCCCAAAACAGGAGACAGGCATCAAAAGGATACAGAAGCAGACCACACTTCACTTAGCCTTAAGCTCTCCCAACTAGGCAAGGTTAAAATCTTAATTTTCCAATCAGTAACTTACTCCTTTCCCCATTGTTCTGTGTTATATGGTCCCAACTGGTGGCATTTTAAAAAAAATGTTACTGGACAGAACTGAAACTAGTGTTACCAGATTGCTATATGAAATGAAGTTCTGTGCCTTTAACGACTGCATAACAGAAATAAATGAGCAGGTGAAGCTTTCTCCATCCTTGCTGAGGAAAAGCAGGCTGATTTTTATTGGTTATGTACTGCCCCTTGAAGAAGCACCCAGGAGGCCTCATATTAAACTAGCCATGTGAGAATGAACGGGAAGAACAGTTTCACTTTTGTAGCAGGAAACTATATGATTGGTTGAGCCTGCATAGTCTTCTCTGGAGCTGGAAAAATCCTGGGTCCATGTAAGGCATGGGGATCCTGTGGCCCTCCAAATGCTGTTGGACTCCGATTCCCATCAGCCTCGGCCAGCATTACTAAAGGTCAGGGTTGATGGGAGGTGTAGTCTAGAAAAACATCTGCAAAGCCACAGGTTCCCCATCACTAGACTATGTGGGCCAGTAACCAGAGAGAATTTTCAGATACTTTTCCTTGTCCCCCACCCCTTACAACCCAAGTTTTCTGTGCTGGGCTTTCCCAGGGAATTCCAATAATAAATAGTTGAGTTTTTGTAAGACATCTGGTGCATGCTGCCCCTGTTGTCACATACACAACAGATATATGCTTGCTGTGCTACTGCAAAAGGCACACAGGCTGTACTGATTTTTTTTGAAAAATTGTAACTATAGTGGGGATTGAGTGGCAGGGAAGATTTGAGAACCCATGACACATTAGACCACAGCACCCTCGTCATGCATTTTGCTCACGTGTAGGGCACTCCTGTGCAGCAGCAGAAGTGGGACTGTGCTCCTAGCCCTGTCTCTGGCATTGTCCTTTTGAGCAGGGAAGCAAAGGGAGCCCCTCTTGTGAGCAGCTGCTTGTGCATAGGAGCTCCATGCAAGTGGGATACCTGCCCAATCTGGGGTCCTACTCGTGTGGAGCCCCTATTTCAGAGGTGGGGAATGCTTTTTCAGACCAAGGGCCACATTCCCTTCTGGGTAACCTATGTGTGTGCATGAGCACGTGCCAGTGGTGGGCAGGGCCATATACAAAAGTGGGCGGAGCAATGAATGAAAAAGTGACCTTTGTACAGTAGGCTAGTTTCTACACACTCTCTCCCTCCAGGCACACAAAAGGCATGATCAGAGTTCAATGACACATTCCAGTCAGGGAAAAGCACTCAGGGAGAGTGTGAAGTGGTGGCAATGAGGGAGGAGCATGGCCTAAGAAGAGAGAGATGTGACTTGGGAGGCCTAAGGTTCCCCATCCCTACCCCATATGCAAGCAGCTGTTTGCACAAAGGCTTCTCTTTTTAGATCTCTGCACTCAGCAAGGGAAGGTTGGAGATGCAATGGTGACAGGGATGCAACATGTCAAGAGCTGGGCTAGAACCAGTGTCTTTTTCCTGCTGCTAGACATGAGCGCCCTACATATGAGTAGAGAGAGGCAAAACTGTTTCAGTTCCTCTCTGTTTCTAATTTTCTCCACATCTCCACATCTGTTTGTGATTTTTTTAAAGAAAACAAGTCCTTACAAAACAGCATTTTAATGCTGTTTTCCTAATATACACATCTTTGTATGCAATTTTGCCTAATGCATACATTTTTACAAGGCAATTTCCCCTTATATAATGCATTTTAATGCTGTTTTCACTAATCTATGCATTGTTATGCACACTTTAGCCTAGTAGATGCATTTTTGTGTACGTTACTTGAGTGGAGAACTGTGCTGCAAAATTCAGATAAGTGTTAATTTTGAAGGATGGCTGTGTGTTGGCTTTGGAAAATGGGAATAAAATAATTTAGCCTATAAAGCAAACTGATTTGCATTTCTCCCCCATCCCTACATGTGGCTACCTGCATGACCAGGACGTGGACGTTTCATGCCTACCTATATTTTGGAATAGCTGTTACAAATGTCATTACATGATGGCACCTTCTGCTTATACCTACACCTGAGTCAAGACCACCAAGCTAATTAATCTCAAGTAGAGAACAGCCTTCAAGCGCAGCAACTTTTGAAAACTACTGACTGGGATTCATTTCAGCCAGTGACTTATCAGCAAATTGTTTCATATCCAAGTACCAATCCCATGAGCAGCTTGTTCTCTGTCAAACGTTATAAACTTCACTGCCGCACTCACAGCTTCACATAACTTTTTTATTAGCTAAATTAGCTAAATTTATTAGCTAACTGCTACTAGACTGTTAGGACTTCTGCTGAAGTACAGCAAAAGGACTCTCAGCCAAGTGGTTTTATTAAAATGTGAATCAAAGAGATGTTTACATTATTACAATTCTATTTCATCCTATATCGTCGATTATTATTAGATGTCAATGAGAAGAGAGGAAACTGAAGAACATTAAATTCTATTCTATTGTTCAAAAGCAGCAGAGTACTAGATTTTGATAATTGGATGCTATAACCACTGGAAGATAACTTCCTTTTAAAAAAAACACCTAGCGAATCTGTCAGATCACATTTACCCTGGGAATTGATGGGCAAATTTTGGAAACCAGTTTGATTTCTGTGCTTTTTTTTTACATCATAAATTTTGTCCAGCCACTTGAAACCATAATCAGAATCTTCAGAATTAGAAAATACAAATGGGATCTGTGTGGAATGCTCCTGTTTGGAGTTCCAGCAAGCCATGCCCTTTTCATTCCCTTCCCTTCCACCTTAGTTTGGCCTTCCTCCTGCCCCCACTTGAATTAGATCATCATTCCATGCCCACTGAGTAGGCTCAGTCCTCACTGGGCTATTTTGGGTTCCCTCCCTCCCTCCCTTTTTTAAAGAGGTTTTTCCCCCCTAAAGATTTTTCATACTTCTGCAGACTGGGTTTTTCCCAAGCCTACTAATAGTTTCCTCTTGTGCGCAGATAGTGCTGTTTTGGTTGCATAATGATCCACATCCTGAGAAAAGTTCACTGTTAGTATATAGGATTTTCCTTGGATCAAACTGGCATTCATGTAGATCATCAAGTTCCACCTTCAAATGTGAACAGGGCTGCTGCATACAGATGGAACTTATGCATCTGGAAAGTGGGGAGAAGGCCCGGTGTAATTCTAGGAACTGGAACTAATGAGGGCAGACAGGGATCTAAAATATGACCTTGCAAAGGTCTCAACAGAGGGGTATTAGTTCTACTCAGTTCTCTTAAGCTACTTTCCAGAAATCTCAATTGAAAGTTAAAGAAAGCCAGTCTGATCAACATGGCTTCATATTATACTGACTCTAATAAGTTGATTAAGTGCAAACATATGGAGGTTTGTGCACTGAAGTCGAAAGAGCCATATGAATTGGTTTACAGTCACAGTCACATTGCTACTACTGGTCTGCATGAATGGACAGTAAAATGGCAAATGTGGTTCAGTGTAAGCATGTGTAAAGTGATGCACATTTAGACAAAATATCCAAACTTCACATATATGCTAAGTGGTGGTGACTGACCAGGAAAGAAATCTGAGGTTGTGGTGAATAGCTTGAGGAAAATGTCAACCCAGTGTGCAGCAGTTGTGAAGAAGGCAAGTTCCATGTTAGGGATCATGAGGAAAGGGAATGACAACAAAACTGCCTAAGTCATCATGCCATTCTACAAATCTATGGTGCGATGGTACTCAGCATACTATGTACAGCTCTGGTCACTGCACCTCAGCAAGGGTATTATAGAGCTGGAAAAGGTGCAGAAAAGGGTTCAAAGAGCTATAGCCATTTATTGTGGCGATACTGTAACATTTAGAAATTTTAGCTTAGAAAAAAGGTAACAGCAGCAGCACTGGGAAGGGGGAGAAGGATCTGATAAAGTGACTAAAATGCGAGGAAAGTGGATAGAGAAATATTTTCCTCCCTCTCTCATAATACCAGAACCAGGGATCATCCAATTAAACTGAATGTTGGAAGATTCAGGACAGACAAAAGGAAGTACTTAAACTGAGGAATTTGCTACCCCAAGATGTCATTACGGTTATGAACTAGGGATGGGGGAGAATATCAGACAAAATCGAACCTGGTACTTGATCCCGACTGAATTCGCTAGTTCGCCATCCATTTGGAGTGGCACCGATTTCTTGGGGCGGCTGGCGGCTGTAATCGGCATGGATTTTGTGGCCACGACTGCAATTGGCAAGATTTCTCCCCCCAAATCCTCCCCCTATTTTACATAAATTTTCATAATGATTTTTCGCAATGTTTTCCCTCTCCGCCAAAAAACGCTTGGAACACTGTGATCATTCACGTAAGTGACCTAAAAATTATGCAATGTTTTTCTCCGCTGCCAAAAAACTACGTGGAATGCTGTCATTTACGTAAGTATCTACAAAAACAATTATGTAATTTTTGCAACCTGAAAAAAACACCTGTGGATCGAATCACCCCAAAACGCACACAGCAGATTGAATCGGCACGAGGCAGAGAAAGAGGAAACAAAAAAAGGATGGACCGGTAAAGAAACTACGGACTATTGAAATGCATGCAGATCGCCACCATGCAGTGAGCCCCATCCCTATCATCAACTGGACAGCTTTAAAAGGAAATCAGACAAATTCATGGAGAATAAGCTATCGTTGGTTACTAGTCTTGATGGCCTTTGGTCTGATCCAGAAAGGCTTCTCTTATGTTCACGATGATTCTGCCTATAACATATCCAGTGCTTTTTTTGTAAAAAAAAATGGATGTTCTCTGTCTCTCCCCACCCTCAGTACATGACTGCCCTCTTTTCTACTTTGTTTTAACTCAGAGCTTAGATGAGAGCAGCCTGCAGTACCCAGAAAGGTCAAAAGGCCTACTCAATTCATATTCAATATTAAATTGCAGATCTCTCACTCTGTGTACTTGTAGCTCCTTTTCTTATCTCAGAATAGCTACCGCTGTATCTTCAGTATACAACAGAAACTGTATAATGAAGGTGCCAGATGCCCCTCTCTGGGGAGGGAGTTCCACAACTTAGGGGCTGCCACAGAGAATGCTCTCCTTTGTAACATACACCCTGAACTTCCAAGGGTGGTGGAACTACCAAGAGTGCCTCCTTGGCTGATCTTAACACCTAAGAGGGTCTGTAAGGAAGGAGGCGGGCTTTCAGATATTTGGGGCCTACGTTATTTAACGCTTTAAACACTAACGTGAACATTTTGAATTGGGTCCGGAAATGAACTGGCAACCAATGCAGCTATTTTAAAATGGAGGTTACACAAGTTCTAAATAGAACCCCAGCCAGCAATCTGGCTGCTGCATTTTGGACCTATTGAAGTTTCCAAGTTCTCTTCAAGGGCAGCCTCATGTAGAGTACATCACAATAATCCAATCTGGTAGTTACCAAAGCATGAGTCATCTCTCATTCATCCTTTATATTTACCAGTCATGTCCGAAGAGGCAACCATGTACAGTTCTCCCAATGGAGGGCTGTAGAAAGTGGAGTTCCTCAAGGATCGGTATTGGGACCTGTACTTTTCAACCTGTTCATTAATGACCTAGAATTAGGAGTGAGCAGTGAAGTGGCCAAGTTTGCTGATGACACTAAATTGTTCAGGGTTGTTAAAACAAAAAGGGATTGCGAAGAGCTCCAAAAAGACCTCTCCAAACTGAGTGAATGGGCGGAAAAATGGCAAATGCAATTCAATATAAACAAGTGTAAAATTATGCATATTGGAGCAAAAAATCTGAATTTCACATATACGCTCATGGGGTCTGAACTGGCGGTGACCGACCAGGAGAGAGACCTCGGGTTGTAGTGGACAGCACGATGAAAATGTCGACCCAGTGTGCGGCAGCTGTGAAAAAGGCAAATTCCATGTTAGCAATAATTAGGAAAGGTATTGAAAATAAAACAGCCAATATCATAATGCCGTTGTATAAATCTATGGTGCGGCCGCATTTGGAATACTGTGTACAGTTCTGGTCGCCTCATCTCAAAAAGGATATTATAGAGTTGGAAAAGGTTCAGAAGAGGGCAACCAGAATGATCAAGGGGATGGAGCGACTCCCTTACGAGGAAAGGTTGCAGCATTTGGGGCTTTTTAGTTTAGAGAAAAGGCGGGTCAGAGGAGACATGATAGAAGTGTATAAAATTATGCATGGCATTGAGAAAGTGGATAGAGAAAAGTTCTTCTCCCTCTCTCATAATACTAGAACTCGTGGACATTCAAAGAAGCTGAATGTTGGAAGATTCAGGACAGACAAAAGGAAGTACTTCTTTACTCAGCGCATAGTTAAACTATGGCATTTGCTCCCACAAGATGCAGTAATGGCCACCAGCTTGGATGGCTTTAAAAGAAGATTAGACAAATTCATGGAGGACAGGGCTATCAATGGCTACTAGCCATGATGGCTGTGCTGTGCCACCCTAGTCAGAGGCAGCATGCTTCTGAAAACCAGTTGCCGGAAGCCTCAGGAGGGGAGAGTGTTCTTGCACTCGGGTCCTGCTTGCGGGCTTCCCCCAGGCACCTGGTTGGCCACTGTGAGAACAGGATGCTGGACTAGATGGGCCACTGGCCTGATCCAGCAGGCTCTTCTTATGTTCTTATGTTCTTATGTACAATTAAGCAAAGGGAAATGTTCTGTATATATCATCCAGTACTGAAATGGTCTATTTTAATTTTTCCTATTTACAATTAAATGGATATACCTTGACCATGCTAGGCTGGCCTATAGAAGTAACCAGTTATGAGTCACTTATTCAAACTGACATTAATGTAATAACCAGAATGACTTTCAAAATCTAAATACAAATATGCAAAAAGCACATAAAAGCAAATCATAGGTGATGCATATAGTGAAGTTCAAAAAATGCCATAAAATTTGATCTCTAGCTTGAACTTTGGACCCTTCATGTGGGTTTCAAGATACAACCAAGTTTTACAGTGAAGAGAGTTCAGTTTTATGCCCAAATCCAGCATTAACCCACAGTTTTAACAGGAAACCAAGCCCCATTATATCCTATTGAAGACTGTCAATGCTGAGTGCAGGAGACTTTTTAAATTGTAAACCATTCTAGTTTCTGTGCGACTTTATTATTCTGTAATATTGATATTTCCAGATTGTTAAACCCAAGTGGGATTGAACAAGACTGATGTTAATTTATTTCTCTAAGTCAGGTTTCTTTGCATTTTCCTGTTGAGTCAGCCTGCGGGGAGGCATATTAAAATTCCTGCTGAATTATGTTTTAACATAGTTAAAATACATATTCTTCATATTTTCTTTCTACCAGAAGAAATTTCATTCAGCACTGAAGGGGAAATGCATTCTATGTCCATGTGAAGCCATACAAAAAGAATTGGAGGTGGATGTGTATTGTACATTAATGTAACAACAAAAGACTGAAAATGTTTCGGAGCAGCGATTAAATAAAACTGCTGCCTTGTGGAATTCCTGAAGGATTTAGTCAATTTGATTCTGTGTTTTACTCCCAGTAATGAGATTCCAAAGCTGCCACTCTTCATGGATCAAATTTATTGTTTTCTTGGCCACCCAGATGGGCGAAAAGGAGCTGGTCCAGTAACTGGAAATAGTTTCCCCAAAGAAAAGTGTGCAAAATACATAATTTCTCTACCTTTTTGGACTTGCAGTAGAATCAAACTTGTTTACTCAAAAGCAAGGTCCACTGAGTTCAATGGAACTACTCCCAGTCCCAGGTCAGCATATACAGGATTGTGGCTTTACATGGGTATAACAAAATAACCTATTTAGTAAGGATAAAGATGAGGCTGTTAATGTACTAAACCGCTGCCTGGCCGCGATAATGGACTGGATGAGAGCTAACAAACTGGATGAGAGCTAACAAACTGGATGAGAGCTAACAAACTGAAACTCAATCCTGACAAGACTGAGATGCTGTTGGTAGAGGGGCCCTCTGCCCAGATGGTTGATGTCAAACCTGCCCTAGATGGGGTTACACTCCCCCTAAAGGAGCAGGTCCGTAGTTTGGGGGTCTTATTAGATCCACTCCTGTCACTTGAGGCCCAGGTAGCCTCGGTGGCACGGAATGCGTTCTACCAGCTTCGGCTGGTAGCCCAACTACGACCCTATCTGGACAGGGAGAACCTCGCCTCAGTTATTCATGCTCTGGTAACCTCTAGATTGGACTACTGTAATGCTCTCTACGTAGGGTTACCTTTGAAGACGATTCTGAAACTTCAGCTAGTGCAGAATGCTGCGGCCAGAGTTCTTACTGGGACGAAGAAATTTGACCACATAACACCTATTCTGGCCCAACTGCACTGGCTTCCAATATGTTTCCGGGCCAGATTCAAAGTGTTGGTTCTTACCTATAAAGCCCTTAACGGCATTGGACCGCAATATCTGCTGGAACGCCTCTCTCGCTATGTACCTACCCGTTCACTGTGCTCAACGTCTAGGGCCCTTCTCCGGGTCCCAACTCATAGGGAGGCCCGGAGAACAGTAATTAGATCTAGGGCCTTTTCAGTGGTGGCCCCCGAACTATGGAATGCCCTCCCAGATGAGATACACCTGGCGCCTTCTTTGTCATCTTTTCGGCGCCAGGTAAAAACCCACCTCTTTGCCCAGGCATTTTAAGCTATTTTAATTTTAATTTAAATTTAATTGTAATTTGTAATTTTTATTTCATTTTTATTTTAGTTTGTTTTAAATATGTTTTTTATTGTATGGCACAATCCACACCTGCTCGTATTTTAAATATGTGGTTTTATCTTGTTGTACACCGCCCTGAGAGCTGTTGCTATAGGGCGGTTTAGAAATGTAATTAATAAATAAATAAAAAATAAAGATGTCTGCTTAACCGTTTCCAGTCAAAAGAGCCAGTATGGTGTAATCATTAGAGTGTTGGACTAGGTCCTGGGATGCCAGGGGTTCGAATCCCTACTCAGTCATGAAACTCACTGGGTGACCTTGGGCCAGTCACTGCCTCTCAGCTTAACCTACCTCACAGGGTTGTTGTGGGGATTAAATGAAAGGGAGAACCATGTACACCACTTCAAGCTCCTTGGAGAAAAGATGGGATGTAAATGAAATAATAAATAAAATGCTTCACTTTACTGTGGAGAGAATGTCTCTGTAGTGAGGTTTGTGGTACTAAAACAGGATTCTTCTTCGGAACTGTGAATCAGAGCTGTTTTACTCCCATTCCTACTAATCATATCCCACTTGAAGTTTATGAAGCTTTATGGTTTATAAAAAGTTGATTGAATCATATTATGCCTTTTAAAAATATAATCAACAGTTATATTAAGTGACCTGTTAAAACTAATCCATAAGAATAGAAACAGGAAGATGGATCTTGCACTGCGAATGCATGCCAGAATAAATGTTTTCAACAGCCACCTCAGCATCACCCTGCCAAGCCCCCTTCTGCTTATTGTGTATTGCAATACTATTGTGCCACGATTGTGCAAAGATTGCAACACAAAACGTTTCCAGGAATGAGGGAAAGAAAAAGGGCAGGGTAGCAATGCCACAATGATATTTTGTCTTATTAGAAATCTTTAATCCCACCCCCACATGCCCACTATTTTAGAATAGAAAGGTAAGGTTACTTAAAAAGGGATGATAAAAAGTGCACAATTAAAATTTTCAACTCGAAATAATACTGTGGTTGCCTTCAGTATTTGGGATTGCAATGTATTCATGAATGTGCCATCCTATTACTTTCCTTACCTTCACATGGCATTTTAATCTTATCCATACAATACCAATGTGGCAGTTTTGCAAATTTGGGTTTCAGTGGGTGGGTTAATGGGTGAGACCAAATTTACATCAAGATTCAAAGACCCATTTTGGTAGTATTCAAGATTAAAATGCAAACAGTAAATTTATATTGAGTCATTTTTGTGGTCACTCAAAACCACACTCATCATTACAGCCTTCCCAAGCTGGTTTCCTCCAGATATCATTGGACTCCCAACTCCCATGAGCCCCAGCCAGCATGGCCAATGGGCAAGGATGACGAGAGCTGCAATTCAAAACCATCTGGAGGATAGCAGGTTGGAGAAAGCTGTATTCTTACTAGGGACTCATTATCACTACTTATTCCAGAGTAATAATTAGTCACATACAGGTCTGCCCCTCTGGCCTCATGTCGCTTTAAGACTGGCCATTCTGGCTTAGTGGAGAAGCCATGTGTCCTTCAATACACAAAGCAGGGAATGATCCAATCTGGTAGGAAGATGGAAAAATCTGGTGGCGGTTCACACCATGACATCCGAAATTTCCTAAATTCCAAAAGGTGTCAAGCCATTTCCCTGACAGACATGAATGACATGTGATTGACTAGAGAGAGAGAGCTATTTGTCATCAAGACTCACCTGGATCCAGAACTCTTTAAAAGAGGACTGTTGCCAATCAGTCCCCCATCCCTCAACTTGACCATCTATACTCCTGCACTAAGGAGACTAGAAGCCTGTTTGTAAACAGCTGCTGTAGGAGAGACAGATCTGCACGAAAAGGTTCTCTGTATTACTTTCTTCCAACAACATTCTACCTCTTCCATTTGTCTTCTTAACGGCATGTGCACTGTGACAGGATATATATATATAATGTCTGGTTAAAGCTGATGTTTTTTCCAGTGGGATTAGTTCCTTTGACACTGACTGATGCTTTTCAGTCTAGATGGAAAAGGACATTGTCTGCAAAATTGCTGAATTTGGTATTTTCTACTGCCACTATTATGGCATTAGGCTATACTAAAGCTAAAATTGCTGTCTCCCAGCGAATCATCAACATTAACCTACAAAATCATTTGAGTTTGGTAGCACTTCACTCTAAGGAGATTATGTGAGAGTGTTTACAACAACAAATTATATGACAAATTTGTCAATCCCCAAGTACGGAAAAGATTTCATGCTTGCTAGGCTCAATGTTTTACCTTCTGCACTTTTAGAAGGCAGGTTTAACAAGGTTCCAGTTCAAGAGCTCTTATGCCCATGTGACAAGGGAGATGTGGAAACTGTTGCTCATGTGCTGCTGTATTGTCCTTTTTATCGGGACTCCTGACTTGATCTGATCACCCCAATTCTTCAAAAAATCCCAGGGAAGTCTGATGCATTTTATTTAGAATTTTTACTCTTAGATTGGAACTCATAGGTCACATACAGTGTGGCAAGATTTTATGCATCAGCTGTAACTTTCAGAGAGTGATGACGGAATAACAATAATAATAATAGCTAACCTTTCAGGGGCTTCTTGCCCACTGGGGTATTTAGAGTCATTATCTTATGTTACAGCTGTTTGCTTCTTCCTCTGTATAATGTGGATATGTTTTTATAGTTTTTAAATATTTTATAGTGCTGGTCTTTGACAGCAATAAATGATTGATTGATTGTTCTCTTAACTACCTTTTAAAATTCTTAATAAACTTGGGATGGGGCTTGGGTGCATTGGTGCCAGATTCAAAGGGTTATTTTGACCCTTCATGCACCCAGACTATTTCACTTCACACTGTGGGGTGTGAGAGCAAAAAGCAAGCTCTCCAGGGAGAGCCAAAGTAATCCCCTCAGAAGTAATTGCCTTGGATCACCATTACAGTAATCACTTCTGTATGAGGCACAGAGGGTATTTAAGAGAGTGTAGTGGCAGCTTACCTAAGAGCCTTTGGTACCACTATCCTTCCCAGGCAAGAAGACGGGGAAAGGGGAGGAAAATCTTTTCTCCCTTCCACGACAACCCAGTTGTGTGAAACAAAAAAGAATGGATCAACTCTGACCTCCCTAAACTCTGATTCTTCTGCACCTCTTGGCATCACACTTAGGTGGGTGCCTGCAGAGGCTGGTCTCAATTTGCAGAGGTATAAGCATCTTACTGACCACTGACCAAGAAGAGCCATTGAAAATGTAGTGCAGTACGAGCAAGCCAGGGTCAAGCATAGGGAATCAGTTCAGGTGCAGAACAGGATCCAGAGGCAAGGTCAGGCAACAGTCCAAAATCAATATTATTATCAATTATTACACTTATATCCCCCAACTTTCTCCAAAGGAATTTAGGGTGGCAAAGGGAATTCAGGTAAGGTGTATCTCAGCAAAGAGGAGGACCAATAAACCAGGGAGCTACATTGTTTCTAGCCACTAGAAAGCTAGAGAGAGAGAGATCTTATATTTACTGACCTAGACCATGCTCTAACTACAGCTGCTGGTGGTGAAGACGTTTCACGGATTACTCATAAGGAGACTCTTCACTCACAAGTAGGAATGGGTGATAAATTCAATTCAGTTTGCATTTCAAACTGAATCTATCAAATTTGCACTTTCTGAAACAATATGAGAACTGTAGCATAGCCGTCCTTCAAAATTCACACTTATCCAAATTTTGCAATGCAGTTCGCCAACCAAACAATGTTGTTAAAAATGTATATATTAGGGGAAAGTGTACATAAAAATGGATATATGAGTGAAAATACATGACATGATACATAATGGAAATGTGCCCATTAGTCAAAAGTGCCTACAAGAATGTGTTTGTTAGAAGAAAATCACAAAAAAATACTGGAAAATTTTCATGAGGATTTTTTTTTTAAAAAAACTACAAATTGCTGCAGAACTGAATTTAAGAACTGTAAAAATGAGAAGTGCAGAGAACTGAAACTTACAGATCTTTCCATCCCTACTTGCTAGCCATACAATGACTCTGGGTCCTAGATACATGCTATGTCAACACTCTTTTGACACTGGCATTCTCATGGATTGGGAGGTGGCTCCTTCTCTTTCTCTTCCTCCTCCTCTGACAGCTCCAAGAGTCCTTCAGCAGGTTTCCCCACACCCATGGGATCTTCAGCACTGGTTCCAGGAAACCCTCCTTGCTCCTCAACCTGTGGGGTGTCTTGATCATCCTCTGAGGACTCCATGTCTAGTATCAAGTCAATGCCAAGCATGACACTTGGCAGATTAACATGGTGGGCAGCCAAATTACCTGACACTACTTTGTCCTCCAATGGAGGTTCACACCAAAGACTCTGGATATCATTCCCTATAATAAGGATTTCCATTACTGTAGTGTTCTGGACTGCTCCAAAAACTCCAAAAAATCAATGTGTCCATTCCATCTTTGCCAGAGGAAATTGGACACAAGTCATTCATTAGGACAAGCCATGTTAGTATTTATGAAACATGAGATGTACTGAAGTGTATTGCAGTTAACAGGGTGAATGGCCACATTAATAGGACATTTGTACTTACAGAACAAGTTTGCTGTGGATTTTTCCCAGGCTTAATTGGCTCGTCCTTCACAATGACAATATTACTCTAGGCATGAAATGGTGCAAATTACTCACAGCTGTCCTACATGTTCTTGTCTTGTCATTCTCTTGTCTAATGAAATGGCTATCAGGAAAGGCAAGATTTTCCTCTAAGAACTAGCTATCAACAAATTTATGTTGTAACGGTATCTGATGTTTTCATGAACTTTGACAGATGGTGGATTTAGAGACACTGATGCAAGCACCAGCTGAGAGAGGGGGAGAAGAGCTATGAGTGTAGTTGCTTGAAATATATATTTTTCAACAGAATTTTTTTCAGGGGGGAATGGCATTGACATATTTGAAATATAAAGCAAAAACAGCTGGTGCTAAACTTGAAGGATAGAGAACATGTGAGGAAATAGCTGCTTTAGTGGGAACCATAATGAAATCATGATAATGATTTTAAAGCTGTACAGAGGGAGAGAAGAGAAGGAAAGCATCAGCACCTTTGCTAAGCAGCTAACTCCATCAGGCTCCTCCTTCCAGCAACTGTCACCTAACAGGAGCCATTCCGTTTGATCAACAGGGTTTGGCTCCTCCTCTCCTTGAACCATTTAAGTTCCAGCTGGTCTTTATAAGAACATTGTTAACTATGAAGTGACTAAGAAGTTTAAAACCCCCCAGTGTAAACAGATGCTGCTGATTCCACTTTTATTGGCAAGCCTCAGCTGTCAGTAACTAGTATCTCCCTTCTTGACTGTTAATAACAAATGCATTCCCGCTTTTGCAGCCTGTAGATGAGACTGTGGCAATGAGAACATATTTTTCACTCAGATCTAGAATGTCATTAACTATTTTCAGGGTTGGGTTTTCAGAGATGAGCTGGGCTTGGATCTGAAGGACCGGGAACACACTGAAGTGAGAAAGACCATGTAGCTCAAAGGGGTAACCCTAACCTGAAGCCTTTTAATAGTCTTTCCTGTCCATGAGGACCTAATGGCCAGCCTGGTTCAGTGGGACCAATCTTGAGTTTGAGAGGTCTTCACTGCCAAGATGTTCCAAGCAATTGTTCTGATAACTTAGCACCTGGGGAAGTCACATACACAACTGAACACATCTGGTTCTAACTCCAGCAGCTTCTGGCAATGATAGGCAAGTCTACATAGTGTGCCTGCCACATGTAATCTCCTTGAAATGTCCTCTGAGTTGCGGTTACTTAACATAATAGCTGTATCATATATAGTGGCTCACCACAACTACCAAACATGAGCTAGCAGTAGACTGGATGTTCTCCATAAGATAAAGTGTCATGTCATCACCCTGTCAACACTCCACCTTTAGCAGAGGGAGATGTGATTTCCCTTTTCTTCTACCACCTCTTGTGAACCATGCTAGCTGGGGTGGACTGATGCACAGGAGGAGCAGGAAGACTTAGACTGGGACATCCTGGCCGGCGAAGGACCCAGCGAGGAGCGGGATGTTGAAACAGCCCCTGCTCTGGGCTTTGACAGGCCATCTCCAGCCATCCCCCCCCCCAAGAGGGATGCCTGGCCCCTTACTCCTCCTCCTCCACCAGACAGCTCTCCCTCCATAGAGGGAGAGGCCAGGACTGGTGCTGAGACCCCACCTTTGCCCAGATCCTGGAGATGGAGGTGGCGGAAAATTCAAACCCAGCTCAGGAGGAGTTCGTGATTACGAGCCCACCTCCAACCGTGACTCGGGGTACATGGAAGCGGAGGTGTGTGTTGCCCAGCCCTACTTAAGCTGGGTGAAGGGGGAGGGCTAGTTGCTGAGTCAACATCTTTGTGCCACCAAGCTGTGCTTAGTTAGAGAGGGATGCTGGGTTCTAAGTAAGCTGTAGGTAGATTCATGAAGTGCTTTGAACCGAAACTTTCTCTTACTTCAATAAAAGAAAAAACTACAGCCATGTCTGAGTTCCTTGAGTTCAGGCAGGATACCACTCTTTATAACAGAGCTGCTGTTAGGGACTCTGCCTATTTCCCCCAGCCCTTATAATAAACATCCAGGTTTCCAGTCAAGTCTCAAACCCCTGTGTATTTTTATGACTCTCAAAGATACCAACTCTGGGCTGGTCCTCTGCTACAGTTACTTTCTTAGGTACTTCACTGCCATTACTGATACTTTATTTCCCTTTTTGCTTATGTTTTTTCACCTTTGTATACTTGTAGTAGCTGGCCACGAATCAGGCATGTTTAAAAAGAACAAATAAGTTTATTTGTTTACCAGATGCTTCTTAAGCAAAATTGCATTTCAAGTCCTCAAACATGTGGTTTCTAAATATGTTCTTTGCTAATGCTTATACAGTTCCAACAGTCTAATTAATATCAACAGTCCTATATAACCCTCTACAACCACCTCACACCCACTCACACCCACACACACCCTCCAGCTCTCTCCCTCAAAATGACAAACCTTCTCCAACTTCAATCCCTATCTAACTGTCAAACCTTTAATATATATTCACTAATACGCAAAAAACCTTGTGGTTTAAGAATGTACCTATAGCCCACAGATATTTCTACCAAACTTTAAAAAGCAGGGAAATTGTGCAGCTATAGTGAATGCACCAGGGGAGCAGGAGACCTGAACTGCTCTCTGAGATATTGTACTGCCCTACAAAGTTGTTAAAATGCAAACACAATTTGGGTTGGTCTTTCACAGTCCAATCCACTTGCTGTGTAGCTTGGAAGAATTTGGTAACATGTGCCTCTGAGCATATGGTGAGTGGTGGCAACACCTGCCATTTCCAAAGATGGAGAATTATATTTTTGTATGTTTGTTGGTGTTCTTTTTACTTTGCTTCTTTCCTGTGTTACTAATGTTTCTACAGAGAATCTAAACCAGAAAATTTTCCCCCTCCTTATTCATCCTAGAAATCTGTGTCAAATGTATTTTTATTAATTTCAAAGCCTTCTTATTAGTCATTGTCATGTGATGGTGAAGACAGCCTTTTGTGTTTTATATTGGAGGTTATGTTCTATTTCTATTTTGGGTGCATTAACAGTTGAATCTGAAACTGCAGTTTAATGTAAAATCAGACTGATCACAATATGTTGCTACTTCAGCAATGACTCTAGCTGTTGGAAAAAAAAGGATGCATTTTTCAGCCTGCTATGTTTAAACCACTTTATTTAAGGCAAGGTGTTCATGATCAATTAAAAACATGGAGCACATCTAGAATTTTGCTAGAATATATTTCACCTTCCACTGTCTATCTTGTGCAAGTTGAGATACTTCTGAGGTCCACTGGAGACTATTTTGCAGAAGTCAGTGCCATTATTCCACAATTATGTTTGGAGTTTTTTTAGTATAAATTTTGCAAAGTGTTGCTGTACTTCACATATTCATAGAAACAAAAGCAAAAGAAAATGATTTCCTATATGAAACTTCACTAAAATTGCAATATAAATCAGACATATATAAAGTGGCCATCTGAACTATATCAATTGTCTTAATAATGTTGCTTCCTCCCGGCTAAAACATGATCAGCACAGGACATATCTTCTTTCTATTATTTGGGCTGATTACAGGTGTTGCCACCACTCACCATATGCTCAGAGGCACATGTTACCAAATTCTTCCAAGCTACACAGCAAGTGGATTGGACTGTGAAAGACCAACCCAAATTGTGTTTGCATTTTGACAACTTTGTAGGGCAGTACAATATCTCAGAGAGCAGTTCAGGTCTCCTGCTCCCCTGGTGCATTCACTATAGCTGCCCAATTTCCCTGCTTTTTAAAGTTTGGTAGAAATATCTGTGGGCTATAGGTACATTCTTAAACCGCAAGGTTTTTTTTTTGCGTATTAGTGAATTTCCTTGCTTTTTAATCCACGCACGCACGAACGTGGCAATCATGCTTAGGATAGATGAAACTGACCACAGGGGAGGAGGGAGGGGTGGAAAGGCAGAGGGGAGGACTGGGATGGGAACAGGCAGGAGGGAGAGGGGAGAAGAAGGACAGATGTGGTCATTTGCATGTTTATTGAGTTCAGTGGGATTTACTCCCATGCAATCATGCTTAGGATAGGTAAAACTGACCGGGGGGGGATGGAGTGGGCAGGGGAGGCGGAAGAAGGAAGAGGACAGGGGAGGAGAAAGGGAGAGGAAAGGGGAAGGAGGGAAAAGGTAGGTCTGATCATTTGTATGATTATTGAGTTGAATCGGATATACTCCTATGCAATCATGATTAGGATAGGTAAAACTGACCAGGCTGGGCCTGCCAACCAAGACGTCTTCTGTATCTTTCAAAGTTGGGCAGGGGGAAGGGAGAATTGTACCTCATGATTTTTCCCATTACATTGTTGCAAGAACACCTGCACTTGGCTGACTTTCTCTTCTCCTAAAGATACAGGATCAGTCTCAGGCCCTGAACCTGGCAACCCTACCTCCCACCCAAATTTAAAACAAAGCTGTCCCTGGCCACATCCACACCAGGCCTCTATTACACTTTGGACAATCATTATTTATTTATCTATTTATTTAGTGTATTTATATACCGCCCCATAGCCAAAGCTCTCTGGGTGGTTTACAATAGCTAAAAAACATTAAAAACAAATATACAAATTTAAAAACACATCTTTTAAAAACAATTTAAAGGAATTTATCATGGCTTCTCTCAAAGCCATGGCTCAAAGCCAATCATGGCTTCTCTCAAAGAATCCTGGGAAGTGTAGTTAGTGAAGGGTGCTGAGAGTTGCTAGGAGATGCCCTATTCCTCTCACAGACCTTCAATCAGAGTGGCTGACTGTTAAACCATTCTCCCAGGGGAATAGGAGTCTCCTCTCAGCACCCTTCACAAACTACACTTCCCAGGATTCTTTGAGGGAAGCCATGACTGTCTCAAGTGAAATCAAGTCTGGTGTGGGTGTGGCCCTCTTATTAGCCAAGCCCAGCAGCTGTGAGGCTTTTAGAACACTGACAGTTGGTCCTTACTGAGCATGCCCTGCTTTATAATAGGCTTCCAGCCAAAATTTCTTAAATTAAGTAAAAATCAACCAGGCATTTTTTTTAACTTTTAAACTGCAGTAGATGAAGGTCAGAGTATGGGGCAAGGTCAGTATTAGGATTACAGGTACTCTGTGAACAGGGCTGATATTTAATGAATTTCAACAGATTATGAGAACTCTGGCAGAAAAAAGTCCAAAAGGGCTCTGAGGTTTTTCTCTCTTTTTAGACTTTGAACAATCGATTCTCTCTGACTGTTCTGTGTATCGCCATGAAAATTGACAGGGTTCTTAAGCAAGCGTTTCTGAGTTCAGAACTATAAGTTTTGTAAGGTTTTGTTTTGAAATGAGCTTATGGGAAGCCTCAGAATGGCATGGGGGATATTTTCCATTTAACATTGCAGAATGTGAAAAATCCATGCTGGCTATAGTATACAGCCACTCTTGTGGCTGTATAATATCACTAATAGGCAAAAAACCTTGCGGTTTAAGAACGTACCTATAGCCCATAGATATTTCTACCAAACTTTAAAAAGCAGAGAAATTGTGCAGCTATAGTGAATGCACCAGGGGAGCAGGAGACCTGAACTCCTCTCTGAGATATTGTACTGCCCTACAAAGTTGTCAAAATGCAAACACAATGTGGGTTGGTCTTTCACAGTCCAATCCACTTGCTGTGTAGCTTGGAAGAATTCAGTAACATGTGCCTCTGAGCATATGGTGAGTGGTGGCAACACCTGCCATCTCCAAAGATGGAGAATTATATTTTTGTATGTTTGTTGGTGTTCTTCTTACTTTTGCTTCTTTCCTGTGTTACTAATGTTTCTACAGAGAATCTAAAGTAGAAAATTTTATTTCCCTCATTATTCATCCTAGAAATCTGTGTCAAATTTATTTTTATTAATTTCAAAGCCTTTTTATTTGTCAATGTCATATGGTGGTGAAGACAGTCTTTTGTGTTTCAAATTGGAGGTTATGTTCTATTTCTATTTTGGGTACATTAACAGCTGAATCTGAAACTGCAGTTTAATGTAAAATCAGACTGATTACAATATGTTGCTACTTCAGCAATGACTCTAGCTGCTAGAAAAAAGAGGATGCATGTTTTCAGCCTGCTATGTTTAAACCACTTTATTTAAGGCAAGGTGGGCACGGTCAATTAAAAACATAGAGGACACCTAGAAATTTGCTAGAATATATTTCATCTCCCACTGTTTTATCCTGTGCAAATTGAGACACTCTTGAGGTCCACTGGAGACTATTCTGCAGAAGTCAGTGCCATTATTCGCAGAAAAATATATAGCCAGGATGTGTTAGAACTGTTGACCAGGGGCAGAACATCTAAATAATGCAGCTGCATTTAAACTGCAGCCATTGCTGAGGCAGGGGGTGGCAGCTTGAAGATGAGTGGGATTGTGAAAGGGTATGAAGAGGAAAGCAGAGAAGTTAGAGGGGAAATAGGGGAACAGGAAAAGATTGGAAAAAACAACACAGGAGAAGGAAGGGCAGTAAAAAAGGAAGAGATAAACTTAGGACCATCTGGGGAGACGGAGGTAAAGACCTGTAGCCCATGTGAGTGGCAGGACAAGAGAGCAAGGGAAGAGGGACAGAAAGGTTTCAGTAGATGTTTGCCACAACTCACTCTTGCAGGAGCAGCATCCCACCCAGTATCCCTTGGGAGTAATCAGACAGTGGGCAAAGCTATAGGGAAGCCCATGTGGAAGAGGGAAGCCTAACCACAGACAGGCTAAGTCTGACATCAAGCCCAGCTCTCCACATTCTCGGGAAATGCTGCATCCCATAAGCTGATCCTGGGGTGATCGGGAAGCCACCTCCTGTGGCACAACTGTAGCATCCGTGCCTTAAAATAACAAGAAACCAGGATTATCCTACCTCTGTGATCAAGTGAAGTAAATGGAAAGACAAATAAATACTTTCCTTAAGCAGCATCATGTGATTGAGTGAGTACTTTATGAACGGACCATAATGGGCATGGGAAGTTTTGAAGTGCCGCTTTCCTGATGACAAGTGACAAAGTGTTTTAAAGAAAGGGGAAAGAATGGGAGTCAGGACGGTGGAGAGAGGACAACAGAAGAAAGAGACAGGTGAGAAATGGAGCAAAGCCAAAATAACCCCCACCACTACCACCCCCACCAGATATGGGTTAAGTCCACATGCTTACCCACCCAGCCAGTTCTTTTTGCATATGAAGGACCAGATACTCTTACAATATACATAATACAATGTGTAAATCCTGGCACACCATGCAGAGGCCCAGATTTTCATTTACAAAAAGAAATACCAAAGCAGTTGACACAATAATGAAATATAACAAATCCAATAACAATAACCAACAACACCATCACAATGACCTTTATTAGTAATAATGTTAAAGAGTAGGATGTTGGGTTGAACAGGTATATCTTCAATTGGTGGTAAAAGCACCCCATAATTGGTGCTCACTTGATCTCAATGGAGAGAGCATTTCACATGGTAGGTGCCACTAGAGTGAAGGCCTTCCTCTGCAGCCCCACCAGATGGCTCTCTGTAGGTCAGACAGCCAAGGTCCAATTTGGGAGGAATGGCAGGATACACATTAACTAACTATCTAACTAATCAATCAATCAATCAATCAAATGTCCGCACATTGTACAATGTCCATAGTAGAGGGGGATATACCATGTCAGAAGCATAGGAAGATAATCACATGTCTAGGTGCGAATTTGACCTGGTCCTGTGAAGGAAAAAGATGGCTTAAAAATGATTGGGGTCCCATGTTGCAAGCTGAGATTAAAGGCAGGTCGCTATCTGAAAAGGGCTGGAGACTACTTTCACTGAACTCTCTCATTCTTACCTCTCAGGCTCATGCACTGGTTTATATCAGGTATGCAGAGCAGCATGGGATGAATTATCCTGCATGCCTAGACTCCAAGGATTAGAAGCAGCAGTGCTCCCAACACCAAAATTAGGGCAGTCTGGCCTCCAAGCTCAAATTCTTTCTGTCCTTCCTATCTCAGAATCCTGTGGCTGCCTTCCTGTAGCTCCAAAGTGAATTGTGGAGAAGGCCATTTTTCCATAATGTTTTACAACATAATAACAGTCTATATATACATACATAACACACTTAGTTCCCAACTTGTGTTACCAACTGTCCGTTCATCCCAAGCTGGCAGCCTGGGGGATATATAGCTGGCCCCCTGCTGATTTGTCTCTCTGTTTTCTTCTCAGCTGTCCCATCCAGAAGCCACAGTTCTAAAGTTACAGGACAGTTTCTAACTTTGTGCCTGTCCCAAGGCATCAGGACAGGGGCACATGATTTATAATTTATGAGGACACCCATAGAGCTGTCACTTTCAAGGCAGGTGTTAAGAAACTGGCAGGCAGCCTGAGCAAAGAAAAAGACTGACCTCACCCTGGAATAATGGTGGCTAACATGGTCACAGGACAGAAAGCATTGACATAAGCGGACTTTAAAAATAAAGCACTAGGTCATTCTGTAAGGCTATGGCCATTTGCACAAGATGCATTTCCCACATGTATCATTTGCATGTAAAATCTAAGTTGGAGACAGTTTTTAAGGAGTTGAAAGTAGTATAGTAGAAGCACTGTGGCCCTTGGTGTATGCACACATTATTTTGTGCTGACTTACAGATTTCTCAAGACACTATAAAATGCTGCACAGCTTCTGTTGCAAGAGATGTTAGTGGCAAGAGTGCTTACCCCATAGGCAACGAGCCTTTTCTCACACAAACATCAGTACTTTGCAAAAATGGCTCTCTCCATGCCTGCATTAGAATTTACATTCAACTTTTTAGGAAGTCTCTGTTATCATTATGTTGTACTACCAAACTTTACAAGTGATGTGTTCCACACTAAATGATAGTCTTAGCATTGTCTGTGAAAATGCTGTATCTTGATATGTACACAAAGAAGTCCTACGTTACTAAGGTTTAAATAACATGCAGCAAAAATGTCCTCCCAAAAGTCATGGGGGTATGAATAATTTGGTGAATGTAGCATTTTGATGATATTTTAATCACTTTATAAATATATCTATTTTGTTTGCAACACTACTGGTAGTATAGAATGAAGCAAGCCTGCCTGGAAAGATTGTTAAGATAATATACACTGTGATTATTCACTAGGCTTATTAATAGTCAGGCAAAAGCAAAATAACCACGTACACACATGACATAATATATAATTATCATATAGACTGTATTCAGTAGCTGTTTTTGGCACTTATGTCACTGAGATTGTACCTTTATTCACTCCATTGCATCGAAGGAAGTCTACATGAGTGATGCATACACTTCAACAATGCTACATGCACAGATGGGAGAGAATGGAAGCAAGTAGATATAACAGTAATAGGAGGTATTTAAAGTAAGAGTGAAGATGCTAAAGCAGCCTCTGTTCAACCTATAAACAGTGCTGAACATTTGCGGCTTGCACTGGCACTGAGAGTCATGGGCATGTCTGCAGGGTTATAATCTCCTGTGAGTGGATGGTAAATTGAATGCACACATGCATGGAGCACCCTAAATCTGTAGATCACAAAATGAATATTGACAGCTTTCCTTAGCCTGCTTTAGGAATGGAAGGCAGAAGAAGGCAGAGTGGAGGAACTCTTTCTTTCCTCTAACCTCCAAGGACTCCATTCCTTCCAGAGGAAAACAACTGGAGTGGCATTTTATGGAGACAATGCATGCTTTGAATAACTACTAAGCTATGCAAGAGGAAAATGGAAGGAAGAAGAGTCTAGGCAGGCAAAGGGAGTGTGTCAGCTGTTTGGCAGAGCAATCTTCCATGTGCACCATCACTTTTTCTGGGTTGGTGTTTTTTTGTTGTTGTAACAATGATGCAAGCCCCCCCCACGCCCACACCGCCGCCACCATCTGAAAACATTTCTGTTCAAAACTGAAGATTGTCATCTTTTTCAGCATGCCACCTTTCCAAGTATAATTCACTGGACTGTGTACCACATGCAACACAACCAACAATAAACATTAGCAATTCAAATCCAGTTGCCATCTCACAAGTCTTTGCTATTATTATATTAAATGTATTGGAGAGCTTGAAGATTAATAATAAAAGTTTCCTGATAAAGGAGCTTCCTTTTAACAAGTTGTTTTTGAAGGAATGCATTTGTGGGTGTTTTCATATGGCTCACTTAGGGTGGTAGCATTGCAACCACACATAATGCCAAAGATTTGATACTTTTCTGAGATGGAGGCCTTTCTGATGCCATTTTTCTTCACTGAATGTCCCACAGGAAAAAACATATTTGCCATGGTCTCTCCAGCGTAGCAAGTGAATGTGACTATTATTCATGCCTTTGTAGCTGGTCTGACCATTTGGCAGAGTCAGGTGGCTGCCTCAGGTGATGGATGCTGGAGGGTAGGGGATGGCTCTGTCAGCCAGTAGCCCCATTAGCCATTCCTGTCCTATTCTTCAGCAAAGTTTGCTTGCTTATTGGCCAGGGCTGCCTTGCTTTCTCAACTTGCTACCTCCCAATGAATCACAGACAATGTCTGAGCAAGCAGGCAGAGAGACAGCTAGCCCAAGCCATGAACTCCGACAGACATTGTGTGAGGCATGCCTTGCTCTTTTCACATGATGCAGAATGCTGCTGTTGCCTTACAGCATTTTTTGAATGGACAACAAACAGGCGTGAAATGGGGTTCTGGAGGACATAAGAAGAGCCTTCTGGATCAGACCAATGGCCCATCTAATCCAGCATCCTGTTCTCACAGTGGCCAATCAGCTGCCCATGGGAAGCCCACAGAAGGATCTAAGTGCAGAAGACAGAGCTGTGTGTGCCACATGACCTGCACTGCACCCCCTAAGCAAGTCTACTGGCCTCAGGTGCTGTTGAAGATGCGGTCCACTCATCAGTTTTTAAGCAAAATCCAACTTTCTGTCTAATTCAGCTTCTTATTATACAATGGAGGCACTATTGTGGTCCAACCTGTATCTGATGAAGACTTTCTTGGTGCAACACACTATACAGTAACGTGGTGCTCCTGACCTTTACATGGGTCTGTTCTTGAAAATCTGGAAGCTTTAGGCTTCTGCCAGGGGAATGGACAGGCTATTATTTATTTATTTATTTTATTCAGCTTATATCCCGCCCGACTAGCAAACAGCAGCTCTAGCAGTTTGGCCTCTGCAATGGCAGAGCTCCCTCCCACCAGCAGAGGCTAGCGGACCAATGGATGAGGACATGAACTGCATCCCCTCCAGCACCTAAGATCAAGGGATAATTGCCCAGGATGGTTAGACTTGCCATTTAATCTCTTTTATTTCAGCTGTGATTGCTTTAATGCTGCTCTTTACTGTAGTCAACTTTTTATTATATTTGCTTTAGTATTTTATGACCTTTTGTAAATCACCCTGGACATTTTTAATTGAAGGGTGCTGTAAAATGTTTCAAATGAAATCAAACAAACAAAAGCTAGTGGACCAGCAACTAACAGTAAAAATGGCAGCAATTATCTAAAGAACTGTAACATTCTGTATTCTTAAGAGTAATTACAAAACACAAAAGACTAAGCAAAACAATTTCCTTTTTGTCTATATACTAAAAAAAGTTTGCACCTTTTCTTCTTTAAAAAGAATTCCCTTAAGACCTCTGTAACACTGCAGCTATGATCAAATGGTTAAAGGAAAGGCTTAAGGAAAATAATCTGCTGCTGACTAACTCTCAGTTGGGTAAGTACTGTTTGTAGCTTTTGTTTACAATCCATGAGGAAAGGGAACTCCCAAAACACAAGGTCTGGTCCAAGCGATGGCTTCCCAACATGACACCAGTTAAACAAGGATTAGTGCTGGCCTTGAGTAGACTAAAGTGATGTACTCTTCATTTAAAGGTCAAGCTGACATTGCCTCAGGGAAAATGAGGCGTTATCTTTCACACCCTGCTAATGGCCTCCACAGCTTCCTTATTCAGTATAAAGAAGAAATAAAAGGATCGCATTGATAGAAAAACATGTCCATAAAACAAGGTTTGCAGGCATGAGAAGGAATTCCAAGTCTCTATAAAGAGATCAAATGCTCTACAGAGTATTGAAAACAATGCATGTTTAACAAAAAAAGTTATAATAAGGCTCAATATGTCATTTTCCTTTTGTATTTTATGATTTTGTGCTGTATAGAATATTTTGATCTCTAAAATACAGATGTTCATAGTCAGGCTTTTTTTTAATCTACGGCAGGGCTGGGGTACCTGTGACCTTCCAAATGTCGCTGGACATCTTAAGAACATAAGAACATAAGAAGAGCCTGCTGGATCAGGCCAGTGGCCCATCTAGTCCAGCATCCTGTTCTCACAGTGGCCAACCAGGTGCCTGGGGGAAGCCCGCAAGCAGGACCCGAGTGCAAGAACACTCTCCCCTCCTGAGGCTTCCGGCAACTGGTTTTCAGAAGCATGCTGCCTCTGACTAGGGTGGC
Organism: Rhineura floridana; assembly: GCF_030035675.1. Taxonomy (NCBI): domain Eukaryota; kingdom Metazoa; phylum Chordata; class Lepidosauria; order Squamata; family Rhineuridae; genus Rhineura; species Rhineura floridana. The sequence continues at coordinate 92,584,682 of NC_084483.1, read as the reverse complement.
AGAGCACAGCCATCATGGCTAGTAGCCATTGATAGCCCTGTCCTCTTCATCTCCCACCAGCCCCAATGGGCACGGCCATTGGCCAAGGATGATGTCCTTTGTAGTACAACATTTGGAGGGCCACAAGTTCCTTATCCCTGATCTAAGGGCTCAGTGAAGGACTCCCCAATGATTTCCAACAACTTTGCTTATAACTGTAAACACTAAAACATGCCATTAGTTACATTTACTTTCCTGTTTGCAGTATGCTTGATATTGGGACTAAAGAGTTCAGCCCCTAGCCTTGCATTAGAGGCTTAACCAAATTGGTCTTCCTTCAGAAAAGAATAAACACTTTATTTCTAAATGGTTTATTTTTGCAAATATTTTGAATTATCTGGTCTGCTTTGTACAACTCTTTTCATGGGGATGATGCATTTGATAAAGGCAAGAAATTTCTTGCACGTTTCTTGTGTAGGTGCTGACTTGTTATATTATAGTGTGTGCGGGGCGGATGAGGTAAAAATATGTACACAGAACTGAAAGGAGCTTGATTCCCAAAATTCTCTTGTTTATTGTCTGTAGATGTAAATAATACTTATCAGCATTGGTCATCCAATGAGGTTTCAACTGATTAAGCTTCAGGGTTTAATAGTGGACATGTAATGCTATGAAGGCTGAAATCAAATGCATATTGACCAGGAGAAAACGCCACTGAACACAATGGGACTGAATTCTGCGTAAGCATGCATTACTGTTTGTGTCAAACACAGCTAACAATGTATGAGATTTCAAATTTCAATTTCATATTTAATGGCAAAATTCAAGCATTCTGCCATGTTTTGCAATTTCAAACATTAATTTCAGCTTTAGCATATTGACTACTGCATGAGTAGCTAACATGGTGCCCCCCTACAACTCCCATCAATATGGGCAATGGGTAGAGATGATGGGGATTATAGTTCAGCTGTGCTATGTTGGCTCCCTCTGAACTATAGGCTTCTTGTCCATGATTTAAAATTCAAAATTGTTGTAGTGGATGCAAAATTTCCCCGGCACTTCCAACAGGATGTATGCACATTGCTGGAAAACTCTCCTTGTCTGATTTGGGAAGATATTCATAGTTCTTGGTTTTTTACACACCTTTGTAGATACTTCCAACTTATGTTGGAATCCTGCCCTCTGTAGAAATGTTGATGAAGATAGCCCAAGTTTTATCCTTTCTCTCCAAGTTTCAGACTAGGGAATACTGGGTCCACTGACTATGGCAAAGTGGAAGATAAATGGTAAAACATGCAATCATTCATGAAAAATAAACAAAGTGCATGGCTGGAGAAGTCCAGCAGTTTATTGAGAGTCAAGATTTATCTTGTGCTACAAAGATGCATCTCTTACACATCAGACAACCTACCTCTACCCACTCAAACAGAAGCCAGTTTACAATGTGTCTACAAGTGGGCATCAGTAATGCTCATGGAGCACCCACACCAAAGGCAAGGGGGAAACTACTCAAGCTTATCAACAGCCATTCTAGCCTTCCAATTCCAAATATGGAATATATCACTGTGCATATGAACTGAACCTCCCTCCATACTGAGCCTCCATACAAAGGAAATGGCTCTCTACCCAACAACCTGATGATCCAGAAGAAAACTAGAAGGTTGTAGAAAATCCCTTAACTTAAGAAGAGCCATGCATTCAGATCAAAGACCTATCCAGTCTAGCATCCTGTTTCCCACAGGGGACAACCAGATGCCTCTGGGAAGCCCACAAGCAGGATATGAGGACATTCCCTATCCTCAAAGAGCTACTACTGATTTATGGGAGCTAAAACCCAAATCAAAGTTCTTTCAAGAATTTTGCATCATCTTTTGCCCTAAAACCCAGGTACTCCACATTTAATTAGAAGATTTAGATATAAATCTTGTTCGTACGTCTACTGTGGATGAATACAGATGGACATTCACTAAGTGGTAACATACTGCATATATTTGCAAGCTTTTGATAATGGATCATCTTTCCAAGGGGTTAAGGGAATGTTCCACTCTTCCAATTCACATCCATCAAAATTCTGACCGGGGTCTCCTTACCACTTGGCAAAGTGATGAAGATAATCAGCATACCAAATGGTTAAATATACTCTATGGTGAATTGCCTCTTGATGAAGAGCCATCTGTATTCAACCTTTTATTCTTTTTACATCTTGAGTGACTCAGCAACTTGAGGGTTTGCTCTTTAATGTCTGCAAAAAAGTGTACAGTGTACTGTACAGTATATGGATTGGTTGTCTGAATGCATCTAGCTGATGATAACGAAAAGAACACAACTCTATCCATCTAAGCTGTGAAAAGGGTCCATGTCATTTACCTTTTGTGAAGTCCAGATGTGCCTAGATTATGTTTAGGAACATTATCCCAAATCAACAAATGGATAAATATTTCTCAGAGAATGAAAGGATTCTATTTTTTAACCAATTGAATGACTGCAAATCCTGCATGCTAGCTTTCTAAAAGTAGTTAAGCCACCATATTCAACAGGTTTCGTGTCAACACTTTGCCTGGAGCTAGTGTTGACATAAAGACATTTTTAAGCCTTTCAAGGTTTCTTGAGTTGCTTTAAGCAAGGTGAGCACAAACTCCATGTCTTTTGAAGTCATTTTGGCTATTCTCAGTCAATTCTGCAGAAAGGCTTGTTTATACTGACCTAGCACATTCCAAACCCAAGAGATGTTCAATTCACAGTATATAGACGTACAATGTATAGCTAATGCTGTTATCTTATACTTCCTAGTACATTGTTTCTTCTAACCTTTTACTTGCTAAACGAAACACAGAGGTGACCTCTAAAGACCCAATTCCTTATGAAGGTAAAAGGCATTCCTCTTCCACTTCTCAACTCAGTTCTAGGGTTATTGATTTTAGCTGTTTAGTCTTTTGACATTTTACCAATTGATTGATTGCATTGAAATAAAAATAAATAAACCTTAGCTATTAGTGCACTTTGGGCACATTGAAGGAAGCATGTGATAACTTTTAATGCAATGTAAACAATGCCATTCATTATTAGTAGGAAAGGCCATCTTTAATGTGTGTGTGTGTTTAGCTTTCATTAAAGTAGTAAATCATAACCAAATATCACCCCTCCCACACACACATATGTTCTTAATTTTCAGTCCCTTCAATTCAAATGTGCCAATCTGGTTAAAACTGTCCAACATCAGTTAGTCAACTACAGTTTTTGTTGATTAATCTACAAATTAAATATTATAGCACCCAACACCCACTGTCTCATATAGAGCAATAAATATATGTTTGCTAAATGTATTGCATTCCTAATAAGCTGTCCTCTATGAAACAGAAGATGTGAATTGTTTCTCTCTTGGATCTGAACCAATTAATCAGATTTACTGATCTCAGTCTCTGCTTCTTTCCATTTCTATAACTTTACAGGACAGTGGCAGAGTTTGCAGACATGTGCATATAGTACAGACAGGGTATTAGACACTGGTGATAGTAGCTTGATATATTTATTGCTTTCTATTGCTAATCTCACAACTGAATCAATCAGGTTCAGTGATTCATTATGGTGATGATGGAGGTAAACTATAACGTCCCTCACTCACTCTTTAATTAAGGGTGCACTTTTACGTACACATTCTTTCATATGCCTGAATCAGTGTCCTCCATTAGAGAAAATGGGGGAATCTATGTACATAAGAACTCCATGTGTGCACTGAGAGGCACTCGTTGTTGTTGTTAGGGATGGACTGAACTGACAGGAACCATTTCTTAGCCATTTCACCCACTTCCAAATCAGCAGTTTTGTTTCAGCCATATTTCCAGGGTGAGGTGAAATTCTTTTTCTTGGGGGGGGGAGGAGAATCGGAGTGGCTGCCAACCCCCCCCCCCCCGAAAGCACTGTTCGCAGGTGCTTTTTGAATTTTGGGAAATTCAAATGGCTGCCTCCTTTGCTGCTTACTGGGGATTGTCATTACTGTGGACAGCAGTTGAATATCTAAAGAGAAACATACACTTTTAGAGAGTGAACAGATCATTCCTCCAGCAGCTCATTTTATTTGAAAGGTGCAGTGCTAAATAAACCCTCCAAAGAAAAGGTAGCAACTTAAACAGACTGGTTGAAAATATGAAGTCACAGTATGATGTTTCATGTAACCCTGTTTTTAGCTTGAACTACCAGGAAAAAAATATTTTACATTTGAATTTTACAAATAAGAATATATTGCAGAAAAGAAAAATGATTTACTGTATTAAAAAAAATGAAAGGCATCCTATGCCATTGGTTGTGTGTTTTGGGGGGGGGAGGGGGAAGAGGCAAATCAGAGATTTATCAATGCAGTCCTATGCGTATCTAATCAGAAGTCAGCCAGAATGAGCTAAGTAAACATGCTGAAGAATCAGTGAAATAATGTGAAGAAACAAACTTGGGAATGAAGCTATTCCATGAAACTGTTTCCCTATGCATTACTGGGTCAGTTTCACATGTTTTAAAATCAAAGCATTGTTTCTGCTGCTAATTACCATGTTTGTTATTATGAATGCTTACCTTGGGGTGATATGGTTGTTTCTCTGAATTACTCAATAAATCTTTTAGATAACATTTAATTCTTGACCAGCTAGGGAATAATAAACAGATGTTCTTTGCATATCATCAAACTCTCAACGTTAATGCATTTTTGAGAGACTGAAGGATATGTGTGATTGCTCTTAACTCCAAATTCTGCTTGTCATTCCAAATTTTGCAATCAGAATTCAGGAGACACAAATTTTACTGTTGAGTAAATGATGTCCAAATATACATGGTAGGATGATTTATTTTTCAGTTTGCACAACACAATGGGTTGGATCCAGACTTATGCTCAGCGGACTTCCACTCAATCCCAGTTCCTCCTGCGGTCTCCTGTGAAAAGATACTCCACAGGGTTGGGGGGGCCCTTTGCAACACCATGAGAGGAGGCACTGGTGGTTGCAGGGGAAAGAGGGAGCTGGTGGAAATTGCTGGCCCCTTCCTCTAATGAAGAGCCTCTGTTGGATCCTGATTCTCTCCACAAACTACAGGAGCTCTTCTGTTTGCAGAAGGGGAAGAATGAATCTAACTCATTTTGTTTTGTCTTAGATTATATAGGCTTTATAATCATATAAAATATGATTTTTTAAAAGGTATATATTGCCATAGGGCCAAAGTATACATTATGGCCATTACATGTTCACTCCACCAATATGACTATGCTAGAATGAATTAGACTGTTTATGATGCATATAATGTTGTTGCATCAGTGGACTCACTTCATGTCTTTGGACTCTTATGTGTGCTTTAAATTACAAATGGTAGTACATCTTAAAAAAGGAATGAAAGTGTTCATCTGTTAATATAAATGCATTGCTGATCTATACTTTTGCTCATCTCTGCCTTTCATTATATTTATGCTGTTCCACTGGCTTCAAGACAGCATTGTTTTGAGCAACCAAAAAAAAAAGGGGGGGTCTACTTGTTCTTAGGCTGAAACAATGAGCTACCCTCTCTGTTCCCTATTGTACCTCCTTAATCAAGAAAGCGTGTGGGGAAGAGCAAGGTGAAGTAGGCCTCAACAAAGAAAGCAGTGGCATATGTTGCTTTTGCAGTAGCAGCTGCACAGGAAATGGCAGCTCTGGGTGAGGCAGAGAACAGTGATGTAGTTTTAGTCCTTTCTGGATCACATTTGCACATTTAAGGTTGTTGGTGAGATTCTCTCTGTGGCCAGTCAAACATCTTCTTTCTGAGTTGCCTGTTAGTGTGTGCATGCTATTATTTACCCATTCAATTAACTGCTAAGGAGACTGAAAACTATGTGCCCAGAGCAGGAAAACGAGTCCATCTTTATTTGCTAGTTAATCAAAATCCAGTGGCTTTTGAAAATAGTTTGAAATAACCATTAATTAGAAGGGATACATAAATTTGGAATTCAAAGGGCATCATGCAGGCGAATAAAAGAGCATGGAAGATGCACGGGCTGTTCAGATATTCAACCTCCATTTGCCTCAGAAAACAATGAAGCTGCATCTGACCTGGAAATGATCTTGACAATACTCGCAGGTGCAGAGATGATGTCAGTGGCAATTATCTATGAATGCACAGACTGACTTTAAACATTGCCCTTCAAGGTTTATTTTTCAAATGATAAAAGCTTCTAAAAGGTACCTTTGCCAATGAGTGCCACTGGTGGCTGGGCCTTGCTTAGCTTTTGTGGCATATAGTTGATGAAATAAGAAGTGTATCAACACAAGACCTTCCCCAAAGTTGAGTTAAACAACACAGTGTATCCAAGAATCAGCTTAGGAGAGCCCAAGTTGAGCCAGAAAAGGAATATTAAAGTGATTTAAAAGCCTATTTGAAGGGGAGGAGGGGAAGTGTGGTGGAAGCATCTAGGGAATGGGAATAAAGGGATTTAGGAGCTTAAGTTGGACAGGAACTCTGGATTGGTAGGAGTGCCAGAAACCCAAGGAGTCTTTGGAATACAGTTTAGGATAATTTTCCCAGGTCAGGGCGTCTGGAGCTTGGAGCATCAGCAATGAAGCATCCCAGACTGGGAGCTTGTACAGGAGCTGGAGGCTCCACTCCTTTCTGGCTCTCAGGGAGGCATGTCCTTCCATGTGCTCCCATCTCCTTCCAAGAAGCTTCATGTAGTTAGCTGGGCACTTGGTTGAGCCCTGAAGCTCCTGCTTGCCTTGCCATCTCCTCTGATTCTGTGGCCCTGGGAGAGACGAGGGAAGGTCTGAGAGCTGGCCAGGAACCCAGGCAGCTGCTGTGGGGACTTCTAGTCCTGGGGCGGGGATGTCTGGACACAACAGCTCTTCATGCCGCCGGCAGAGTAATGCTATACTGTGGAGCCTGCTCACCCTGCTCCTCCTCTGACACATCTCAGGTTTGACATCTGGGCAGGGTTGAACCTTGATAGAATCATGCAATTAAACTTTCATGATCAACCTGAAACATTTATATTAGGTTTATTCCATGGCCAATATTGGTCTTGTGAATGTAGCATAAGTGGAAAAAAAAATCCCACTATGATCTGTACTATATAAAATTGTGTTCCTTAGAGGTGCTGCAAGTGCATGTGACCTAGGCAGAGGTCCCAAAGGACAGTCAGCGAAATATTTGCGCAACAGAACTTAGGTAGCCCATTGAAAGTTTAATGACTTATTGGAGATTAGGATCCATCCACACACTTAAAAAAAACCCAGAGTGTGTGAAATATTGTGATCAATGGGTTCTTAGATCTATATTATTTATTTATTTATTTATTATTTCATTTGTAACCCGCCCTTCCTCCCAGCAGGAGCCCAGGGCGGCAAACAAAGCGCTAAAAACACTTTAAAACATCAATTACTGAGTCATATAGGATGTTTGCTCACAAGGAAGTGATTCCTATGTAGCATAATTTGAGAAGCTGCCTTAAGACTGGTGAAACGTGCACAGGCTTCTGCTGGAAGTAAGGGCGGGATATATAATAATATATAAATAAATAAATGTTGCAAGTATAAAAGACAAAGATAAGCCTTTGGAAAAGAACTCTCCAGCTTCTGTCATGAAACATTGAAGCCTTTTAGTACAAGCCCTAATTCAGGATAGCCACAGCCTCACCTGCATCTGATAGAAAAGAGGGATAGAGCTGGGTGTCATCTGAATACGGATGTCCCAGTCTCCAGATGACATCTCACAATAGTTCATGTAGATGTTAAACAGCACAGGGGAATTAATAGGTCCCTGTGGGACCCCAAAGCACAACTAACAAGAGGTCAAGCAGTAATACCTTTGCCCACTTTATGGAATCGGGCCCCAAAGGAGAAGCAGAAACACTGCCAAGCAGTGTCTCCAACACCCAACTTGGAGAGCATGCTAGATGGCACTGTAGGTTTCTCTTGTGTTTTTTCTTGAGTTAATCATAGTCTGAGTCCCACTGGTTCTGTTTCACATTTACATCCATCCTAAATACATTGGGCACATTTTCAGGGGCAGAGGGAGACTTCTCCCATTTTCCAGGTTACATTGGCTTATTCTTCGGGAGCAGTTTTCTGCCAAATTCACTGGCTTTACATTTACACACTGAGCATCTATTGATATGGACAATTTAAGCAGCCTATGCAGAAGTGGCTCACCTGGCAAGGCAGAGACACAATGGTAGCTTTCCAGCAGTGGGGTCATTGTAGGGTTGCCATATTCCAGTTCCACAAATCCAGGCAGGCTAATTTGCATATTATGCAAATTATTTGCATATATTTACATATTATGCAAATATTTGCATATTAATATTTGGATTGTCCAGTTGTTTTGTTTTTGTGCCTAGGAATTACCACCAAAAACTGGGGAACCATGTTAGAAATCTTTTTTTTAAAAAAAACAACATTTTCAGCCTTAAATGCCTAGACTCTAGTTTCCTACACTATGGAATATTGATTGATTGATTAAGAGGATTTATATCCTGCCCTTCTGCTATTAAAAACAGAGCTCAGCACAGCTTACAAATATAATAAAAACAATAAAAATACACAATCAATATAAAAACATAATAAAAACACAAAATAGCAACAAACATAGAGTAAGTCAGGGCAGCAGTACGGTTAACCATTACATATACAATATATTTCAGAGATGTGGTGGGTGGAGAAAAACAAGAAGCCAAAATGTTAGGAAAAGGAGTCTTTCACAGCACATGCTCAGTTGTAAATACTGCTGCAGCAAGTTTTACAAATTCCTCCAGTATTCCACTGGTGCAGGCACTCAGACATTCAAAGTATCTGTATGTTTCTTAGGTTTTATAAAAGCAGAGCTTGGATTAACTCAAAATTTCTTTTCCCTTTGATCAACCACATCTACACAGGTTCCGCCTCCCTACTCAAAATGAAACTGGGCCTGGAAGTGTGCGACAACCGCAAACATACCTTGCTAATTAGATTACCAATGCCAGGATGTCTGTCTTATCGACTACTCTCCTGTCCCCCCCCTGGACTTCATGAAAGACCCAGTCCTGGGCTCAGAAGGAAAATAAATATCTGGTCCTCTTCAAAGTACTGATAAGCCTCTTGTTTTAATTAAAATAATAATTATAAGTTCTTGCTCTTATCACTAATGGGAGTTAATTATCTTGCATATGCTGCTGTTGCTTCTATGGCTGTAACGGAGTGAGGTTAAAGATAAGTGAAATGCAAACAGGAAAAAAAACACAAAAGACAGTAACACTTTCCTAAATGTAATACCATACCAACCACAAGATTCCTATGAGTAAGGCAGAAAACTCAGTATCCCACAACCAGTCAGGATTCATAACCAAAAACCCAAACTAAAAAAATCCTAGCAGCCAGTCAGCCAAGGTCACAGAAATCCCCATGCAGCACAACCTGACCTGGGGACTGCAGTTAATGCAGAATGCTGCAGCACAATTGCTGACATGAGTGAGATCCTATCAGCATATAATACCTCTGGTCTGAAAACTGCATTGGTTGCTGATTTGTTACCAGGCCAAGTTCAAGCTGTGCTTTCCATGTTATGGGTGCCATAGTACTTGTTCTGCTCTTGTAAGAAATCAGTCCTGTAAAGTGGCAGCACCTACGCTTTGGAACTCCTTGCCTATTGACATTAGGCAGATGCCTCTTTTCAGCACCTGCTAAAATCAATTTTCTTGAGGCAAGCTTCTCCAGGCATATATGAGCTATTGTGCTTTTAAATCTGTTTTTAAGTCATTGTTGGTTTTATTATTTTGAATGTTTTTAAGTATCTGTCCTTAACGCTTTTGCCAATAATTTTATTGTTTTAATTCTTTCTGTAAACCGCTTTGAGATTTTTTACAATAAAGCGGTATATAAATGTTGTAAATAAAAATACATAAATAAATGTTGGAGTTACTGTGGCCCTTGAGTCTCTTCCCACTTTTAGGAACCAAGGAATCTGCCTTATACTGATTCAGGCCATTTTGTACCATGATTTCTTAAATGCAATACCATACCAACCACAACAAGATTCCTATGAGTAAGGCAGAAAACTAAGCATCTCACGTCAGGATTCCTAACCAAAAACCAAAAATATGATAAATGAAGAAATATTTATATAAGCATGACTATCAAATATATTTATTATTTACACAAACTGTAAAGATATTTATAGTGCAATTCTAGGTTTATTTATTCAGAAGCAAGTCCCAGTGCATTCAGTGGGGCTTACTCAAACAGGGACAGAACTGCAACCTCAAGTGATAAACAACTTCATTCACACAACCCAAAATTCCGAATCATGCCACTTTACGCTGTTTTGCAACTGTTTATACTTGTTTTTATGGTTATTGGATTTTAAATGGCTTTATTTCTTGTTGTGAGCTGCCTTGGTTTCCAACCCTACCTCACAGGGTTGTTGGAAAGACTACACACACACACACACACACACACACACTGTATACATACAGCCCATACAATAGTTTATTGTCAAACCAGTTGGTCATTGCAGAAAAATCAGTATTAGTTTTTTAAAAATCACTATTAGTTTCCTACAGAATAAAAACTGTAATACCTAAGTTAGCCCTGCCTACTTGCTTTAAAATAAGGCTGGAGGGGGAGACAGAAAGAAAACACAAACATAATTCTTTTTTACATTCACTCCAAAGTCCCATTGATTTTCAGCACATTCATAACCATGTCTACTCAAAAGTAAGTCCTATTGAATTCAATGGGATTTACTCTGGACATATGGGATTAGCAATACTTTTACCCCCACAAAAGCAAGTATTGGGAAGGTTTTCAAAACACGGCCCAGGATCTGACTCCTGCACACAAGAGGGGGAAAAACTGAAATGTATATACTTACCCAATTTATGAGATTTTCAGATAAACGGGGGGGGGGAACTACCATTTTCTGGCATTGCAATGAGGTTTTCTAGACACTGCCACAGGTCAACCAAACACTTCACTGATTGGCTGCAATCCTGAACGGGTGGGGTTAAAGCTACGAAGTGCTATACAGTAGTTTAAAAAAAGATTTAACAGTCGCGGGCGGCTGACGTTTTTATGTATATCTCGAGAACCGGACCACCTAGAAACTTTATTTTGTTTTTTAATTAAAGCTGAGAATCCGGGCCACCTAAGGGGCTAAACGGGCACCAGGTGGCATGCAAAGAATCCGGGTAAAACCTGGCTAACCGGGCAATATGGCAACCCTAGGTCATTGCCACTTACTGGAAGAGAGAAGAGGAGGGGTGGGGTGGCAGGAAGCTTGGTGAGATATGGCTGCATCGGTGGAGCCAATCTGATGTTTCTACCAATGTGGTGCCCACATCAACCTGATCTTCCTGCTGCCTTGCCCTCCCCTTCTCCCTCCTGGTTGGCTGTGGATACCATGTCCAAATGCCTGGAATCCGTAAGTGGATGGATGGGAGAGAATAGGCTGAAACTAAACCCTGACAAGACTGAGGTGTTGCTCGTGGGAGACAAAAGAAGGTTGGGAATTACAGACCTGGTGCTTAATGGGGTTAGTTTACCCCTGAAGGACCAAGTCCACAGCCTCGGAGTCATTCTTGACTCCCAGCTGTCCATGGAGGCTCAGGCTTTAGCAGTGAGCCGGGCAGCTTGGTATCAATTACACCTGATACAGAGACTGCGACCCTACCTTCCTGTTCATCTACTCCCACGAGTGATACATGCCCTGGTCTCCTCCCGCTTAGACTACTGTAATGCGCTCTACATGGGGTTACCCTTGAAAACGATCCAGAAGTTACAGCTGGTACAGAATGCGGCGGCACGCTTGATCAAGCACAGCCGTCGCTGTGATCATATCACTCCAGTGTTAATAGACCTTCACTGGTTACCAGTTGCCTACCGGGCCCAATTCAAGGTGTTGATGCTGACCTTTAAAACCCTATACGGTTTCGGCCCAGTTTATCTGAAGGAGCGCCTCCAGAATCACCAATTATGCCACCTGACAAGATCAGCCTCACAAGACCTTCTCTCGGTCCCACCGGTTAAAACAGCCAGGCTGGTGCAGACCAGAGAGAGAGCATTCTCGATCGTGGCCCCCACCCTCTGGAATTCCCTTCCTCTTGATCTCCGACATGCTCCCTCCCTGATAAGTTTTCGCCAAGCCTTAAAGACCTGGCTATTCAGGCGGGCCTACAAGATTGGGGTGGATTAGTTTTATAATGTTTTAACTGAAGGCTGGTTTTAAATTGATTATGATTGTTGTTTTGATATGTATATTATGTATATTATGTTTTATATTGTTGTATGTCGCCTAGAGTGTCCGTTAACCCGGACAGATAGGCGACTCAAAAATAAAATTTATTATTATTATTATTATTATTGGTAAGTGGCAGCTACCCTGCTATTGGGAAACTAGTGTTGTGGGTCTGTCAGTGAGCCACTTCTAGGCCTATGTATTATGAGGTACACATGCCAAAGACACTGATCTCTTGGCTTAGAAACAAAGGGTGACTATTTCATCTATGTTGATAACATTGATATTAAAAAGTCACTAAGTAAAGAATTGCTCTTAAAATACAAGGTATTGTTTTGCTTTTGCTTGCTTGCTGCAGTTTAATTGGATATAGCCAGGAGTGGGCCTTCAAACCTTGCAGTGAACTATTTATTATATTTAGGGGATACCTCATAAAATAAATTCTGTAGGCATCCTACAAAATAACCAAAATAAAATGTAGCAATAAAAAACATTGTTCACCACTAATGATGAGCGCCTTAGAAACAATTTGAAGTAAAATAAAATGATTTATTGGTGGACAGCTATATAAATTAAGGGTGGTAGTCAATGCTAGTCCTTCTCAGAGTATACCTACTGAAGTTAATAGACAATTAACTTGGGTTCATTAATTTCCATGGGTCTGCTCTGAGTAGGAATTAATTGAACATAACCCTTAATATATAAACCTCTAGGTCAGGGTTGGGGAATCTTTTCAGCCTGAGGTCTACATTCCCAATGTGACTCTTATTCTAGCCATGCAAGAATCAGAGGTTGTGACTAGGGATGGGGGAGGAATTCAATGCAGTTTGCATTAGATTAAGATTAGAAAAATGAAAAACAGAGAGAAGCGAAATTGACAGATCTTTCTATCCCTAACTGTGACACCCACCAGCGTATCTCCATCTTACATTCAGTGAAGCAAGAGGCATTGTCACAATTCAAGGGCACATTCCTGCCAAACACAAGCTCTTGAGGGTGCAGAGCAGGGCTGGTGAGGGGAGTGGCCTGGGGAGAGGGTGCAGCTTAATAAAAGTCCTGAGGGGCAGACAAAGAGCTGCATTCAGCCTCTGGGCTTGACGATCCCCACTCCTGCTGTAGGCAGGGCCGGTTCTAAAGGGTGGCCAGGTGGGGCACTGGCCTGAGGGCCCCGGAGCTACAGGAGCCCCTTCGGGGCCCTCCACTCCCCTTCCACAATCCACGGCACCATCCGCCTGCCCGCCATTCCCTTGCCCCACCTACCTGTCTCCTGCCTTTTGGCATTGCCCTTAATGAAGATGGCGGCCGCAGCTTCCCTAAGGTACTGAAGCTGCTGCCGCCATCTTAGTTGATGGCAGAGATGCATGCGCATAGCATGCATGCGTGCCATCAACAAACATGGCAGCGGAGGCTTCATTCTCTTAGGGAAACCGCGGCCACCAGATTCATCAAGGGCAATGGTAAAAGACAGGAGACAGGTAGATGGGGGACATGGGGGGCTGCACATGTGCCACCCATGTTTGCGCACGCGCACACGCCAGGGTCCAGGGCAAGCTGATGCCCAAGGGCCCCGGCATGCCTGGAGCTGGCCCTGGCTGTAGGTGACCCAAAACCGCCTATAGCTGCCTGCTGCTTACACAGTAGTATCAGCAGATCAAAATGAAAATGCATTATCTGTATCACCCAGCATTACATTACCTGGGGCAGAAAGGAGAATCTGGGATCCATTTAATGAAAAAAAAAAAGTTCCAAAAATCTCCTTAGTCCTTCATTAGGAGAATCTCTTTTGCTTCTTTTATATTTCCATGAAATGTGGCGATGGGCAAAAGCTGGTTTTTGTCATTCTTTTTAACACAGAACAACTGTTGGGCCATAGTTGCGAGGCTGCTTTTCGTCTTCTTTCCATTTAAAAAGCTTCTGCAATGGAATAAAATAAAAGAAAGCATGGCAAAGAAGACACAAAAGCAAAATATCAATCACGAGACCTAGTCGATGGTGCTCTAGGCAGTATCCAAGCAACTTCAATGGAAGGCCAGGCAGAAGCAAGATAAAAGGCGGTGGAAGCAAGACATTGTTTTCTACGATCAACTGACCATGAATGCTGCCAGTTACCAGGATATAGAGTGGCCAGTGCGAGCACTTATTTAAGTATTTCTGTGAATATAAATGAAAATTCCATGTAAAGGGGACTATCAAATTTGAGCGAGAATGTTAATTTCAGATATATGTGGGCACAACTGCTCAGTGAGAGAGGTTTTAAACCAAATATGAGTCAATGACTTAAGAAGTATTGTGATAAACCTTCCCATATCTTCAAGAATTGCCCTCTGATGATCTTAAAATAGCAAATTAATGAGCAGGGTGCTGGAACTCAGCAGTTTTTCCCACTAGATTGAGTCACGTGATTGTGAGAAAGATGCACACAGGTGAAGTGAATTTTTCAGCTATGCATCTGGAGTGAGGAATTCTACCCTTCCAGGTTTTCTCTTCATGCTTTAAACTTCCCCCTCCCCACTAATTATTTGTATATGTCAAGCAAGGCATGCAGAGCAATTGGTTGATTATTCCTATGAGGTTGAACTAAAAAGGGAACAACTATCCTTAGATCTGAATGACCTGTTTCATATTTATTTTCTTTCAGATGACATTTTTTGCTTATTTATTTAATTTATGCCCCTCCTTTCTTCCATGGAGTTCAAGGCAGTGTCTATAGGGTTCTTAGGCAGCCTCCCACATAGTAACTGACCAGATCTGCTTATTTTCAGCAAAATACTACTACTACTAACAACAACAATAAATGACATTTATATCCTAGCTTTTCTCCAAGGAGCTCAAGGTAGCATACATAATTCTCCCTGTCTCGATTTTATTCTCACAACAACCTTGTGAGGTAGGTTAGGCTGAGAGATAGTGATTGGCCCATGGCCACCCAGTGAGCTTCACAGCTGAGGAGAGATTTGCACTCTGGTCTCCCAGGTCCAGAGCTTGGAAAAGTTACTTTTTTGAACTACAACTCCCATCAGCCCAATCCAGTGGCCATGCTGGCTGGGGCTGATGGGAGCTGTAGTTTTAAAAAGTAACTTTTCCAAGCTCTGCCCAGGTCCTAGTCGAACATTCTAACCACTATGCTACATATGCCATCAGATAATGCCCTGGGAGCCACATTGGCTCTAGGAACGAAGAACAGGTGGACATCTTTATTCCATAGAAATACTATTTCTACAAACTAGCAACACAAGCAGAGGTATTTCAGAGGTGGCATCAGTTACTCCATTGCCTTGTTGGTTGGTTACAAGGAAAGAACAGATGATATAATAATAGAAGTATTGTACCCAATGATGGCTTTATGGATTTTTTCTAATAGTGGCTTTATGCTAATGGAAAGCACTTCAGCTTGCATAAGATGGGACACCCAATTTTTGCTGATCCCCTCCTATTCACTGCACCCCTATGGACCACATCTTATACTGTTCAAGAGGGTCTCACAAACCCCAGAACCATCTTTTTAGGGGGCAAAGGGGCTGGGTAGGGGATCAATGAAAATTCTGTGTCCCATCTTGCAGGAGTGGAATTGCTTTTCCCAAGCACAGGGATGAGGAACCTCAGGCCCAGGGACTGAAGGCAGCTCTTCAGGCTTCTCTGTCAGCTCTTGGGACTCTCCCTAGGCTGACACCTCACCAGCCCTACTCCACAGCCTCCTTGAATGCTTTTGCTTAACAGGAACATGCCTTTGTACTGTGAGAATGTCTGTTGTGTCCCTGGATGGAAGACAGGGAGAGGGAAGGGGTGTGTGTGTCCCCTGCCCTAACACAAAGCCATTATTGAACACAACCTATGATTTGTATTGAAGATATCATGACTATATCATATCATGAAAACGACCCTAGTGTTAAAGGCATTAGTTGAAATAATTGCCACAGGGCACTATATTTCATAACTCTCAAGGCCAATCCACATTACAGACACACCAGTTTAATACCAGTGTAAGAATTCTCCAAGTTGCAACTTGGCAGCTGGAGCCATATCTTAGTACAAAACACATCATAATCAGCAACTTTAACAGTCATGATTTCAGTTCCATTGATTTCATTTAGTAAATATGGGATTTGGCATTGAGTCGTGCAGTGTGTGTGTGAGTGATAAGCATCTGGATGACATACAAAAAACTGGGAAGGCCTGTTTCTCTTCTCACATTAGGTGTGCATTCATATCCCTCATTTCCTCTGCTGCAGATAAGAGATTCAAGGCCAAATACTTTTGGGCTGGTATTTTGTAGCTGCAGCTAAAATATCTAGCTCTGATCAGGCAGGAAATGTTGATTATGGTGTATTTCCTCTATTTAAATACTGGATTCAGTCAAGGATTAAAGGAGCTTCAGAAGCTGGTTGGGGCCTTGCTACACTAATCACCTTCTGCATTCTGAGGAAGTCTTGTAAATGGGATCATATTGTGAGGGCAAGAGCTCCAGACCAGCCAAGAGAGTGACTTCAGGCTCCTAACAGCAAACAAGTGTTTAGTCAAGCCACAGCTGGACATGTCACTGAATGGAAAACTAAACCTGTAGCTACACACTGACCTTGGCAAACCATACCTCCTAAGCCCATCATCTGTTTTAGATTTGCTTTCTTCTCCCTTGGGAAATATCTGTGTGTAACAGCAATGAGTGTGAAGATCTACTGTACTGGGCTTCATAATGCAGCTCTAACCAGACATCATTATGCTCAAGGGCTGCCTGTAGAACTGCATATATTTAGAGAGGAAGAGGGACAGGGCCTGTAGATTTATCTGGCAAATCTGCAACCTAAAGGATTACAAAATGGCATGGAGGGGAGTGGGTGAACTGGGGGCATAAGAAGGGGCATCTGGGGAATAGAGCTACAGGAATGGGGAATTTCCATAGTTTCCACATAACCTGTTTTGAAAAAGATGGCAAACAGGCACTATTCCACAGCTGACAACTTACTGTGGTTCAGGAAGAAGCCCTACATCTTTAATAACAGAAGGTTGGGAGAGGTTTGGTGGATGTGACCACAGCAGTGCAGTGAGGGGAGAAGCCACACCTGTTAGACTTCCCCTGCCATGAAACTGTGAAGGCAACAATTAACAGTCAAAACACACAGCCAGGTGGTGCTACGTTGCATTTTAATGGCAGAATGTGTGACCATGCAGTCTTACCCAACTGCTTGGCAATCACAGAGCTACTTCTGTTGAGCGGATTGTCTGTAATCCATAATACATACACGTACATTAAATAGTAGGACCAGGATCTCCTTGGGAATCTTTTTTGCTGCAACTACCGTTTTAAGGGAAACCATTACTCGTACACACACAGTATAGTGCCTCACTCCAGTTTTATCTTCAAACTACTCTTGGGCTGAATGCTGAAACCATTGTGAATTTGGGAGAGCTTGAAGAACTGGAAGAAGGTTCTGTACGGGAAGCATCTGAACACAGCCATCTGTACCCCCTAGGATTGCCATGCTATTCTTTCTACCAGAGAACCATGGCTGTGCAGGGCTTGCTGGAACCAGTGGTTTGCTTCTAGAGGGAAGGCAGGCAGAAAGAAAAGGCCACTAGACTAGAGCCATTTTTATACCTGGGTTTCTTGCAAATTCCTATATGAATTTAAATTTGGTAATATCTGAAGCAGTCCCTAAGTGTCTTTAGATAGATAGCTCCCTGGGAGACTTTGTCATGCAGTCATGATTTTTCAAGTATTAAAAGCAGGGATTTTATATATTGGGATGGGGAACCTGTGGCCCTCCAGGTATTGTTGGACTACCTCCCATTGTCCCTGATCATTGGCCATGCTAGCTGGGGCTGAATCTGGAGTCCAACAACATCTGAAGGGCCACACCTTGATATAGCCTTTATGTGCCCAACTTCTTCACCGCCAAGCTAAGCCTGCCTCTAGAGCTTTGACAAACAAACAGAGTTCTGATTCATTTGCAGTAATATCAGTTCTGTTACAGTTGGAGGTGTGACACCCAATTTCAGTTTTTAGCAACTACATTCGCTGCAATAAAAGTCAATATATTATTGTATAAATTGGCTCCTCTTTGTGGGGGATGGACGTACAGCTTCCACAGTTTTCAGGATTGCAGTGGCCCTTCCTGAGCTACCACGATAACTGCAGCTGTAAGCTTACCCCCATATGAAGGCAGTGATGTGTGCAATTAGTACCCCCACAGGATCCTGGCTAGGTCATGAGCCTGCTGCTGGCCCCACACATTATTGTAGCCAGTCACATGGGAAGGCCGGGAAGCATCCCCACTGGCTGTCTGGCTCTCTGTCATCTCCATAAGGACAACCAGAAACACTTGCACTGGAAAGGCAGAAGGAAAAGACATTGGATGAAGAACAATAATGTCTGCAGGCACCATGTTTCTTCATATACATCTTTCTTGTATTCTGCCTCTTTTCTTTTCTTTCACCTTCCACCAAATTAGTTCCTTGTTAAACCCCTGCAATAAAAATCTGTAAGAAATGATACACGGCTGGAAAATATAAAGATATGAAACAATATAATTCAACAGTTCTAATGCAAGGTTTTTTTATAAAAGAGAGAGACTATTATGAGTCTTAACTGCATGATTTAACATTTGGAAATTTCACATTCCTTTTCAGAGTTGGAGAGTAAATGGATCTATTATCATTTCCAAGCCAGATGTTTTAGTTTACTGAGCCTGTTTGATCCCTGCACCTGTCTAAGGCCAGCAGTTGCTGGATTAGCATAAGGGACTGGTTATTTTACTTTATATTTTTTTTAAATGGACAACTGTTACTGAATAAGTGAGTGGTGTGAAAATGAGCAGACTTTTGGTATAAAGGGTTGCCTGTTTGTGACACAAGGCAGTACACATCATTTATAGTGCAAAACAGGCATGCAGCATTAGCCTTGTATGCCAATGTGCTGGAATATACATTACAAAGTGACAATTACAGGAACTGCCAAAGAATGGAAGAAAAAAGTGGTGAGGGGAACGGAGATGCATTACCCACATCCATCTGTGAGACAGCCGTGCAGTTACTTGGAATTATACATTGTTTATGGTGGATTATGGCGATTATAAAAAAATGAACTGGCTCCCTGCCCCTACAGAGAATTTCATCATGAATCTTAAAGGGAAACAATAGCTTTTCACTAATAACAGCCCATTATTATGGTATATGTAAAGCATTCAGGGCTGGCCCAAATAATTTTGCTGCCTGAGGCAAAGGACAAGTCCCTCCCCACCCCCCAGTTCCATGTACAAAAGATGATCAGACTGGCAATTGAATCTTAGGACGCTTCCAGATGTCACTATATTTGGGTAGGGATTCTGTAACATACTGGTAAATTCAGGTAATAATTGACTGGCAGGTTTTGTGCAACAAAGATGGGACTTTTTGTGATACGGAAAGTGATGGGAAAATGCACTGGACAATGTAGGATAACACTGATGACCTCTTCACAAGCAAATCAGAATGAAGTATTATCTAATCTCCCTCAGACAAATCAGGATGAAGGCTCAATAAACAAGTCATCTGGAAGCACATTTACTTCATCATCCTGCTCTGCACTTGATGACTGGAGACTGGCGTAGAGGGAAGGGGAGGTGCAGAACAGGCTGCATGACATACACTCACAACTCTAACCACTCACTGCCCCTCAATATCTGCTGCCTGGGGCAACTGCCTCCTTTTGTCTCCTGGTAGGGCTGAACCTGGAAGCATTTTTCATAGTACCACAGTACATTTTTTCTTAAGTTTAACTTGACCTGTGAACCTACTGCCTTATCCTGGAAAGTCATGGGTCCTAGAACCAGTTCTGCCCCAGCCAGAACTACATAGATTCCTACAGTTAACAAAACTTTCCTGGTATGTGGACTCTCACTCCAGCATAGCTTAATTGCTTGTATTGGAAGTAAGCAACTGGCCCTCTAGATGTTGTTAGACTCTACCTCCCTTCATCCCTGACTATTGGCCATGCTGAATGGGGCTGAATGGAGTTGGAGTCCAACATCTGGAAGGCCACAGCTTTCCCATCCCTTGCCTCAGGTCCAGTGCCAGCAGGTGGCCAGATCAAGCATTGGCTTAGGGCCCTTGAAGCTGGCCGAGGGCCCCTGTGGCTGGGGGTGGGAGGGTGGAGCTCCTGCTCTTTGATCCCTGCCAGCATTGGATTGTGGGATGTGATTGCAAATCATGACTATGGCATGGATCGTGGACCACTCTTCTAAGCAACACCACCCTTGCACATGTACACAGTGGTGTATGTTTAAATAACCCCAGTTACGCCATCCCTTGTGTCACCGCATCAGCTCGCTGTGCATCTTGGGTGATGGCAGGTATGCATGCTGACACAGAGACACAAGAAGTGGCACAACCATCTGTATTGAAGCGTGCATGCATGGGGGGGGCATGGGCCAGCTGCGGTCTGGTTCTGGCCCTGCCTAGCCTTTATCATTTTGCCAATGATAAGTAACATTTTACTATCAGGTTTATATGTGCAAAAACTGTGTGCTCATCTGTCATTATCCATGTGTCAGTGGGGTCAGAGTTTAATAGGATCCCTAGTAATATTTTCTTACTTGTTCCTCCCACTATTACCTTAGATCAATGCTTCTAGAAGGGAAGACTCACACATGAAATACTCTCTCTCTCTCTCTCTCTCTCTCTCTCTCTGTGTTTGTGTGTGTGTGTGTTGAAGGCGTGGCCAAGAGCTTTTTCACTTTTTCATACTAAAGAAATAAAATTAGATCATGTGATCAACAATTTTGATTTAAATTAAATATTTTCATAAATTCACACATGCACACACAAAAATGCACAGCTCAGAAACTATGGCTGAATGTGGACCTCATTACTTTTTAAAAACCTTTGATGGGATCATCATTAAGAGACACCATCAGAAATTAAAAAAAATTAAATCCTTGGCTTCTTTTCTTAGACTACTTTTTTAGAAGTGAAAAACGCTGTGATAGTTATTGCTTTGCTGTTAATTTGTAAAGAAAACGACAGGAGAGGTATTCAGGAAGCATCATTCTCTTTGTAGGGCCAGAATTAAGTATGCCTTGTCTCCAAAATATGCTTCAAATTCTTCGGTACACGTATGGCTATGGTTGTATTCTGATGAAGAGCAATTAACACCTGGGGGACTAAGGCCTTTCATGTTATTTTGCTCCTTTAGGGTTAACTCCCTGTAATCCTTCACTAAAAGAGGTAGATAGAAAAAAGAACAAAGAGGCTAAAACAAAAAACGTTAGTTCCATCAACAATCTCACTTAGAGAGAAAACAGTCTTTTAATGCACAGGGATTCACTCATGCTTACTGCTTCACCTGGTCCAGAATCTGAGTCATTCCCTCCTTCAATTACATTCTCTCTCCCCGTGTGACTAAATGCAAGTAAATGTGGGAAGACATCTCCTTTCTCCATCGTAGCATACTAATATTTGCGATTGTGAAGGAATTTACTATGTTAATTTGGTTAGCAGATGGGGGCTAGTCAAACATTTTAAAAATAAAGTGTGGTTTTGTTATTAAGCTTCTGATTAACAATATTGATTTAAATTAAATGAAATTAAATATTTTCAACAATTCACACTCACAATGTGTGCAACATATATAATAGAAGTCACGAGAGTTCTAGCTACAATATTTCATTTAAAAATAAAAATAAATGTGAAGTGTGATTGTCACAAGCAAATGTTTGAAAACACACTTATTCAAGTACACTCGGTCCTGACAATTAGATCCCAGGACTGGGTGCATTTTCAAATCTTGGTTTATTTCTGAGTATTACGTGAAACAGTCCTAGGAACAGATACCTTCCACCCTGGAATATTGCACATCTCATTCATTTGAACCTACTGGATTTGTTTTACCAAATACATTCTGTGCTTATGAGTGTCTCCAATATGTGCCACTATGGACCCTCTTATACTGTGGTGTTGTGGCACAATGTATTTTGATTTAAGGGGCTACTTTATTAACAAGATTTCAGCACAAAAAATCTGGCTCCTCTCATTGTATGCCCATCATGGTATGCTACAACTCATAAATTGCTTATCAGGTGCAGACGTGTGATGAAATTCTCATCATCAGTTGAATGAAGATTAGAAATGAACAGCTTACTTTTTGCTGACCAGATCAGGTACATCACATACCACAATAAGTTATAAGTCAGCAATGTTCTCCCTTTGTCTTCTCCACCAAGGTCTAGGCAATTCCAGGCATCTGCCAGGCCCCCAGCACTTCAGGAGGCCCATTAAGCATAGATGCCTGGCCCGGGCCTCTGGCCACACTCTTATTTGGTGGCAGCTGCATTGGTGGAGAGGGGCAGCACCATGGACCTGCTGCCATGCACCAGTGCAGGGGTGGGCAGGTTGGTAGCAGTGTTGGGGCAGTGCAGGCACACTAGTTGAGCCAATACTTTGCTCCTGATGGTGTGCTTGCACAGTCTTGATCTCGTTACCACCCTGCCCTGTTCCCACACCATCTCAGCACTTGATAGCAATGTTGCTGCCAGGAAGCCAGGTCTGTGGTACTGCCTGTCCTTGCCTCTGCTTCTGGCAATGAATGGTCATTTTAATTTTCCATGATGCCTCGCTGTCACACCGTTGGGGGGGCTCTGTAGGAAGTTAAGTGGCTGGTTGATGGTGCCACTGATAAACTAGTGGCTCACCAGCAGAGGAGGCTCACTACTGTAGGAGGACACTTTGCTGAAGGCCTAAGTAAAGCATACCACCCCAATACTATCCACAGCCTGAGACGTTACACTTCTTCATGGAAATTAATTACTCATTTGACAGGGGCAGTAACATATATAAAATGTGAGCACGTAAGAATATTATCTGGTTTGAAGTAAATATAAATAAATAGAGCTGGGTCAGGAGAGCGATAACCTTTTACCTGCTTGTCACCCTCCTCCATGATCAACATAATTTTAGCTTTCTGACACTTTTATAGAGCGGAGAGGGTGGCTTACGGGCTTCCCTTGGTGATTTCTGACTTTCATACTGTGTTTATGTATATGTTTATGTATATGGATATTGTATGTGTATTTTGCTTTGTAAATTAATTTGATATGTTTTTATTGTACCTTGTGTATTCTGTTGTAAACTGCTTTGAGATATTTTAGATAGTAAGCGGTCTATAAATGGAAATAATAATAATAATAATAATAATAAATGAGGTATTTATTTCTAGATCCTGTCATTCGAAAAGCATCTATATGACTGCTTCCACTGAAGACAAATTAGCCATGCATCAAATCAGCAAACATCCCCATTTCTCCTTATTTTGAGGGACATGGTTTCATTTTTACTATTGTTCTTCTTCCTGTATAGCCTGCCGACTCATACTTCTTTAGGCCTCTCGATCTCTCACCACTTGAATAGCAGCTGGGCTTCTGTCAAATGGGAGGTGACCCTTACAGGGACAGAGAAAAGGCAAAGGTATGCAGTGCTGACAGCCACATAATCTTGTTTGCATGAGAGAAATTTGCCATTATAAAAACTCCCCCCTGCCCCCAGAGTCTTCATGAAACACTGGAGAATATGTGTGTTCCACGGAGGGCCAAACTACATTGCACGGGGAGAAAATCCCCATTGGTTCCAACAGGGGATTTCTTCTCAATGCCAACACCAGCTTCAGAGGAAGAATTTTCTTCAGGACTTTTTTTGGGGGAGGGGGGGAGTGATAATTTCCTGTCCATGTCTGCTGCAATCTCAATAATTATCACTCCCTTAGCTACTCATGCTATTCACATTTTTTAAAAGCCTGTACATTAAAGGCAAAGACTCATTTCATGTCAGATGTAGTTCGTTCCTGAGAGAAACATGGAGGCCTCTGTTATGGGAAAAAGCAGCAAAGTAAATGATAGCACTCCATATCTATCAGTAGGTCTGTCTGAGGTACCACAAGTATGAAAATGGCAGAATTTGAGAATGTCCATAATTCTTTCAGAGCAACCCAGCTGATGCAGATTCATTCAGTGTATGCAGATAGGGAATACATTTAGAAGTGTATAAAATTATGCATAGTGTGGAGAAAGTAGATAAATAATATTGTTTTTCCCTCCCTCATAATATTAGACCTCAGGGCCATTCAATGACACTGAATGTCTGAAGATTCAGAACAGACAAAAGAAAGTATTCTTTACCTGGCACTTCCACAAGATGCAGTGATGGGCACCAACTTGGAAGGCTTTAAAAGAGGATTAGACAAATTCATGGATGATGAGGCTTTCAGTGGCTACTATCCATGATGGCTATGTACTACATTAACTGTCAGAGGTAGCATGCTTCTGATTACCACTTGTTGGGAATCACAAGTGGGAAGAGCACTGTTGTGCTCAGTTCTTGCTTGCAGACTTCCTATAAGCATCTGGTTGGCCACTGTGAGAACTGGATGCTGGTCTAGATGGACCTTTTGTTTGACCCAGCAGAGCTCTTCTTATGTAAAGTTCAGTGCATATATTCTTGTTGCTTGAGTGGGTGCATACACACATCCAGTATGGAGGATGGAGATGGGATATGGAAAGAATTTCTGCAGACATTTATTGAATCTGATCTTGTTAATGTGGGGTTTTTAGAAAAATATGTACAATATCATTCCTATGGAACATTTCACATGTATTATGACTTCTGCCCCTCTGGCTCTATGAGTCCTTACCAGTTGCACTTGGAGCTGCAGCTGCTGCCAGGATAACTGGGCAGTTGTGTTTTGCTCCTTGCTGCTAAGTCATTGTCTCTTTACACCTGTAGCTTGAGGAGGCAGCTCCAACAGCTGTGTGGGAGGGTCAGGCGAGTCCTTTATAAGAACAGCTGTGGCAGCAAGTTGATCCTTGTCTGTTGACCCCAAAGGGTACTGATACTTTGCTGTTGGGGCAAGAACTAGAGCACTGCCTTGCTTGGTGTTTTTTATTTCTGGGAAAATGAGTGTTAAGCTGTGATTGTATGTGTTGTTCTTAGCTTATACTTTATGTTAGGGGTCACAAGACTTGCCAGGGTATGAGACTGGCTGAGTCCCAGGGGCTTGGTATCCCTAAGTGAGAGATGCGGGGGGGGTGTTGGTTGTTTCCCAGGTGAGAACTGGGTGGTTGCTTGAACAAACTGATATAATAAGTAGTGTTCGTCCTATTCTTATTGCCTGTATTGTAACTATTGTGATAGATGAGGAGGTTCCACAGATATCAACAATCCCAGTGATTGGGGGGGCGAAAGGGGAGACATGGCTGGAGGTCATAGAAGGGTTTATAGATGTTTGCATCCTGTTCCCCGCTCTGCCCCCTTGCATCCCTGATATTAGTAGAGGTTCTCTCACTGTGCCTAATATGCTGGTGTTACTGAATGCCTGGTCTGTTCATAATAAGGTTGTGTTGATCCACAATCTTATCATGGATGAACAGATTGCTCTGGCATACATAACCAAGACCTGGGTCAGGGAGCTGGGTGGACTTAACCTGATACAGCTTTTCCCACCTGGGTACTTGGTGCAACACCAATCCAGACTGGAAGATTAGATGCAGGGAGGCACAGTTCACAGAAGCTCATTCTATCTCTCTACTTAGAAGCTGGTCTGGAGGGCCTACATGTGGGGTCAATGCCATGGAGAGAGGCTGGGGATGCTGTTCCTTTACTACCAGCCCTGCTGCAATGGCCTTCCTGACTGAGGTGGCTGAGGTTGTTTCTGATATTCTAGAGGAACCCATGACTGTAGGAGGGAGGGGAGGAAAGAAACAGGGATGAAGTTGATAAAGGGGCTAGGGGTGCAAAAAGGAGAGAGTAGGAGGCCTGGGAATGGGGGTAGATGAAAAAGGATACAGAATGGGCTGAAGAATAATGGTAGTATCGTAATTGGGGAGAAGGCAAAAAGGGTACAATGTGTGAGAGGAGGAAGATGCAGATGGTTACCATGTGGGCGGTCTATGTGCAGGGGGGTTGCAGAAAAGGAGGGAGGAGGGATGGACATGGGGGTAAAGGTGAAAATGGGTGCAAAGTGGGGCTGCAGAACAGAAGACAGAAATGGCTTAAGAAATGGGGTTGGGAAGGTGAAAAGAGCTTAATAGTAGGGGAAGCTCTAGGAGGCTATGATGGTAGTAGTGAGGCGGTTGGCAAGTGGAGTGAGCAGGGGCACAGCCGCATGTGTGTATAATCTCGTGAAAGTGCTCCATATACATCATCTTGGTACCCTTACAACAGGCTTGTAACTTTTTAATTGGGCTTCCATGCTACAATTAGCTGCATGGTTTACAGTAAAAAAAAAGGCATAAAAAATACCATTAAAAACATCATAAAAACAACAGAGACACTTCAGTCAGTGTTAGTGTTAGTGCATTGTACATGGGAGGATGGTAGGTGGGTTCAGGCTGAGAGACAGGCGTTGCCATGTAGCTTAAGTCCGCATCAGAGGCAAGATTTCAACCAGAGACTTTCTGGTTTAGAGATCTGCAGCAGACCTATACTCACTGACTTGGGAGTAAGTCCCATTGAACTCAGTGGGTCTTACTTCTGACTGAGTTAAGATACAAAGGATTGCACCACATTAGCTATTAACTATTGAGACTAAAAGTGTAATTAAAATTTATTTTCCTTCTTGTAACAATAACACTGCATCATCCTTCCTTAATATATGCATCTTGAAGAAAAAAGTGAGTTAAACACACATCAGCTAAGAGTAAAGAATTTCACAGCACAGTAATGGAATTTGCAGTGGATTCTAACAAAATGCCTCTTCAATGTGTGACAAAGATGTGCTAGTCACACTGCAGTTGTCTTGAACTGATTAATATTTTAGCAATGAATGAGTTTCAAATTAACCACTTCCCCATTATAAAGGGTTTCTTGTGAGAAAGGAGAGTTGGGTTGTTCTGCATTTGGAGTTAGGATTTAGAATTCAGTGAGCCTGATGTTATTCTAGTGGACTAGAGATTTTGTTTTGTATTGCTTTTTTAAAAAAGTTACTTTATTTGAAGACCTAACTGTTGGTTGCATTGACAGAATGAGTACAGCAGATAGTTACAGCAACTGCTTTTAACTCTATCAAGGATTATTGAGATATAAATCTACTGAAAGAAACTGACTATCAATTCATTTTGCTAGAAGTAAATTACCATGGGTTCTACAAGCCATACTAACCCAGCTTCCTAACAGAAAATTATGAGTAAATTAAGCTACAAGCGACTATTGCACAACATAGGTAATTCATGGAACCCTGCAAGCATTTTCTAAAGAGACTGTACTTTAAAAATAAAAGGCACTGTAAACAATGTTTGCCAGCCTTCATCAAAACAGTAAAGAAAACAGAGGAATGAAATCACCGTGGCTTGCTAAGTTATAATAGAACATTTGCCTGCTTCAAGCAAGAGGTCAATGTCTCTTCCCTTTGGTTAAATGCTGGCTTTGGAGAAAGACCAACAAGTACTATGTATACTGATTTTACTCTGAACAATGCTTCCATTAGTAGAAATACTGCTGTTTCTAAGAGGTTGTTTTGCAGCCGCATATGGTAGACATGCTTTCAATAGATGCCTTAGATCTTTCAAAGTGTGCAACTTCTCTTTTTAAACTAAAGTTGCCTTGAACTTAAAATGTCATTGTAAATAAATAGAAACTCTTTTTGTGGATTTTCATTATTCTTCCATCCTCAGCTTCCCATTTATCATGTGACAATCTTTACCTATGGGTGCAATTACAGACTTCTCCCTATGACCTGTAATTGTACCCAAATACTGAGTTACTTCTGCAATAAAGTTGAAATATATAATCGTTTTTCTTTCCATGTCTGGAAGGAAGATGCCTGTAGAAGGAAACTGTGGATGGGGGCCATTGGGAGTGGGGGGATATAGATATTGATAGTGGCTCATATCCAATGCAGTGTTAAGCAAGCGTCTCATCAGCACAAGGATTCCTACTTGTGCAATGGGACTTACCCCTCTATCCTCTCCCCTGTGGACACTCCTCTCTCTCCATCAGATCTGCTCTGGAGAGTTGAGGAAAATCTCAGAACATATTTAGGGGGAGGAGATATGGGGGAAGTCCTATTGCACAAGTGGGAATCCTTGTGCTGACGTGACAATTATTAAGCGGTGCATTGGATAATGTACCATGCTGCTGTGAACGAGCAGCTGAGCAGATCTAGGGCAGTTCCAGACTGTTGCTATTTACAATCACATACCAGCAAATTCAAGTTGCACAATTATAGTTGATTGGGAGTGCTTGTGCAACAAACCTGCTTCCCTCAAAACTGGACTTTTTGTGATAAGGAAAGTGACAAGAAAATGCATTGGAAAGTGTGGGATAACACTTGCTTTAATGCAACACTGTCTAACCTTGGTTGCCTGATGGATGACCTTTAATGGAAGAAGGATGAGGAAATGCGGCCCTGTTGTTCTTATTTCATCACTCAGTGGCTTTTGATACTGTTGATACTGTTGATACTGTTGATGATGGTATCCTCCTGAACTGGCTCTGTGGGATGGGTTTTTTGGGGTTTTTGTTTTTTGGGGTTTTGTTTTCAGTGGTTCTGGCCTTATCTCCAGGATTCGTTTCAGAGAACAGCATTGGGTGACTAGGGCCACATTCACATCATAAATTTATTCCACTATTATTCCACTTTAATCACTCATTGCTTCCCCCAAAGAATGCTGGGTAGTGTAGTTTGTGAAGTGTGCTGAGAGCTGTTATTAGGAGATACCTATTCTCACAGAGTTACAGTTGCCAGAGTGGTTTAACAGTCAATCCTGCTTCCCAGAGAACACTGGGAGTTGTAGTTCTGTGGAAGGAATAGGGGTGTCCTAACAACTCTCAGCAACCTTCACAAACTACATTTCCCAGGACTTTTTTGGGAAGCCGTGACTGTTTAAAGTGGAATAATAGTGGAATAAATGTAGGGTGTGAATGTGGCCTAGCTCTCGGTCCCCTGGCAGTTGTGCTGTGGGGGTGCCACACAGTATCCTTCTCCTGTCCTGAATGCAATTTTGCATCTACATGAAGCCATTGAAAGTATTATTTAGGAGATGTGGGGTGAGGTGTCATCAGTATGCTGATGATACTAAGCTTTATTTCTCTGTAACATCTGAGTCAGGAGAGACTGTGCAAACCCTGTACCAGTCTCTGTACTCAACTTCGATAGTTGTGCACACTGCTGCCCAGATGATCAATACTCCTGGCTCTGACAGTGCTGCCGATCTGTCTGAATAAATGAATCTAGGATACATGGTTTCTTCCTTCCCTCAAAGAGAATAGAAGCAAGTGTGAAGAGCACTAGTGTGCAAGAACACCTCTAGATCATTCATAAGCCTTGTATTTCAATCTGTTCTTTTCTCCACTCCATACCACCAGAATGACCACAATAAATCCACAAGTGAAGCACTGGTGGATACTGTCATTACTGTATTTTTTTTAAACAACAAGAAGCAGCAATTCAAATCAAATTTGAAAATAACAAAATAGACAAAAGGCAAATAAATTTGTAAATTCGCTTTACTGGAACTTTCAGGTTGTTATGATGTTGGGGATCTTTTCTCTTGTACAACAACATAATGCTGTTTTTTTCAAAAGCATTTTCAGCAGACTGTGGAGTGATTCAAAGCCAAGGTAAAGGGGTGTTATGTCAGAGGGAGCTTTATTAGTAGCTAGATCTTGACAGTCATGGTTTAATTAATTCTTTCCTTTGAGAAAGAGATGCTATTCATGTTTAGCATATTGACAGCAGTCGCTCCAAGTGGAGGTATTCAGCATGTTGTGTGGGAAACCACAGAATAAGATCTGCTTGGCTCTTATGAAAAGCATTGCAATACTGTGAAGGTAAAAGAGCCATGAACCTGATCTGTCCTTGTGGATATTGTTATCAAATTCAGCTTGCTTACATATTCACTATATCTATGTGTGTAGATGGTGTCATTATATAATTTAGTCTCTAGGTGGCACTAGACTTAGTTCAATCAATCAAGTTTCGGAAACGAAAAATCAAAGACACAACCCTAAATTTTTTATACCAATGACATATTTATCAAATCTAGGAATGCCTAAATATCGCAAAGCCTTTTCACAGATCAGATTGAACGTTCTACCCTCGGCCGTTATGGATGGCAGACTAACTAAAACACCTTATAAAGATCGCATATGTATTTGTGGTGAAGAAGAAGTCAAGACCAATGCTCATGTATTATTTTGCTGCCCATTTTATAAGACACCAAGGCAACAGCTAATCATTCCTCTTTTGACTCCTTTTCCGTACGAATCAGAACATTTTTGGCTAGAACGTCTGTTAGGAGATACATCCTTGAAAATAACCACCATAGTAGCAAAATTTAGTGTGTTTGCTCAAAAGATAAGGTGTAATATTTTAAAAAGCTCTCCTAATTGAAATCCAAAACTTTAATTGGACTATTTATTACCTTACTAGCTCAGGAGAAGAATGGAACTCTGAAATCAAAATATGGTGCCAAGTTTTAACGAACTCAACAAAGATATAAAATTAGGAAAATTTTATAACTATTTTAAATCTAAGTCCTATTTTATTAATTGTATTAAAATGTTATATATTAGTTATTTTTATATATTGGACGATCTGTTTTACTATGTTTTATGCTGACCCTAGGGTCGAATAAACAATTGATTGATTGATTGATTGATTGATTGATAGTTGTATATGAGTGGAATCAGGAGTTTCCTGTCACTATTCTGTTCTTTTTGAGAAAAAGTTTTTGCATAGCTTCCTGCAAGCTTTACCAACGGCACAATCCAAACAATATCTACTCAGAAGTCCTACTATGGGGCTTCATCCCTTAGTAAGCGTATTTAGAATTGCAGCCTTCAGTGACATCAATCTTTACTCATGAGTGCTGCCATCTAACGTCTCCACAACACTAGGCTTCCTTCCAACAATGGCCTTCTGGTGCCGGGTCTGGCCTAAGGGCACTTAAACCCTTCTTTCCAGAAGCAAATAGGTAGATTAAATGTTCCCTGCCCAGATTCCCTAAACAGGTGAGAAGGAATGATCCTGTCACTTCTGCTGGACCTGGGAACACACTCCTTTAGCTAAGATTTCTATCTTAAATTCCATTCAGAGAATTTGTTTTGTTTGAGTGGTATGCTCCAAGCAGCTGTGGTTGATGCTTCATATCATGCTTAATGACATCACTAGAGCCCCACCCCATAACATCACTAGGGTCCACTTCTGAAATCTCAGGATTTGGGATGCTTCAGACGTGGCAATTTTATGTGACCCTGAAGGTAAGAGCGGGACCACCATAATACTGTGCTGCCAGTACCCATCCCACTGAGTCGGTCCAGGAAGATACTATGGTCAGTGGTATCAAATGCTGCTGAGAGGTTGAGTAGAAGTTGAGTAGAACAGGGACACACTCCCCCGCCTCTCTCGTGAAGGTTAGCCATCATGGTGACCAAGACTGAGTCTGTTCCGAAAACAGATCTGAATCCAGATTGTGATGGATCTATTGTTACTGTTATTGTTTATTTCTATCCCACCTTTTGGCCAAAAGGCCATCAAGGTGGCTTACAAAAAATAAACACAAGTATAGAAATACATAGAATCATAGAATCCTAGAGTTGGAAGGGGCCTTGTAGGCCATCGAGTCCAACCCCCTGCTCACAGCAGGAAATCCACAGCTAGAGCATCTCCCGCAGATAGCTGTCCAGCCTCTGCTTGAAGACATCCAGCGAAGGGGAACCCACCACCTCCCTAGGCAGTCGGTTCCGTTGCCGAACTGCCCTTACTGTCAAGAAGTTCCTTCTAATGTCCAATCTGAATCTACACTCCTGCAACTTAAAACCATTAGACCTAGTCCTACCCTCTGGGGCAGCAGAGAACAAATCTGTACCCTCCTCTATGTGACAGCCCTTCAGGTACTTAAAGAGTGCAATCATGTCACCCCTCAGCCTTCTCTTCACCAGACTGAACATGCCAAGTTCCTTCAACCTTTCCTCATAAGACTTGTTCTCCATACCGGCTATCATCCTCGTCGCCCTCTTCTGAACCAGCTCCAACTTGTCTATATCCTTCTTAAAATGAGGCGCCCAGAACTGAACGCAGTATTCCAGATGAGGCCTGACTAATGCAGAATATAGTGGGACTATTACATATCAATAAAAACAGTACAATTTACAAAAATTAAATAACAAGCTAATAACATGATTAAAAAGCAACAATAACAACTTTCAATGACAATACAATAACAAATCACACTTTCCTACCACTTTCCTAATTTATTTATTTATTGCATTTATATACCGCCTCATAGCCGAAGCTCTCTGGGCGGTTTACAACAATTAAAAACATTAAAAACAAGTATACAAATTTAAACCATACCAAATTAAAATCCATAAAAACCTATAGGCAAGTTAAAACACATGCTATTCAAATGCTGTTAAAAATGCCTGGGAGAAGAGGAAAGTCTTGACCTGGCCCCGAAAATATAACAGTTTTGGGGCAAGGCACACCTCCTCAGGGAGATCATTCCATTATTTGGGGGGCATCACTGAGAAGAACCGCTCCCTTGTTGCTATCGTCCGAGTTTCCCTTGGAGTAAGCACCCGGAGGAGGGCCTTGGATATTGAGCACAGCGTACAGGAAGGTTTGTGTTGGGAGAGGCATTCCATCAGGTATTGTGGTTCCAAGCCGTGTAAGGCTTTATAGGTTAAAACCAGCACCTTGAATCGAGCTCAGAAACATACAGGCAGCTAATGCAAGCAGGCCAGAATCGGTTTTATATGTTCAAATAATCTGGTCCCTGTTACCAAACTGGCCATTGCATTTTGCACAAGCTGCAGTTTCCAAACTGTCTTCAAAGGCAGCCCCACATAGAGCGCATTGCAGTAATCTAACTTGGAGGTTACCAGAGCATGGACAACTGAAACCAGGTTATCCCTGTCCAGATAGGGGCATAGCTGGGCCACCCACTGGAGTTAGTAGAAGGCACTCTGTGCCACTGAGGCTACCTGAGCCTCAAGTGACAGAGATGGTTCTAGGAGAACCCCCAAGCTACAAACCTGCTCCTTCAGGGGGAGTGTGATTCCATCCAGGACAGATTGGATATCCACCATCTGGTCAGAAGAACCAGATTCCTAACAATTAGATAATGTCTACTATGTTGACTCAGAGGAAGGCAATGGTAAACCACCTCTGAATACCTCTTACCATGAAAACCCTATGAACAGAGTATCCAAAATGCAACACGAGATAGTGCTGGAAGATGAGACCCCCAGGTCAGAAGGCACTCACCGAGCTACTGGGAAAGAACAAAGGACAAGTACGAGTAGCACTGTGACTAATGATGCAGCTGGGTCAAAGCCGAAAGGAAGCCCAAAGGCTGATGTGCACAGATGCGAAAGGAGAGTTTGGAGTTGTATGATGCACAAAATAGGAACATGGAATGTGAGAAGCATGAACCAGGGAAAGTTAGAAATTGTCAAGCAAGAAATAGAATGTATCAACATTACAACACTTGACCTGAGTGAATTAAAATGGATGGGAATGGGACATTTCCAATCAGGCAACTACAAAATATTTTATGCAGGAAATGAGAAATTAAGAAGAAATGGGGTTGCTTTAATAGTGAAAAGTGACATAGCAAAAGCAATTAGGAGCTATAACACAAGGTCTGAGCAAGTTATATCAATGAGATTAAATGGAAAAACTATTAACATAACCATCATCCAAGTCTATGCTCCAATGGCAGACACAGAAGAAGAGGAATTGGAGAGATGTTATGCAGAAATACAGAAGGAAATTGATCACACACCAAAACAAGATATGATGATAATCATGGGGGACTGTAATGCAAAAGTAGGGAACAGAGAAGAACTAGGAATTGTGGGGAAATGGGGCTTAGGAGACAGAAATGAAGCAGGAGAAAGACTTACTGAATTCTGTGAAGCCAATGATTTGTTTCTTGCCAACACATTTTTTGAGCAACCAAAAAGACAACTGTACACGTGGACATCACCAAATGGTCAATATAGGAATCAAATTGATTATATAATTGGAAACAGAAGATAGAGAAGTTCCATACTTTCTGCAAAAACAAGACCAGGAGCAGACTGCGGTACAGATCATGAACTGATCGTGTCGAAAATCAGAGTAAAGCTAAAGAAGAAGAAGAACAAAGCACTCATAATGCCAAAATACAATTTAAATAACATCGCAGAAGCATATAAAGATCAAATAAGGAACAGGTTTGAGGCTCTAAACTTAGTTGACAGAGAACCAGAAGAACTATGGACTGAACTCAGGGACATTATCAGGGAAGAATGCAAAAAGACAATATCTCTAGTTAAAATGAGAGAAAGACCTCAATGGATGACTGAAGAAACTCTTAAAATGGTTAAAGAGAGAAGGAAATCAAAAGCAAGAGGAGATAGAAAAACGGTCAGAACCCTAAATGCAACTATACAACGACTAGTATGTAGGGACAAAGAAAACTATTACAATAGTTATTGTATAGAAATAGAAAAGGACAACAAAATGGGAAGAACAAGAGCCCTATTCCAAAAGATTAGAGAAATGAAAGGGAAATTTAAACCACGAGTAGGGATGTTGAATAATCAACAGGGGAACACAATGACTGACCAAGATGAAATAAAAGGAAGATGGAAGCAATACACTGAAGAAATCTATAAAAGAGATGACAGGATGACAGATTCATTCACGGAGGAACCATATGATGAAGAACCAGAAATTTTAGAATGTGAGGTGAAAGCTGCTCTTAAAATTCTTGGAAGAAACAAATCACCAGGAATAGATGGCATACCTATAGAGTTGCTACAAGCTACTGAGACTGAATCTGTCCAAATTTTGACAAAAATTTGTCAACAAATATGGAAAACTAAACAACGGCCCACAGACTGGAAGCGTTCAATATATATCCCAATTCCAAAGAAAGGGGATCCCAGAGAATGCAGTAATTATCAAACTATTGCCTTAATATCCCATGCAAGTAAAGTAATGCTCAAGATTCTGCAACAAAGGCTCTTACCATATATGGAGCGAAAAAAGCCAGATGTCCAAGCTGGTTTTAGAAAGGGAAGAGGCACCAGAGATCATATCGCAAACATACGTTGGATAATGGAACGGAGCAAGGGATTTCAGAAGAATATTACCCTGTGCTTTATAGACTACAGCAAAGCCTTTGACTGTGTAGATCATGAAAAACTATGGAATGCTTTAAAAGAAATGGGGGTGCCACAGCATCTCATTGTCCTGATGCGCAACCTATACTCTGGACAAGAGGCTACTGTAAGGACAGAGTATGAAGAAACCGATTGGTTCCCCATTGGAAAGGGTGTGAGACAGGGGTGTATTTTATCACCCTAATTGTTTAATCTGTATGCAGAACATATCATACGGAAAGTGGGATTGGACCAAGATGAAGGAGGTGTGAAAATTGGAGGGAGAAACATCAATAATTTAAGATACGCAGACGATGCCATACTCTTAGCAGAAACCAGTAATGATTTGAAACGAATGCTGATGAAAGTTAAAGAGGAAAGCACAAAAGCAGGACTACAGCTGAACGTCAAAAAGACTAAAGTAATGACAACAGAAGATTTATGTAACTTTAAAGTTGACAATAAGGACATTGAACTTGTCAAGGATTATCAATACCTCAGCACAGTCATTAACCAAAATGGAAACAACAGTCAAGAAATCAGAAGAAGGCTAGGACTGGGGAGAGCAGCTATGAGAGAACTAGAAAAGGTCCTCAAATGCAAAGATGTATCACTGAACACTAAAGTCAAGATCATTCAGACCATGGTATTCCCAATCTCTATGTATGGATGTGAAAGTTGTACAGTGAAAAAGGCAGATAAGAGAAAAATCAACTCATTTGAAATGTGGTGCTGAAGGAGAGCTTTGCGGATACCATGGACTGTGAAAAAGACAAATAATTGGGTGTTAGAACAGATTAAACCAGAACTGTCACTAGAAGCTAAAATGATGAAACTGAGGTTATCATACTTTGGACACATCATGAGAAGACATGATTCATTAGAAAATACAATAATGCTGGGAAAAACAGCAGGGAGTAGAAAAAGAGGAAGACCAAACAAGAGATGGATTGATTCCATAAAGGAAGCCACAGACCTGAACTTACAAGATCTGAACAGGGTGGTTCATGACAGATGCTGTTGGAGGTCACTGATTCATAGGGTTGCCATAAGTTGTAATCGACTTGAAGGCACATAACAACAACAACAAACTATGTTGACATCAAAACATGATACCACTGAGGTGTCCGGCTGGTACTGCATCTGCCAGTCCTAATATAGGAAAAGGAGCAGGAGCAGTCCAGCTTTTTGCCAACATAGACAGTGTCCACGGTAAGCAGTACTTCAACTTGATCACGGGGATGAAGCGGTGGACATTCTGGCTCTTGTAGGTCACTGCAAAGGTGGAACCAGCGGGCTTGGAAAGAAAGGAGAGGAAAGAAGTAGAAGCCTGCTCGTCATGGGTGGGTCTGCCCGTGGAAGAGATGGAAATGATGGGCTCTGAGAGGAAAGGAGAGGAAAGGAGGTAGAGGCCTGCTTGGCATAGATGGATCTAGATAATCAGTCTCATCCAGGAATACCTGTAGTTGCAAATCTTGGGTGATGGCAGGCATGTGCACACAGTGCAGGAGGTGGTGAGCAGCTGGGCCTACTTAAGCCTGCACTGGCTGCATGCACGGAGGTGTTGGGGAGTATTGCAACCCTGTGATGATGGGCCCTCTCATAGCTGGTGCTCTAGTTTTTAATTAGACAACAGGGCAATAGATAACAAATATAAAAAGCTCCAACAATATCATTTGCATGGTTTAATTATCTATAAACCCTGCAGTTTATGCAAATAACCCTCCCTAATTTCTTACAATGCATTAATCTTCAGTAATTCTAAGCTTCTGCCATAAACTGCTTTTCCTTTGGATCCAACAATTAATACTTGTTATTTTTTGGTGGTTTAACACATTTTACCAAAGACATATTCACTTTAGCTTGTTTGTGATACTATTAATACTCCCTAAGAAAACAAATAGGTAGATCAGCAACACAGTTAGTGTTTAGCTCTTCCCATGCACATCACACAAAGTGCAGTTCAGGTTCCTCAAAGTGTTGAGAGGGCAACACCCCTATTTGTGTACAAGGCTATA
This sequence comes from Rhineura floridana, assembly GCF_030035675.1. Lineage (NCBI taxonomy): Eukaryota > Metazoa > Chordata > Lepidosauria > Squamata > Rhineuridae > Rhineura > Rhineura floridana. The sequence goes on along the minus strand of NC_084483.1, from coordinate 92,547,363 downwards.
GAAGGCAACAGGTATTATGCCAGAGGAAGCCTAGTAAGATTTCCTCCTCTGATCAGAAGGTGAGATAAGCATGAAACTCTACCTGTCAGGAAGTGTCTTTATTTCAGCAGAAGGATTCTGAAGCCAAACACATCTAGCTAATGAATTTTAGCCTTTCCTCAAAAAGTGAAAGGTATTTAAGTGTCATCACTATGAATGAAGGCAATATGGCAATATCAGAAGAAGTTGTGCATAATTCATCAGACATATAGAACAAATCACTCTTTTAAAAAAACAGTAAGTAGTGATGAAGTGTTATTCCCCGTTACATGATTTTAAAGAAAGCAGCAGAAAACTTGTGTGACCCCAGATTTAAAAGCAGCTACTTTCTTCAGCTGTTGGAGCTCCTGCTGTGGAAACTTCAGTCAGAGCCTTCACTGCATGTAGAGGTTCTACCAGTGGTGGCTGGACCATTAGGCAAATGGGGCACTGCCTTGGTCAGCCCCCTTTTTATTTATACCCAGCCTCAGTCCTGCCATTATGTAACTCAGCAGGGAGACGGATGAGAGCTAAACTAGCATTACTGGGCTCTGCCTGTCATTGGCTCTGCCTCTATCTACTGTTCGGCATTTTACCTTCCCTCCCACCTGTCTTAATAGGCACCAGCCACCACTGGTTTCTTCTTGCATGTGATGAATGATATCCTATGGCCAATGTGCCTCAAGGTCTGCTGCCTAGAGATTGATGCTTTGTCTTTAGATAACTTGATAGTGTGGGAGGCTCAGCCTACACGATTCTCCTGCCCATTACTTACACACACACGTGCAGGTTCCTTTATCTGTAGTAGTGACCAGTATACTTGTTCTGCCACGTGGACAGACACACAGTGATACAGAAAAGGAGATGAACAAAAAGGACAGAGAAAAATGGGAGGGCGAAACCATAGTGCACCATTTCATCTAGGGCAAAATATTTGTGCCCTCCAGCTGTTTTGGACTACAATCCCCATCAGTCACAGCTGGCATCACCAATGATCAAGAATGATGGCTGCAGTAGTCAAAACATTTGGAGGACACCAGCTTGGAGAAAGTCTAGCATAACATCAATATTGAGGTCGCAAAAATAAAATTTAAGAGCACATAACAGTGGTGGATTGTGGTGTATATCTTACTGTTGTGGACAGGGGTGTAGTTGTCCAGGGTCTCAAGGAGTCTTAGACCCTATACTTTTTTGGGAGCTGGGTCCCAGCTGGGTCCCTAAGACTCCAGTGTCCTACCAGGCAGTCAGAGTGAAAGGGGAACATGCTAGCCACTGAGAAGAGTTTTCATACTTGTCTTTGTCCTTTCTTGCTAAGTTTTTTTAAAAAAAGATCTTTTTAAAGCTTTCTTTTTTACATGTTTTTAAAGATGTTTTGTTTTAATATGTTTTTAAGAATGTTTTGTTTTAATATATTTTAACATCTGTTTTATGATGTTTTAAAGTGTTTTTGGTGCTTTTGTTTGCCACCCTGGGCTCCTTCTGGGATGAGGCATGGGATACAAATCTAATAAATAAATAAGTAGATAAATAACTAAATCACAGTGAAAGGAGGAAAGTCAGCCACTGAGAAGACACTTTTCATGCTGATTGGCTCCTAGGGACATCTATTGTGGGGGAAGGTATTAACCAGGATCTCATTCTGAACCCAGCAGCATAAGAAAAAAGGGGGGAGGGTGTGTGGCTGTAATTATCATGAAGGGACCCTGCACTTCTGAATTTGGCACTACATGACCTACACGACTGGTTGAGTGTGTCTTGCTGCACTCTTGTGTAGTTGCAGTGGTCTTTCCCTACCCTTTGCTAGGGGCCTGGTATATTGTTTCCAGTGAAGCGCATTTTATTGGGTATTCGTGCACTATAATTTTTACAAAGATTGGGATCACAAAACAACTTAATCAAGATTGGTGACACCCATGTCAGCTTCATAACAAATGATATGAGGGTTGCAGGAAATACTTTTCCTCTTAGCAAAGGGATAATAAGGCAGCAGTTTAGTAAGTTGCCCTATTTTTCAGTAATACCAGTGGGTCAGACTTGAGAATATCTGGATTTAACAGTATATTTAAAGTTGGGTGGAGTGGAGTGGATGCTGGGTTATACAGTGAACAGAAGCTAAAAGGAGCTATTTTTATTCTTCTGTTGTGGAGACCAACTTGGTCTGTGTGGCCCAGAAATTCCAATGGAATGTAATTCATAGCACTGGAATTCCAAATGGTTCAAAGTGAACAAGCCTGCAACAACTGATACAATTTAAACAATATGATAGGCAGATGCATGGCTGCCACAACAAACTGAGGTTTACATTCTACAATCCACTTAAGGCATAAACTTGCTATTTTGGTTTTCTTCTTGCCACATTCTATACAATGTAGAGTAATGATTTTTTTTAATTGATGCAGTTTTGATGGGGCTCTTTCTCTTTTTCCCCTCCCCATTAATAGATGTCATGTCTTATTAACATGGCCTCTAATCTTTCTGCCCTTTTGCTAAGCATTATAAGTAAGTCCAACCACAGCTGTTCTGTATAAGTTTAATCTATCTTGCTATATATACGTGCGGATGAGAAACTCCAAACGCCAGTTTCTGCTCAGATGTTAGCAGAAAGACATAGTGGCCTTGACCTTTCATGTAACTTTGTTGGGCATGAAAGGTGGCAATCCCAGACTCTCAGCCACATAAATTTCATGCCTGTTACATCAGCTGCTCTAGTGCAGTAGAAGTACATTATCCCCTCCTTCTGACATCTTCATCTGCGTATAGAGCTATCCTAGACTGGCTTCAGACAACCAGGCTTTCCCAAGCAAAGACTGATGGGTTTTGTTAACAATAACTGGTGGAAATGCAGAGGAACCTATGAGTAGAATCAGGTTTTTGTATGCTTTGTGCTATAGCATGTTTGAATTGCAGCCTTTTTGAGGTAGGGAATCTAAGAGCAAAGACATGATTCAGCCAGTTCACATGTATCTTTCATATTGAAATAAACTATACCAAAGTGCTTTTTATATTATCTTATTTTAAATAGTTTTACAGGAGCATATCTTATATTACCAGGAATGTTTAGAAATCCCCCATTTGGATATGTGTGGTGGGAAGAAACAAGTACTCACACACACACACACGGTACCAAACAAATGTATTATATTGAAATGTGATGGTGCAAAATTGATTTAATTCCATGTGGACCTAGTTCCACTCCATTCACATTGTTCATTGATGAATTTGCCCAGTAGAAAGCTCTGTGGGGATGTGATCCTGAAAAAACTGGTACTGAATAATGCAGTAATTTCAACAGGTCTTGCACAAGACCAGAACAGAATGTGATGGAATACCCTGTCTGCTTTCCATGTCTATGCTTTTGCCCTCCTCCCTTTAAATGTTAGATAATAAGTTGTTTTTAAATTTTTTAAAATTGTGTTTTTAAATTGTTTTTTGTGTTTTAAAACTTGTATATTTGTTTTTAATGTTTTTAATTGCTGTAAACTGCCCAGAGAGCTTCGGCTATGGGGCGGTATATAAATGTAATAAATAAATAACACTCCAGAAGTTGGGGGGGGGGAGCTGCATCATTATGTAGGGTTGGATGGATGTCTCAGGCAGCAGATAAAAAGGGACAGTGGTAAGGTATTGGAGGACACAGCTGTGTATGCCACGTGGCCCCTAAACTGAATCACTGTCCTTAGGTATGGTGATAGGTGCTGTGCCATCACTGGTGGTGAAATTATGTTTCAGTGTCAGTCTGGATGAGTCTTGTATATGGAATAAGCAGGGAGCACCATCTTTCCCTCAGGCAGCAAAATACCCTGGGCCAGGCCCACCTGGAAGCCTCTATCTTATGAACTTTATCTGCAAGTCCCGGCTACAGAAAGTGAATTCACATGATGAACTATTGAGTCAATGGCTGTTGTAGTGATTTCTCTTTTTAACATTGTGATCGGTCATGCCGTGTCATCATCATGACTCATGTCACAGCTGCATAGCAAGAATGCTCTAGAGCCAGAAAACACATAACTGTACTTGTGTATTTAAATGCCTGTTGATCTCCTGGTAGCTTCGTTACATCAGTCATCAACTCAGCTATTCATCCGAATCCCTCTTGAAAAGGTTGTGGAGGCAGTTGCTGTTAAACAAAGTGATATTAACCACTGCTACATGGGCCTCCTGAGCCCTTCATGGCCATGCAAACATCAAAAGTGTGTATCTGCTTCAGACAAAGCCCAAATCAAAACGAGCCACATGGCTTCAACCAAAATGAAATGGGTCATCCCCAAAGAGGTTTGAAGCCAAATGAGCTAGTCTTGAAGCTTTAACTCACTTCGGAGCTTTGAACACTATTAGAGCAGCTGTCAAAATCCCAATACGGGCCTTCAGATCTGAGCTACACATTCAGAAAAGCATGTATAACACTCTTTTGGGGATTGAAGTACAGTAGGGCCCCACTCATACGGTGGATTATGTTCCAGACCCTGCCGAAAACCACTGAAAAGCAGAACTCATTGAATAGAATGGTGCATGATGCCCGAAAACTGCCATAAAAGTGGAACAAGAGCCGTATGCGTGGGGCTTTAGTCTAATTGCATCTACTTGAGACCGCCACATTAGCGAAGAGCTGTAAAGCGAAGCACTGTAAAGCGGGGCCAGGGCCGGTTCTAAAGGGTGGCCACATTGGGCACTGGCCCGTGGGCCCCGAAGCTACAGGAGCCCCTGAGGGGTCCTCCACTCCCCTTCCACGATCCACGCCCCATGCCCCCCACTTACCTGTCAGCCGGCTTTTTAGCATTGCCCTTAATGAAGATGGCGGCCGCAGCTTCCCTAAGGTACTGAAGCTTCTGCTGCCATCTTAGTTGATGGCAGAGATGGGCGCGCATAGCACGCACGTGTGCCATCAACAAAGATGGTGGCGGAGGCTTCATTCCCCTTAGGGAAACTGCGGCAGCCATCTTCATTAAGGGCAATGGTAAAGACTAGACAGGTAGGGGGGCTGTGGGGGGCATGTGGGGGGGCCACGCACGCACACGTATGCATGTGCACACCCACCCACCAACCCACCGACCAGGGGGCCAGGGCAAGCTGATGCCCAAGGGCCCCCACATGCCTCGAGCCGACCCTGAGCGGGGCCCTGCTGTATTTCAGGTTTGCTTGTTTGAATGCTGTCCTATGACAAAAGCACCCTCTCTGTGGAAAAGCAGCATGTCAGGGAGAAAGATCCTGGCCTAATCTTCTCCCTGATGCATGAGGTGACCTGCAAGGAGGCATTTTAATTTGTGGGAATCCTTCAAACATGTTAGCCCCTGCTCCTGCATTCCAAGCAGGGTTGTTCCAAGCTATTTATTTATTGTTTGTTGCTTCAGTAGCCAAGCTCTCAAACTGGGGAACAATAAAAACACAGACATTAAAAAGGGGTGATTATCCTGTGGCCCTCCAGATGTTGTCAGACTCCAACTTCCATCAGTCCAAGCCAGCATGGCCAATGGTCAGGATGCTGATAATTGTAGTCCAATGAGCACTGGAAGGCCACACACACAGGGGAGCCACCTCTGCATTAAACCAACAGCATGATAAAAGTATCATAATGAAATCCACTAAAACAAATAATAAAGCCTAACTCAAGACCTATAAAGTAAACTCCAAGAGTACTAATTATTACTAAAACATTTTGTTTAATTGGAAATTCCAAATGGCATCCACACACTCACTTAAAGAAAGCGCAATCCACCAGGACATTTTCTAACATCCATCTTCTTGAAATGAACAGGAACTACTAGTAATGAAAGCTGCTGCTATGGATCTCAGGCAATGTCTGTGCTGGTCTCCACAGACATGCAATGCCCCTTACCAGCTACTGTGAAGAGGCAACCAGTTTATGCAGCTTAAGCTGCAATCCAATACACATTTACCTGGAAGTAAGTCCCATTGAACCCAATGGAACTTACTTCTGAGTAGACATGCATTGGATTGCAGCCTGTGTGATTGCTGAAACTATCATTGATACAATTCACTAATAGGCAAAAATCTTGTGGTTTAAGAACGTACTTATAGCCAACAGATATTTTCAATCAAACTTTGAAAAGCAGGGAAATTGGGCAGCTATAGTGAATGCAGCAGGGGAGCAAACTGTGTTTGCATTTTGACAAATTTGTAAATTTGCAGTATAATATCTCAGAGAGGAGGTCATGTCTCCTGAACTGCAAATTTACAAATTTGTCAAAATGCAAACACAATTTGGGTTGGTCTTTCACAGTCCAATCTACTTCCTGTGTTGCTTGGAAGGATTTGGCAACATATGCCTCTGAGCATATGGTGAGTGGTCACTTCCTATGTAGCTTGGAAGAATTTGGTAACATGTGCCTCTGAGCATATGGTGTGTGGTGGCAATACGTGCTGGATGATTGGAGGAGAGCTAATGTTGTCCCTATCTTCAAAAAAGGGAAGAAGGAGGAACCAGGGAACTACAGACCAGTCAGCCTAACACCAATCCCTGGAAAAACTATGGAGCAGATTATAAAGCAGTCAATCTGTAAGCACCTTGAAAACAATGCAGTGATTACTAGGAGCCAACATGGATTTATGAAGAACAAATCCTGCCAAACTAATCTTATCTCATTTTTTGACTGGGTAACCTTCCTTGTAGACTGTGGGAATGCTGTGGACATAATATACCTTGACTTCAGCAAAGCTTTTGATAAAGTGCCCCATGATATTCTGATTAGCAAGCTAGCTAAATGTGGGCTGGATGGGGTACCACAGAGCTCGGTCTTGGGCCCAGTGCTCTTCAACATTTTTATTAACGACTTGGATGAGGAGGTACAGAGCATGCTTATCAAATTTGCAGATGATACAAACTTGGGGGCGGGCATCCCTAATACCATGGAAGACAGAAACAAAATTCACAGGGACCTTGATAGGCTGGAGCATTGGGCTGAAAATAAAAGAATGAAATTCAACAGGGATAAATGCAAAGTTCTACACTTAGGAAAAAGAAACCAAATGCACAGTTATAAGATGGGGGATACTTGGCACAGCAATATGACATGTGAGAAGGATCTTGGAATTGTCATTGAACACAAGCTGAATATGAGCCAACAGTGCAATGTGGCTGCAAAAAAGGCAAATGCTATATTAGGCTGCATTAACAGAAGTATAGTTTCCAAATCGTGTGAAGTATTAGTTCCCCTCTATTCAGCGGTGGTTAGGCCTCATCTTGAATACTGCATCTAGTTCTGGTCTCCGCACTTCAAGAAGGATGCAGACAAACTGGAACGGGTTCCAAGGAGGGCAACAAAGATTATCAGGGGACTGGAAACAAAGCCCTATGAGGAGAGACTGAAAGAACTGGGCATGTTTAGCTTGGAGAAGAGAAGAGATATGATAGCACTCTTCAAGTACATGAAAGGTTGTCACATAGAGGAGGGCCGGGATCTCTTCTCGATCATCTCAGAGTGCAGGACACGGAATAATGAGCTCAAGTTGCAGGAAGCAAGATTTCAACTGGACATCAGGAAAAACTTCCTAACTGTTAGAGCCATATGACAATGGAATCAATTACCTAGAGAGGTAGTGGGCTCTCCGACACTGGAGGCATTCAAGAGGCAGCTGGACAGCCATCTGTTGGGAATGCTTTGATTTGGATTCCTGCATTGCACAGGGGGTTGGACTTGATGGCCTTATAGGCCTCTTCCAACTCTACTATTGTATGATTCTATGATTCCATGGATTTGACTGTGAAAGATCAACCCAAATTGTGTTAGCATTTTGACAAATTTGTAGGGCAGTCCAATATCTCAGAGCGGAGGTCAGGTCTCCTGCTCCCCTGGTGCATTCACTATAGCTGCCCAATCTCCCTGCTTTTAAACATTTGATAGAAATAGATGTGGACTATAGGTATGTTCTTAAACCGCAAGGTTTTTTGCCTATTAGTGAATTTCTCTGCTTTTTAATCCAGGAGGTAAGAAATGGGATCCGTGCAAGTTTGCTGAGAATGGATTGATCATTTGCATGCTTATTGAATTCAGTGGGATTTACTCCTATGCAATCATGCTTAGGATAGGTAAAACTGACCATGGAGAGGGAAGCCTGGAGTGGGCAGGGGAGGAGGAAGAAGAGTTGAGGAGAGGAAGGAGGAAGGAGGAAGGAGAAAGGGAGAGGAGAGGAGGGACTTCCGGGAAGGGTGACTTCGCTTGTGCCTGCTTTTGGGACGGGCTCCCGCCTCAAAAGAAGCTTATTCAGATATAAATCAGTCAGAACATTTTTTTTTTTGACTGATGAAATTTCTCCCGGGCAGGGAGAAACGTAGAGATCAACCTCAAAGCCTGTTTTTGTTGGGAGGACTGGATTTCATTAATTTATGAGATAAGGTCCAGCCAACAATGCCGGACGGACTTTCTAACAAGCTCTATCTGCTTAAGTGATACGTTTATCTTTTCTTCAAAGAGAGAATGGACTAACAGGCAAGCACCCTTCTTTCTATTATTTTTTTTACTTGGTTTAAATTGTTGCAGCAAAAGGAGATTTGTCAGATTGATCGGCTTTGGACAACTTCTGGGTGAGATATAGATCTTCTCTGTTATTCACGAAATTAACAGCTTATCTCTGTTTCTGTCGCAAAAAGCTGTCCTGGAAGTGCATTCTAAAGATAATAAACAGAAGAGGGATTTCTATTCCTGATTTCTATTCCGAGGAATATTATATTGTCTGGGACTATTCTTTTTTTGGTCTATTTTATTTTGACGAATCTGCTTCTTCACGACGCCACTAACTGTTTTGATGCTGGGAACTAAATTTGTTTTGCATTCTTGCACATGAGAGATAAGGCAGGTTGCTCTGTTTATACTGTGATGTCATCAAGCCTGGAATATTAACCCAATTGTTGCTGAAATAAGAAGTGGTTCTTCTTTATTTTTGTTTTGCTTTGTTTTCGTGGTTTTAAAAATGGCAATCAAGAAAGTGGCTGAGAATCTGGAAGTAATTATGTTTCAGAAAATAATGGATGAGATTGAGATAACGAAACAAACCCTGCGACAGGGTAGTAAGGAGCTGAAAATTGAACTGAGCAAAATGACGCAGGAGCTTAAAGAAATAGGGGACCCTGTGAGAAAGGAGAATGAGATCAGAGATGAGAAAAGAAAAAATAAAGGGAAGATACAAGCCCTGGAGATTGGAACAAATGTGGAATTGGAAAAAGATCTGGAGTTTATGGATTTTAGAAATAAAATCTACTGTTTGGAATTTAACGTTATCTCTGAAGAAATTAATGAAGATATTAGAGATAAAGTTATCAATGGCTTGGATAATCTTCTGGACTGGAATGATGTGATGGAGCTTGATATAGAGAAAATCTATGGAATTAACTGCAGCCATGTGACAATGGAAAAACTCTTAAGAGATGAGCCAGTGCATTTTGTAAAAAAGAAGAACACAGATATGACTTTACAACAGTATTTCAGCAACTTATTCAGAATGGATGGCAAGAAAATATTTGGGATAGAGGAAATTCCCATCAGACTCTTATTATATGACTATGGCTACAACAGCAAGATTATTATGGAATACTGATAATGGAAGATTGGACACTGAAATTACTGGACTTAACAGGACTATTGAAGATGGAAGATGGAACTAATAGGGATAATGGAATAATGGCTATTGAAATTATTGGACCTAACAGATTCTGATGAGATGGATTAATCGAAATGTTTATTTGGACTATGGTTATGACAATAAGATTATTATAATTATTAACGAGATGGATTAATTGACATGTTTATTTGGAGAAAAATTGATAGATATATTTCTTAAAGAATTGAAACCTCTCTTTGACTTTTTGTGGAAAGAATAAAGTAATGTTTATGAGATTTGATGATTAATTAAGATAACTACTGGAGGAAAGTGATTTTATAATATGATTTAAGAGACAGGATTGTTATATATTGTAGACCTATAACTGATTTGATATGTGACAAATGGGAAGTCAACATTTTATTTTATTTTATTTTTTTGTTTAATCATTTTTGTTTTGTTTTGTTTTTTGTCTTTGAATGTTTTATGATTTTGTTTTCTATGTTTTATGAAAATTTGAATAAAAATTATTGTAAAAAAAAAAAAGAGAAAGGGAGAGGAGAGGGGAAGGAGGGGAAAGGCAGGTTTGATCATTTGCATGCTTATGGAGTTCAATGGGATTTACTCCCACGCAATCATGACTAGGATAGGTAAAACTGACCATGGGGGAAGAAGAGGGGGAGGGGAGAGTAGAGGGAATGAAGAAAGGGGAGAGGGGAGCATGAGGAGTGGGAGGGGGAAGGAAGGGACTGGAAGAGGAGGGGAGGGGTGAAGGAAGGGGAGGGAAGGGGCAAAAGGGAGGTGATGGGAGAGAGGAGGAGGGGATGGCAGGTTTGAACATTTGCATGCTTATTGAGTTTAGTGGGATTTACTCCTGTGCAATCATGGTTGAAAATGAATTGGACTGCCTTCAAGTTGATTCTGACTTATGGTGACCCTATGCATAGGGTTTTCATGGTAAGCAGTATTTAGAGGTACTTTACCATTGCCTTCCCCTGAGGCTGAGAGGCAGTGACTTGCCCAAGGTCACCCAGTCAGCTTCATGACTGTGTGGGGATTCAAGCCCTGGTCTCCCAGGTCATAGTCTTAGGATAGTTAAAACTGACCATGGGGGAGGAGGAGGGGGAGGGCAGAGGGCGAAGGGGAGGGCGATGAGGAGGAGGAGGGGGGAGTGGTAGGAGGAGGGGGAAGAAGTTGATTTGGAAGGGATGGGGAGGGAAGGGATGAAGGAACAGGGAGGGAAGGGGCAAGAGGGAGGGGACAGGGGGGAGGAAGAGGGGAGGGCAGTTTTGATCATTTGCATGTTTTTTTACTTCAGTGGGATTTACTCCTGTGCAATCATGCTTAGGACAGGTGAAACTGACATGGGGGAGGGGAGGGGAGGTGGTCAGAAAGGGAAGGGGGAGGGAGGAAGGGGGAGGGGATTGGAGGAGAATGGGTGGTTGGGCACTGGGCAGAGGGGAAGCCCCTTTCCTTTCCGAAAGGAAAACATTGTGAACAGTATAATTGCTTTTCAGCATTTCCCCCAGCTTTTTAGTCTACAGCAGGCAAATGTAGCCTCCCACCTAAATTGAAACCAAAACTGTCCCTGGCCACATCCACACCAGAACTTTATTTCACTTTAGACAGTCATGGCTTCTTGCAAAGAATCCTGGGAAGTGTAGCTAGTGAAGGGTGCTGAGAGTTGCTAGGAGACACCCTGTTTCCCTCAGAGAGCTTCAATCAGAGCGGCTGACTGTTAAACCACTCTGGCCACTGGAGCTCTGTTAGAGGAATCAGAGTCTCCTGTTCCATGACTGTCTCAAGGGAAATAAAGGTCTGTGGGTCTGGCCCCCTGATTAGGCAAGCCCAGCAGCTGTGAGTCTGGCTTTTAGAACACTGACAGTTTGCTCTTACTGAGCATGCCCGACATTATCATTGAGTTCAATGCAAAGTTTCTTAAATTAATTGAAAATCAGCCAGGCATTTTTAAAACTTTTTAATTGCAGAAGATGAAGGTCAGGATATGGGGCAAGGCCAGTAATAGGATTACAGGTACTCTGTGAACATGGCTGATTTTTAATGAATTTCAACAGATTATGAGAAAAAAATCCAAAAGGGCTCTGGTTTCTTTCTCTCTCTTTTTACCCTTTGAGCTCTCAATTCTCTCTGTTTTGTGTGTCACCATGAAAATTTAGAGGGTTGTTAAGCAAACATTTCTGAGTTCAGGACTATAAGTTTTGTAAGGTTTTGTTTTGAAATGAGCTCGTGGAAAGCATCAGAATGGCATGGGGGTATTTTCAATTTAACATTGCGGAATGCAAAAAATCCACACTGACTATAGTATACAGCCACTCTCATGGCTGTATAATACAACAACCTCCTATCTCATTCATCTGCAAGAAAATTACTATTGGTTCCTTAAAGTTGTGTTTAGTAGTTTTTGTTTGTATATGATAGGCACCAATGAAGAATTTCAGCAATTAATTCAGCCCCAGCAACTCTGGGGGTCTAATGTAGATATTATATTAGCAAACCTCTTTTTGGTGTTTTCTAACTCTGCTCAGTACCAGCAGCAATGGGGGAGATGGCAAGAAGGAGGTCTACTTATCAGAAACTTCTCAGTTCCCAGGCAATGGCCTGAAGGCACATGAGGCCAGCACCCTGCTGAAGCTAGCGGAGTCAGGTCTGGATGGGAGACTGACTGGGAACCATATGTAAGCCGTCTTGGGTTTCTATCATGAAAAGAAAGACGGGGTATAAATATAATAAATAAATAATAATAAATAATAATAAATTCAACTAAGGCTGAATTCTCACATTAGCCTGTTATTCTTCCATGGGCACTATAATTGATGTCACTTATACAAAATACTCCCATATATCTATATCTATCTATCTATCTATCTATCTATCTATCTATCTATCTATCTATCTATCTATCTATCTATCTATCTATCTATCTATCTATCTATCTATCTATCTATCTATCTATCTATCTATCTATCTATCTATCTATCTATCTATCTATCTATCTATCTATAAGTCTTAGGTATACCTTCTTCATCCTTCATCCTTCACTACCTTCTGTGGCATGTTTAGATTTTCTCTAAAACCATACAGGAAGATGGAGTGTGATGCAATTTTTTCATGAAGAGTTACTTTAATCCCTTGAAATGCAGTACTGTAAGTGTTAGATGGTTTATGTGTGGGATGGGTTTTGGGGGGACTGTTTTCAGTGGCTCTGGCCTTATCTCCAGGGTTCATTTCACAGAACAGCATTGGGTGACTAGGGCCACATTCACATCATACATTTATTCTACTATTATTCCACTTTAAACACTCATTGCTTCCCCCCAAAAGTGCTGGATAGTGTAGTTTGTGAAGTGTGCCGAGAGCTGTTAGGAGATACCTATTCTCCTCACAGAGTTACAGTTGCAAGAATGGTTTAACAGTCATTCCCTCTTACCAGAGAACTCTGGGAATTGTAGCTCCATGAGAGAAACAGGGATCTCCTAACAACTCTCAGAACCCTTCACAAACTACCACTTCCCAGGCTTCTTTGGGGGAAGCCATGCCTTTTAAACTGGAATAATAGTAGAATAAATGTGTGCTGTGAATGTGGTCCAAGTGATCCAGAGTGCCTCACTTGTTTCAATGGCAAACCTAAAACAAATCCAAATGATTTGAATTTTAAGATATGTTACTTTGCCAGGGGCCTAACCTAAGTGGTAAATTTTAGGACACAGTATGTTGGTAATTGAAACCATTAGGACCCTGGAAGCATCCTAGCCCCTGTACTTAGAAAATAAAAAATCCTTAGAGGTATCTGTAGGGCCATAAATCTGGAAGATCATTGTACTTCCAGGAGGTTTAGGTTGGTGCACCACATTTGCTCCTTCATGCCTAAAGGTCCTTTCTGGGCCAGAAGGCATATAATTGGTTTATGTCTAACATTCTCTGACAGGCTGTATGGCCTTATAAGTGATGTATGCAATGTTCCCTATAGCATTTCTAGTGTATTTAAGGGCTTGAACCCATGCTTATTAGAAGCCATTATATGAGGCTTATATTGTTAACCAGTGCTAGTAAGCAGAATGCCTTCCTTCAGGAGCTAAATCAGTTTTCTGGAGCTCTTCACAATGCTACGCTGTGAGTTGCAAGCTCAGCACTCTGCACAAGAAACACTGCCAGATAGCAGGTGTCTTATCAGCTGTTATGACTACAGCTTAGGGTTGCCAGGGTTCTGGCCTGAGACTGATCCTGTATCTTTAGGAGAAGAGAAAGTCAGCCAAGTGCAGGTGTTTTTGCAACACTGTAATGGGAAAAACCACCACTTGGAATTTTCCCTCCCCCCCACACAACTTTTAAAGATACAGAAGACCTCTTGGAGGCTAGGCCTGGCAACCAAGAAGACCTCTGTATGTTTAAAAGTTGTGCAGGGGGAAGGGAGAATTCCACCTTGTGGCTTTTCCCATTATAGTGTTGCAAGAACACTTGCACTTGGCTGACTTTCTCTTCTAAAGATACAGGATCAGTCTCAGGCCAGGAACCTGGCAACCCTACTACAGCAGTGTGAGAGTTGGGAGAAAAAGGTATACAACTAGGGAGTGTCTCCCTTTGATGTAGACCACTTGATTCTTTTGGAGATATGCTCATTATCTCATGCTCTGCACCTGTTGTTTGGAAGTGGAGAGAATGACTAGAGAGCTATAGATCTTAGCTACTTCCCACAAGTTAACATAAACATGGTCACAATAACCCAAACAGGAGGTGTGGCTCACTAGCATTTAAGAGCATAAAAAGCTCTGCAAAACTGTCCCAGGTTGGAACTCAGTGTAGGCCCAAGATCCTGGGACAGTGGGCTGCGAAGCAAAGCTCCTACAAGGCTCCATTCATTGTCATTCTCAGAAGGAACATAAGGTCGACCACTTTCTGTATCTCTGTACATTGCTTAGTAAATAAGCTTGTGACTTTTTGCCCCATCTATGTTGTTATTGTATCAAAATCTACAAAGAACCTTGCCTTACAACTTGGCCTGGGCAATACAGTACAGTAGGGCCCCGCTTTACAATGCTTCGCTTTACAGCGTTCCGCTAATACAGCGGTTGTGAATTGTAGAGAGGCCCCGCTTTACAGCGCTTGTTCCGCTTTTACGGCGGTTTTTTGCCACCAGGCGCCATTTTGGTCAATGTAAGTCAATGGGATCCACTTTACAGTGGTTTTCGCTTTACAGCAGGGGACCGGTACGTAACCCGCTGTATGAGCGGGGCCCTACTGTATCCCACACCCAAATGTTATGTTCCTTAGTCATTGGAGACAAAACACTCAGTCAGCAATCAGACTATGATGTGTCTGTAGCTGGATTGTGCCAGACTACAAGTTGGGTATTGAGTGTTTGAATAATGCTTCCCTCCTCAACACACACGTAGATTCCTTGCACATACAAAACTGACATATGAGGAAGAAAATGTATAGATTGCAGCCACTTCTTTGACATTACCGTTTTTAAGGGTTCTTAACAGATGAGGCAGCAATCAAACATTTCGTTCTTCACTACAGTCTAAAGTGGTAGAGACAGAGTGGCCACAAAAAAGAGGGAATGCATCACCCAAAACAGAGAGGGCATGTATTTCCATAAGATATGCTAATATATATGTATAGATGTAAATTTAGAAATAAGGACAAAAAAGAACTACATCACCAAAAAAGAGGACAAAAGGGGATGCCAATTTGCATAAAATTTACATATGCTAGGGATGGAATCTTCTATCAGTTTCAGTTCTCTCAGTTTTTCATTTTTCTAATCTTTCATTCCTTTATCCACATTTCTGCAGCAATATGCTTCTTTAAAAAAAATCTCATGAAAATTCTGTAGTATTTTAGTGCAAATTTCTACTAATAAACACATTCTTGTAAGCAGTTTTGACTAATGAACACATTTTTGCAAGTAATTTCTCCTAAACATTGGTTGGAGAACTGCATTGGAAATTTGGACAAGTGTAAATTTCAAAGGATGGCTGTGTTTTGGAAAGTGCAAATTTGATAGATTGAGCTTTAAATGAGAACTGTATTGAATTTCTCCTCCATCTCTAACATTATTTATTGATTTATTAGATTTATATCCCACCCTTCCTCCCAGTAGGAGCCCAGGGTGGCAAAGAAAAGCACTAAAAACACTCTAAAACATCATAAAAACATTTTAAAATATATTACAACAAAACATCTTTAAAAACATTAAAACAAACCATCTTTTTTTTAAAAAAAAGCTTTAAAAACATCTTAAAAAGCAATTCCAACACTGGCATGGACTGGGATAAGGTTTCTATTCACATATCATTGCTATAATTATAATTTAAGATGTAAATACAGTACATCTCACCATAGTGGGGAAGAATGTGACCAGTTGACTCATGTGCCTGCTGAGTCTGCTGTCCAGGTGCTATCAGTTGATGTGCAACTTCAGGACCTCTGCCGTCCTTTCTTATGGTTCTTTGTCTTTAACCTGGACTTAGACTGGGTAGCTCTTCAAACAGAGGGCTCCTTCAAACGGGGACAGTCCTTTTTGAACACATGGCCACCCTAGGTAGAGTCCAACAACAGCACTAGAGAGCACTAGGTAGAGCCCAATAACAGCAAATAGGCTGTTGATGTTGTGTATGTTGGCTGTTCAAATGAGAAATATTATATACGAATGTTCTTATTTTAGGTTCAATGTAACATTTTGGCCTGAATAATATTGATATACCTCCATTTGGAAGAGTATTGAAAGAACTGCTTTAGAGATGGCCATTTCACAACAAAGTCACAATAAAAATCTATTATTTCAAAGATGAGTTGGAGCAGGATTGTTTACTTAAATGGAGGGGCTTCCAGCCCCTTTTACAGCTCTTTGGATTCTTGTAAAGTAGACAGTTTTCCAAAAGGCAGCACCATTACTCTGTGGCATCACACAAACAGCATGTTTGGTAAACAGAAGGAATGAATGGGGGTAAGCTCTCACTTCCTGGGCCTTTTTGAATGCATGACTGGACTTCGCTAGTCCAAAGCAAAAACAAGAGTGGAAGAAACAGCACAGCGCCCAGCAATAATTTAAGGACTGACAACATGTGCCTCAACTGATAATATTCTGGGCATGTGTTATTCTAAGTGGAAATAATAAACCAGGACAACAAAAACAGACCTCATCATATTTTTACCTAGAGAAACCTCTGCCGTTTGGATGGTTTCTCACTGCTTCTGATCTGTTTGCTACACCAACTCCAAATTTCATTTACCTGTGTGATGTCTTCACAATCCCATGTTATGGTGCTTTTCAAATAAAGTGGAGTGATCTCATAGTAATTAATGTACAGTAGATTCTTATTTTTATGTCAGAATGGTCTGATGCTGAATGCAGTATGTGAAAGAAACTCCCATTAACTTCACATTATCTGTATATGTTGTGGCCCCTTCCTTGTACTACTATACAACAGAAATGAGGTTAAACATGCATCCTCCTGCGTGAATGCTTCCTTCCTTTCTGTCTTATTTGGCTGCTGTTTTAAATTAGTTATGGTGTCATACTTGTAGTGCTTATAAATCATCAGTAAGTGGCACTATACTGCTGTTTTGCATAACTAGAGCATTAGGCAAGACGTCCTTTGAAAGCAATCTGTTCTTTCTTCTGAAATAGGGAGGACAAAACGAGGTTCTTGGTGAGAAGACTGCATTTACTTTTTACTATCTAGCAACCACAGGAGAAAGCCAAAACAAACTGTCCATGAAAGGAACTTCAGGAGCAAGTACTCCAAAATGTAGTAAAAAGCATTTCCATCTGTGATGTGAACATATTATGAACCACATGAGATACATTTGAGAGAAACAAATTCATATAGCAATTTGATCTTGTAAACTCACTATTGTTCCTCATAAATATGTTCAGGATTGCAGCCCTGATGTTTTTAAAAGGTGTGAGAAGAAATCTTGCTCAAATACACTCCAAACCTTATAGTTGTATAATGCTGGCTTTATGTGCTGCACTGTGGTTTTTTACTTAGTAGAGAATCAGTGTTAGGGTTGTGCAGTCCTTAGAAAGGAAAGTCCATCTATTAACTACCCTTCTATTTCTTTGTCTCTCTGCACAGTCTCCATAGTAGCTAGTGTAGTGCCCTATAACTATCCGTCCTGATCACTGGCCACACTTGCTGGGGCTGATGGGAGTTGTAATCTAACCACATGTGCACAGCACTATGTTGGTTACCCTGATCCATAGCCTTTGTGGCTGGTGGGGAGCCAGCACCATGGCAGCTCATTTCTGATCCTCGCTCCAAGCGGCTGCTAACAAAAAGGGAGCTGTTAAAGTCACACGTCAAAAATAAAAAATGATGCATCCAAGACATGTCGCATCCACAGCATAAATTTAAAGAACACTTATACCACTTTAACCGTCATGGCTTCCTCCAAGAATACTGAGAACTGTAGTTTATGCCTCACAGAGCTACTGTGTTTGCAGCACCCTTAACAAACTACAGTTACCAGGATCCTTTTTTGGGGGGGTGGGGGGAGGGAGCCATGACTATTAAAGTACTGCTTTAAATATTTGGTGGTGGATGTGACCACTATCTCAAATACGTGTTTTCTGAATTTCAGTCGGAAAGACTAATTCAAGGCCTATTTAGATATTTACGGTGATCATATAAGCTAGGAGTAAGGAATCTGTGGCCCTCCAGGCACTGTTTGACCCTAACCCCCATTATAGCCCACCAACATGGCCAACAGTCACGATGACAGGGATTGTAGTCCAGCAACACTGGAGGGTACCATATTTAGCTACCACTGATATACAGGGTTTCAGAAAAGAATCTTTCCCAGCCCTACCTTGAAGAGATAGAAATTGAACCTGGGACCAGTAGTAGATAGCATAGTGGGGTGGCGGCACCAGAGGTCTTGTTGCTGCTTAATGGGAGGCAGAGGGGTGAGGCAGCAGTGAAGTCAGTGCTGTGAAAAAGCACCAGCTGAGCCAATACACCGTTCTTGCTAGTGCATTGGCACTGGGCTGACCTTGTCGCTGCCTCACTCCTCCCACTCTACCTACTGGAGAGCAGCAGTGATGCAACCGGTGGGAGGTCAGGTATACAATGCTGCTCCACCACAGTGCCTACTACTGCCTACGACCTTTTGCACAGAAAGTATGTGCTCTACCACTGAACTACCCTTCTCTAACAGAAAGATATAATGACAAAACTACATCAATTAAAACTCCTTGTCATTCAACATATTTTGCCTTAATTTTTCAACAAACGTTTTGTATATTCATTCATTGACTACTCAGGGATAGCTAGATAGATACAGAGATAGTGAGATAGATGTTCTCCTTCCCTAATGATTGGCATATAATGACATCTTATCAATAATGCCCAAATCTTCACACTTCAAAGAAACTTACCTTTAAGCTACACTTAATAAAAGTAAAACGGAACTGCATTCTAGTTTCCAAGGACACTTAAAATCATTTTCTTAATTGTCCTTGGCAATCTTTTCATTATAGATACTGGCATTAATTAATGATGTAATGCCATTATTTTTATCCATTATGCCTTCCTTGCACAATAGACATTTTATCCTCCAAGCATTCTTTGCAAGGGCTGTATCTATAGCAAGAGTAATTCACATTTACAAGTGTTGCCTGGATGGCTTCTACTATGTGGAGCACTCAGTTGTTTGGAAATTGGATTGAACAAAGCCAACATTGACAATGGCATAAAATATGTTCTAAAATAGTCTTTCTTAAGGGAGCTTTTATGCCTAGATTAGTATCAGTGTTTAATTGGCAGCCTCTTCACTTAATTAATTACTGGGGGTTATTGTCACAAGCGGGAGAATTTGGACAAAGGCATTTGTGTTATGCATGACTATCACTATCAAAACAAAGATATGAAGTTGCCATACACAAGGGGGGGGATCTCTTTGCGTTTCTATGTAAGAACATGAATTTTCTTTTATGAATGTCAAAGGAAAGAGAATTATCACAAAAACAAAGCTTTTTCAAAGAAGAACAGGTTGAATGTGTTTATATTTTCAGACCACTATTGAGAGAAACTCTCAGTTGAAGGCTGAAGTTCAGTCTTTGTCACATGAAAATACAGGAAGAGAGAAATTGCCAATATACCCTTTTATAGGTGCAGATGCACAAAATCATATAAAAGAAAAACACTGCTGGAAGCCTGCAGCCAGAGAATGGACTGGTTCATTCAAATCAATTCAATCCTTCTTGTCACCACACAGTCTTTTGGTCCTCATTATTCCCTTAAGGTTGCCAGGTCACAATGCTGCAGGGAGAGCAGAAGATATAACTGGCATAATGCCACTCTACACGAGGGGTAGGCAACCTGTGGCCCTCCAGAAGATGCTGGACTCCAGCTCCCATAATCCCTTATCACTGGCCTTGCTGGCTGAAGATAATGGGAGTTGGAGTCCAATAGCTTCTGGAGGGACACAGGTTGACCACCCCCTGCTCTAGACCTAGCAGCCTACACTCACTTGGCTTCCTGGCTTCCATGTAGTCCCCCATCCTCCCAACCTTCCTTGCTTGCCAGCTTCCTTCCTCCCAACAGTGCACAGTCCCAGTCCTGCTTTCCAGTTTGATTCCAGTCCTACTTTTTCCTTGATTCCTCCTCTCTTCTCCTTTTGTGTCTATCCTGCTGCATAGTTTCCTGAAATCCCTGTTCTTCAGGCCATTCCTCCTTTGCTGTACTTCCCCATACAAACCTATATACTAACTTACTTACCTGGGAAGAAGCCTCTCAAAGCCTATAGGACTTATTTCTGAAGAGACAGGTATAGGATCAGCCACCTGGCTTTGGGACTCTGCTCCCTAACGTTCCCACCTTCCCTGCTTCCAAGAGCATGTAACCCCTCCACCCTGACCGTAAGCAGGAGGGGTGTCTTCAGGGCCCCTTCCCTGATTTGTCTCTTCTTGTCTCAGTTCCCTGCCACTTCTGCCCCTTTCCTCAAGCCTCATTCTTCACCAAGCCTTTCCCAGTCCATTGCTTTTTCTGTATTTTATTTACCCCCTTTGTTCCTAGATGAGCTAATCCCATCTTCCTTTAACCCCAGCCAAATCCCACTTTGGCTGGGATTCAAACTTCCAAATGGTGGAATCATGGGAACTTTAATCCTAGTAGCATTTCCCTCGCAAAAGCTGGAGAACAAAGCAGATCACTTCCCCAAGCAAGTGAACATTCTGTGCTCACCACAGCAGCTCAGCCAATCAGTGCCAGGGACTTCACAGGCACAATGTGATATAGATTGTATAAACAATTGCAAATTAAACTGTTTTATGTCCAATCAGTTTCAAGTAGGAATGTGTCAATCCCTCACTGAATTCAGTGGGATGTGAAATCGCTTAACTTGGTTGAATTATATTCTTTTTATTTGAGATTATGCATTATCCTGCTATTCTGAAAACTGACCTTTTTAGAATAGCAGGATTAAAAACTGCACACATCATACTGAACCTTGTAATATTTTGCAGTAGAACTCATGATGCAGTATCACTTCTTTATAGAAGGAAATTATTGGGTAATGATGGTGGGACAATATACAAGAAGCTAGGTGGGATTCAGTAATTCTTGATTTGGATATGCAAGAGTTTCCTGCATCATTAAAGTCCCATTTGAAAATCAGATGAACCCCTTCATATAAAATTACTTGCAATAATTTCCCATGAACTTCTCCATGTTGAATTTTAGCTGGATGCATAAGTTTCAATTCCACATGTTGGTGAGGGGTTGTTCCGTGCCATATTGTCTCTGATTTTCAAAGACCTTCCACATTCTTACTTTCTCATTCAAGATCCAAAAGATAAATTTAGCATATGCCAGGGATGGGGAACGCCAGGGGTCACATGTGGCCCTCCAGGCCTCTCTACCTGACCCCTCCCTGGTCCTGCTCGGCCCCCTCCTTGAGTGCTTTTTCCTGGCTGGAATGTGCCCTTGATCAGCTGGATCTCCCATTGCTCGTCTGTATGGAGGATGGCATGATGTCTGGCTGTCTCACTTTTGCATGACGGGAAAGTAATGCACAAAGGTAAAGGTCCCACTTTTGCTCCATTCACTCTTGCTTCTGGCATCGCCCACCACTGCCATGAGATCCTTGAAAGGTTGCCCATAAGGGAATGTGGCTCTTGGGCTGAAAAGAAATTCTGATTTAGAAATAATCCGCTTGGATGGAGGAGCTTGGCATTCCTCATGAATAACAATTTGTCAAATGTTGAGTAAGCTTGTATAGCTTTCTGTCCATCTTGTTGGCTCTCATTTTTTTACACTCTCTAAATCTTCCCTATTCAGGATAAGCCACACCATCATATTGGTAGAAAGTTGGCCCTGCCCATCAATTTATGGGTCCTAACTGTTGCAGCGGCATAGAATTCCACAAGTGTCTGCTTTTTAACCTGAAATGTGCTGTAGGTCACTAATTCTCTGTGTGGAGTACCCCAGCAGACATTGTCAGCATTTCTCTCATCAGTGGTAAATATCTGGGAAATCACTCTCTGCATTTTTTGGCACGGTAAATCTTGTAGCCAGCTATGTTTTAGAGATAAATTACAGTACATTCAACTGCTATTCAGTGCAAGTCATCTGCACCAGATATTTTTAAGCAAACCTTGCAACAAGCATGAATGCCAAAGCATAGGCCATATATTACCCATGTTTACAAATCCAGGAAAGATCCTGCTTTCTCATTCATGGGAATTTAGGACTGTATCAGTAGTTAAAGCGGATTTATTGCATGAATTGCTAAACTATATTTTTGATGGCTGATTATTTCATAAAAAGCAAATACTAACACACCAACACTTATATAGCACAACTGGCTTGGGGGGGGGGAGGGAAGAATATCAAAGGGTTCAGGAACTGTTTTAATCATTCTGAAAAAATAAGCATTTAATATAAGATTAACATATTGCATCAAGAACACCACACATAGACCTAAAAAATGTAAGCCTGTAGTCCTTTCTACCCACTTAAAAACAGGTGCATAAGAAGCCACCTTACAGAGTCAGACCAATGGTGCATCTAGCTGAGAACTGTCTTCTACACTGACTGGCAGCAGCTCTCCAAGGTTTCAGGCAGGCCTTTCCCTGGCCCTACTTGAGGACCCCTGGGACCTTCTGCATGCAAATAATAATAATAATAATATTTTATTTATTAGTTGCCTATCTGTCCAGGTTAGTGGACACTCTAGGCAACTTACAATAACAAAAAGCTATACATAATATACATATACAAAAACAAACCACAGTCCTAAACAATTTAAAACCAATTTCCAATTAAAACATCATAAAATTAATCCTCCTTAATTAAACCAGATGTTCTGTCACTGAACTGTGGCTGTTTATCTTACCTTGAAGTAAATCACATTGAACTCAGTGTGACTTAATTCTGAGTAGATGTGGATTGATCTGTAAATCTCCCATTGAGCCAGAAGATGACAATTATATATTCTTCTGTTTGTTTGTTTCTCCCTGATCTTGTCATCTGACCCCCCTCGCCTGTTGTGACAAGGAGGTCTCCAGGTGTGCCCCACAGCATGTGGGGGAAAGAGGCAGACAATAGCAAAGGGGGCAGAAGGAACAGGAGAAGCAGCAGCTACTTTAATCGGAGACGTAAAAGTTTTCACCAGTTGTCCTGATTGCACAGTGGCAACCCTGGCAAGGAATTATTCTTTCAATTTTACTTTTACTTCACACAGAACAACAAGCCCCAAGCCAGTGATGTCTTACAAGCATGGGACCTGCCATGTTTTCACAGGGCTCTCCACTAGGGTTGCCAGGTTCATGGCCTGAGACTGATCCTGTATCTTTAAAAGAAGAGAAAGTCAGCCAAGTACTGGTGTTCTTGCAATGCTGTAATGGGAAAAACCACAAGGTGGAATTCTCCCTTCCCTCTGCACAACTTTTAAAGATACAGAAGACCTCTTGGTTGCCAGGCCTGGCCTCTAAGAGGTCTTCTGTATCTTTAAAAGTTGTGCAGGGGGGAGGGAGAATTCCACCTTGTGGTTTTTCCTATTACAGGGTTGCAAGAACAACTGCACGTGGCCAACTTTCTCATCTCCTAAAGATACAGGATCAGTCTCAGGCCAAGAACCTGGCAACCCTACTCTCCACTCATAAGGAACAATCCATTCACTTCAGCAGAGAGATATCAGACCTATGAGCACATTTCAATGGATTGGGCAGCCCATCAAGGCAAGATGTCAGGTCACATGGAGCTCAGGATCAGGTCAAAGGGCTGCGTGAATTGGTCTAGAGTCTCCCTGAAGCCAAAGATAGGGTTTTAAATCAAAGCCATGTGTGTTGAAATAGTCACTATGTAATAGTTCTTTACAACTTAGAATAAAACATGGACAAATGGGATGAGTGAATCTGCCAATTTCGATTTCTCTGTTTCTAGTTTTTCCAGTCTTAAAATTTGCTTCTCCATTTTTCCACCTCAGTTTGCAATTTTTTTTAAAAAAAAGTTCTCATGAAAATCATCGCCATGTTAGTGCAAAGCTCCTCATATACATATCTTTGTATGCAATTTTGCTTATTATGCACAGTTTTGCAAAACAATACCCTCCAAAATAAAGCATTTTGAATGTTATTTTTACTGTACATTTATATGCATTTTTATGCACACTTTTGTAAATACATTTTTCTACATATTATGTGGCTGGAGAACTGCACTGCAAGTGCAAAGTGAAGTTTGGAAGGACGGCTGTGTTTCGGTTTCTGTGTTATTCCGGAAAGTGTAAATTAGTAGGTTGCCTTTAAACACAAGCTGAATCAAAGCCCCTATCTTCCTCCCCTGGGTCCATCCCTAGGCCTGTATTCCTAGCAGTAATAGAGTTTAAAAGCCCCTCTTGACAGATGCTTGCACTGTGACAGCAGAAGCTAGTTCATAGAACTAGGTAGCTGCCCATAGTGTGAAGGTTTTAAGAAGACATAGGACTACTACAAGGCTTGCCAGCCATTTTAGAAATAGAACAGGAAGTTGTCTGAATGGGATGAGCTTTGAGGAAGCATTTGAACTAGCAACATGCTAGGGATGGAGAAGAATTTCATTCATTTCTCCTTTTCAAGTAAACCTGCCTAATCTGCACCTCCCACACTAATACACACACTCCTGTGCATGTATAATACATGGACCTGAATGTGATTATCCTTTGGATTTTGCTCTTCCCCAAATTTTGTGACAGAGTTCTTAGCTCCCAAAACATAACAAAATGTGTTAAAATGTGGAGGGTTTTTTTTAAAATAAAAATATTTAGAAATTCATACAGTGAGATAAAGTACATCTTGAATAGGGTTGCCAGGTCTCCGGTTTTCTGCCGGAGACTCCAGCAAAAGGGGGCCGTCTCCGGCCTCCGGCTATACTTCAATTTAAAAGGTGGATCTCCGGCTTTTTATTGGCCCCCTCAGCCACGCATGCGTGATTGACACACGCATACGTTTGGCTGTGGCTGGCCGCTTTCCCGCCCTCTTTCAGTCAGGCAGTCGCAGGCAGGGACTAGAGACGAGGAGGACTGAGCGCCGCCGCCCCTGCAGGGACCCCCAGCAGCAGCCCCTGCCCGCTCCCGCCACCCACAGAAGTACAGGTGAGGGTGATGGGTGGAGGCGAGCAGTGGCAGTGGAGGCCAGGCTGGGCCGGCTGCTTCTTAGCCCCAGTCTGGAGCCAGTTCCCCAGGGGCTCAGCAGTCTCTGGCTGGGGGAAAGGACGGCCGGCCGCTTCACCCCTCCTGCTGTGGGTGCCGCTGGGTGGCAGCGGCCGCGATGGGGCTCAGCAGACTCTGGCTGGGGAACCGGCTCCGGGGCTAAGAAGGAGCCGGCCCTGGCCGGCCTCCACTCCTGCTGAGGCTGCCCGGCCGCGTGAGCCCCGTCTCCTAGCAACTGCTGCCGAAACGGGGCCCACGCGGCCTAGCAGCCTCAGCAGGAGCCGTGGAGGGCAGGCCAGGCTGGCTCCTTCTTAGCCCCGGAGCTCCTGCTCCGGAAAGGACGGCCGACGGCTTCACCCCTCCTCCCTCTGGCTGGGGGGGCCCATCGCGACCGCTGCCGCCCAGCAGCACCCACAGCAGGAGGGGTGAAGCCGCCGGCCGTCCTTTCCTGAGCAGGGGAACCGGCTCTGGGGCTAAGAAGGAGCCAGCCCTGGCCGGCCTCCACTCCTGCTGAGGCTGCCCGGCCGTGTGGGCCCCGTCTCCTAACAACCGCTGCCGAGACGGGGCCCACGCGGCCTAGCAGCCTCAGCAGGAGCCGTGGAGGGCAGGCCGGGCCAGCTCCTTCTTAGCCTCGGAGCTCCTGCTCTGCAAAGGACAGCCGGCGGCTTCACACATCCTCCCTCTGGCTGGGGGGGGCCATCCCAAAAATGTACCAAAAAGCATATAAAATCTGTATTTTACTGAAAGTGTGTCGGGAAAAAATGGCATATTTTAGGCTAAAAATGCATGCATACACCAATTAGTATTTGATGTAAAGTATTTAGAAGTTTCTTATGATTAAGCAGTACACAAATGTCATTAAATGAACAATGCCCACAATAAGGTAATAAATAAGGCAAAATGCCCACAACATGCCTATTTAAAAAAATACAAAAATGAAATGCATTCTGTGCATTAAAAAAATCACAAATTTATATGGAAACAGGACAGAAAATATTTAGGAATGAAGGTATGTGAAACTGGCTTAGGCCAGAAATAGACTGATCTAGCCATCCTTCATAAAGGGCAAAGTGTTTGGATCTTTTTAGTGTACAAAAAAGTCAACTAAGTGTGTGTGTGCAAGGGAGGGGGGCATAATAAAGATTATGCATGATGTGGGGAAGTTCATTTCCCTCTCTCACAGTACTAGAACTTCAGACATTCAATGAAATTAACTAGCAGAACTTCAGGACAGACAGAAGAAAATCTTGAATAAACATATTCTTTAAAAAGAAAAGACCTCCACACATCTTCATACCAACCCTGTGAGGTAGGCTAGGCTGAGAGCTTCATGGCCCAGCAGGGATTTGATCCTGGGGTGTTCCAACCTCACTGAATCTCATATAGAGTGGTTAACTGGTTAGTGTGCGGGGTGGGTGTGTTCTTGTCCAGATACATTAGCCCTCCTTAGACCGGGGCTTAATCTGAGTCAGTGCTCAACCCCTAAACCACTTTTCCATGACAGTGCTCAGCTATGGCAGTAGTGAAGCAAAGTACCTCTGAGGGTGTGCAGAGTGCATTTCTTTTGCTGCTAAGTGATTATAGCCACCCTCAGCCATACATTAAGAACTAGGCCAAAGGGCATCCTGGTCAGAGGGTATAAGCTTTCCAACATGCTCAAAACCTTGGCGCCTCTCGTTATGGAAATAAAATCCACTGTGCTTGAACATAAACAGTCCTTTTTAAAACAGGAGGTGGCTTGAGAGAGAGATTTCGCTTGCTGTGGTGTGGGCACACACATGCACACTTCTTTCTTCCTACTGTCACTTCTGACAGAGCTGGCAGTAGGTGAACATAAAGCCAAAAGCATGCTGGACACCCTTCTTTTCATTCTTTCTCTCACCCTCTTTTCTTTATCACCTCTCATTTGTCTGTCCTTCCCTAATAAAGGCCATGTCAAGTTACTGAACTGTAGAGAACTGCTAAGGATACACAACAGCTTTTGCAAAACTGAGTTTATTATGGAAACCTGATTCTTAGCTGATCTTTTGCCACTGGTCCTTGAACTCGTTGGAGCCGGTGAATGTCACCTGGCAATTTACAGTGTGGCAGAGATTGCCTCCTTGCATCCAACTACAGAGCCAGAAACTTCAGCAAAGCACCCAAGAGATTCATCCCAATCTACTTTCTGCCCACTTGGTCCTGCCCTGTAGCTAGCGTGGGGCAAATGGGTGCACTGCCCTCCCCTAGAGCTGTGTTTTTCTCCCCACCCCCACCCCATTTTTTTAAAAAAAATGTGTTTTTAATTTGTGACATGACAGTCTCCATTTAAATAATGACAGCTTGTTTTAAGAACAGGAGCAATTTAAGAATAGGACCCTCTGAAAAATTCAGTGAATAAGGTAGAGCGAGTGCACAACAAAAGCTTCATCTAGAAGAGCCCCCCAAACTATGCTCATTCAAGACTTTTCCCTGACTGAGGGTGGATTTTTCATTATCACACCCTATAATTAAGGGATCCAGAAAAAAAGCTTATATAGTAACATGGCTATTGAGGAATTAAATATTAGAACTTTGTATTATGGATTGAGAGCCAGTATGGTGTAGTGGTTAGAGTATTGGACTAAAACCTGGGAGACCAGGGTTCGAATCCCCACACAGCCATGAAGCTCCCTGGGTGACCTTGGGCCAGTCACTGCCTCTCAGACTCAGAGGAAGGCAATAGTAAACCACCTCTGTCTGAATACCGCTTACCATGAAGACCCTATCTGGGACCAACTTGAAGGCAGTCCATTTCCATTTTGCATCACCCTAAGCTTGTGAGGAAGAATGACCTTGTCACTTCAGATGGACCTAGGAACACCCTGTTTTAGGTAAGATTTCTATTTTAATCTCCAGAGATTTTTTTTGAATGGCATGCTCCAAGCAACTGTGGTTGATACAATGTATCATGCTTAATGACATCACTAGGGCCCGCCCCGTGATGTCATTCGTCAAAATGAAATAGACAAAAAAAAAGTTTTTGTTCCCCACTCCTCGAAATAGAAATCCCTCTTCCGTTGGTATCTTTAGAATGCACCTCCAGGACAGCTTTTTGCGATAAAAACAAAGATAAGCTTTTTCAATTTCTTTCCTCCTTAATTTCGTTAGTGAAAGAGAAAAGCCATAAACTCACCTAGAAATTCTTCACAGCTGATTCATTGACAAATCTCTTTTTTGCTACACCAATTTAAACCAAGTAAAAAAAGAAAATAGAAAGGATGCTTATCTGCCTGTTGAAGTCCGTTTTTCTTTAAAGAAAAGATAAACGTGTCGTTGTAATCAGCAAGAGCTTGATGAAAGTCCGTCCGGCATTGCAGTTTGAACCTTCTCTCATAAATAAATGAAATCCAGTCCTCCCCACAAAAACAGGCTTTGTGGTTGATCTCTACATTTCTCCCTGACCGGGAGAAAATCTTTACCAGTCAAAAAGAGCGTTGTGACTGATTTTAAAGCTGAAAAAGCTTCTTCTGAGACAAGAGCTCGTCTCAGAGGCAGCACAGGCAAAGCAACCCTTCCCGGAAGTCGTGATTAAAAATATATTTAATGTCTGTTGTACTGAATGTACACTTTCTGCAGTGTCCGCCCGGCCTTGTCTCCCGTAGAGAGGGCGAAACCCCCCCCTAAAGTAACATGATGAAGAAATCCTCCTTCCGAACCACTTCTTCAGGCCCCGTCCGCACCTTCAGCAGCCGCTCCTATACGGCGGGCCCCGTCACCGCCTCTCGAGTCAGCACCTCTTACGCCTCCTCCGGCTATGGGGGCAGCAGGTTTGGAGGCGGCGGCAGCGCCAGCAGCTTCCGAGGGTCCTCCGTCGGCGGCGGCATGGGGGGGTATCACGGCCGTCAGTGTGAACAAGAGCCTGCTGGCGCCGCTCAACTTGGAGATCGACCCCACCATCCAGCAAGTGAGTACCAAAGAAAAAGAGGAGATCAAGACTCTCAACAACAAGTTCGCCAACTTGATTGACAAGGTTCGCTTCCTAGAGCAGCAGAATAAAATACTGGATACCAAATGGAGTCTCCTGCAGAATCAGAAAACCACCCGAAGCAACATGGACAGTATGTTTGAGGCCTACATCAACAACCTGCGCCGGCAGCTGGACGGCTTGGGGCAGGAGAGAGCAAGGCTGGATGCTGAGTTGGCCAACATGCAAGGCCTTGTAGAAGAATTCAAGACTAAGTATGAAGATGAAATCAACCATCGTACTGAGAAGGAGAATGATTTTGTCCTTTTGAAGAAGGATGTGGATGAGGCCTACATGAACGAGATTGAGCTGGAGTCCCGTCTGGAATGCCTGACTGACGAGATCAACTTCCTGAGGCAGCTGTATGATGAGGAGCTGCGTGTAATGCAGTCTCAGATCAATGACACTTCTGTGGTCTTGTCCATGGATAACAACCGCAGCCTGGACTTGGATGGCATCATTGCCGAGGTCAAAGCACAGTATGAAGACATTGCTGCCAAGAGCCGGGCTGAAGCAGAGAGCATGTACCAGATCAAGGTGAGCCACCACCCCCTGCACACATACACCTGGTTTACTACTGGGTGATGAGGGCTGGGCTGGGTTGGTGAGAGTCGCCACTCATTCTTCGTTTTACATATAAATAGTACATTTTAATGTGTACTATTAATATTTATTGATGTATTTTGCTGCTATTTTGATTATTTTTGTTTGATTCCATTGTATTATTGTATTTATATATTCTCTGATTGCTTTATTATTATGTACACCGCCCAGAGAGCCCTTGGGCTTAGGGCGGTATATAAATTAATTAAATAAATAAATAAATAAAAATGTTTGTACTGAATTTTGTACTTTAAAAAACAACACAGATTAGTGCAGAAATAGGATGGAATAAAGTTGTGCATGAACATCTGTGGAACTGACACAAACCAGAATTGATCCATCCATCTCTATGTAATGCTCACACTAGCTGTCTTAAATCAAAGCCATGGCAGCTTTAGCAAAAGTAATGAAAGTTTCACTGCCAACCTTCTACAGAGTGTGAAAACCTAATAGTATAATAATATATACGTGCCTTTAATTGGAGGGAAAAAGGAAATAACTGGAAGTGTTTTAGGGTGCTTCTGGACTGTTGCTATTTTCTGGTGGGATTAAATCACATAACAGCAAATCCAGGTTGAGTAATTATAGATAATTGGGTGGTCTCGTGCAACAAACTCGCTTATCCCAAATATCTAACTCTTTGCGATAAGAAATGTGATGAGAAAATACATTGGAAAGTGTTGGATAAAACTTGTTGTGATGTGATGTCATCTAACTTCCCTGAAAACAAATCAGAATGAATCTTCTTAAATAGCCAATGTCACCTAATCTCCCTGCAAACAAATTAGGATGAATGCTCAACAAACAGGTCATCTGGCAAGTGCCCTTAGATTGTACTTGTCCAGCAAACATTTATGTTTGCTTCAAAAGCTGTATAAGTTTTTAAACACACATTTTAACATCACAGTGGGCACTAGGCTAGTTACAAGTGCCCAAGGATGGAAAGCTCCTTAAAGCTGGTAAAACTAAAGCTCTTAGGTTGCTTCTTCTTACTCTTCCAGGTATTTTGCATGTCCTGTCCTCCATCTACTTAACAGCACCTCGTTCACTCAGGTGGTGCCCTACACTAATGCACATGTTATAATCTAGTTGAAACCGAGTGTTAATTCCTTTAAATTGCAATTATCTTAAAATACAGATAAGTATTACTGTGCAATTTGAAATTAAAATAATAGGAGGAAGAGCAGGCGGGTTTTGCTTGGCATCTATTGTATGTCCTGTTGAATCTGGCATGCCCTCATCTGAGCAGGCACAAGGCCATCCTTAACAGATGGCCATGAGCAGAGCCTGCCAAAAGACCATGTATGATCATCAGATGTGTTTGCTAAGGGCAGGATTCCAGGCTGGGAATGTTGGAATTGTTTTCTATCCCAAGCTTACATTCCTATGGCTAAAAGAGCCATACATTCGCTGCCATCTCTCTCTCTCTCTCTCTCTCTCTCCCTCTCAGGCAACCAGTTGAAATGACAAAATTGGTTCCATGATCAGATAAAGTTAGAATGAGGATGTAGCAGGTGATTATTAGTATACTGGGAAAGGATGAAGATAAAAGCTATTAACAGCTCTGTGTGCTCCACTCCGTTTCAGGATCTTTGGAAGACTTCACAGCACTGGCTTTTAAAGCAGCTGAATCGGATAGTCTAAATGTGTTACACAACTTTTACTAACAAGGCCAGATAAAGGATGGAGTAGGGCTCGAAGGCACTAATTATGATGGGCCTTTCTGAAATTTGGGGACAAGTTCATAATGCAGGATCCTGTCCCAGTGGTTTAGAGCCTCAGTGCACAGCCAGAAGTGTATATATCTACCAGGAAAAGGTAGCCCCTTCTCTATTCCTGTAAATGAGGGGTGGCTAACCTGTGGCTCTCCGAATGTTGTTGGTCTCCAGCTCCCATCAGTCCCATCCAGCACTGCCAATGGTCAGAGATGATGAGGGTTGTAGTCCAGCACCATCTGGAGACCCACAGGTTAGCTGCACTAGAAAAGCAATCCACACTGGACAGCCCACATTAGTTCCATTGATACCATCTACCATAAGCCAAGAGGTCAGACTGGAGGCTGGTACAGGCTTAAGCACCTGGAGAGTGGGGATGCAATGTGTTGCAGCTGCTTTTCAAGAAATGCTATGCTGGATGCACTCTAGATCTCATTCTACCACTCAAAAGCTTTGCCCATGGATATTCTTACCCTGTTTTCACCTTCATCTTCCCAGTTGTTTCCTGGATTTGTTGATAGGTTAGGGGCTTTGACCAAAAATTGGCCTGGTGGAGATCCTATTTCAGGGCAACTTCAGAGAGGAGGATATAATTTAAGATTCATTTCCTGCTTGGACAATTCATTGTATACTGATACACATGAAAAACAACATCCATCCATTTGTTTACATATGTCTGCAATTCGTTTCCTGACCATGATCCAAGTGCTTTGCCAACCATGTACACTCGGCTGTGTGTGTGTGTGTTCATCTATGTTAAGAATCACTTAACTCGTCACTGAAATGTGTAACCACCTCACCATGAACTGTGGCACCTCTTCAACAATGTGCAGCAGAATGGCACAGCAATTTAGGTCAGGAAGTAAGGAATGTCACATTGAATCAAAACCCTGGGAGGGACTAAACTGGGCCTACCAAGCACTGACAACACTGGGAAAACCTATTTGAAGAGGGCAAACTAGGAGTAAAGCAGATCCTGAGAGTCATATCCTGTCTCACATATTAAACCTTCGCTTCCCAAACAGAAAGATCTCAGTATTATTATCTACTCCAAAGCAAATTATATCAATTGCAATAAAATTTACATCCAGCTGATTTTGTTTACTATGCAGCTTTCCTTAATTTTAATTTAACATTCTAATTTAAGATTCTCTTATTTTGTTTAGTTGTAAGTAGAAATGGGGAAAAATGCAATTCAGTTTGCATTTATAGGCAAACCTACCGAATTTGCACTTTCCAAAACAATACATGAACTGAAACACAGGCCTTCTTTGAAATTTGCACTTCCGTAATTGTGCAATGCAGTTCTCCAGTCAAGTAAAGTGTACAAAACTACATTAATGTGTGCATAAATATGCACATATTAGTGAAAATGATATATAAAAATGCATGATATTGGGGAAATTGCTTTGCCAAATGTGTATCTTAGGCAAAATGACATTCAAAAATGTGTATATTAGGAGAAATTTGCTAATGAATTTTCAAAAGGACTTAAACAAAATTCACAAACTGTGGAAATGTGAACTGAACTTAAGAAGGGAAAAATGAAAAACTGAGAGAAATCAAAATTGATAGATTCATCCATCCCCAGTTGCAAGTGTGTGGGTGTTGTGAAAGATGAAAAGTTTCTCCACTCCTGAGCAATGAATGTTGGTAGGAAGCGTTCCTGATCTGTCTTATATAATGGGATTCAGTGAGCTCACATCCACACCATGCATTTAAAACACATGGCTTTCCTCAGAGAATCCTGAGAACTGTAGTATACCCCTAACAGAGCTACAATTACCAGCACCCTTAAAAAACCTACAGTTCCCAAGATTCTTTGGGGGGAATGATGTGCTTTCAATGATTTCAGATAGAAATGATTGACTTTAACAAATGCATGACAGAAATTCATCAGGAGAAGATTTTCCTAGTATAGAGATGAAATGTGATGATGGAACACTTCACCTGTTTTGTTTTAGGCTTTGCAACCCTCTCCTAAAAATCTTGGAGAAATTATCTCCCCATCCCAAAGGAAATCAGCACCTGTTTTTGCAGGGGGAAAATCTTTTCAGGAAGTATTCTCAGGAGAATATTTTTGGAAAAACAGAATAAGATAATTATGAGTTACTGTGTTATATCATGTTCAGTTGGCTACCATACACAGATATGTGAATTACCACAGGTCAATATCTGAAAATAACCACTATGTATTAGTTCATATGTTTGGGGCTTTTGTAAAAATGCATGCAAATGTGTGAGCCACTGTTAGTTGTACCATGTTCAACTGGCTGCGCATGTGCACACATGTGCAATACCACATGCTTCCATATATGAACATGATCATAATTTATTAGTCTACAAATAGTGTAAATTTGGTGCCTTTATGAAAAAGGGCATGATTATTATATGAGTGAGGCACCTCAAACAAAGGAGTGGAATTTTGTAAGAATTTTTTCTCAGTAATCTGGACATTAGGTAAAAGTAAGAGCTAACTTTCTTCAAATCACATTTAATATTAAATTACATATAGCTTTGTTGATGTATTTGTGTTTTTATAATAGGTGAAAATGACTCTTTGCATGTGTAAAAGTGCCCTTTTTTCAGTCCTCCCAACTCCTGGTGAACATGACATTTTGAAAATACTACCCTTGGGTGGCAGGATGTATAGCAGGGCCTCTGAAGATTATTATGATTGACAGACAGGCCTATGAGGGGGCGAGGTGGTCCTTCTAATATTCCATGTTCTTCAGATGGTCATTTTTGGACTTCATAGGTAATAATCAGCACCTTGAATTGTCCTCTGAAACAAATAGAAAGCGAGCTCAATTTTAATAAAGCATAGCATGGTCAGAAAAATGAGCAGCAGAAATTATTCTGGCTGCGGCATTCTGTACCAGTTGTAGGTTTTGAACATTTTTCAAGGACAGCTCCATGTAAAGTGCAATATGGATGTGTGTTAAGACATGTATAACTGTTGTCCTTAATATAAAGAAGCATATGGTAAAATGCAACACAGAAGTTTCTCTTCCACTCACACACATCATCTTTGTCAAATTACAAGGCCTTATTTCACTGTATTAAATAGAAATTTGTGCCTCTGAATGTCATTGATTGATGATGGAGATGTCTGCTTCAATGAATTTTATACTACAAAGGTAGTACTGCCATCTAGTGGTGTGGTGACTACTTTCTAAATGATTTCCTCCATTTTTTTGGTATCCTAGCCATTAATGAACTGTGGCAAAGGCCTGCACGAACACATTATTGTCCAATCGTTCTGTAACCAATTCAGTAAAAGAAAGTTGAGATGAAACCACATGATATGTCTAGCATTACAGACAGTAGGACATAACTTACATTACCAGTGTGGATGGTATTTAATATGTTGCCAACAGGGATAGCATCTGTAATAGACTAGTGAAGGGCTAGATGCATTTCAAATAGTTTGAACTTCCTTTCCTGTCTGGCCTAAATGGGAGTCTTGAGCCATTTACAGTTCATAATTTCATGTCACTCTTGGAAGCAAATTGTATTACTGCTCTGAATGATGAGCAAAGCAATACCTTTCTGCACCAAGCACCACATTCATGGTGCAGAACGGATTTTTCTTCAGGTCAAAATTGCCATAAAATGTATACAAAATTATGTAAAGAAATCCAAGCATAAAACATCACAATTGCATAAAACTAAAATCTATCCTAGAGCAATACAAATGCACATAATAAGCAGTATTGTCAAAAAAACTATCCCACTAAATAGAGGGAAGTGCAGAAAAATGAATTTGGTGATGTGAAGGGCAAGCTAGGCAAGGGAAGCCCCATTAGGGTCAGTGGGATTTACTCCCAGGTAACTGTGTATTGTAGGGGGGGGCTAACCCTTTTTGGCCTGAGGGCCACATTCACCCTTGGCCAACCTTCTGGGAGCCACATGCCAGTAGTGGGTGTGGCCCACCCACTCTTCCATGCATGCGCACGCACGCATGCATGCACACACGCACGCACACACACACACAACTATTCAGTGCCCCTCCTCAGCTGATCTTGCAGAGAAAGGGGGATTAGCACCCCCTCTTTGCTCAAATTGATCTCATGAGTCAGAGAAGGGGAAGATTTGCATCCCCATTGGGGCACTGGGCTCTGATAACCCCAGTGCTATGTCTACTTTCTTTCTACTGCCAAAATAAGTGTCTTCTTGAGGGCCAGAAAAATGGGTCGGGGGAGGAGGAAATCAGGCCCCTGCACTGTGGGTTAACCACCCTGGTGTATGGGATTGCAGCCTAAAAGTGGAGAAGAACCACACATACCCCTCTTTTTGGAGGAAGGGCCAGATATATATCTAAAGAAATGATGAATTAATTTTCGGTTTCAACTACCAGTCCAGAGCATATATATATAATTCTGAGCCTCAAGAATTAAAGATGTTTCCCACCAGTGAATTATCTCCTGATCAATCTGCCCATCGGCTGGGTTTGCTCTGACTCAGTGTTCGCCTCCCTGCGCCAGACCCTATGAATCACTGCCTTGGTTCAGCAGGGCATATATTTAGATCAGGAGTTCCCAAACTGTGGTCCGTAGACCACTGGTGGTCTGGAAGTTTCATACAGCTGGACTGTGGCATGTCTGTAAAAATACAATTAAAAATTATGCAGCATCTGCTATAGCACATTACAGTTGCTCCAACAAGTAGAAAAAATATTAACCACCAAGACCCTCTTCATGTGGTCCATGGGGAAAAAAGTTTGGGGACTGCTGACTTAGACAGTTGGTAGCTGGGAAATCTTTCCTCGTGTTGCTTTCTGGGGACTTTGAAAGGAATTGGAGAAGTCTCTGGCAGACATGGCTTCGTGTTGGAAACTATGTGTTCAAATTTCTTAAACCACATTTAGAATGTGTCTTTTCTTTTCCACATGGTGCCCACCCAGTTCCTTCTGCTCTGGGCACTGCCCTGAGAGCTACTGGGCACTGGCCAGAGGACTCCCTTTTGTACTGTTACTCCAGTCTTGGGCAGGTGAGGAAGATTACAACTGCTTCCTTGACACATGTGCCAGTTTGCACAGATAAGATTTCTGAATAGGCCTTCTTGCTACTGCTAATCTATGTAGAAACCTTGTCCCAATAAAGCTTGTCATCATCAGATCAGGAAATTATCTCTTGTCATATTGTCTATGAGAGGACAAAACACTTCCTCTCCCTCTGTTGAAGAATGCTTCTTTGTAAGAATTTGGGAGATGTATTTCTAAAATATAAATGCTGTAAACTTATAAAGAAAGACTGCTGTATTTATAAAACTAGTTCAGCTGGGCAATAATTTCCAATACAACTAATAATGATAGATCGTGGGTTGGGCTCCATATCAGTAGAGGGAGCCCAAGTATTGCTTTGCTCTCTTCCAAGGAAAGTCTAGCGAATAAATCCGTGCATGTGTGCGCACTCATGCACACACACACACACACACACACACACACGCACCATTGAATAGTTTGCCGTATTTTGAATAATGCTGGCCCAGCTCAGTTTTTCAGTAACTTCCTTTTGATTGAAATATGTGTAGTTACCTGTTAAGCCAGTGTTCTTCAAACTTGGGTCCCCAGATGTTGATGGACTACAACTCCTATAATCCCTGACCATTGACCATGCTATCTGGAGATGATGGGAGTTGTAGTCCAACAACATCTGGGGACTTGAAGAACAGAAATCCTCTCAAAAACTAATAAAGTGACTGCCATATTTTAATTAAAAATGTCCTTTATCAGATCTTGACCAAAATCCAGTAATATAAGGCCTTGAATAGAATATTTTGGAAGGAAATCAGAGAGATTTCTTTTATGTAGCATGTGTATTTTCAATATTTGGTAGATAGATTATAGTCAGCATCATAGCTTACTCCCCCCCCCCAATATGGCAATAGGTTCCAGTTAAAAAAATGCATTGAAAAAATTCAATTATAATTGAAGCATTAAGGGTCATCAGGTTTTTTTCTATTGAGCATACGGACTGATCATCCAATATTGTATGGCCTAAGAACATCCATCAGTTCAAAGAATCATAAAATTGTAATGTAGAACTACAGCTGAAGCTCATCCCAGAATTAACTATAACAAGGGCCATAACTCAGTGGTAGAGCATCTGTTTTGCACGCAGAAGGTCCCAGGTTCAATTTCCAGCATCTGCAGGGCTGGGAAGGACCCTGCAGCCTGGGGGAGCTGCTGCCTGTCAGTATGAACAATCATGAGCTAGATGGACCAATGGTCTGTCTAGGAATAAGGCAACTTCCAATGTTCTTACAGCATGGAGAAAGGAACTTCTTTCCAAGAATAGGTAAGGAATTCTTCTCAGCCAATATGTATTAGACTACCATTATGGTGTTCTACAAGAAGACCTGCATTGAACTCTATCCAGAAAAGAGACGGATGCTGAATTCTTAAGACATTGTCTTCAAACGTTATTTCTGGAAGGACCACAAGATGTATGTGGCACTTCGGCTGATCTCTTGGCTTCAGTCAACTGGCTCCTGATTGTCAGTCAAGTGGCTGTCAGCTTCTACAGTTGTGCCAGCTGCTTTTGAAGACAGGCATCATGATGGTAGCAGCAAAGATGATGGGCTTTGGAGTGAGAATAGAGACTGAGAGACAAAGGCTTGCTTAGGTATTTACAGGGGCAAAGCCGTAAGGAGAACTGAACAAAATGTGTTCCCCCCAAGATCCTCAATGCTCCTGTGAAAATTTTGATGTTGAAAATTTAGTGGGTGTTCTATGAATATTTGTATAACCATCATTTTTATTAATTTTAACTTATAAAACAATTTATAATTAACATGTAAAGTAATAACAATTTACAGAACAAAATTTAAAGCAATATTAAAACATTTTAGATGTATCGAAACATGCTTAACTCTTCCTACACCATATCTTTCTGTTTCCAATTTAGAACCAACCTTAACGTGACAACAATCTTTATGGTAAAGTAAGAGACAGCTTTATTTTCCCAGGCTTTTAATGGATAATTTTATTTCTGCAGTCTCTTGCTTTTAATTGCTTTATTGCTGTTTTTACTTATGTTTATAGCTGCTGTTTTTACTGTTGATATGAATTTTCATTGGTTTTGATGTTAAATTGTTGGGGTGTTTTACCTCCCAGCCATTGTACTGCTTTGTTGGTCACCTCGGAAGCTTCTGCTGAAAAACAGCCTAGGAATCTTTTAAACCAACCAACCAACCAACCAACCAACCAACCAACCAACCAACCAACCAACCAACCAACCAACCAACCAACCAACCATCCAACCAACCAACCAACCAATTTAATGAGGTTTCAATTATCTCTTTTCCCTGTCTCCACTGTATTTTATTTGATATTGTGGTTTTGTAATAATATTGGGTTGCATCCAACTAAACTAAAATAAACCCATTGAACTTAATGGACAAAACTAACTGAGGTCCATTAATTTTTATGGGTTTAACTCTGAGTATGGTATAGCTGAATAAAACCCATTGTAATTGTAATGGTTGTAAGTCACTCTGAGTGATCCATATGCATTACAAGAATATAGTAGGAATTCTCATATATATTAAAAAAAGAAATAAAGATTGGATTTGAAAGTTTGTGAGCAAGTGTCAGATTAGTTTCTGCATAAACTAAGAAAGGCTTCTGTTTCACTTCAAAAGGGCATCTTCAGGAGTAGCCTAGCCCTGGGCTGGCCAGTATGATGCCCTCCTGATGTTGTAGGTCTACAGCTTCCATCATCCCTGACAACTGGCCATGCTGGCTGGGGCTAATAGTGTCCCGCTACATCTGGAGAATGCCATGTTGGCTATCCCTAGCATAGCCCATTGTTCCTTTGGTTTGATGTGAGAGCTTTTCCATGATGAGAGGCTCCTACATGCAAAACCATTGATTCACCAGTGGAGTTTTATCAAGACTTTTTTTTTGAAAGCTCTGTTTTTTAATGTTGAGATAAGGAATGACAATAAATCTCCATACCTTGTGAAGATATTATGGTCATGCACTGTATTGGGCAGTAACAATTTTTGAGTATTTGCAACCTGATGATTAGGTGTGTTGTGTGCACATACATGCTTAAGTTTTACAGACTTGCTGGCAAAAGTTTTGAATCCTTAAGCAACTCCACCAATCTTCTAAAAAAGGTTTCCCAATTGTCATAGTCTTTTTTACGCGGGCCATTTTCGGACTTAAAAAAATGCTACATATTTCATATGAGCATTTGGCATCTGATGATTTTTGATAGCTGGATATACAAGAGCACTCATTAGACCTGTACAACATGTTGCAATCATCAGGAAAAGTCCATTAGCGCTAGCTTCACAGGATAAAGGTAGTCTCTTTGAGGATGGTCATAACAGCTGCGCAGATAACACAACATCACACAAAACAGATGGTCATAACACCAGCACAGCAAGACAGTCCTGGTGTAGGTGACTAAAAAAGAGGAACACATCCCCTTCATTTGCTTTTCCATTCCTCATAATTACTACTAGCAACTAGGGATGAAGGAGAAATGGGTTTGGTTCACATTTTAATGTGAACCTACTTAATTCATATGTCCCAAACCAATAAGCCAACCAAAACACAGCTATCCTTCAAAATCTGTAGTTCTCCAAATGTTGTCATTCAGTTTTCCAACGCAAAAGTGTGCACAAGAATGCATATATCTCTGAAAATGTACAAAACTACATTATATTAGAGGAAATTGCTTGTAAACCATATATTGGGCAAAATTACATACAAAACTGTACATATTAGGATAAATCTGCACAAAAATGTATATGAATTTTTGTGCATACTTTTTTTTAAAATTCAAATTGACACAGAAATGGAGTGAACTGCATTTAAATTTGGAAAAATTAGAAACCTGGAGAAACGGAAATAGACAGATGTCATCATCACTCCTAATAAAGATGATGCCATTGTGGCAGAGAGGAGAAAATCTTTCCCAACATGTAGGGAGGTTGAAAGGGATTTCTGCAGCTGTAGTAACCCTCTGACTTTCTGTATTTTAATACAGTTTACCAACCCTGTGAGGTAGGTTAGGCTGAGAGACAGAGACTAACTCAAGGTTACCCAGTGAACTTCATGGCTGAGCAGGATGTGAATCTTGGTCTCCCAGGTCCTAGTCCAATGCTGTAGCCGCTACGCCACACTGGCTATCTTATTATATAGGGACACAGGAAGCTGCCTTCTACTGAACCAAATCATTGGCCTAGGTCAGTATTGTCTGCACTGACTGGCAGCAGCTCTCCAGGGTTTCAGGCTTGGGTATCTCCCAGCCCTACCTGGAGATGCCAGGGATTGAACCTGGGACCTTCTGCATGCAAAGCAGATACTCTGCCACTAAGCGTCAATGAATTTGTGTGGGGAACTGGTTCAGAGCGGCACTGTCAGCCACTTTCGTGCCCATGTCTGTTTTTCTACAATAATAGTCACAATACAAAGGTATGCACTTTGGCTTCTCTCTAATGCAGTAGTAAAGATTTAATAGAAATGCAATATCTCTGCTACACAATGTTTTGAAGTGCTAAAGAAATAGTTCATGGGACATAGGACAGGTGGCAATATCTAAAACAACCTGTGATAATGGCCCTGTTGACATCTGCTTAATGTCCTCCAAGCTATTCTTTACATCTTACTGTTGCTAGCACATTTCCTCCGGTGTCTCTTCTCGACAAAGAAATTTGGAGAGGAAAGGAAACATTAAAGAACCCAACATGTTTAATTTAAAAACAGATATAAAGTTTAATATTGGCCATGAGAAAGTGCATTTGTTAAGAGAATGCTTTATTGCAGGCTTCAATAGTTTTGTTGCCAACATTAGCGGAAAGCTTTGCAAACCAAAGGCTTTTAAAATAGAATTATGAAGCCTCTGCGGTCGTATCTCACTACATTTAGCACTTTCTAATGGTTTAAACATGCAACAGGTCATGGCTTGTTTCAGAGTAAGTGTCTGTGGATAAAAGGAAAAATAAGAACGATCCTTTTCACATAGGCTAAATACACCATACAGCAGTTCCCCAGCAAATCTGGTTCTCTTGCTTTAGTCAAATTCCATAATTTGTATGTTACCATTACATAGTGATTGGGTCCCACACTGTACTGGCAATGTCACAGGGTAGCAACTGC
Source organism: Rhineura floridana (assembly GCF_030035675.1). Taxonomy (NCBI): domain Eukaryota; kingdom Metazoa; phylum Chordata; class Lepidosauria; order Squamata; family Rhineuridae; genus Rhineura; species Rhineura floridana. The sequence goes on along the minus strand of NC_084483.1, from coordinate 92,505,716 downwards.
ATGGAGTGGATGGATGATGTGGTTATTCCCCCTACAAGAAGACCAAAAATAATCAAGTCTGACAAGGATACTAAATTAATAATAATAATTAATAAGACTTTCAGAAAGCATTTCAGAATCTAAAGATGGTTAACAAGTATTGGGTGTAAAAGTGTTATTCCCTTTTAAAAAAAAATCTCACATAGCAATATTAATTCAATGGGAAGCTGCCTCATACTGAGTAAGACCACTGACCTTCTAGCCCAGTATTGTTTGAACTGATTGGTGGTGGCTCTGCAGGGTTTCAGCCCTCCCTGGAGATGCCAGGAATTGGCCCTTATTCAGTTAATGAAATAATATTCATTAGTTAATGTTGTTTAATATTAACAATTAATTACCAAGAATGCCAATCAAATTAACATTAATTTCATGCCCATTGTATTTTGTACTGATCATATACACGTGGCAAGTCAAGTTTATGGTCTTCTGTTCTAATCCAGAGCAGGATTGGAGCACATATTCGTGACCAAGGAATTAGTTTGAGGACCAGGCAAGTAGTGTCAGCACCCATCAGCATGAGCTTTTGTTGTGGTACCATCAGCTTTACTTATATGTCTGCTGCCAGGCCCAGACTGAACAGATAAGCCCCACAAGTGGGATGCTAGATAAAGTTTCTTGCTCCTACTATACAATATAATGGTTGTAACCCAGAAAGGGATCCTATGCTAACTGAGCATCTGGCAACTGTAAGTGGTGCATGTGGTGGGATGGAGCCACTGACCTCATGGGCATACCGGCAGGAGTACATCTATACAGCTCTGACCTTGCTGCTGCCACCCCAGTCCTGTCCAGGTAAGTGGCAGCAAGGCCGGTGTTGAGAGGGCAGCTCCATGGCTCTGGTCCACCACACACACCACTACTGTCTGGCAGCACCACTCCAGTGTTTCCAGTAAGAGTGTCTTCAGTGGCAGCTGGGGCACCATGTCAGTGGAGCAGTGGAATCCGCTCTGGGTTTTAGTTCATTTCAGCAGAAAGCTCATTGAAAGTTCAAATCCTGAGACGATTCTACTCCCCAATTGATGTGGAGCCACTGGCCACCACTGCATCTCTCCCAGCTCTGTTGTCTAATGTTCTTTTAAATGAAGATGCCAAAGGCTGAATAGGATCTTCTGCATATGAAAAATGTGCTGTACGACTCAGTTATAGCCTTTCCCCTAAATAAAGACCGTGCTTCAGGTGGGTCTATTTCTTGGGTATTTTTAAACATTTGTGCATTGTTATTAACCGCTGTCCTTATTATCACACAGCCATTTTGGTTCATGCACATTCTTTTCTGATGGACTAAACTCTTCCTTGTAATAGGAACAGGAAGTCATTCTCATTTGTCCGGTCATTAGCTGAGTACTACATGCCTAAGGAGAGAGACTGTGAAGTTTCCAGTGCTGCTGGTTAAAAAACAATGCAGGGTTTCTTTATCCTTTGAAAGGAGAAAGTCACCCCTCAACTATAGTCCAGATGGTTTAAATATGGTGATTACTAAATCCTGAAGTTAAAATAGTTTAATTGCAAAGTCAATATTGCAGCCAACCTCTACTAAGCCTTTAGCATAAAAACAACAGACGGCCTAGTGCAAACGGTAAGGCAATGTTTAACCAGAACTTTGCATTAGCTACTGCAGGGCAGTTTTCCTGAAGATCAACTGATTTCCCAGTTTATGTTTGTTAATCATCCCTGTTGTGGTCTCAAGACATCACGGTTAGCATGAATGAAGTATATCTAATGCACATAGCCTCCTGCAAGATCAGTACAATGATCTGTTATATTGCAGATGGACCATCTTTTCTCCTAGTGCAAGGGTGGTTGAACTGCTTCTGCCAATATGGAAATTATGGGTTGTAGCCAATTAAGTTCTACCCAGAATAGACTTATTGAAATTAATGGACACAACTAACTTAGGTCCATTAATTTCAGTGGGTCTACTCTGAGTAAAAGTTCATTGATTATAGCACAGCCATCTTTGTACTGGTAGGGAAGATGCTCTCTCTCTCTATTTCTATATATCTGTATCTGTGTCTGTAGAGCTATCTATTCACCCTAGTCATTTTCTCAGTGATTAGTAAGGGCACATTTATACACATTTACAAGCATTTACTCTTAGATGTTTTCTTTTCTTCTTCATTTCCCCCGCCCCCCTTCACTGAAAGCATCTCTGTCAATTAGGGTTGCCAGGTTCAGGGCCTCAGACTGATCCTGTATATTTAGGAGAAGAGAAAGTCAGCCAAGTGCAGGTGTTCTTGCAACACAGTAATGGGAAAACCACAAGGTGGAATTCTCCCTGCCCCCTGCACAACTTTTAAAGATACAGAAGACTGCTTAGAGCAACCAAGAGGTCTTCTGTATCTTTAAAAGTTGTGCAGGGAGAAGGGAGAATTCCACCTTGTGGTTTTCCCATTACTGTGTTACAAGAATACCTGCACTTGGCTGACTTTCTCTTCTCCTAAAGATACAGGATCAGTCTTAGGCCCTAAGCCTGGCAACCCTACTCAATCCATATTTCTATGAAGGAATTGGAAGAGGTGGTGGAGATGTTTGGGAAAGGAAAATGACTTAATGGCCCTGCTCACCTGTCAAAATGACTCTCTGGCCAGATCCAGTTCATCACCCTTGACATACATTTTCCTTTCTGTCTGCCTTTATGCTCAAAATGTCTCTCCCACAGCTGTGGGTTTTTGTTTTTGTTTTTGGCTTTGCAGAGGAAGAAAATAAGGGCATGCAGCAGCTAGCCGGCCAGCCAGCCACCATTCCTAGGCTGCAACGTGCAGCTTCAGAGGCTGTTTTCTGTTTAAAACCAGAAAATGTCAGAGAAGGGATGCGAGCATCTGCATGTTGCACATCATTTGTCCCTCACAAAAGATGTGCATTTTTAAAAGATTCTGAAATGTGCTGAGAGCTGAATGCCAAGCATTCTTTTGTGGTTGCACTTTAACACATCCTCGCTCCTGTGTTTATCATTTTGCATTGTTTCGTACAGAAGCAGTTCCTATCAGTACGGATAAAATTGGGGGAATCAGATATGGCCGATGGTGTGTGTACATGGATATCAGGTATCTAATAGCCCTCCCCACTGATGTCATAGTCACATACAACACAAGAGAACTCTGCTTTGATCTTTTCCTCCACTACTTGTTTGGCTTTTGAGTCTTTGGAGTTCTTCTTGAGAAGAGCAGATAAAGTGGTGCTTAAGAGAGACAGGCTTTTCCTGGGTAGACAATGTAGGCGTTGAACTAGAAATCCTAGACATTCTTGCTTGCTCATGGAGGTATACACACATCACTGTTAGATCTCACTCAGGCTGCTTCATGCTCAGATCCACTTTACAGAATGCAGACAAATATGCAAACAAAACTTTTGGAAGCTGAGGAAGAGCTAAGCAGTGTAACCCAAAAGCACGCTGTTAGAAATTCCATCCAAATAAACGCCTAAGTCCAATTCCTCATGAACCACAGGGGTGCCATTTTGGGTTTCTGGGAGGAGGGAAACAATGTTCAAATAGAGGGAAACAAATTTGAAGTTTTGAATTAAACCTCAAAAAAGCAGCATGTTTCAAGAAAGTTTTTGTGCCTACCTTTTAAAATGCAGCTTGTGTTCCTGATAAATAGCACACGTGGCCTGAAATACAAAAGGGGGTGGTAGTTGGATTGTCCCCTTCTTGCTTTCCACAGGTGTGAATCTGCTGTGAATCTATCTCTCATGAACCACTGCAGTGGTTTAGTCTTATACAATCCAACAAGACTGCTCCATTATGTGTGGCCTGTGCATGGCTCAATATATTTTAATGCACAAACTGCCCCCTGAGCTTTCATTAAAAATCAATGGAGGTTCAATTTTGTAAAAGGATAATGGCAGGGTGCTTCTTTTCAATGTGAAAACATCACATTGTGGACAAAAAGGGACCCTCTGACAGTAGGAACCATACAAACCCTCCTTCAACCTGAGGAGATTTTCACTGAGGGGAGGCCGCAGTACTTTAGACAAAGATGGGATAGATGGTCTTAAACTTATGGCTCACTGCTACAAGATACAATGATCCTCCTGCCACACTGTCTCCTCTCCAACAATCCTCCTCACGGGCATCACTTCACCCCCTCTCCACACATGTACCCCAACTGGTGTCTACTTCTCTCTAGGATAGACAAAATCTGTTCATTTCAGTTTCTCTTAGTTTCTCTCTCTCCTTTTTTTCAAATCTTAAATCCAGTTTGTCACCTTTTTGCAGCAATTTGCACTTAAAAACAATAACAACATATCCACATGGAGGTTTGACAGCATTTTAGTGTGAATTTCTCCTGATAAAAACATGACTTTTTAAAAGTGGCATGATACTGCTTTAAATGTATAGTGCAGATGGGGCTCATGAGGTAGGCAGGCAGGTGCACAAGGTTAGAAGCCCGAGCACAGCACATGGAAGGTGCAGTACTATAGAGCCCAAGGGGTTTTTAGCACTGCCAAGTCACAGCTCTCCTCTGTAAATGACCTGAAGAATTGCAAGTGATTTCATACTTGTTTCGTTGGTGTATTGCTTGCAAGGTTGCATCCAAGCTAGTGGGCATAACATTGCCGTGTGGGCAGACGGACCAAGGCACTTGAGTGTGGCATTTTATCTGTGTATGTTTTTATCAATATTTAAAATGTGTGTCTTGAAACATGTTTTCATTTACTTATTTACAGTCATAGACCCAATATACAGTTGGTTAGACAGTCAGATTTAAAAACAGAAAGAAGCAGCTAAAAACAATCCGATACAGTATTAGCAATTTGTCAGTCCTTCTAAAACAGGCAAACTAATATCAGATATCCTTTTACGTATGGACTGAGCTCCATATAAAAATTTTGCAACAGATTTAGTAGTGGCTTTATCTGTATCAGATAGAAAATGCTTTAAAAGCCAGTCGGTAGATCTACCAGGAAAAGTTTTAATAATTGGTAAAATAAGTCTAGTTCGGGCATCCTTATACATATCACAGGTGAAAAGAATATGTGCAATTGTTTCAATCTCTCTCAATGTACAAATACAAAAACGGCTTTCATATGGAACACCATCAAAGCGGCCTTCTAACATCGCCGACGGAAGGCAATTAAATCTTGCCTTGGCGTATAAGTTCCGATAGCGAGGAATAAACAAATCATCCAAATAGGCCGCACGGTTGGGAAAAAGGAAATTTAAGCCAAAATAGGATGGAGAGCAGGTTTTACGAGCGTTGGCCATAGAATATTGAAGGTCAATGTCCTTAATAAGCTGGGCAATAATATGGTTAGCTTTGCCAATATCCATAGTGGATAGAAGATCCATTGAAAGGCCAAGAATCTTTATTTTCTCATTGAAGCTTTTAGACCAGGAGCTGGTATATGAGTCACTCCAGATTAAGTTTGGGAGTCCTGAAGGAGGGTTTACATAGGTTATTTTGGTACAAAATCTAAAAGCCTGGAGCCAGGCAGAACACTCAATTGAGGTAAATCCCGCTTCAAGACGCAAACCAGCCGCGGAAACACAGCGTGGCATTCTAAATATTGATCTCAGGAAGCCCGAAAGTACCGATTCGATCTTGGCATTAAAACACGGTACCCAAATTGGAATTCCATATAAGAGTTGCGGAAGTATTTTAGTTTTAAAAATTTGAAGAGCAGCTGGAATATACTGACCGCCCTTTACGAGGAAAAAAATGAAGGATGGCCTTTAGATTATTGGGTCTATGACTGTAAATAGACATTATTGGTATTGGTACTTTTTCATTTGTGTGGATATATTGATTTTTTAAAAAAGTAGGACACACACACACTGCTAACATGACCGTGATGGGAAAGGTGTCCTTTGGGAGGAAGGTCGGGTTAAATAAATAAATAAAATAATGGTGAAGGTATAGTGGAGTGATAGACCTTAACTCAGAAGTGGCTTGCCATGTGGACTGAGCTGCTACACTAGCTTCCTGGCAGGTGGGCTGCTGTTGCTTACCAGGAAGTAGGGGGAGAGGGGTGAAGGGGTGGGGAGGGCTGTGCAGTGCAAACACAGTGGTCCAGCCAATAAGGTGCCCCTGCTGGTCAATATGCATCCTGACGACTTCCCTGCCACTTCTACCCTCACCCTCCTGGTAAGCCACAGCGACCCACATGCCAGGAAGCTAGTATAGCCGCTCCACCCCACCCGACCACCCACACCTGCCTCAACTGCTTGAAACATCATTGCCTATGTCAAAGTCACACATCTTTAAAAAGACACCAGAGGATGAAGAAGTAGCTTGGTGATGGAGCATGTGTTCTGCATGGAGAAAGTCCCAGGTTCAATTCCTAGTATTTCCAGTTAGGGCTGGGAAAGACTCCCTGTCTAAAAGCCTGGGAAGCTGCTGCCAGTCAGTGTAGACAATACTGAGCTAGGTGGACCAATGGTCTCATTTAGTGAAAGGCAGTGACCTGTGTTCCCAGTAGTGCTAAGGCAAACTGTACCTGTGGAGATTGTGCTGTTGTTCCATTCCTTCAAAAAAAAGTTAGATTTTGATAGCTTTCAAAAGAAATGGGAGCTCAAGAAAAAGTCAGGAGAACAGCAATTTGATGATTTGGACAGAAATGACTTGACCACTGTACTCCATCCTTTGGTAATTTCTTGTCTGGAGTATTAGTATGCGCTTCGTGTGGGGCTGCCTTTGAAGACAACTTGGAAACTTCAATTTGTCCAAAATGCAGGGTCCATTTAGATTTCACATAGCCACTATTTTAAAACAGCTGTATTGTTTTCCAATTCATTTCTGGGCCTAATTCAAGGTGCTCATGTTGCTGTTTAAAGCCCTAAGTGACAGGTTTGAAATTTCTGAGTGAACACCTCCTTCCCTATAGACCCTCTTGGATGTTGAGATTGGAAGAGGGGGGCATCTTGGTAGTTCCACTGCGCTCAGACGTTTGGGTGGTGATGGCCAGGAGAGGGCATTCTCTGAGGCAGACCCTAAGCTGTGGAACTCCTTTCCCACTGAGATGTATCTGGTAACTTAATTGTACAACTTTCAGTGAATGCTGAAGACGCACCTCTTTACCCTGGCCTTCGACACCTGAGATGTATATTTCTGGCTGGAAAGGTCTCTGCCTTAGGTGTTCATTTTGAATCTTTAGTTGTTGTTGGGGTTTTGTACTGTTTTTTGAGAACGATTTTAGCTGTTTTTAAGATGTTTGAAAATTACCTTGTAAAAGGTGATTCATCACTTATAATTATTGTGATTATGATGTCATGTCGGCCTGTAAAAAGTGAGTATACAAATTCCAAAGTAAACGCCTAGGGCGGAAGCACCAAAAATCTGTGAATGAAACCATCCCTGTAGTATACTGAGGTTGCAATCCTGTATACACTTAACTGGAAGTAAACTCACTGAATTTGATGGGGCTTACTGCCAAGCAGATATGCATAGCGGATGTAGCCAATGTGGGACCCTCCAGATTTTCTTAGACTACAACTCCCATCAATCCTAGTCCAATGTCCGGATTATGGGAGTTGTAGTCCAAGCATATCTGGAGGGCACCACATTGGCTACGCCTGATATATAGGATTGTACTATAAATATGGGAACCTTATTCTTCCTTTGCATGAATACTAAAGATTGTTATCTTCACTTCTATTTGCTTTCTTGAAATCCAGGTGCCATAATTCCTGATGCAATACAAACATTATAGTTGTATCACAGTCATCAAAGCACACTGATTGCCAATATGCTATTGGCCAAGTTTAAGGTTTTATCACTGATATATAAGGTCCTATACAGCTCAAGGCCAGCTTATCTGAGAAACTGCCTCTTCCCCTACACTTCTGCCTGGTCACTACAGTCTGCCAAAGAGGCCCTGTTGATAATGTCTCCTGCCTTGGTGGTTCAGCTTGTCTTTGCACAGGACAGGGCCTTCAGTGTAGTGGCACCTGCCCCTTTGGAACACCCTTTCTATTGAAATAAGGCCAGCTCCTATGAGCTTGCATATGCTGAAAACCCTCTCTTTTCTCAGCTTAGCATTGGTACTGTTATATGATGCATTTCTTTTTTTCTTTTTGTACACTGCTTTGGTATTTTAATGTTTAGCAGTCTAAAAATTCTGCTAAAGAACAAACAAATAAATGCTTTTGGCCCAAAACTTTGCTGAACTATATCTTGAGAAGGAACTTGACATGGAAGGGGGGCAGGGAAGATGTGGAATGACAATTGTTGCTCTTCCAAGTCCTTCCCAGAAAAATACACCAACATCAACAAGCTGATGGAGACAGTGAGTAAAAGTGTGATCCAAGAAATCTCCTGTACAAATTTCAGCTGCAAAATCACTAAGTGGATTTAATCTTTCAGCTTCGTACCCCCCTGCCACAATTGCTATGTCAATTAAACACACCTATTTTGCTGGACTGTTGTAAGAGTGGTTTATCTAACAAAAAGAAAGTGCATTGGACCCTAGATGTGTACTATGTAAATGTCCCTCATTTAGTTGGTTCAACTAAATGATATTGTGTCAAGGACACATGCATTGGCTGAATCACTGTGATGTACTCTACATGAGGCTGTCCTGAAAGATGGTCCAGAAGCTTCAGCTGGAGCAGAACACAGCAGCAAGAACACTTGTAGGACCTATTAGTATTACACTTATACTGCACCAGTTACTGTGGCTGCTTGTTTGCTGCTGGGCCTAATTTAAGGTGCTGGTTTGGGCCTTTACAGCCCTACACTCTTTGGGATGTGGCTATCTGAATGATCTCCCAGACCCATATGTACCTGCCCAAGCTTTAAGAATGGCATCCAAGGTGTGGGTCCACTGGTGAAAGTGATTTGATTATGAATACCAGGGACAGGGCGTTCTCTGTGGTGGCCCCATATATCTGGAATGATCTTCCTAGGGAAATTTGTAAGGTTCCCCCCATCCCCGTTGTCCTTTGGGAAACCCTAAAATTCCAGTCCGCATTTGGGTGTTTTTGTGGTTGTATTTAAGAATGGTTTCATCTGCTGCTATTATTTTTAAAGTTATTTGTTAATTGCTATTTTAAATCTTGCAGTTTTAACTGAATTTGTTGTAGCCCTCTGTGAGAGGGTATGTACCCGAAAAGGTAGGGTGGGAATCCATTAAAGGTCTGCAGTAATCTTTCTTTCTTTCTTTCTTTCTTTCTTTCTTTCTTTCTTTCTTTCTTTCTTTCTTTCTTTCTTTCTTTCTTTCTTTCTTTCTTTCTTCTTTAGGGCTCAAGGAGGCGCACATGGTTCTCCCCTCATTTTATCCTTACAACAGCCCTGTGGGGTAAGTTAAGCTGATGACTGGCCCAAGGTTACCCAGTGAACTTCATGAGTGAGTGGGGATTTTAACCCTAGTTCCCCAGGTCCTAGTCCGACATTCTGACTACTACCACCTTGGCACTACTGCTGCTGCTGCTGCTAATTTATTGGGATTTTCATATGTTGTTTGTTCCTGACAGAATTATGATTAGCATTGGATAGGGATGATTCTGTGATATTTTATTACAAATATTTCTACTCCATCTTTCTATGGAAGATTCCCAAGATAGCTTTCAATAATAAAAAATACAATAAAAGAACATAAAATACAATACCAAACACACATTTTGCATTTCAATTTCATGTGTGAAAATAGTCTCCATGTTGGCTTCACCTGCTGTTTGTTTTGCAACTGCACTATGTTGGACATACACATGTATTTGTACGCCTATTTGTTGTTGTATTTTTCCTCCTCTACCTTATGAGCTGACAAGGAGGTGAGCCTCTTGTAGAGTAAACCTCATGAGTAAAGCTCCTCATACAATGGAAGAAATACCCCTATTAACTGGCTACTGCTATGCAGATTAATGGTACACGAAGGAGACAAAAAGACTCTCAATATCAATCTCTTTTTAAATACAGAATTTAACTGAGTATCTATCTTTGCTATAGTAACCAGGGCACCAGGGCAGTCTGAACATGTGGCCTTTTATTTGATCAAGGATAATAATCAACTAAGGTAAGTTGTTTCCCCCCCTTATTCTAACAGCTTACTAGAATCTTTCTGGCATTTCCAGTCATCTGTCTATGCAAGATCATTCTAAAAAAGCATTAGGACATTAAATGACTTGAATTTTAGAAGTAAGGTCTATAGCAGCTTGCTAAAATCTTATATTTTCCTCAGTATTTCCCATAAGTGTCCTTATTTTGCACTGAGAGTGTGAGACCTGCCCTGATCTCCCAATTCTCCTCCAATGCCCAGTGGAGCAGCTGTCTGACACTTCATCTCTCTTGGCTAGGGATGGGGGAGAAATTCAATTCAGTGTGCATTTCAAGCCCTGTCTATCAAATCTGTACTTTCCCAAACAATATGAGAACCAAAACACAGCCATCCTTCAAAATTCACACTTATTCAAATTTTGTAATGCACTTCACCAAACAGATAATGTTCACGAAAATGCTTATGTTAGGGGAAAGGGTACATAAAAATAAATATATGAGTGAAAATAACATACAAAAATGCATTATATGATAAGGCATTGCTTGCAAAAATGTGTACGTTAGTGAAAACTGCATACAAGAATGTGTTTATTAGGAGAAATTTGCACTAACATGCTAGAGAATTTTTATGAGGATTTTTTTTTAATATCACAGATTGCTGCAGAAATGAGGAGAACTGAATTTAAGACTGGAAAAATTAGAAACTGAGAGAACAGAAACTGACAGATCTTTCTATTCCTGCTCCTGGCCTCTGTAATACTGCCACTATCCCAGCAAGCTTATTCCATCCTTAATATTGTTGGGATATTGTTATTATTGGAATAAGGCTGGTGAAGCTAGAAGAGGAGGCACAAGTCGTCTGCCTCAGATGGAGGCTGGAGGGCCATGGTGAGACCAGGGCAGGTAGCACGATGGCTGGGGCAGCTCCTGGCCATCAGGAGGCTTGTTTGACACTGGCAAACTCAGTCTCTATCCACAGTGATCCATCTCATTGTGCCCCCCAGAAATCTGTGCAGCCCACAGCCCTTCCTTACACAAATATGTACTCAGGCCTTGCCTACACAAAACAATCCCTCTCCCCCCCATAAGCCTTCCTCCCTACACACAGACCCTCTTTCAACAGGCTTCTTCTACTTTCTCTCTCTCTCTCTCTCTCTCTCTCTCTCTCTCTCTCTCTCTCTCGGGTTGTCAGGTTTCCAGTTTTTGCCCAGAGATTCCAGATTTTTGGGGTGGTCTCTGGGTCCCTGGGTGAGTCACCCCAACCTCTGGACTCTCAGCTTTCATTTTTAAAAAAAGTTTCTAGATGGTCTGGTTCAATAGATATATACAGTGTCAGTGGCTGCCCCCCACAGCTTCTGTTAAATGAGCTCATCGTTGGCTGCTCTAACCCTGCCCTTTCAGGTTTGTAGCTAATAAGTGAAGTCAGTGTTGTGATTGATAAGGGATTTGTTGACCTCCAGGTAGTGGATAGAACCCACTGCGAGGCTAGAAAATTTGTGTCTTTTCCTGCTTGTCTGAAAATCTCATAAATTGAGTAAGTATATAGCTTTCAGCAGTAGCAAAATCCCTTTTTCTGTATGTGCATGAGATGTAGAATAAAAAATCACAGCAGGATCTTGATAGGCAATTGTTTACTGTAAATAATTTCAGTTATGATTATATTAAAAGTGGTCATGCAGGGTTTTGAAATCACTTGCAAATAGCATATTATACATTTTATCTTTCAAATAGTTTTTGAACAGAAATTTAAAAGAAGTGTACATGCAGCTTATGATTACAGTGTGTCGTACTTTTCTAATTATGAGGATTCCAACAAGTTTAAATTTTCCTGGACTGTTGAAGACGGCAGTTCGTTTGTCTAATTCATAGCCTGTTTTGAAAATCTTCCCAACATGAAGCTTTAATCCTATACTCAATTTTCTGGGAGTAACGCTGCGATGTGAATCCCCCATACTGGGATTAAACTCCATTGCATTCAATAGGATTTACTTTTGAGTAGACATGGTTAGGCTTGTGCTGTAAACCAATGGAACTTTTATGTGAATGTAGCAAAGGATTGTGTTTGTGTTGTAAATCTTTCTCTCCCCCTCCAATCCTATATTTAAAGCAATTAGGCAAGGCTTACCAAGGTGTCACTGCTTTTATTCTGTAGAAAACTAATACTGATTTTTTTTTTAAATGTTCTGCAATGAACAACTGGTTTTGACAATAAACTATTATATTTAGTGTGTGTGTGTGTAGTCTTTCCCACAACCCTGGACACCAAGGCTGTTCACAAGAAGAAATAAATCCATTTAAAATCCAGTAACCATAAAACAGTTGGAAACAACTTAAAGTGGCATGATTCTGAATTTTGGGTTGAGTGAGTGAAGTTCTTTGTCACTTAAGGTTGCAGTCCTGCTCATGCTACCCTGTTTGAGTAAGCCCCATTGAATACATTGGGACTTGCTTCTTAGTAAACATGCATAGGATTGCACTATAAATATCTTTACAGGTCGTGTAAATAATAAACATTTTTGACAGTCATGTTTATATAAATATTTCTTCATACTATGTCCTGATAAGTATCTGATTTCACCCTATGGTTGTACATTATTGTTTCCTTTACATTTTAAGTGTGCCCTTCTTCTTTGGGGTGGTCATAATTCCCCTCTGTTGTTTTCACTCTGAGGGGCAGATTAGGCTGAGAGATGGTAAGTAGCCCATGGTTACCCAATAAACTTTGTAGCTGATTTCCATTAAAAAAAATAATTAAAATGATTTTCATGCAGGCAAAGTTTATGAAGTAGGTCAACATAATACATTTAAAGCACATCCAACTCACATTTAAAGTGCATGACTTCCCCTACAGAATCCTGGAAAGTATAGTTTCCCCCTTACAGTTATAGTTAACAAACTGCAGTTCCCATGATTCTGTGGTGGGATTCATGGCTTCAAATGTGTGTTGAATGTGCTTTAAATGAATGGTGTGGACCTGCCATAGGTTTGCTGTGCATTTATTAGTGAACTGAAAAGAACAATTTTGAAAGATACTTTTTAAACAGGGAAAGGGCAGTAGTTCAGTGATAGGGCACATGCTTTGCATGCAAAGGTCCAAAATCCAATCCCTGGAAAAGATTAACGCCTGGAATCCTGGATAGCCAATGCTAGTCCATGTCATCAGTACTGAGCTAGATGGTACCAAATGGCCTATGTCAGTATAAGGCTGATTTCTTTGTTGCTACAAGAGGAAAAAGACCCAAGGGCCACAAGGACTCCAAACTTTATTTATGTATTTTATTTACAACATTTATATACCTCTTTATTGTAAAAAACCTCAAAGCAGTTTACAGAAGGAATTAAAACAATAATATTGGCAAAAACAGTTAAAGACAGGTATTTAAAAACATTAAATATAATACTAACAATGAGTTAAAAACAGATTAAAAAACATAATAGGTTCTACATGTCTGGGTAGGATTGCCTAAACAAAACATGTTTTTAGCAGGTGCTGAAAAGAATACAATGAAGGCGCCTACCTAATGTCAATAGAAAGAGAATTCGAAAGCATCAGTGCTGCCACAGTAAAAGATCAATTTCTTACAAGGGCAGAACAAGTACTACGTGGCACCTATAACACAGAAAGCACACCTTGAACATGGACTAGTAGCCAATCGGCAACCAGTGCAGATTTCAGAGCAGAGGTATTATGTGCTGATAGGGTTTCATTTGTGTCAGCAATCGTGTCACAGCATCCTGCACAACTGCAGTTTGTGCTGCATGGGGATTTCCGTGACTTGGCTGACTGGCTGCCAGGATTTTTTTAGTTTTGGTTAGGAACCCTGTCTGGTTGTGGGATGCTGAGTTTTCTGTCTTACTTGTAGGAATCTTGTTGTGGTTGGTATGATATTGCATTAGGAAATCATCATTGTCTTTTGTTTTTCTTTTTCTATTTGCATTTCATTTACCTCTGACCTCACTCCCTTGCATCCATAGAAACAACAAAAGTGGTTCCATTCGCTCATCTCAGTCACCTTAAACCCACTGATAATGCATTTTGTTGTTTGCATGATGGTTTGTTTCTTGCCCAGTAGTGGTAAAAAAGAATTCACATACTGGGAAGTGTGGCTGCAGTTGCCGTTGTTCCCAATCTACTGCCTGTGCAGGTAGACCAAACCATGCATATTTTCTGTCTGTCAATTATTACTCACTGGAATTGTTCTATGGGGCTTAGGTCCTTAGTAAATGTGTTTAGAATTGCAGCCTTCAGGGGCATCCATTTTTACTCCTCAGTGCTCCCATCTAACCTCTCCACACCACTAGGCTCCCTTCTTTCTACAATGGCCTTCTGATGACTGGCCTGTCCTGGGGAAACTTAAACCCTTCTTGCCAGAAGCAAGTAGGCTAGATTTAATGTTCCCTACCCAGGTTCCCTAAGCAAGTGGGAAGGAATGATCTCTTCACTTCAGCTGGACCTGGGAACACCCTCATTTAGCTAAGATTTCTATCTTAATTTCCAATCAGAGAATTTTTTGTTTGTTTGATTGGTATGCTCCAAGCACCTGTGGTTGATGCTTAATGACATCACTAGGCCTGCCCCATGACATAACAAGGGCATGACCCATGACATCACTAGGGCATGCCCCCATGATATCACTAGGGCTCACCCCTGAAATCTCAGGGTTTGGGATGCTTTTGACCTGGCACACATACCATCATGATGACGACATGTTATCTTGTACATAAATTTCAGAAGCTCCTGTTTATGCTGATGGGTCAAAAACAGAACTGAGCATGGTGCTGAACATACACTAGATGCAGGACTTCATTTAAAACCTTGTATTGGGAATACTGAATTGAAAACTTTGGAGAGAAGGATCTATCTTTGCAGCCTTACACTGTGGATAAACAGATGTGGTGCTATGGGTCAGAACATCTGAGAATGTGGCAGTCAACAATGCAGCATCTGATCACATCCACCATAGACTGCCACCTAGGTAGGGAACTTGTCTTTCTCTTCTGTCAGAGATATGCAGATACATGTGCCAGCAGGATATTGTTTCTTTTCTGGGTAGAGAAGGGAGTATGAACACAACACAACCATAAAAGATGGTGGTACCATGATGCAAGGCTACAGAGAATACTGGCAGAATGACCTCAGTCTGTTCAATGTGCTCCGGAGATAGCATGGTGAACCATACAATGAGGCTGTTGGACTCCAGTATCAGAGCTGAGCAGACTCCCATAAGAAGCAGGGCTGCAGTGTTTAATGAAGTAAAAATAGAGGAAGCAGGTGTCCCGATTAGGTTGGCAATGCACTGCCAAAGAGAGAGAGAGAGAAATGCATCATCATAAAAAAGGATAAAAGGAGGGCACCAATTTGCATATGCTGATATATGTTTATAGATGCAAATTTAAAAATAATTACCATAATCTAAATGTGGAAAAATACATTTCATCATAGTGGGGAAGATTGGGACAAGATGACCTGTGTGCCTATTCATTCTGCTGGTCCAGGTGCTATCTTATGATGGGCAACTTTTTGGCTCCTCCTGTTCTCCCTTCTTATACATCTTTATCTTTGAACTGGACTTGGACTGAACAGTCCTTCAAACAGAGGATGCTTTTAAATAGAGAACTGTCGTCTTATAGCCCTTCAAATAGAGGATTTTCATATGTAAAGTAGGATACATGGCTGCTGTAGCCCCACTTAACTGAGCAGATGAGTACTTTTTTATGAAGCATTTTTAATACTTATAAAAACTGCACATGGCAGGAACCATCCAAGAAGAAACGCATCCGCTCTCTGTCACAGAGGGGAATCCCTCTTCTAACACAGTGCCTTTTGCAGTATCTGAAAACAATATTAAAAGGTTTCTTTAAAAGGTACACAGTGCTTTTTTTGGTTAAAATAAGAAAGAGGTGCCAATACTCATATATTGACTCATATACAGTGCCATAGGTGACAGCACAAAATAGCTGCCTTGAGTAGCAAACAAAGAGGCGACAGTACTCTGTACCGATGAGTACCATCACACACACAGAAAAGCACTGGGTATACATAAGTTTTGAGGCAGAGAATTAGCTCAGCAAAAGCCAATTATCACAATAAAACTGGCATATTGAGCCTAATACATTGTTATTGGGGGCAGGGGAAGCTGTATGTCATTGGGGCAGTGGTACAGCCTCACTGCCCCTTTCATTGTTTGAACCTACTTCTCACACATAATGGTGTGAATGGAGCTTCTGTCCCTTGAATGTCAGCACATATTCTACTGTGTTTATCAATACAGGCCATGATCATAGTTTTGAAAAGAGCCCAGTGCACACCACATATAATGTCAGCTTTGGACAGACCCTATATGCCTTTATTCATGCTATATAGCCAAATTATGAACATTCATGTTGTGTAGCCCAGTTGAAAGACACGTAAGTGAGGAACATTTTCACTTATCAAGCAGACCTGAGGTTTATCATACACTGGAACTGACAAGACAACTGTAGATTTTTAACACGTGGCAAATCCGATGGTACCACATGGAACCACATTCCACATTCATCATGCAAAAATAATGGTAACTTTTCCACATGAAAGCTGTTCAAACAGCCTCCCCCAACCTGGTGTTCTTCAGATATTTTGAAGTCCAACTTATCGACTTGATAAGAGTTGTAGTCGAAAACATCTGCAGGGCAGCAGGTTGTAGGAGGCTGTAGGTCAGAATCAACCAGAGAACAACAACAGAACAAAATGAGGCTGCCACTCAGTAGCATTTGAAACAAGCTCTTTAATCCACAAGATTAGAAAATGTAAGTTTGGTCTAGATTGGTTTAAAGCAATAAAACAGGGATGATAAACTTGGGGCCCTGTAGATGTTCTTGGAGGACAACTCCCATCATCCCTGGGCATTGGCCAGTGTTTGCTGGGCCTGATGGGAAGTGGAGCCCACCAACATCACGAGGACTACAAGTTCTCCACCCCTGTAATTAAAACTGACTTTGTAAACATTTCCATAGGAGGTAGAACACATACATTTGACAATCTGCCAAACATAATTGCAACTAGTAAAGAACTCTGCAATTCCAATAAATAAAAGAAAAATGATGTATTAAATAATGTTTCTTTGCTTTTACAAAATAAAAATGTATATATGAAGGTACAGGAGAACTCATTTTAATAAATTAGAAGAATAGTAAGTCAGAGGAATGTTTTTCCCCCACAACTCATTAGAATTCATTATTGGTTTTTCTTTGCTCTGAAGATGTGTCATAAGAAATGGATTGCCAGAGCAAAAATACAAAAATTATGGGACTTCAGCATCAAAACCAAACAAACCAACCTTTAATGTTCTATGGAACAATACTTTTAAAATAACAAAAGCCTATTAATTGACTGGCATTCTGATTTTAAAGATTAGAAGGCTGAACCACATGGTAGGTGTGTTCATACACATGTGGAGTGTTCCACAGGCAAGTACTGTATTCATGGCTGCTGTCACATTACAAGGGCACTGGATGTTTCACACAAGTACACAGCTGTCACACTCACACTGCTTCATGGACTTTTATGGTATACTACAGGAACACAGAAAGCTGCCTTCTGCTGCATCAGACCATTGATCCATCAAGCTCAGGATTATCTACTCTGTGCTAACTGGCAACTATTCTACAAAGCTGACAGTGAGATTGGCATGGTGCAGTTGTGCTGGTGGAGCCAATCTGGCACTCCTGCCAACATGTTTGCGTCACGTCGCCAGCTCAGCTCACCCCTCTTGCAGTAGCAACTCAGCTGGAGGGAGGTCAGATGAGCAGCTGGCCCCACCACACCTTCCACTACTGCCCAGAACTGCTGGGGATTTAACTAGGGACCTTTTGCATCCAAAGCATGTTCTCTGCCACTGAGCTAGTGCCTCTCTCTTCAGTTACACTGTGCAACTGTGAGCAATATGTACATGCTAAAAATATCTAGGCCCTTTAAATTAAGCTAGTGGGTCTCACAGATGTGAAGTATATGTGTGCAAAAATGACATTTAACTATGCATGTAGCAAATACAGATTACAAAACACCTGTATACAATGAATTAGGGAACGGATGCCAACGCAAAGAAAACCAGTCAGAATATGATGCAGCCAAACCATGACACTTAAGTGGAACAACAGATTTCACCCTTATTATGTCTTATTGAGGTTAAAAGAGCAGCAGTTGCTGCTTGAGAGCAATGCCTGAACTCTGTGTCACAGGGATGGTGTTGTGAGACAATCTAGAATATCATAATGGTGCAACAAGGTTGTTAACTCCAGAATAGCCACCATTGTCAAATGTGAACATTTGCACTTTTATAACCACAAGGTGCTCCCTAAGGTAGGCCATATATACATCAAGGAGAGAGAGATAGCAAAGAAAGAAAGGCATGCTGGTTATACTGGAAGAAGAAAATATTAGTTAAAATTGTGACAAGGGAAGAAAAGGGAATATGGAATTTCGCTTCATGTACTTAAGACCAGAGACAATGTGAGATGGGATGGACTCTGCATCCAGCCATAGTTGCTTTTTTAGTTTGTTGCAAAATTCTTCTAGGTAGTCTTAAAAAATAACGTATAATATTTTTTCATTCCTATTAGCCATCAAGTACTGGGACTGGAGATTAGGTGCAGCTGCATTTGGAAGTCAAGTGCCTCCAGCAGCAGCTCCCATGAAGACAGTGTTGATTGGTGGCAAGGAGGAGACCATCTCACTGTTGCCTTGTCCAGAAGAGTCCATTGTTTCCTGGGAAGGGCACTGTCTAGAATGTCCATACATGCATTGGGAGGAGGATGCAGATACAGCAGGCTGCATATCTGAAGCTACAAAGAAAATGGCAGAAGTTACTCCTTCCGGTGCTTAATTTCTAGAAAAAAAGATACGTATGTCACTGCTTTAGTCTTCTTGGAAATAGCATCCTCTGATCTGCAAGTCCTTTCTCTTACACCCTTTTATGGGAGGACTTGTTCTAATTACTCAATGGAGCAAGAAACAGGCAGAAAAATCATTAAGTGGTCCACCAAGACCCTCAGCAGTTTTCAAGTGGTCTGTGGGGGAAAGAGTTTATGAACCATTGCAGAAGGGTATTAGATAGACATATTTGTGAGGTATCTAAGCTGTTATTGCTTAGGCACCCATGAATTCCATCCACACCTGCCAATTTCCCCAATTTGCCTTGGTGGCATTTGATTGGTATTGTTTAGTTTTAATGTTAGCGTTTAGGTTTTATGCAATATTTTGCATGCTAGCAAAAGTTCTTTTTTATTTTGTTTTATTGTAACAGACTGTTTCCTTAATTATTTTTGTGAGCTGCCTAGGAGGGCTGTATCTGGTGGGAAGATTTATTTTATTTATTTACTTAACAAAATGAATATACTGCTTGATTGCAAAAAAACTCTAAGCAGTTTACAAAAATATTAAAAATTATCAATAAAACAACTAAAACATGTAATTAAAACAAGCAGTAATTAAAAAGATTAAAGATGAGATACAAATGTTTTAAACCATTAATGTGTGTGTGTGTACTTACACACATTCAATATGCTAAAGTAATTTATAACCTTTATCTCATTCTTCTTCCAAGAACCTTGGTAAGACACTTGGAACATATTATTATGAATCTGATTAAGGATACCCATTATGCTCAACATATACTAATTCATGCAACTACATTGCAGACTTCCATATCACATATGTAATGGACTCTGTTGAGAGCTGAAAAAAATGAACCATTCATGATCAAAAGTGTAATTAGTTGTGACTAATTTCTACAGTGAGTTGTGACAGTATTTCAGCCAGGCATGGGCAACTTTTGGCCCTCCAGATGTTGCTGAATTACAACTCCTATCATCCCTGATGGGAGTTGTAGTTCAGCAGCATCTGGAGGGCCAAAGGTTCCCTACACCTGCATTATGCCTTCTGGGCTGATTAATACTGAGATACATGAGGCTGGTGGAGGAAATGTATATAGCCCTCCTTCTAACCTTGGGTTCTGGCACTGACTTCAGGGTTTGCAGCTGAGCTGTCCAATCAAATTAAGCCCACTTTTGATGTTTGGATCCATGTGTGGAGCAAATGTATGGAGGAGAAGCAAAACTGTGCTGACTGGCCCCACTCCTGACCTCTGCTCATCTGCTTGCATTGCACCTCACCATTTATTTATTTAAAGATAAATCACACTTTCATATAAAATATCACAATGTGGTATTTGGCATTCAGCCAAACATGAGAATAGACCCTACTCATGTGCACTTGTACGCACACAGGGTTTATATGCATTAAGAACCCTCTGCAGTTAGAATTCACAATTGCAGGTATTACAAGAGCCATGCACATACAGCGGGACATGCACAGGACATGTTCTCACTTTTGGCCACTGTGCATGGCAGCACTATTCAGTTTCCCCTCAGGTGTTGGCTTAGAGCCCAAAATGGGAATAGGACTTCTGTTAGAAGATTTAGAGTTTTTGTTCTGCCATCTGGTCTACTTACTTAGTGGGTTCTGACAGGCTATTGAGGCATCTGGATAATATGATGCTCCCTGCTTCCTTCCAGCGTCCTCTAAGATGCTGAGTGGATCATGAATGTCACTGTATGGAGGCAACGGGCGAATGCTGCTTATGCTGCTTATGACAGAAACGTGCTGATCTACCATTGACCCAAGTCTGTGGGATTCTGGGTAGTTTACATTGTTTCCATAGAACCCTGTTGGCAGGAATTTGACAATAGGTAAGTATTAGTAATAATAGACAACAACTATATAAGCATGAGGATTTAGAATTCTACATTATATTCCCCAAATAAATTTAAAGTTTCACATCTGCAGTCTGTGTTTATGAGTGTGTATGTTTGTGTGTATGTGTAGATGGATATGGATATAGATTTGTAGATTATTTGTTTGTTTATTTATTTATTTATTAGATTTACATCCTGCCCCTTCTCCCAGTAGGATACCAGGGCAGCAAGATATATAGATATATGAAATACAGACAAGCTGCAGGAGCCAAACAACTTCATCTCTCTATTTGGTAGCTACTTATGTGAGGTGGCACCCCTGTGATTTGCACCAATTGTAACCATGCCAGGAAACTGCTCATTTTACACAACAGACACCGTTTTATACAACAACCTGTAGCGAGATGCTCATGAGATTCAGCTTCTGTATTTGGTTTGGTTACTAAGTAGAAAACTTCCTGAGTCAATAAGATTGACTTGATGAGGTTTCACCATCACTTCCTGCTCTATAGGTAAGTGTGTCCATCAATGGAGATAGGTTAGCGCACGGTCCATTGACAACAGCTTATGGTAGATTTCTTTCTTCTGACAAGGAGTTATGCTTGGCAACTCATGAAATCCCAACTCTTTGCAATATTAGCATCATTAAAGGAATGCTATGAGCATAGGACAGAGAGAAATGCCAGTGAGTTGGATGGAAAGCAGAGAATGGTGCTGCTCAGATGCAAACCATGGACCACAGAAGGGCAATTGCTGGTCTAGAGGAAATGAAAATGACTTCAGTTCTTCTGGTACTTACAAAGCATAGCTAACTGGATTCTCTGGCCCCAGGAGACCTTTTCCACACACATTTATTTATTTATATCCCGCCCTTTCTCCCAATAAGAGCCCAGTGCGGCAAACAAAAGCACTAAAAACACTTTAAAACATCATAAAACAGACTTCAAAATATATTAAAACACAACAACCATTAAAAACATATTGAAACAGAACATCTTTAAAAACATTTTTAAAAAAGTTTTAAAACCATCTTTAAAAAAAAAAAGGTTTAAAAACATATTAAAAAGCAATTCCAACACAGATGCAGACTGGGATAAGGTTTCTACTTACAAGGCTCCTTGAAAGAGGAAGGTCTTCAATAGTCGCTGAAAAGATACAGAGATGGCGCCTGCATAATATTTAAGGGGAGGGAATTCCAAAAGGTAGGCGTCACTACACTAAAGGTCCATTTCCTATGTTGTGCAGAACAGACCTCCTGATAAGGTGGTATCTGCAGGAGGCCCTCACCTGCAGAGCGCAGTGATTGACTGGGTATATAAGGGATATACATGTTAGCTACAGTTCACCATTAGGGGCCTTTAAGTCAGATAAAGAGTAAATACTTTACTATATGGCAATGATTTAAGGCCATGACTTGTTTCACCCTCCAGTCCTTATATGGAGTTTAGTAGACAGAATGGTCTGGGAATGAAAAATGCAGGTTCCAAAAGCCACAGTCACTCAGCTTAAACTGTTTGACAACAGGGTTTATTCTAAGCTTTTTTTCCCCTACTGCACAAGCAATGCCTGCCCCAAAACTAGTCAAGTAATGAGTCCCATATATACTATTAATATAACGTTATGAAGATTTGAAAGGTACCAGTGTTTATTTTCATTTTCATTTATCTTTTCTCATCTTTCTTTTTTAGAAACTACCTAGCTCCTTATTAAATTCCATATATTCACTTGCACAAAAACTTATTTCACACTACACCATTTTTTTGACTCTGTACATTAGAATAAAGCTTGTCTGACAGGATTATGGTCAGGTGCACACGAAGTAAGATAGGTCTGTGAACTATTTTTGTATGCTGCTTAAGCAATGAGTGTTTGTTTTAGGTGTGAGGGGGTGTTTTGCCTGTTTTGGAGGTGAGGAGGGGGTGAGT
Organism: Rhineura floridana; assembly: GCF_030035675.1. Lineage (NCBI taxonomy): Eukaryota > Metazoa > Chordata > Lepidosauria > Squamata > Rhineuridae > Rhineura > Rhineura floridana. Next base: position 92,483,089 of record NC_084483.1, on the reverse strand, counting down.
CTGAGTAACACCAGTTTTTCTTCTGTGAAACAGGTATTCTGTGGTGCCCACAACAATTTCTTAGACTTCTAAATGTGCTCCCAGGCCCAAAAAGGCAGTAGACTGATATATAGTTGTAGTAGGCTGATAGATATATTTGGCTTCAGTGGGACATGGATGAAGTAAATACCAGTTTAAGAGATTTTCAGAACTCAGTCTTAGGTTATCCTAAATGTGTGCAAGTAAATTCTCAATACCAGAGCAGCTATGGCTCATGAGATGGTTTGCTGAAGAATACCAGTGTCTGCATAGGAAGACCTGGTACCCTTACCAGAGGCAGACATATTGTAGCAGAGGATGAATGCGGGGCAAAATCAACTCCACAGAGGTGTGCGGCTGCTGTGGAGCTACCAGTGTGGAGTATGTAACTGTGAGCTGTTCTGAATTGTGCTAGCCACTCAGCAGCTAAAAGCCTGCACTGCACTGAGTTAACAACCCCATGCCTTCTTCACATCATCTCACATGTTGCCGCGTAGGGCCACCTACCATGTGCCGTGCAGGCACTCAAAGGCATAAGCACGATGCCTCTTAGCATCAGTTACTTGGGAGAGGATGTTGGCTTCTCTTGGAAGTGGGGCAAGAGCAACTCCTGTTTGGGTTTGTATTCCAGAAGGAAGATAAAGTTAGGGTCCTCCAGGGGGCTAGGCTTGCCTACCTTTACCTGAGCTCTTCTCTGCCTAACTTCCTTCTGCTGTAAACTGATATGCTCAGGGAAGCTGACCTGCCCCTCCTCCCTTTGTCTTCTTCTTCAACTCTCTGAGGAGAGTGAGAGATACATCTTTGTCTTTGTTCTCTCTCCTGAACCATGAGGGCAATACCCAAGTCAAGTTTGGGCATTGCACCTCCAACTTAGTTAGTTAGAACTAGACATGCCTTTCTTATCTACTATGTATTTCTATAAATAAAGTAGCTTTTTCTTATTTTACTAAGTCTAAAGTCTCAGTGATTTAAATGCAGAGTAAAAGCCTGCTTCTTAGATAAATACACACAGTGGCACCCAGAGCTCAAAACAACAAGTCACCCTGCATATGCAGAACAGCTTCCTGGAAGCTTTTGGTTGGCCACTGTGAGCAAAAGGATGCTGGACTATATAGACCTTTGGTCTCATCCATATGACTTTCTTATGTTCTTACTTAGCAGCAAACAGGGGTCTTCTCCAGAAAAATGCCCAGTGAGCTGCTGTTATATAGAAATCATGGACCTTTTATTCATTTTTGCTTTGTTTTGTGAAGAGTAACATGAAACCTTGTCCTTGAAAGCTTATGTTACAATAAATCTATTAGTCTTTAAGGTGCTATAAGACTCACTGCTATTTATGCTGCAGCAGAATTACTCTTTCTGGCATTAGAGAGAATACATACAAACTCTGGAACAGCAGATCAAAGGACATAAAGATCTCAGAAAAGTTTTAGTACCGTTGGAAGCATTTGAGGAATATGATGACCCTTGACAGGAGCTTGGTGCTGAATTGTTCATGAAGCTGTAGCTCCCACTGTTCAAAAATTGCATGCCATTTGTCTCCTGTATAGTCGAAGAGGGTCCGTAGTTGGGTGGCGATCTCCCGCTGTATGGAGATACTGCACAGCTGCTACTGAAGTAGTCTCTGGAGAATCGTTGCTGCTCATTGGTGGCTGTAAAGTGGCCAGGCTCTGCCCTGTGCTGATAGGCTGCAGAAGATGGGTGAGTATGGGTCCTGAACATGACTGGGTAACTGGCACTGACTCCATAAAAGTTTTGATTAGTTTGTGGTACAGTCTGGTAATGGGGTTCTGAATAAGAAGCACAGTGGGAATGTGGCGGCAGTGGTGGACCTACACTTGGAGGCCTGCCAGCCATCGGTCCCTGGTTGATGACACTTCCTCGACTGACCATGGCTGGAGAAACAGGTGGTGTCATGAGATGGCCAGTGCTCTGAGAGAGCTCTGTTTGACCTAGTGGAAAAAACAGCAGGGATGGGAACTGGTTTGCATTGAATACAGTCATTTTTCACAATCCAACCAACAATAAAAAGCCCTGAAAGTTGATGTGTTATTTTCTCCTATGTTCCTTTCAATAACACTGCCTACTAAACACCCACACACAAAGATTAGACAGGGATAAGGTATGGGTGATGGGAATTTATTTCCTACCTGTTAGCTGCATATTCTCAGTGTTCACTGTGGAGAATGGATTCAGGCCAGAGGACATGCCACTGTGCTGATTGGTTGACAAAGGGAAATAGGCTTGTTCCACAAGGCATTCATTTTTCACTGAAGCATCATTAGAAATTGTACCAGCCTTGTTGCGGTTTGCTAGGAAACACGAGCTTGGAGATGCTGTAAAAGCAGCTTTACTGGCATCTGAAAACATAAGATAGGATTGATGATATATAAATTAAGAGTATGCATCTCAACATTTGTGTGTGTGGCCACACTCACACCATACATTTATCCCACTATTACTCCATTTCAAACAGTCATGTTATCCCCTAAGAATCCTGGGAAGTGTAGTTTGTGAAAGGTGCTGAGAATGGTTAGGAGATTCCCCTTCCCCTTCACACAGCTACAATTGCCGAAGTGGTTAAAAGTCAGTCCCTCTTCCCCGAGAACTCTGGGAACTGTAGCTCTATGAGGGGAATATGGGTCTCCTAACAACTCTCAGTACTCTTCACAAACTACACTTCCCAGGATTCTTGGGGAAAGCCATGATTTTTTGAAGTGGAATAATAGTGAAATAAATGTGCGGAGTGAATGTGGTCTGTGTCTGGTGTATATTGTCTAACACAATAGACACATACTATACACACATATGAATGACTTGAAAATATAAGAATGGATTGAATGATTGTGACACAGCACACACTTCCAATGCAGAGTGGGAAGCAATAACTTTCCTTTGAGCACCATAAGTACTTGGAACATGATTTATTTATTTTATTATTTACTTTATTTATTATTGATTTAATTTAATTTATTTATTTATTAGATTTCTATCATGCTCTTCCTCCCGGTAGGAGCCCATGCATATCACCAGAGAAGATTGTGCCCAGTAATCAATCAGTATGAACAGAGCTGTTGGGTAATACAAACTGATTAGCTATGCTTAAAAAGAACCATATGTTTTGATAGCTGAGGTCTTTTAAAAGTACACTTTTAAAAATCATGTAGTACTTTTTATTGTCTAGAGTTTATGTTGAACCTATTACCTGGGCTTAATATATCCAAGAGATTGCCTTCTTCTCTATGATCTGCTAGGATTTTCTCTGAGAGTAAAAAGTTGTTCTCAACCTGTACGGCATGGACCTCTTCCCCACCCCAGCCCCGGAGATTCACCAAAGCCACCACTTGAGAACCAACAGGAAATTTTATAAGAACTTGTTAGGGTTGGCATTTTGTGACTGAGGGTGAATTAACAGGGACAAAAGGGGACAAATCTCTTTCAATTTTATTTTCATTTTTTAAACACTACTTTCCTAAGCATGTTTGCTCAGAAATGTGTGTGGCCATTGAGGTCAGTGAGGCTTATGTTCCGATAAGTGTGTTTAGGATTGGAGCCTTAATTGATTTTTATCCATCCTGATATTTTGAGATGGAAACGATGAGAAACTTAAATAAATCTATCAGCATGCCAACATTACATATGAATGGATAAACCTAGTAAAGACCTATATTTAAGTATGCCCAATCAACCAATCATCTTGGCTACCAGTGCCTAAGGATGGGTAGAAATTCAATTTTGATTTCATTTTAATGAGAAAATATCTCATTTACACTGCTTGAAGCAGCTTGTGAACTGAAGCACAGTTATTGTTCAAAATTCACACTTCTCTGCATTTTGAAAGGCAGTCCTAAAACCAAACAATGTGTATATAATGGCATATAGTAAGGGAAAGTGTTCATGAAAATGCATATACTAGTGAAAATAACATACAAAAATGAATTATATAAGGGAAAATTGCTTGCGAAAATCTACACAGTCAAAACTGCATACAAAACCGTGTTTATTGGGAGAAATTGGCACTAAAATGCTAAAGAATTTTGCTGTGGAAATGTGGAGAAGAGCGGAAAAGTTAGAAACTGAGTGACCCAAAATTGATAGATTCATCCATCTCTACCTCAAACAAGAAAAACCTCAGACAAGTGTGTACATTGTCAAAATTTCAGAACACTAATGGTATAAACTACCAATCCCGGTTACCCAGATTCTTCATATATTTGTCCAACAGATTCTGGAGTTCTTGTTCTTTGTCATTGTTGAACTGGGTCTCCATGGCAAGCAAGATGTATTCATCTAAAAGCATGCGGATCAGATGAAATGAACCTTGCAGGGGGAGAAAAGTGGAGAGAGTTAGTATGTCGTAAAGTTATCTTGGTGACCATCTCTCAACACTCTACAAGAAGCAAGTGAAACAAACAAATAATTGTTGGACTTTCAATGACCTGCTAAGACCAACAAGAAGCAGTGCTTAACTTCTCACTCTAATCTTGCTCTGCACTGGCCCACCTAGCTCAATATGTTTACTGTCCTGTAGGTTATTTGGCCACTAATGACATCAAAGTACAACACTGATGAAAGTGAGATACGCTTTATATTTGAAGAGGGCATACATTAGAGTAAGATAAAGCTGAGTTCTGCTAGACAGTCTGAGTTTGCTGTATTTCATTTGCCCTTATACTAAATGATGAGAACGTGGTTGGCAGAGTCTTGTTGGCATGCCTCTACAGAATAAAATTAAGCCAGATGAAAATGGATTAAATTGCCATGAAAGATTGATTTAACTTCACTTTTAAGATCTACTTTCTGGTAGTGGCTAGGGGCATTTTGAGATGCCAGAGCTGTCATTTTTTTTGAAAAACTACCCCCCTCCAAGATTTGTATAAGATTTATAAAGGGAAAAGTGCTTTTAAAAATGTGCAGAGTATCATGGTCTCTATACTGATCACCACTTCACACACTTATAGGGAATAATATAGGAACACAGGAACAACATGGCACATACTTTACATGCAAAAGGCCCCAGGTTCAATTCCTGGTGTCTCCAGGTAGGACAGGAAAAGAGTCCTGCCTGAAACCTTGGAGAGCTGCTGCCAGTGCAGACAATACTGTGCTAGATGGACCAATGATCTGACTTGTATAAGGCAACTTCCTATGCATACACATATGAATAGGGGGAATTACTGCAATGTGAGAGGTTGTGAGCATTACTTCCAGTCAAATGTAGCCCCATTACCTCTCACTGAGAAATTAAACATGGCACATCACATGGCACAAGTTTTTCTATATGGGCTTTTTTAATGGAAAGTTTGTATGTTGTAAAATTACATACCCATTGCCAAAACCAAAAAACATCAAATACATGAGCAGAAAATACTTCTAGTCAACATTGAGTAATCACAGTCTCTACATGTCTGAGAGTAGGGAGAATGCCTTCCTGGTTTGGGGGAAATGGGGATGATTAGTGTGACTTTCAGACTGGCTAAATTGAGATCCCACCCTTTTCATTTAGTGTGGGCTCTGGATACATCTTGCCATGATTGAAATGGGAAAAGAGAAAATTTGAATAAAGCCAGATACCAAAACTTGATGCATTGTTCAAAGTGAGAGTATGCATTACTCGAGCTCCAAAAAAGCTCCACTTGAGAAGGAAGTCTTGTGCCCTCTTCTTTAGCGATCGACCATTCTGCTTACTTGCCTAAACAAAATGGCAGGGGAAAAAAACATTAAGAAATGAGAGCAGAATCCACATGTAGTGGACATTGGAACATCCCTGTCTCTGGAAAAAAATTATGAAGGCTAGTTCACATGTCTCTTGCTTGTAGTGAGCTTGCTTAAAGACTGTATTATCTGTCTATCTGTCTACCCATCTGTCTGTCTATCTGTCTATCTATCTTATGATAAAGCAGATAGATAGTAACCAGTAATCATTAGTTATGTCCCCGGGGGAACCTTCTGGTGCCCTCCAGTTGTTTTGGACTCCAACTCCCATTAGCCCCACCCAGTGTTGTGAATGGTCAGGGGTTATGGGAGCTGTAATCCAAAATGCCTGGAGAGTACCACATTGGCTATACCTGGTACAGACTATCATTTTGCAAGTTATGGCTGAACTCATCAGTACAAACATTTTCAGTAGTGTTCAAAATGGCATCCTGTGCAACCAAATTGTTCCCACCGCCAGTTCATCATAAATGTATTTTGCTCACAGAACATCAGGCTCAGAAGAGCATCAGGCTCAGTTCAGGTAACAGTACAATTCTGCAATTAATAAAAAGAGAGTGTTCGCTTTGCTAAATATGTCATTAACTTCTTTCATTTTAGGGTATCATTGGGATCTTTGCCATACACCTTTAGTCTTCACCCACTAGGGAAACCTAAAGAATGGGTAAAAGTACACATGACATTAATTCTTTAAATGTGTTTTATTCTTTAAATATGAGTGTGTGTGTGGGGGGAAATAAGCAAGATTGTGGTGCACAGGGAAAGGGTTAAAATCAACCCCCATGCACTGTGCTACCAGTGCATAGGGAGGGATTTTTAACCCTTTCCCTGTACACCACAATCCCACCTAAAATTGCGCACCCCAAATTGATATTAGCTATCGGAGAAAAGATTTCTATTGGTGCCAATGGAAGCTACCCTCCTATGGCTAAAATCAACTTCAGATGGACAATTTTAGGCAGGGTTTCATTAACAGGAAAAGAACTAACCCCGACTCCTCATGTGCTACAGTTCCAATTCAGCCCCTCCCTCTATATCCATGGTTGATATTTGCAGAATTAAAAATATTAAATGCTTGCATACATTTAGTGTACTTTAGTCCTTACTATATGTTAGGGATGGCATCCATTGGCCACTGCCAATTCAAAAGCAAAGCATTTGACCTAACAGGCTGATATTGATTCAAATTCATTCTTTGTCTGCTAGCTGCTGCTTTTACTGATCCGTTCCCCGCCACTTGGGAAAAAATATTGATATTAATATCAATACTTTTAATAGGAAATCTCAATATTCTTAAAGGAAATATTAATACTTTAAAAGAAATATCAATAAATTGAAGGAAATTTCAATTAATATATTGGTAATAATATCAATATAGATGCAGATTTTTATTTTTTAAAAAAAAAAACCTGTTTCTTTAAACAGCTGCAGAAAATCATTACATAAAAATCCGATTTGTGATTATAGCAAATAAGCAAAATAATGGAAAATTCAGTACCAAATCCAAATTGGGCGGCATTCTCGCACATCCCTACTATACGTACATAGGTGAATACTCTTTCCTGTCTTTCACCTCCCTCTACCCCCATCTAGCATCACCCCAAGTTGAAATTTAGATGGAGGAATAGGGACCTATCTTTTATTTAGCTTATTCAGTGAAGTGTCATGCACCTTGACTGCATTATATAATCCATCAGTCAGTCAATCAATTAATCCAGTAACCATGATGTTGAAGATTAGGCCTCTGATTGCAGAGACACTTAATAGATGTCAGTGTTCATAAGATATCATGCTCATGTACCTGCTTGTGTCTCTTTTTGGATGATGGCCTTACACTGACTACCTTGCCAGGGCTCATCAACAGGTTGAGGTAACATTATAAACTGCTCCTTTTTCAAACAGCAAACAGAAGGAAACCATTTGGTGTGACAGAGAGAGGCCCTGCACTTTTAACTGAACAGAAGGTAGAGGGCAATGGAAGGATTACGTGTTCTGTAAATCATTACCACATACTCGGCTGATCTTGATTCATACAGTAAATTGTTCAGCATTTTTTTTCCAGACGTGGGAGGAAAACACTGGAAACTATACCTGTTTGCCCTAGAACAATGTTCTGCAACAGATGCTGAATGGTGGGCGATCCCCCTTCCTCACTTCCTCTGTTTAATAGTGATTATCTAAAGATTAGCTAAACAGAATTGAGAATACCATTTTACTCTGTTATAATTCAATTCATTCTTGAAACTGAGGGCTTAAATATCCTTTGAAATAGTGGAAAGATAGGGGTTGTATGGATTTCAGTACTTCATGTCTTTCACAAAGTACTTCTTTCTATAAAGTAGAAACTTTGTATTTTTGCTCAGTTCAGATGTAAAAATCCCAGTCCAAAACACTTGTTCTCTATGTTGTAACGTTTCCAGGGTTTGCTAATTCACAGTTTTCTTTGACTGGAAACGTGTGATTTTAAGGAATCCCTACAAACGAGGATATCAAACCACACTCACTTAAGCCACAGTTTCCCAGTCTTGATACGATAATAAACGTCAGTTTTAGAAATCGTGGAAGTATTGAATTAAGATGTGTGAGAGTTGAAGAGGAGTGAGTGCACATACACAAGTCTTGGTTCTGGGATAATTATGAACGAGCTTTTATGTACATAGTGAATGAAAATACCTATAAGTATCTATATACCTATACCTATAAGCTTACTGGCTCAAAATTATCTTGACTCATGTTGTTTCAGTAATACTTTAAAATCATGTAACAATTCCAGCTGCTTTCTCACATACCATTATGGAAGAACAACTATATTGCTTTTCACCTTCAAGGTAAGACCATATATCAGAACATTTTTTCTGTACTTATATTTGAAAACTCACTGTATCTCCCATGAAAATACCAATTGCTATAAACACCCCACCCCTTTATTTAAGGTCACTCATATTTGAAATAAATATGTATGTATGTATGTATGTATTTAAAAGTTTATACCACATTCTCTGCCAGTAGGGTCACATCTAAAGCAGTAAATTTAAAAAATGACAAAACAAATCACAATAAAAAATAGTGTAGTATACTATAGTATTGTGCAGTGATGAATTTATATATCTCCTAGGCTTTAGTATTTACACTACTGAGGATTGATTTGGGTGGCATGGAGATATACCCATTCATTCTCTAGAGTGAGGTGATCCCTTCATTTATAACTCTGTGTAGAATTTTGTGACTAAACATAGCATGTCAGAAACAAGCATTTCTAAAACAGAAGCTAGAATCATAGAATCATAGAATAGTAGAGCAGGAAGGGGCCTATAAGGCCATCAAGTCCAACCCCCTGCTCAATGCAGGAATCCAAGCTATGATCTTTCTGAGGCCTTATCACACATACACACCCAAACCATTGAGAATTGTTTGTGAATTAAGCAAACACATGGGAAGGAGGCTCAGTCATTTGGATATAAGAGGCACCCCACAAGAAGAGAAGGTGCCAGTTGAGTACCATCAGGAGGAAGAGTGCTGATCACAAGGAGAATAAACTTCATCTGGAAGAATTTGATTTCAGACTTCAATTCAGGTGGAATTTTTGAAGCTTACCTTGATAACCCTTTGTTCAACCACATTATCCAGCCATTCAATAAATGACTCCACAGTGGCATTCTTCTTTAAGAGGTCCTTCAGTTCTTGGAACACTGTAATAGAGTCATCTACCATGTAAAAAGGAAAATATGTGGTTGCATTCTATTCTGAACAGGAGATAAAGCCACTCACCAGTCATTGATAGTTTTGTAGCATGTAAAGGAAAGGAAAAGGAAGAATTAGAACAGTAGCAGGGCTGCGGGTGGGGGATGAGAAGATTGTTTCTTGAGTTCAAGCTAACTGCTGGGTTTATTTTACAATAAATAAATAAATGAGACTTCCTTTAATTAATTCATTGTTTTTCTTTCATTTTATTTACATTTCTACCCCACCATTCTTTTTTCATCTAACCCAACATGGTGTAGATGTTGCTCTCGGGAGATCTCCCAGCCAGGTACTGACCCACCCAGACCTGCTTAGGTTCAGCAAGGTGGTGGCCTCATGTGCCTCCAGACTATAGACTGGGGCCCTAATCTTTTCAAATATGCCATTTATTTTTAAGATTGGTGCTGCTATGTATTGTAATGGAATTATAATGGTTGGTATGGGTATAAGCAATGTATAACATTGATCAAACTACACATATTCTTTCTTTTGAAATATTACAGTTCCCCCCTCCCTTCCTCCTTTTTATCCTAGTCCATATGTTTAGGATTGGGGTACTGGCCATTGGGACTATGACAAATATGCCAACTCAGAGCCTCATTATATGTTACACAGAAAGACATATAACTAAACCTCAGCAGCCCCAAGAAAATGAGCTGGGGGCAGGTGGATTTGTAGTAGAGACGCAGCTGAGAGTTCATCATTTCCTTCCTCCTACCACTTCTCTGCTCAAAACGGCCCTATCCTGAACTGGCTGTTCCTGAAGATAAAGACCATTAGAGTTGGACGCTGTATCTTTAAGATTGTCTTTGCTTTTTGATATAATGGCTTATAACAAAATCAGCTCTTCATAATTTCTTTTCCAATACTTTTTGTCATAGGTTAAGATCATACATAAAGCCCTTGGCTAGAGGAACTAGTTACAGTGATCAGTAAGGGATATGCAAGCCTCCCCAAGATATTGCATTGTCTGCCACTTAACTAAGCAGTGGCTGAACACAGAGGTCAGAATATTGCTCTACCAGCTATCCTCCATGTGTCCTGATTGATTGCAAAGGCTGGAGGAAAGACTTACGGGTGAATAAATAGCCAGAGGTGTTTCCATGCCTTCCCCTTGTACTGGAAGGCAGCTGGGATTGTGGGGTAGAAGTGACTCAGTAACAAGTGCAATAGAAATAGAAAATGTTTTGCAAGTTGACAGTAAATCTGGATTTTGCTTAGCTAGTTTTCATCAAATCTTTCTCCTTTCATAAAATTTCTTTCTACTAAGATTGACTGAAGAAAAAAAGTATGATGATCCAGTGAAATTTGGGCATTTTAAAGTCTCTTAATTTCAATGGGAGAAGTTAAGGCAGATGCAAAACTTTCCCACTGAAATTAGTAGGACTTAAAATACTTCTGGCTAAAATATGTTCAAACTGAATAGATTGATCCCACCTAAGTCACATTCAGAGTAGACCCATTGAAATCAATGAGCATAGCTAACTTAAGTCCAATTATTTCAATGGGTCTACTCTAAGTTTGATTTAGTTGGATATAATCCAGTATCTCTACCTGTTCCTTGGTGCACACCCTTATAGCAGTTTTGAGAAATTTAGGAGTTAAATACCATAAACTCTTAGTAGTTTAGCCTGTCTTATATCAGTTATTCTGACTAAGTAGACTTTAGACTGTAAAGCCCACCCACTTTTATGTTTTTGCCCCACCCATATTATACTTCAGCCCAATCCACTTTGTTGTGTGGCTTCCAGAGGGTTAAAGTGGCCCTCAGATTAAAAAAGGTTACCCTCTCCTGCTGTAGAGTAATCTCCCTCAGCAGTCAACAGTGGGACAGCATGCAACCTGTAGAATTATTCTCCTGTGGATTAGTCAGTCCTTGCCTGTCTCATAACAATGAGAAATCTATGCAAGCAACAAACAAGAATGGAGTAAAAAAACAAACAAAGAGGAAGATGAAAACCACAGTGAAGATATAAATATGTCTTTGAGCATATTTGAATAAATATGTTACTTTAAAAAGGAAACAAAAGCCAGTTCAAAAACCCTGAAACTCATTATTCCTTGGTTAATTACTTTCATGGCCACATAAAGAATCAAAGAGTATAGGCAGACAAGGAAAAATTAGCCAAGTCACCATGCCAGCCAATCACCAGAGAGAAAATCGAAAGGTCAACAGTATAGTAATGATATCACCAAAAGTCTGAAATGTCAATGTGTCTTTTTTGGGAGTGGAGGTGGGAACTGAATGAAGCTAAACTTTCAAATAATATTTTCATTTGTATGCAATCAGCTGCTGTGATCTAAACCTCTATCACTTTCCAAAGCATAAGCATTCAGCTCAAGAAACTAGGTACTTCAGTATCAGTGACAGCTACATACATGCAAGGAAAAGGAGCTTCTCCCAACATTTAAGTGAACGGAGAAGTTCCTGCTTGCATGGAGTTTCAGATGTCTTTAGTAAGCATCTACAGGTTATGGCCTATTTTCATACATGAGGGTTAAACCATATTTGGTTTAAGCTGTTGCCTAATGCAGAATTAAACCTATATCGCCTTGGATGCTCATTTGATTTTTCATTAATAGCATTCTTCTTATTTATTTATTTAAATTTTTTATATGCCACTTAATATTTCAAAATTTCTAAGCCGTGAAGCAATTCTTAAATTATAGAAAAGGCACGAGAGAGGTTGAAATGTGATTTTTAATTTAACACATTTTAAATGAAGTTCCCCTAGTGTGGAACAGCAATATTTTCTTAATTGACCACAGACTTACATTCAATGTAGCCCTCCCCGTCAGAGTCCATGCTTCCCGAGACTGTGAGCAATGCCTGAGATCCAATGCTGTGCAGATCTACTTTCTCAATATCAGTAACCATGGCATTCACTATACGTTGATCAAAAAGAGCTGGCCGAGCAATCTGTGAATAGGCAACAGAGACAAACATGCCAGAATTGCTATTGGAGATGGGTGGGGTGATGGTACCACTGTTTCCCTTTACAGTTGTTGTTGTTGTTATTTTATTATTTTTATTATTATTATTTTATTTCATCATACCCTGCCTTTCTTTTCATGATAGAAACCCAAGGCAGCTTACATATGGTTCCCAGGTGGTCTCCCATCCAGGCACTGACCAGACCTGACCCTGCTTAGCTTCAGTAGGGAGCTGGCCTTATGTGCCTTCAGACCATCGACTGGGACCATTATTATTTACACTGTTATTTTTCCACACAGTAATATTACCACATATTTTTTAAAAGTCAAAACCATAAAACAATATAATATATACATAATAATAAGTCAAATAAAGTAAATGGCCATATAGTTTCATGAACCTTATTGCTCCAACACATAAGAAACTCAGTTTCTCTACAAACAAATTATTCTGCCTTCTCTAACCCTTAAGTTTAGCTAAATACACAATGTCCCATAATATAACAGTCCATTCCTCTATAGCTGGAACTCTTGCTTGTTTCCAGTTTAATGAAATCTGCATTTGAGCTGCCATTAGGAATTCTGTTACCATTTCTCTGTCAACAGGGTGTATTAAGTCTTTTACAAATCCAAAAAGTGCAATCAAAGGGTTGTATGGAAGCCTGTATCCTGTTATTATTTCAATTTTGTCTAATAATTTATCCAGAAGTTATTTATTTTAGGGCAAGACCAATAAATATGGGCCATATCTGTGTTTACAAATTTACATTCTCCACCATAAGTTATTAGCATTACCATAAATATAGTTTTATGAATCACTGAACACCAAAGTCAGGATAATTCAGACCATGGTACTCCCAACCTCTATGTATGGATGTGAAAGCTGTACAGTGAAAAAGGCGGATAAGAGAAAAATCAACTCATTTGAAATGTGATGTTGGAGGAGAGCTTTGCGCATACCATGGACTGCGAAAGAGACAAATAATTGGGTGTTAGAACAAATAAAACCAGAACTGTCACTAGAAGCTAAAATGATGAAACTGAGGTTATCGTACTTTGGACACATCACGAGAAGACATGATTCACTAGAAAAGACAATAATGCTGGGAAAAACAGAAGGGAGTAGAAAAAGAGTAGAAAAAGCTTGCGGGCTTCCCCCAGGCACCTGGTTGGCCACTGTGAGAACAGGATGCTGGACTAGATGGGCCACTGGCCTGATCCAGCAGGCTCTTCTTATGTTCTTATGTTAAGAGGAAGGCCAAATAAGAGATGGATTGATTCCATAAAGGAAGCCACAGACCTGAACTTACAAGATCTGAACAGGGTGGTTTATAACAGATGCTCTTGGAGGTCACTGATTCATAGGGTCGCCATAAGTCGTAATCGACTTGAAGGCACATAACAACAAAATATAGTTTAGCCTTACAGGTGTCAAATACCATCAGAACATAAAAGTCCTCTTTCATATTTATACTGATTGTTTGTTGCGGTATATGCTGCCATATCCAAACTCTTGCTAGGATTTGCATCCCAAGATCTTTCTCCCAGTTCCTTTGGTAGGTGTTATTAGCCATATCCACATGTATAATAATCTTGTACTACTTACTTAATTTTTTTTTCCATTTTGAGTCATTAGATATTCAAAAGTAGCTTTTTTCTATACGGGTCCATACTATCTTAGTAACCTTAAGGTTGCACTTCTAATTTGTAAACATTGAAAAAATGTTTCCCTTGATGGTTATGTTCAGAAGACTGTATGGTATTAATATTTTTTGTCCCACTTAAATCCTAATATTGTGTGACATGGTGGAAATGGAATTAACACTGAAATTGCAAGCCAAGTTCTTATAACTAGTCAGATTTATAGCTGAGTTTGAGAGGCAATGAAATTAGCTGGGGTTAAGCTGCACCATCAGCAAACACAGACTAGGTCCAGATTGCCTGAAAACACTTGATAAATGGCAGCAACTGTTCTAACCATCTCTGGCATGTAAATCTACAGCCCTAGGACAGGCAGTGGATTGGTGACAGGGATGTGTTCTTAAATCCTGTTATACAAAATTGCCAGTGTGCTGTGACTGGTACACACCCCAGGACCAACTAAGAGAGGAAGGAGCATAGAGGGCTCCATTGAGGGAAGAGGGCCCCAGCATCAGTGCAATGATGGTTTGTTACCCTTTCTGTCTAGAACTGTTCCTTCCTCTCTACACCCTAACAGTATAACCATGGTCACACATTCGGTGAATGCATGGAGAGGGAGAATTCTCCCAACCTACAGATATTCATCTGAGGCTTTGTGAATCTAAACCAGAGCTTGGAAAAGTTACTTTTTTAAACTACAACTCCCATCAGCCCCAGCCAGCATGGCCACTGGATTGGGCTGATGGGAGTTGTAGTTTAAAAAAGTAACTTTTCCAAGCTCTGATCTAAACACATGCAAGTACTACATGTATAGAAGGGGTAGCTATCCTTTTTAAGTGCAAGGGTTGAGGGTTGGCCAACCTTTGACATCTGCATGCCTTGTACATGTACACACACACACAGACACACACACACACACACACACACTAGTGGCAACTGATTGCTCTGATGTCAGTGGGGCAGTGAATCCACTCCGGGTTTTAGTCTGAACTTTCAAGGAGCTGTCCAAAGTGCTTTCAGCTTGGACTAAAATCCAGAGCAGTTTCACTGCTCCACTGACATCAGAGCCACCAGCCTCCAATGCATATACAGACCACAGACTTGCCACACATAGAGCAGACACATTCAGACAGCACTCCCTTGCAATCAGCAGAAGATGGGGTGGAAAAACAGGGGCAGGGAAGCCCTCTTCTTCTTTAAAAAAAGGGCCTTTTCTCCCTCTGGAAAAGGTCTGAGCTCTGGTTGCAATGGTGGCACCCAGAAGCAGAAAAGGCCTTTCTAAAGATAAGAAAGGGCAACCAATCGGGGGACAGCTAGCAAGGACTAGGTTCAATGTGGCTCAGGTCGCCATGTGCCCTACTTTATAGAGGACAGTCCTCTATCTTGAAGAGCTGTCAGAGGACAGGCCTCTATTTGAAGATATCCTCTAAGTCATGGCTAAGCATGGGCATTCAAGTACTCACAGTAAAAACTGTGGCTGCTTTGCTCCTCCCTTGATCCTGTTGCTGCTGTGCTACTCAGAACTAAGACATGGTTTGGTTTAGCATTACGTGGAGATTGGGCCATTAAGTGAGCATTAATTTCACTTTATCTGGGCTAGCTGCTTGGCCCTGAGCATATTTTAAGAGTGTTTACTTCTAGGCACAAAATTTTATCAATCCCCTGGATTTGCATTATTATGCATGCTACACTACGATCTTTATTCCCGCTTTACCTGGGCTAAGTGCAAAAAGGATGTCTGACGCTTTAGCGAAGATACAAATCTTCGTGCTATTGGTAACTTCTTTGTTGCAAGGTCTTCTGGTAGATTTTCTAGCGATGAAACAATCCAGTGTTCCCAGTTTTTTGCAAAATTTCTTATGTCAGCCAATAAACTAATGAAAAGAAAAAGAACAGCCTGGAATCAATGTATGGATTGACCTTTGATATACTCATCTGGCATGGCCAAACAAAAATGTGTTGGAGAGCCCAATCCATATACTTGATAAACCAACACAACACAGACCTCATTGCTTGAGGTCTGAAAAGCCATGTGGACAGAATGCAACAGCAATTGCATTGTCCCCACATCTGAAAAAGAAGGACACAGACATTTGGAATAATGTTATATTTATTTAAATATAACATATTTTGGAGAATATGCAGGCCAAATGAACCGAATTAACCAAATTCAAGCCCTCCGGACTGGTGATATTTTTACTAACTCTGGATAAGTAGGAAAACCTCCTTCCTTGCTAGGCGAGCCTTGGGTGTGCACCCAACCTGTGCACCCAGGCTCTGCCGTACTGTTGTTCACCCAAATGCACAAACCAAGCCACAAGGGGCACCCCCCCGGTCCACCTAGGCATCAAGCAGTGGGAGATTCCTAAATGATGCCCCTAAACCCAGAATGTCTCAGTATACCTACTTTTTACCCCTCCCCCCAACCTCATCACCTGCCTGGGCTCCACACCAACACGCAAGTGGCCACACCCTCTTTCAGCCAATTGAATTAAATCTCGCAGTATGGAGTAGACAAAATGAGAGATCAAATTGTGCATCCTCACCCAAAAATCCTACTCAGCCCCTAAATGGCGACTAGCAAAGCTCATACTGAAAGGGTGGGAGGGTAGGCACAGCAAAACAAGGCAAAGAAGACAGTTTGGGGTGGGGCTAGCTTTTAAGCCCTACCTCACACCCCCTTCCCAATGCTGGCCAGGGGGCCCATGTAACCTCCCCCTCCCCAGTGGAACGAACCACTGATTCTCCTCTCTATAGGGAAGGGTGGAGGCAAATGTGTCCCTGCATAGAGCAGGAAAGGTATTTGCAAAGAAATGTGTTGGACAGAACTAGAAAGCTCTTGCATTTGCAGATAAATGTGTAAGACTGGGAACAAGGCTTCCCACAATGGCAAATATCAAAGCTGATGGTGTTATGATTCAACGTTCAAGGGTCAACGTTACTGCTATTGTCCAGCATGGCAGAGCAGAATTGCGCAATGGATTTTGGCTTTAGTGAAATCAGTCCTTGCTACTGCAATCCTGCAGTTATATTAAGCCTTTGGTCATAGCTGATAGGATATTAAACAACATGAAAAACATGAATTAAGGCAAATCCTTCCAATTAAAAGAGGATTCAGGCCAGAGATGTACAGCCAAGAGATAGAATTTAAAAACAAAATGAACACTAAGTTACCAGTGTACAGAAAGGTTCTGTGTGTGCATTCACTGTGTATATATAACTATAAATAATGGAACAGCTGTTTAGGGAAGGAAGGCTAGATGCAATTTTTCCCTAGCTGGTAATCAGCATTGTCAAAACTGACAGTGCTAGCCATCTGTTCGGTGCTACTTGCACAGTCCAAATCCAGCAAGGAGAAACTTGTATATACAGCCCTGTCTGCTGATAGTAAAGTTTCAGTAAAAGGAACCACTTACATAGTGGCTTTTTTGTGCATACAGGACTTGATTGCCCTTGCTGGATACAGACAAATAAATGCAACTGAAATTATCAAATGAAATTCTACTGTCCATCAAGCTGCTCTCTGTGCAAGCACAGGTATTTACATCTTTAGGTGTCTAAGGGTCACCATTTAAAATAATGGGTGAATTATTTTTTTCTTAGAAGTCAGTTATCATGATGTGCATCCTTATGATTCAATCAACTATGCCATATGCAAGTAATTACTTACCTTTCCGGCATTTCTTGCATAGTTGCAGGGATGAGTACATCTGTAAGGACCTTGAATGAAAGAGCAGGAAAATGAAAATTTCTTTAATGTCAACACATTCAAACATAGGAGGAATAAACTGATGCTTATGGACGTTTCCCAAAATTACTTTGTGGGCACCTAAGAGATTATTTCAACAATCACTTACATTCATTAAAGTAATAGACTGAAGAGTTTGCAGAAACTAACAGCACTTCACTTAAAAGCTTGGGCTGTTCACTTTCCAAACACTCTGCCCATCAACTTATCTCCAGGCTACATCAACTTGCTCAAAGGCCACAAGGAAATGCACCAATCAAAAGAGTCCAAAGAGCAGTAATTCTTGTTCCATCTCTTTATAACTTTATGCTATTTAGAGATGGAATTGATTCTTGTTCCATCCCTTTGAAGCATTTTACTTGGATATATAGCGAAACAACAGGCCTTCTGAGTCAGTAAAAACTGTATCTGGGCTGTTTCTTCTTCAGACTGCAGGTGGGACTCACATGATCAAATGCTCCTCCCTAAAAAGTTAGTTCCACATAGAAAACTAGATGTCTGAGTGAAAGGAATCCTGACACTCCTGTTTTCTACGTGCAGCGTTGTTTTTGTATGGAAGACTATTCAGTCATGTGAACCCCACATGCAGTCTGAAGGGGCACAGCCGAGACACTGTTTTCTTCTGTTAGTGAGAACTAGGCATTTGAAGAGATTTCCATTATGCAATTTAGTTAACATGGAACGCACCTTGTATAGTATTGAGTCACAAACACAGAAAATGTCAATGATCACAGGATTTTCAAGCAGGGGAAGAAGGTGGTCAGGCATTCCTTGCCAAAAATGTAATAGGAAATGTTGGATCTAGGAAGGAGCAAGTAGAGCACACATATGAATTATATAATGCCATGCCCTTGTGCATGTAACTGGTAAGCACATGTTTAAAGCAGCATTACCTCTTCAAAGTTTCCGTTAATAGCATTGTCAAGGATGCACTGACAGTGCGTTTTATACATCATGATAAGGGTATCCACCTATTTCAGCAATAAAAAATTATAAAAATATAAATTAAATAAAATTTAAATTCAGGGTCATAGGAAACTTTCTTATACCAAGCCAGGCCATTGGTTCATCTAGCTCAGTATTGTCAATGATGACTGGCAGCAGAAGTCTTTCCTTGATTTTGATCACATGGAGATAAACGGCTTAAGAGGGCTAAAGAGTGATTTTTCATGGCTAAGCAGTAATTTCAGTCCAGTACTACCCACTGCAACAACAGGTAATAGCTAACACTTTTAAGTATTCTGCTTCTTCTTGTTGATGTAACACTTAATATAGTTAAGCATATACAGCAATATATTTTAACTGAGATAAAGTGCCCCATCAAAGGATCAGGAAGATACTAGAATTTGAAAACTGGACGTTCCATGTTGGGTACTTCTGTTGAAAATCAAATCCTGATTTCTGCCCCACATTTGATCTCCAAAATGGATATTTTGATAATTGATATCTGAAGTCCAACACATGAAATGTTGTACACCATCTGCTATAATTGTTGATATGTATAACCCTATCAAGCAACTATTTCTTGTCCAGATCTCAAAAACATCAGTTGCAAAAACAACTAAATAGCATTGTGAAGGTTTTGTCAAAGCTGTAAAATACTTTTTAAATGCTAACTTGCCTGTTAAACATAGACTGGATCTAGTATAACAAGTCCATGTGTATGCTTAAGGTAGAGTTAATAGCTTAATAGGCTAAATTGTTCCCACAGCATTTCAATGATCATGGACTCTTATATTTCAGACTTTTTAGTGAAAATCAGGAAAGTGATCCCTATTGATCAAATGGACAATAAGCCATCAACCACTGAGCTAAGTTACCACTTCCTGGGGAGGAGGGGGAGGGTTATGTTTCTTTTATTCCATAAAGATCAGCTATGGCTTTCACGATCCCTTGCTTGCAGATTTAACATGGATAGCCTTGTCTGAACTTGTTCACAGCAGGTTCTCAAAAGCGTAAATCTTTCCAGAGCATTAACTCCTAATGCAAACAACAAAGTTTAAACTGTATGCTGTTGTTCTTTCAGTCCAAAATAGGGCTGAAAACAAAGCTGCAGTTTGAATTAAAAATGACCAAAAATGGGGAAGGAAATTGAATTTTCTTATATTATTTCCCAAGTTTGACATTTAATGTTTTAAAAAGCAAAATTGTGAGGCATTAGTCTTATGCACAGTGATTGGGAGAAATTCCTGTGGAATTCAGTGAACTTGCATCTTTGAGGAAACATGTTTCGGAATGTATTGTTGATTAATGTGATTCTCATTTTAACACAAAAGCCTAGATTTTCCAAAAAATGTTAAACATTTCCTGTGATTATTCCCAAAATTCTACACAGACATGACCCTACACTGGTAATTGAAACAGCAATACTCTCTACTGACATGTAAACCCCACATACACATGTTTTTTAAAGAAATAATCAGTAAATACAAAAGTACTATCTTTTGTTCATTGACAAAACAAAGCAGGAGGAAAAATCCACTTCATAATTTGCCCTAAATCATTTGCTCCCATCTTATCAGTGCAAAATTAATCCATTGGTATTTGGAATGGATAGGACTCCTAACTATTTCTTTGTTTTGCCCTTCTTAAGGCAAATACCATCTGTTTGTAAAATATTAGGCAAGTTAATATGTAAATAATTTAACCACTTTTCCAATGGAGAGCCAGTTAATAGGTGATAGTAGTGGTTTGCTCCTGCTATAAATCAGTCAAGTCTGTTTGATTACAAACATTTCTAGCTGTTTCATGTCATGACTTCTATGACGCCTTTGAGAGCAGAGATAGAATAAAAAGTGCTGATTTTGTTCAATATGCTGTCACTTTACATTTTACCTTCTCTTTAGAAATGCACCCATCCAATACAAGATGTTGAGCACTGGGGAATTCTGGAAGGAGAGTCCCAGTTTTTGAGCTCAGGGAATATTTCCGAGTAAATCCGCCCTATAAGATGGGAAAAAGACTTTACAACTTCATGCCAATAACCAGCCACAATCTTAGCATGATCAAGGTTGGCCACACCGATTTGCAAAAATCTACTGATGACTGGTCAGCATTGTGAAGTCGGAGTTATGAAGCTTGTGCTTGTTTTTGTTGTTGCTCAATGTTTTGTTTTAGTATTTTCATTCTGTATTTTTTAGAACACTATTTTTTTCATTTATTTGCATTTTAACTTTGTGATTGTACAGTTTCTACTTCGCTAACCACTTAGAGATTGTTTATATGAAGTGGCTAAGGTACCAATTCAATCATGTCTACTCAGAAGTAAGTTCCATTGGGTTCAATGGGACTTACTCCCAGGTAAGTAGGTGGTGGTGCTTTAGCACACACACACACACACACATGATTTGTCAAAATCACTTCTCAGAATAATAATCAGATCTGCCCAAGCATTTTCTGGACAGGCCACACAGCTCCTAAGTCCCCTCCCCACCTGCAAATGTTTCTCTGCCAGCACTAACAGCTAAGAGGAAAGAAGGGTGGGGGAGGGGCTACAAAAGATGAGAAACCTCGATGCTTCTTTCTGAAACACTTTCACTTTCTCCTCGCTTTCTTTTTAAGAGCGACCCTTTAAAATGTATGCATTATATTTTAATTTGCTTTTCTTTCTGCGGTATTTTTTAAAAAGACTTTGAAAATGGAAAGGACTGCCTTCAAGTCGATCCCAACTTATGGCTACCCTATGAATAGGGTTTTCATGGTAAGCAGTATCCAGAGGGGGTTTACCATTGCCTCCCTCTGAGGCTAGTCCTCCCCAGCTGGCTATGGCCTGCTCAGCTTGCCACAGCTGCACAAGCCAGCCCCTTCCTTGTCTGCAACTGCCAGCTGTGGGAGCAACTGGGCTCCTTGGGACTATGCAGCTCGCCCACAGCTACACAGCTGGCAGGGCACATAACCCCTGAGCCACTCACTGTTGGGGTGATCTTTAGCTGGCCCTTGAAACCCAGGAGACATGAGAGGGATTTGAACTCACAGACTCTGGACTCCCAGCCAGGCTCTCCTCCCCACTGTGCTATACCAGCTGTGGAATTGAAAAAAAATACTTTCCACATCAAGGAAACTTGCTCAGAATAATTTATAATATATGATTGTAAGATATGTACAGATTATTAATTCTGTAGCTTTTAAAGACTTTTTTGTTGTAAGGGGGATTTTGGTGGGATCAGTGACATGATTAGAAGTTAGAACGGAAAAGGGTGACATTCCCCATCACTGGTAATCCTATCAAAAGCTCCCTTCAGTTTCCTCGCCCCCCCACCAGATGTTGGGACATATGATCAAAATGCTTAGGGAGATCTTGAGATGAAAAATGAAATCAAGGAAACACTCAAGCAAGAAAATGTTGTAGTAATGGGTGACTTCAGCTGCCCTGACATAGACTGGCCAATATGTGTTCCAGTCTTGACAAAGACGTAAAATTTCTACATATACTAAACGACCATGCCCTAGAACAGTTGGTCATAGAATCAACCAGAGGGATGGCAACCTTGGACTTAATCTTAAGTAGCACCCAGGACCTGATGCAAGATGTACGTGTTGTTGAACTGATTGTGAGCAGTGACCATTTGTTGTTGTTATGTGCCTTCAAGTCGATTTCGACTTATGGCAACCCTATGAATCAGCAACCTCCAATAGCATCTGTTATAAACCACAGTGCTATTAAATTAAACATACATGTAAATGGCCAATTGCCAAGAAAATCCAACACTGTTACATTTGACTTCAAAAGTAGAAACATCTCCAAAATGAGAGGATTGGTAAAAGGGAAGGTGAAAAGCAAAGTCCAAAGGGTGGAATAACTCCATAAATAACTTTGGCTTTTTTTAAAAAAAAACACAATATTAAAAGCTCAACTGGAATGTATACCACAGTTAGGAAAGGTACCATCAGGGCCAAGAAGATGCCAGTGTGGTTAATGAGCAGAGTCAAAGAAGGCTTCCTTCAAAAAATGGAAATTTATCCAAATCAGGAAAATAAAAAGGAACACAAATTTTGGCCAAAAGGAAATGCAAGCAGGATGCTAAAAAAGAATTTGAGGAGCACACTACTAAAAACATAAAGACAACCAACAATTTTTTTTTAAAATGCATTAAAAGCAGAAGGCCGTCTAGGGTGGATGACAAGGGGGTTAAAGGTGTGCTAAAGCAGGATAAGGAGACTCCAGGTGAATTCTTTGCATCTGTCTTCACAGTGGAATATATAGGGCAGATCCCTGAACCTGAACTAACTTTTGCAGGAACGGAGTCTGAGGAACTGAGGCAAATTGTGGTGATGAGAGATGAAATTCCAGGGTTAATAGACAAAATAAAAACTAACAAATCACTGGATCCACATGGCATCCACCCAAGAGTTCTCAAAGAACTCAAATGTGAAATTGCTGGTCTTCTAACAAAAATGTGTTACTTGTTCCTCAGACCTGCTTTCATACCTGAGGACTGGAAAGTGGCTAATGTAATGCCAGTCTTTAAAAAGGGATCCAGGGTGGATCCTGGAAATTACAGGCTAGTTAGTTTAACCTCTGTCCTGAGAAAACTAGTGGAAAGTATTGTTAAAGATAAAATAACCAAGCATATAGAAGAGCAAGCCTTGTTGAAGCAAAACCAGCATGGCTTCTCTAGGGTAAGTCCTGTCTCACTAAACTATTAGAGTTCTTTGAGAGTGTCAACAAGCATATACGCAGAGGTGATCCAGTGTGCATAGTGTACTTGGACTTTCAAAAAGCTTTTGACAAGGTACCTCACCAAAGACTCCTAACTAAGCTTAGCAGTCATGGCATAAGAGAAGAGGTTCTCTTTTGGATCAGGAACTGGCTGGAAAAATCAGAGAGTAGGAATAAATGGACAGTTCTCTCAATTGAGGGATGTACGGCTCAGTATTGGGACCTGTGCTTTTTAACTTATTCATATACAATATAGAGTTAGGGGTGAGTAGTGAGGTGGCCAAGTTCGCAGATGATACTAAATTGTTCAGGGTTGTTAAGACAAGAAGGTATTGTGAAAAACTCCAAAAGGACATCTCCAAATGGAGCAAATGGACAGTAAAATGGAAAACGTAATTCAGTTTTAAACAAGTGTAAAGTGATGCATATTGGAGCAAACAAATCTATACTCTTGGGGTCTGAACAGGTAGCGACTCACTAGAATGAGATCTTGGGTTGTAGTGAATAGTTTGGTGAAGATGTTTACCCAGCATGTGGAAGCTGTGAAAAAGGCAAATTCCATGCTAGGGATCATTAGGAAAGGTACTGAAAATAAAAACCCCGATATCATAATGCCATATAAATCTATGGTGCGGCCACATTTGGAATGCTGTGTACAGTTCTGGTCACCTCACCTCAAAATATTGTACAGTTGGAAAAGATTCAGAAAAGGGCAACCAGAATGATCAAGGGGATGGAGCAACTCCGCTATGAGGAAAGGTTGCAGCATTTGGGGTTTTTTAGTTGAGAGAAAAGGCAAGTAAGAGGTGACATGATAGAAAAATTATGGATGGCATGGAGAAAGTGGATAGAGAAATGTTTTTCTCCCTCTCTTAAAACACTAGAACTTGTGGACATTCAATAAAGGTGAATGTTGGCAGATTCAGGACAGTCAAAAGAAAATACTTCTTCACATATTGGATAGTTATATTGCATAGGGTAAGACTATCGATGGCTACTAGCCATGATGACTATGCTCTGCCTCCATAGTCAGAGCCGGTATGCTTCTAAATTCCAGTTGCTGGAAACCACAGCAGGAGAGAGTGCTCTTCCACTCAGGTCCTGCTTGCGGGCATCCCATGGGCATCTGGTTGGCCACTGGGAGAACAGGATGCTTGTCATGGCCCCGTCAGAGGACTCCTCAGATGAGGACGACTTGGGAGTAACAGCAGCAGACCCAGGAGCAGCAGACTCAGAAGGAGACACGGAGGAGCCTCCTGAGAATCCAGCTCCTTCTGCCCCTCAGCTGCAGAGCACCCCAGATACAGCAGAGGCCCTGCAGCCAGACACAGACAGTGCACAGGATACTCCCCCCTCACCTGCAGAACGTAGACAGCAGAAGGTCAGGCAGAAGAGAGGCAGGCCTGTCTCCTTAAGGCCCAAACGCTGAGGGCTCACACCTGCTGTCAACCCTGCTCTTTATAAGGCACACCTTGGCTGCAGCTTGTTGCTGACTGCAACGTCAGGCGTGGCTTGTGTGTTCCTAGTTTCCGTGCAACCTCTTTTGGACTGACCCCTTGGCACTTGATCCCGGACCTCTACTGACCTCGCTTCTGGACTCCTGACTCGGCAAGTATGCTTCGGACAAGCCTGGCCCTTATCAGCTCCCCTCCTCCTAGACCTGGCAGATTTATGGCCAGACTGCTGGCTAAGGACTTTGCTTCCCTGCCAACCACCCAGGAATTTCCAGCCCCCACCGGCACTGCTGATGCAGTGTAGAGCTGACAATGCTAGACTAGATGGGCCACTGGCCTGATCCAGCAGGCTCTTCTTATGTTCATATAAAGAGTTGGTACCTATGTGTTGGCGACTATTGAAAGATAAATGTGTTTGGAACTCATGTTTAAGACCACACAGTTACACCATGAATCAAGATGCACATAATTTGAATAAAGACAAGACAATGCAAAATTAAACTCCAGTTTGGCCTCAGCATCACATCTTTTGTTTATTCCAATGATCACAGTTTTGAATTGGTTCTATACATGGCCAGTTTCATGATTCATGGATAATTTTCAATTAATGTTTTAGATTTTCAACAATTGTTCATTCTTTTAAAATAAAGAAAACAAGGATATAAATATAGATATTGAGGCTGCACTACATCTAAATATCAGGCTACCCAAACACAGATAAAGAGCTAAATGAAAGAAGTGATGTGTGTTCACATTCTGTATTGACATAAACATTAGATGGTTTAAAAGACTGTCATAAGTCAATATGGCTGCAGTTGAACAATTACCTATTAGCATTTGGTGGTTGTTTTTAAAAAATGATAACAAGAGCAATCTGTGAACCATTATTATGCAAGTACCCATTAAATATATATATATATAAACCTTTCAGGAAAATAAGGACAATGGGGGGCTAAGTGAGGGAGGTAGTGTGGTGTGTGAGTTTATGTCGAATGCAAAGGAAACAGTCTCATGATGAATTCATGGCTGTGTACACACCATACATTTAAAGCACATAGTTTCCCCCAAAAGATTCTGGGAATGGCAGTTTATCCCTCACAGAACTACAGTTCCTAGTCTCCTTAACACACTACTGTTCCCAGGATTCTTTGGGAGAGTCATGTGCTTTAAACATATGGTGTGTACACAGCCGTTTAGAGGCTTATGTTTCAGCTCCCTGTTTGCCATGAGTATCTTTTACTGCAAAAGTACTTGTTGGAAGCCAACTTAATGTGAGAGTCAATGACTGCAATAGTATTGGCCTAATTAATCACACAGTCTCTAATGGTGCGCTAAATGCCTTAGATAAAAGAGTGTGCTGATATTGCCGCTTTCAGAAAAAATACCAGCAGCAAACCTGTGTGCCACAGTGTAGCAAAAGAGGTTGTGGGCAGAGCTATGTACATTCTGCAATAATACAGAAGCGCAAGATTTGGTATTTAGAGGGATTGTCAGCTTTCACAGTTGGATAATGCAAGTTCACCTTCACCTTGGACAGCTCCTTCAAAGTTCAGACTAAAACATGGAGCAGATTTCACTGCCCCACTGATATGGAGTCACCAGCCACCACTGCCTGTCGAGGAGGGTGCTCCTCTTATGCTCAGTCCCCAACCTTCATTGTGTCCAGTGGGAGAGGATTGTGTTGAGTGGGGTAAAATTGCAGGGGGGTTATACCCACTTTTGTTTGAATGTAAGTAGAACTCTTCATGTGCCTCCCCATCCTTATCAGGATCCCCAATCATGTGGAGAGCTATATTCAGTATTAGTGTCCCACAGACCCACCCCACTTAACGGAGGGAAAGTTGGAGACTGAGCTTACAGGGTCAGTTGTATGGGGACATAAGGGGCAGGGCTTGCACATGTGCCCCTGCCTGCCATTCACAAATACAGTGTTTGCGTGCACAATCAAATGCCTTAGCATGACTATTGATTTCAGTCGATTTAAGAGTACCAAACTCAGTGCTAGAGTGCTTCAAGATCTCACTTAAGTCTGCAGTCCTAGGAAAATCACAAGGATGCAAGTCACATCATAAAGCATTGGTCCATCTTGATCTGTATTACCTGCCGTGAATAGCTGCAATTTTTGGAGGTTTCAAAGAAGAATCTTTTTTAGACCTACTGGAGAAGCCAGAGACAGAACCTGGTATCTGTTGCATTCAAAGGATATGCTCTGCCACTATAGCCCATACTAACACGAGTTTCACATTGAAATTCAATTGGAATTATTTCTGGATAAAGATTATTATTTATAATTGTTTCTCATATTTATAGCTTACTAGCAGCCTTTCACCCAGTCTTGCTTGGAAATTCTAAGAAACCAAAAAATGTGCTGTTTTGAAAGGTTCAGTCTGCCATCTTGATTCAAAATGGCATTCAATTATATTCAAGCATAGATGAAACCCTGTTCCTTGAACTCGGGAACCAACATGCAAACTTTGGTTTCAATATCTTAAGAGACATCCAAATGCATAGAGAATAGACAACTTTCCAAAATATATAGTAGATCTCTCAGATGATGTTCCAGAACAGCAAAACAACTAAACAGCAAAATGTATCATAAAACAACAATCAATCAGTTAAACAAGCATGACAGGATCATCTCAGCAGGCATTAAACCAGGGGTGGGCACCTTTTTTCTGTCCCTGAGGAGCTGCACGCTGACTGTAGGTGGGGCCTGTAACCAGCAGTAGGTGAGGTCAAAGCCAAATGTGGGTGGGATTACTCTCTCTCTCTTTCTGTCTTTCTGGCTCCACAAGCTAGAGGGAGCCCCAGCTGACGAAGCGTCAAGGCCCCAGCTGACAAAGCGTCAAGGCGAGTTAAGCAGCAGAGCGAAAAGAGGGTAAGTAGCTCCCATTTATTCCATTATTAAATTGAAGTAAAACAGCTCAGAGCAATAAGTAATAAGGGCAGCCCAAGGTCACCCTGAGCTAGGAGCCAAATCCTGAAAGAACCTATATCTTAGGAGACAGATCCTAGGAGAAGGAAGCCCATAGAAAGCTAGTTTTCAACACCACCCTAGCAGGAAAGCTTCAGGGGACACTGTAAACAAGGCTAAATTCCAGTCGGAGAGAAGGGGGGAAAGGAAACTCCACCGACACATACAGAGAGAGAGTCAGCTCAGTCCTTGCTAAAAAGGGCAGCTTCAGCCTTCCTGAAACACAACCACAAGCTCTGTTTCCCTAGGTTAAAGAAAGGTCAGGCTGTTCTAGGTGGGAAAACAACAAACACAAAAGACTTGCCTGGAAGGCGCAGCCCCTTGATTAGATTAAAAGCAGCCAAAAGCTTAAACAGCCCCGCCCTTCGCTCAGGAAGGAAGGAAGCCTGAGAGAATACTAAAGAGTTAAGCCCCAGCTGATAGCCATCAGCATCAAGTAACACATCATTGGCTGGCAGCAGTAGCTGGGAGGAACCAGCCACACATATAAAGTCAGAGCACCCTAGCGAGGGAGCCTGCTCCACGAGCTAGAGGGAGCCCCAGCTGACAAAGCGTCAAGGCGAGTTAAGCAGCAGAGCGAGTTCGGCAGCAGGGCAAGGAGGCCAGGGCCCCCCACTCTGCCCGTCTGTTCCCTGACCTCAACTAAACCGCAGTCTCCAACCCATTGACGTAATAAACCTTAAACAAAACTATGCAGGTAAGAAGCCAGCAGGGGTGTGGGGGCTTTCCAGTGTTTTGCACCGCCTGCAGCATGTACGACTATCTGCCTGTTGGACAGAAGTTGTGGGTGTGCTCTCGGTGCAATGAGCTCCTGGCTCTCCGGGAACGACTTCATTTCCTTGAGGCCAAGGTGGCGGACCTGGAAAAGCTGAGAGAGGCAGAGAGGTGTGTGGAGGAGGCCTTCAGGGACGTTATAGCTGTGTCCCACTCCAACGATGATAGCTCTCCTGCTATCATGGACAACGATGGTCTCGGGGAAGGAGAGCATCCAGCTGAGGAAGAGGGAAACGATCCCTTAGAAGGGACCCATTCCTTGGGGGATGAGCAGCTATCCTCTCGTGCTGAGGATATATCTCCAGGGGCTGGAGGGATCCTTGTAGTGGGTGATTCGATCATTAGGAACATAGACAGTGGGGTGTGTGATGGGCGTGTAGACCGCAAGGTGTTTTGCCTGCCTGGTGCGAAGGTTGCGGATATCGCCCGTCGTTTAGATAGTTTGGTAGACAGTGCTGGGAAGGAGTCAGTGGTCGTGGTGCACGTTGGCACCAACGACATGGGGAAATGCAGCCGTGAGGTCCTGGAAGCAAAATTTAGGTTGCTAGGTAGGATGCTGAAAGCCAGGACCTCCAAGGTGGCTTTCTCTGAAATGCTACCGGTTCCACGCGCAGGACCAGCCAGACAGGCCCAGCTTCGCAGTCTCAATGCGTGGGTGAGACGATGGTGTCGGGTGGAAGGGTTCGGATTTGTTAGGCACTGGGGAACATTTTGGGACAAGCCAGGCCTGTACAAAAGGGACGGGCTCCACTTGAACCAGAATGGAACCAGACTGCTGGCACTTAAAATTAAAAAGGTAGCAGAGCAGCTTTTAAACTGACTGAGGGAGGAAACCCGACAGGAGCTGAGAAAGGTCCGGTTCGGAATAAACCTCCCCCCTGGGATAAAAACCAAAGAAATGATGAAATTTTAAAAGGGGTAGGCCTAGAAGTAGGCATTGTGAGAGCAGGGGCACAGCATATAAATTCAGAAGAGCAAAATTACCACAGGCCTAACCACAAGTGCCAAAGACACTTGAAGAGAGACACTGCTTACAAGTGCCTGTACGCTAATGCTAGGAGCCTCCGAACCAAGATGGGAGAACTGGAGTGCTTGGTCTTAGAGAAGAGCATTGATATAGTGAGCATAACCGAGACCTGGTGGAATGGAGAAAACCAGTGGGATACGGTTATCCCTGGATATAAACTATATTGGAAGGACAGCGAAGGACGTATTGGTGGCGGAGTCGCTCTATACGTGAAAGAAGGCATTGAATCCAGCAAGCTCGAAACCCCAAAAGAGGCAGACTCCTCCACAGAATCGTTGTGGGTGGTGATACCGTGCCCCAGGAGGGACTTAATACTGGGAACGATCTATCGTCCCCCTGATCAAAGTGCTCAGGGAGACCTTGAGATGAGATATGAAATTGAGGAAGCATCCAAACTAGGAAATGTGGTAGTAATGGGTGACTTCAACTACCCGGACATAGACTGGCTGCATATGTGTTCCAGTCATGACAAAGAAGCAAAGTTTCTAGATATTCTAAATGACTATTCCCTAGACCAGTTGGTCATGGAACCGACCAGAGGGACGGCAACCCTGGACTTAATCCTCAGTGGGGACCGGGACCTGGTGCGAGATGTAAGTGTTGTTGAACCGATTGGGAGCAGTGACCACAGTGCTATTAAATTAAACATACATGTAACTGGCCAATTGCCAAGAAAATCCAACACGGTCACATTTGACTTCAAAAGAGGAAACTTCACAAAAATGAGGGGATTGGTAAAAAGAAAGCTGAAAAACAAAGTCCAGAGGGTCACATCACTCGAAAATGCTTGGAAGTTGTTTAAAAACACTATATTAGAAGCTCAACTGGAGTGCATACCGCAGATCAGAAAAGGTACCGCCAGGGCCAAGAAGATGCCAGCATGGTTAACGAGCAAAGTCAAGGAAGCTCTTAGAGGCAAAAAGTCTTCCTTCAGAAAATGGAAGTCTTGTCCAAATGAAGAAAATAAAAAAGAACACAAACTCTGGCAAAAGAAATGCAAGAAGACAATAAGGGATGCTAAAAAAGAATTTGAGGAGCACATTGCTAAGAACATAAAAACCAACAACAAAAAATTCTATAAATACATTCAAAGCAGAAGACCATCTAGGGAGACAATTGGACCCTTGGATGATAAGGGAGTCAAAGGTGTACTAAAGAACGATAAGGAGATTGCAGAGAAGCTAAATAAATTCTTTGCAGCTGTCTTCACAGTGGAAGATATAGGGCAGATCCCTGAACCTGAACTAACATTTGCAGGAAGGGATTCTGAGGAACTAAGACAAATAGTGGTAACGAGAGAGGAAGTTCTAAGCTTAATGGACAATATAAAAACTGACAAATCACCGGGCCCGGATGGCATCCACCCGAGAGTTCTCAAAGAACTCAAAGGTGAAATTGCTGATCTGCTAACTAAAATATGTAACTTGTCCCTCGGGTCCTCCTCCGTGCCTGAGGACTGGAAAGTGGCAAATGTAACGCCAATCTTCAAAAAGGGATCCAGAGGGGATCCCGGAAATTACAGGCCAGTTAGCTTAACTTCTGTCCCTGGAAAACTGGTAGAAAGTATGATTAAAGCTAGATTAACTAAGCACATAGAAGAACAAGCCTTGCTGAAGCAGAGCCAGCATGGCTTCTGCAAGGGAAAGTCCTGTCTCAGTAACCTATTAGAATTCTTTGAGAGTGTCAACAAGCATATAGATAGAGGTGATCCAGTGGACATAGTGTACTTAGACTTTCAAAAAGCGTTTGACAAGGTACCTCACCAAAGGCTTCTGAGGAAGCTTAGCAGTCATGGAATAAGAGGAGAGGTCCTCTTGTGGATAAGGAATTGGTTAAGAAGCAGAAAGCAGAGAGTAGGAATAAACGGACAGTTCTCCCAATGGAGGGCTGTAGAAAGTGGAGTCCCTCAAGGATCGGTATTGGGACCTGTACTTTTCAACTTGTTCATTAATGACCTAGAATTAGGAGTGAGCAGTGAAGTGGCCAAGTTTGCTGACGACACTAAATTGTTCAGGGTTGTTAAAACAAAAAGGGATTGCGAAGAGCTCCAAAAAGACCTCTCCAAACTGAGTGAATGGGCGGGAAAATGGCAAATGCAATTCAATATAAACAAGTGTAAAATTATGCATATTGGAGCAAAAAATCTTAATTTCACATATACGCTCATGGGGTCTGAACTGGCGGTGACCGACCAGGAGAGAGACCTCGGGGTTGTAGTGGACAGCACGATGAAAATGTCGACCCAGTGTGCGGCAGCTGTGAAAAAGGCAAATTCCATGCTAGGGATAATTAGGAAAGGTATTGAAAATAAAACAGCCGATATCATAATGCCGTTGTATAAATCTATGGTGCGGCCGCATTTGGAATACTGTCTACAGTTCTGGTCGCCTCATCTCAAAAAGGATATTCTTGAGTTGGAAAAGGTTCAGAAGAGGGCAACCAGAATGATCAAGGGGATGGAGCGACTCCCTTACGAGGAAAGGTTGCAGCATTTGGGGCTTTTTAGTTTAGAGAAAAGGCGGGTCAGAGGAGACATGATAGAAGTGTATAAAATTATGCATGGCATTGAGAAAGTGGATAGAGAAAAGTTCTTCTCCCTCTCTCATAATACTAGAACTCGTGGACATTCAAAGAAGCTGAATGTTGGAAGATTCAGGACAGACAAAAGGAAGTACTTCTTTACTCAGCGCATAGTTAAACTATGGAACTTGCTCCCACAAGATGCAGTAATGGCCACCAGCTTGGACGGCTTTAAAAGAAGATTAGACAAATTCATGGAGGACAGGGCTATCAATGGCTACTAGCCATGATGGCTGTGCTGTGCCACCCTAGTCAGAGGCAGCATGCTTCTGAAAACCAGTTGCCGGAAGCCTCAGGAGGGGAGAGTGTTCTTGCACTCAGGTCCTGCTTGCGGGCTTCCCCCAGGCACCAGATTGGCCACTGTGAGAACAGGATGCTGGACTAGATGGGCCACTGGCCTGATCCAGCAGGCTCTTCTTATGTTCTTATGTTCTTATGATATCCCCATCCTCTCTCTCCATTCCTGTCCAGCAAATTACCAGGAAAAGGACAGATCACTTGCCAGTGATCTCAACTATTTGCTTACAGAGGACATTTGAAATTAGATTGCAGATCACTGACTTCTGCATTAAACCATAAAAATCTCTATTTTAGATTCATTCCCCCTTCTGGATCAAAAGAATGCATTTTCCAGTTTTCAAAAGGTGTATAAAGACATGACCGGGACTTCATGGGATTTCGCTGCACAAATTTCAAAGACTGTTGTTCCCACCATTACAAATGCATTCATACCTAACGGATCGAAGAAAACAGAAGACATACTACTCACCTCATTCTTCAACTTGCTTCCAGAAAACCTTTGAAAACCAAGATACTTCATTTTTATATTAGGAAGTAATATTTAGGAAATGTTGATAAATGTACTAGTAATACAGTAATATTTATATATAAAGAGAGAGAGAGAGAGAGAGAGAGATTGTTAACATTCTTAAAAATAAAATGCAGATCATCTGCCTGATTTCTCTGATTTGGGAAAGTGAGAGGGCTGGAGGGAGAAGAAAGAAAACATGGAAATCCAAGGGGTAAAATGATGAGTGAGAGGGAAGGTTAGGGGAAAATATGCCAAAAAAATAACAATGTCTATATAGAGCTGAATGTGTGCTGGACTTTGCAGGGCAAGCAGAAGTAATTGTGGGAAGCTAGTTGTGTTTCACAATGGACAAAATGAAAGCTTGTGGTTTTTTCAGGGGGCGGGGCAACACCCATTTACATTTGTTCTTTTTTAAAAAAAAATTAAGTGATCTTGTACAAGAATTATATTTAGCTACACCTAAATTCAGATGAAGTGGTTGTATGCAAGACCTCTCTCTCTCTCTCTTTTTTAAAAAAAGTCCTACTGTCTGCCCTGCAACGACAGTCTCCAAAGTTATCTTCTAGATGTATTGGGCACTGGAGAGAATATCTCCTCTGAACTGGGTTGCTGAAATTCTGGTGCCGCCTTCAGTATGCAGCAGTTGGTTGAAACATACACACTCATATTGTTTGGGCTGCCAAAAATAAAATAGCTATACTGTGCTCAAGTGAAGAGGAAGGAGAAGTAGCAGTATAGTGATAGAGACTGAAACATCACCACACATATGACAAACCACCCACCAAAACCAATGTGCAAGCTAACGTCCATGCTGGTGGTGACTGTGGATTATTGAGGGCTACTTTTCCTATTTTCTGTTTAACAGATTTTCTGCATTCAGTGGAAATCTGGATTAAATGTAAAAAGACAGACAGACAGACAGACAGAAAGATCTGGCATTTTGATGACAGCACCACCATACTGTGCATGAGCAGCATGGATTCCACAATAAACCTCTATCTTGAAACACCCTAACTCAGTCCCAGAATGGCTAATCACATTATTTTTTCAGTGGAGTCAGTAGTAGCTAGCAGCAAACAAAGACATTTGCCTGAACACACAAATGTTCAAAGTGTAGACGGGGCAGGAGCTTCGACACAAGCCACATCCTCAATGTCCTCACACATATTGCATCCTCCATAGCTTCTGTCCTTTACATATTGTTCAGGGAAGGTCTTCAGGGAGCGTCATCTCCATGTCATCTCTATATCATATTCATCAACAAGCCTTCTAAGTAGAGACCTTATCCCAGTCTGCATCTGTGTTGGAATTGTTTTTAAACATGTTTTTAAGGAGATTTTAAAGATGTTTTGTTTTAACTCCCCTGCCCCTGTCCACACTTCGAGTATCTGCATGTTCAGGTGAATGCCTCAAAAGTATAGTAATCAAGTGATGAAAAATCAAACGTATGTTCATGTGTGAACTAGCCCTAAGTGAAATTGTTCTCTGAACATCATCCAACAATATCTCAGCTATATTTCAAAAGTTCTTATTATCATACCTTGTCAAACCTTTTCCCGAATACACAGAGTGATAGTATGCACTGCTTTCTTTAATCCCAATTCCATAATAGTGATATCTGTAAGGGGAGGGGAGGAACCCAACAAATTATTTAAACATGCTATTAAACCAGAATGTTTTATTTCTTTATTATTCATTATATAGTCATGTTTCAGTAATCCTGTCCCACAAGATAATCCATAGGAAATTTTTTTGCCATTACATTTTTAAAAGTCAGGATTCAGACTAAAGGCTATGACTTGCCAATGCGATGAACGACCCCAAAACATTGTGCAATAAGAGATTTACCCAAGTTCTGGAGAAAGGAGTACTTGTCTTTCCCTAAGGCCCATAAGCAAATGCAAGCAAAACTAGAGAGTAGTTTCTATCATGGTGGTCATTTTGTTAGGAGGAATCAACATTTAAAACAGGAATCCAGGTGTGTGAAAACTGCTGCCCTATATGGTGAACCACCAAGCTACCAATTAGAGTACTTCATGGGCAATAAAGATTATTTTGAATCTACCCATCCAGAGTGACCACTGGCTCACTCACCTAGCAGAACAATAAAAACTTTCTGTTCAGACTGAGATGCTGAAGTGACAACTATAGTCTGTAGTCTAACTGGGCAAAATACTCAAGACAATGGTGGTGGTGGTTCATCTCCAGGAGCCTTTGGATGATTTAGTGGATTCTTTAGATCCATTTCAGTCTAGACTTATGTCTGCGTTTGACACCAAAATAGCCTTGGCTGCCCTCATGGATGACTTCTATTGGAACACAGGCAGAGAGGTTGTGGTCCTTGACATTTCAGCAACTTTTGATAGCATAAACTAAGCAGAAACCATAGGGTTGTAGACCCACTGAAATTAATGAACCTGTTAGTCATTTCCAGGAACTTCAACTGGTCTATTTTGAGGAAGACCATAATTTCTTGCTGGTCCATCCCTGTCGATTGGGAGCACAGTGAGTCCACTCCTACATGCAGCGTCATTTTCAGAAAGTAGAGGGGGGGTCCTGTTCATCCACATGGTACTTGTGCTGTGAGGTACCACAAGAGTCTATCTTATCCCAGTGGGTTTATGAAGCTACGGGGTGAGATCATCAGAGAGTTTGGAGTAAACTGATGACACCCAGCTCTATTTCTCACTGCCATATGAGTCAGGAGAGGGTGTGCAAATGATGAATTGATGTCTGGATTTTGTAATGATCAAGGGCCAATAAAATCTAGTTGAATCTTGACACGATGGATGCACTGTGGGTAAGTGGTCCTTTTGTCTGGGAAATAGTTGTACAGCCACTTCTAGATGGGATTTCATCTCTCCCAAAAGGATATGTAGCTTGGGTGTAACTCTTTGATCCAGCATTGTCTCTTGAGGTGTGGCTACAGTGATCCATGTACTAGTAAGCTCCCAGTTGGATTACTGTAATGCAGTGCACATACATGGGATTGCCCTTAAAGAGAAGCCAGAAGCTGCAACTAGTGCAGAATGTGGTGACCAGAATTTTAATTGGCACAGCCAATTGGAATCATATTACCCCTATTCTAAAAGAGCTACACTGGTTATGCATTCACTTCATATCTCCAGTGTTCTATATTCTGCAGCTTTCCCAGATGCCTGCACTTGCTGAAATCCCCATGGCATCCTCAGCTAGGCTTTCCTGTAAGAACAGGATGGTGAGGAGGCTGCCCTCTGTTTGACTGACAAGTATTCAGTGTTGTTTTGTCTTATTTTCAGTTTTAGATAAATTAGTGTTGGAATACTTTTTTTAAAGTGTTAAAGGAAGGACTTTCTTTAAAAACAAAACCAGCAAGCCCACCAAGTTCAGGTGCTCGGAGGTCAGCCTCCCCAGCTTCTCATGCATCAATTAACACTCACGGGAAGACATCATTTTCAGTAATTTTCAAATCAGGAAACACAGGCAGCAGGGCAAGCCACAGAATTGTTTAATGGAAAGGAAACACACATACCATTCTCGGCCACCTCACAATAAGAAGCACAACCCCATATCCCCACCAAAATTCTAGAGAAATTTTCAAGTATCCTGAGAATTATGCAGAAAAAATGGAAGCCTCTTTCACAGAAGAGAATGTTTCAGCAATTGGAGGCACTAGTTTTGGCACAGCACTAGTAAGCAACAAGGGAGAGAACCTTCCCTATGGTGATGTCATGACTGGGGAATGCCCTCCCCATAGAGGTATGACTGGTGTTGACACTGCTTTTGGCAACAGAAAGAAAGCTTTTTATTTGGCCAGGCATTTTCGGCGTTCAACAAGCCTTCTAAGTGGAGTTCTTTATCCCACTTGGTAGCTGTATTGGACCTGAACTGACTTTATATATGTGCTGTTGTTATTTTAATCTCTCTCTCTCTCTCTCTCTCTCTCTCTCTCTGTGTGTGTGTGTGTGTGTGAGAGAGAGAGAGAGAGAGAGAGAGAGAGAGAGTGAGCGCAGAGATTTTACTTATGTGAGAAAATGATATATACACATATATATATACACATATATGTGCAATAATAAGCTTAAAACCAATGATGACAAACAAACCAATTAAAAGAATGAATACAACACAATCTTGCCGCCCTGGGCTCCTGCTGGGAGGAAGGGTGGGATATAAATCAAATAATAATTAAATAAATAAAACCTAACAGATCAGCAGAAATAAAGGCAGGTCTTGCAAGACCTGCCACATGAAAAGAAGCCATTGATACCTAAAGCCCTTCAGATTAAGGGCCAAAAACCTCTCTGTGTGTGTAGTTTATATTTTGTATAAAACATATACGACACAATTGTTTATTTTTCTGGATGCAATTGTCTTAACTTCGGGAGGAAGGGTATGATATAAATTCAGTAAGTAAATAAATAAAGTAATCAATAATATATGTAACTGTTTTTGTATGTTATTATATCATCAGTCACTTCAGGATGCCTCATGGGAAGAGAGTCATAAATGAAATAAATAAATAATCATAAGCATTGGTTATCCTGTTGGCATGCTCTATTGTTTTAACTGCTCTTTTAAACTGTTTTTATTGATTGCAGTTCTGTAGTGTTGAGGTGTTACATTTTAATATAACTATTGTATACTACCCTGGTATCCAGAAGGATGAAGGGCAGTTTTTAAAAATATTTCAACAAATGATTTTTAAATAAATAAAGTTACTGGTTTTGGCTTGGCTTCCTGCTCTCACTCCTGGCTACCAAATCCCAGGCTATGTCTTCTAGCTCCTGTTTGACTACCGTTAGTGCCCATAGGTCAGCCACAACATACGGGAATATTCCCCTCTATCATGTCTGGTCCAGCTTATTTTTTACCTTTCCCAAGCCCAGCTGCCAACAACCAAAGATAACAAGCAGAGGGTGGGGAAATGAATGATGTTTTAACATTAGGACATTAGGGAATAGGAGGATGGGCTAGGCACACAGCTTCCACTTTGGGTAACAGCTCCATGGTTATCCTGCTATCTAGTATGGCCCTAAGAACCTGCCTTACTGAGTCAGTCCTCAGATCTTAGGAAGCTGCTTCATACCAGGCCAGGCATTTTGTCCAACTAGTTTGGTACTGGCAAGGCTCTCCAAGGTGTCAGGCAAAGATCTTTCACATCACCTCCTACTTTGTCATTTTATTAAACTGCAAAGGCCAGATCTGAGACTGGAACTTTCTGCAAGCAAAGCATGCGCTCAGCCACTGAGCTGTGGTCCCTTGCATTCATCCCTCTAGCACAGTAGTCTTTGCTGAAACTGAAAGTGTCTCTTTAGGGTCTCTCAAACAATTTTTCTGCACTCTGCTACTTAGATCCTTGAACATCATGGACTGAACCTGTAGGCTGTGGCTCCTGCTTAGCTATGGCTCGAGGAACCTGGTGTACTTTGACTTTAAAATAAACTTTTAATCAAGTCCCTCACTAAAGCAAGCTTAGCACTCATGGAATAAAAGGACAGGCCCTCTTTAGATCAGTAACTTGTTAAATAGGAGGAAAGCAGAGAGCAGGACGAAACTGAGTGTTTTCACCACAGAAGGCTGTAAGAAGTCCCCCAAAGATATGTATCAGGACTGGTGGTTTTAAACTTGTTCATAAGTGGTTTGGAGTTAGAGATGACCGGTGAGGTGGCCAGATTGGCTGATGACACAACATTGTTCAGGGATGATAAAAACAAAACGGGACTGAGAAGAGCTTCAAAAGCAAGGAAAGCCAGCAAGGTGCTCTCCACATTTTTTCTACTACAATTATTAACATCCCTGATGACTAGCAATGCTGGTTGGGGCTGATGGGAGTTGTAGCCCAAACCTTCTGGAGGGTACCATGCTGGCTACCGCTGTCCGAAAGAATCTCTCCAAACTGAGCAAACAGGTTTCAAAATGGCAAATGCAGTTCAACGTGAGGAGGTATACCTTGGGACAACAAATCCTAAGTTCACATGTGCGGACTGCATACAAAAATGTGTTTATTATGAGAAAGTCACACCAAAATGACACATTTTTATAGGGATTTATTTTTAAAAAAATGCAAATTGCTTCAGAAATGTGAAGAACTGGAGATTAAAAGTACTTAAGATGGAAAAAGGGAGAAACTGAGGGAAGCTTTGCATGCAGAAGGGCTCGTGTTCAATCCCTGACATCTCCAGTTAAAGACGTCAGGAGCAAGTAATCGGAAAGACCACTGCCAGAGACCCAGGGAGCTGGTGAACGGCTGCCAGATGATTTGTCAGCTTTTCTTTTAACATCTGGAAATGTCCCTTTTTATATGAAAACTGAAGAACTTCATTAGCCAAAGTACCCATAGATTAGGTTTTTATAACATTCTGTGTTGGAATATGTAAGGTTAAGTTTACTGTTTGTGCCTTCTGATGAGAAAGGGAATGACCTCAGAAGGATCCTGTCACTGCAAGCAGATATACCACTGAAGTCAGCAAGTCATTTGAAATTAACATTTGAATCAGGTTAAAGTGCTAGTGACATTTTAACTATTTAATGCTTCAGTTGTAAAGCCCATGTCATTGGAAGGAAAGTCCAGCTCACACTTTGGATCCTAATATATGTCCACTGGAGTGAGCTCCAGTTAAGCCTTTATGAAGATGCACCTGTTTACACATGCATTACCTTGATCTCTCACCCTGAGGCTCCTGTTTTAATTGCTGTGTTGTTTTAATGCAGATGTGGCCTCCCAGATGTTGTGGGACTACAACTCCCTTCATTATCATCCCTGACCATCGACCATGCAGACTGGGGCTGATGAGAGCTGGAGTTCAATATTATCTGGAGGACCACAAGTTCCTCCTGTTTTAACGGATTGTTTTACTGTGTATTGTAATTATAGATGTTTATATGTTAATATCTGTGTAACTTTTTTATACTTTTTAAACTACTTGGAAACCACTTTTTGGCATAATAATAATAATAATAATAATACCCACCACACCTTTTTTGTGACAGGCAGATGTTACATATAGGGCCTATTTGCTTATGCATTTGCCTATGGCTATACCACCTGAAAGCACCTAATCTCATCTGATCTCAGACGTTTATGCATTTATATGCATAGCCCTTTCACTGGATCTCACTGAAGGCACCATATATGGTAACAGAGGGCTTGCCTCTATGCTCTGCTTCACTGTTCACTTCAACCTTGGGTCTCCAGATGTTGTTGGACTACAATTCCCATCATCCCTGACCACTGGCTAAGCTGGCTGGGGATGATGGGGGTTGGAGCCATAGAATCATAGAATAGTAGAGTTGGAAGGGGCCTATAAGGCCATCAAGTCCAACCCCCTGTGCAATGCAGGAATCCAAATCAAAGCATTCCCGACACATGGCTGTCCAGCTGCCTCTTGAATGCCTCCAGTGTCAGAGAGCCCACTACCTTTCTAGCTAATTGGTTCCATTGTCATGGCTCTAATAGTTAGGAAGTTTTTCCTGATGTCCAGTCAAAATCTGGCTTCCGCAACTTGAGCCCATTATTCTGTGTCCTGCACTCTGGGATGATCGAAGAGAGATCCCGGCCCTCCTTTGTGTGATAACCTTTAATGTACTTGAAGAGTGCTATCATATCTCCCCTCAGTCTGCTCTTTTCCAGGCTAAACATGCCCAGTTCTTTCAGTCTCTCCTCATAGGACTTTGTTTCCAGTCCCCTGATCATCCTTGTTGCCCTCCTCTGAACCTGTTCCAGTTTGTCTGCATCCTTCTTGAAGTGCGGAGACCAGAACTGGATGCAGTACTCAAGATGAGGCCTAACCAGCGCTGAATAGAGGGGAACTAGTACTTCACATGATTTGGAAACTATACTTCTGTTAATGCAGCCTAATATAGCATTTGCCTTTTTTGCAGCCACATTGCACTGTTGGCTCATATTCAGCTTGTGTTCAACGACAATTCCAAGATCCTTCTCACATGTCGTATGAGCCAAGTATTCCCCATCTTATAATTGTGCATTTGGTTTCTTTTTCCTAAGTGTAGAACTTTGCATTTCTCCCTGTTGAATTTCATTCTGTTGTTTTCAGCCCAGTGCTCCAGCTTATCAAGGTCCCTTTGAATTTTGTTTCTGGCTTCCATGGTATTAGTTGTGCCCCCCAATTTTGTATCATCTGCAAATTTGATAAGCGTGCTCTCTACCTCCTCATTCAAGTCATTAATGGAGCAAGCCCTGTGGTACCCCACTCGTTTCTTCTGCCCAGTTTGAGAAGGAACCATTGATATGCACTCTTTGAGTACGATTCTGGAGCCAACTGTGGATCCACCTGATAGTTGTTCCATCCAGCCCACATTTAGCTAGCTTTCTAATCAGAATATCATGGGGCACTTTGTCCAAAGCTTTGCTGAAGTCGAGATATATTGTGTCCATAGCATTCCCACAGTTTACCAGGGCGGTTACCCGATCAAAAAATGAGATAAGATTAGTTTGGCAGGATTTGTTCTTCATAAATCCATGTTGGCTCCTAGTAGTCACTGCATTGTTTTCAAGGTGCTTACAGATTGATTGCTTTATAATCTGCTCTAGAGTTTTTCCAGGGATTGATGTTAGGCTGACTGGTCTGTTGTTCCCCAGTTCCTCCTTTTTGCCCTTTTTGAAGATAGGGACAACATTAGCTCTCCTCCAGTAATCCGGCACTTCACTAGCTCTCCACGATTTCGCAAAGATAATAAACAGCGGTTCTGAGAGTTCTTCAGCCTGTTCCTTCAATACTCCAGGATACAGTTTATCGGGCCCTGCCGATTTGAACTCGTTCAAAGTGAGTAGGTATTCCTTGACTGTTTGTCTATCAATCTCAAGCTCCAATCCTGCCCCTTCTACTTTGTGTTTCCCGGGAGGGTCATAGACCCTTTTTTGGGAGAAGACTGAGTCCAACAACATCTAGGAACCCAAGGTTGAAGAACACTATTCCACCAAATGTAGGGCTTCATGTTTTGCAGATTTCAATGAAACAATATCCTTCACAATGTCTGTATATCATACATATTGCTCCTTTGCACTTCACAGGTTCTCAATTTTTGATCAAATGTTTGTATCAAACCATAACAGATATGCTGCAAAGCTTGCTGAGCAGGCTCAGATAAAAAATCCAGGGCTCATTAAGCTTGCCTCAAAGATAAGATAAGGTTTAGGGCACACCCTGAAATTCTTCTCAGGTTCAGATTAAAATCTAACTCAGAGAAGAACCCCCGACTTCTCTTCCACCATTCCCATCTGTCCTTCCAATCCTAAAACAGCCTCCCCATGTCCTGATTCCCTACAACTCCCCCCTTAAAGTCTTACTAGGTAATGTGGGAAGCAATGATGATGTACTGGGAAAGGAGAAGAAGCAGGTCTGTCCTTTTCCCCTCTCCCTCACTGTTGTAGTACATCCACCAAGGGCCATGGAGGCTTTTTTCTTGGTCCATTGCATAGCAGTGCAGCGGAAAGGGGGAAAGGAAGAGACCTTCCTCTTTCCCTTTGCCCACATGCCATGACTGTTCTTGCTGTTGCCAGGTGAGTCAGGGGAAGAAGATTGTATTTGGAAGATTTGGGAGGGGGGGTGGAAAGTGTTTTGGGGTTCAGGGAGAGATGACTGCAAGGGTGGGAGGATTTCTGAACAGCAATTTGGTTCAGAAAATGAGTCAATTTATTTTGATTTTTTTAAAAACAAAACTCAGCTCATTTCCAATCCAAGGTAAGCAGAAGTGAGCTCACCTTTCTCTCTGACACCATGTTCTCCGATATATAAATAGTGAAGTTTAGCTATTGAATACACATAGCACCCTGTACATGTTATGTTGCTATCTGTAACATAAAAATATAAAATTATTATAACATATAGTATGATAAAAGACAGAGGATCAGGTTGCAGTGTGCTGATAGAGCCAATTGATTTATAGGATGGACTGGATATATGGAATCTGTTTGTTTAGTGTCTAATTGTTTGTTTTGTACTGAAAATAAATAAAAGCTGTGATAATCTTTGTTGATGGTTGTTGTTTTTCTCTACCAGGACTTACAGGAAGAAACAGAATAAGCTATATATATTTTTCACCCTCCCTTTTTCATGTGCATTGACATATGTTCCCGTACAGCAAGTAGCCCTGTCTT
The DNA here is from genome assembly GCF_030035675.1 of Rhineura floridana. Classification (NCBI taxonomy): domain Eukaryota; kingdom Metazoa; phylum Chordata; class Lepidosauria; order Squamata; family Rhineuridae; genus Rhineura; species Rhineura floridana. Next base: position 92,439,914 of record NC_084483.1, on the reverse strand, counting down.
GAGCATATGCTGACACAAATGATGGCTGATAAGCGCAATGATAGGATTAAGCTGCTCAGGCACTCGCAATAACTCATTATCGCAAGGCCAGCTGCCATATCAGTTTTATTAACCCACTAAATCACTTTTAATAAATAAGATAATGCCTTTCAGAAATGGCGGAGGGAAGCTCAGATTGAGCATTGATCAAAGTCTACAAAGAAATTAAACGGTAACTTGAGCTCAAACAGCCCATGGCATGTGTACTCCATGATACATACACATGTCATCTCTCAACAGGAGATGCAGCTGCACCGCAGACCTTGGCCCTGATCCAGAGAAAGCTAGTTGTGTGGCTACATCCTGTGATTTAATTTAGGCACAACTAATTTATTTGTCACATTGGTTTCAGTAGGGTTTATGTATAGCCAACATTCTCTGCACAGGGACCATTTTTTAAAATGGTTTCTAGTTTCTAAGTTAATTGCTATGGAATTTCACAGGCAGCAGGATGTGGAAGAACCTCTTCTTCCTTGGCTTTCCATCACTCTTGCTGCTCCACTACACTTAAGCTGCAGGAATACAATCACTGAAAGCAGATTTAAAGCACATTTCCAATCCCCCCTACCCCAGGATCCTAGGAACTGTCGCTTGGTAAGCGTGCTAAGAATCGTAGCTCCGTTAGGGGTAAACTACAATTCCCAGGATTTTTTCAGGGGAGATGTGGTTTAAATGTATGGTGTGTATTAGGGATGGAAAGAGCTGTTAATTTCTGTTCTCTGAGTTTCTCCTTTTTCCAGTCCTAAATTCAGTTCTCCACAATTCTGAAGCAATGTGTGATTTTTTAAAAAAATCTTTGTGAAAATTCTCCAATAAGAATTTCTCCTGATAAACACATTTTTCAGTTTTCACTCGTGTACACGTTTTTGCAAGCAATTTCTCATTATGTAATGCATTTTGCAGGTTGTTTTCACTCATACATTCATTTCTATGCACACTTTCCCCCAACATATGAGTTTTTGTAAACGTTGTTTGGTTGGCAATCTGCATTTCAAAATCTGAATAAGTGGGAATTTCAAAGAATGGCTGTGTTTTAGTTTTCATATTGTTTTGGAAAGTGCAGATTTGATAGATTCACCTTTAAATGCAAACTGAATCAAAAGTTTCTTATCCATCCCTAGTGTGTATGCAGCCTTACTCTGTCCTCTTCCCTCTCACTCTGCATTCCCTCCCTCTCCCTCTTGTTCACAAAGCACTTTCTTTATTCAGCATTTTCACCAAACATTAGATTAAATGAGGTGTTAATCTGGTCAAAGCTGAGCCTGTATTGGGCCTGTATATGGCCCACATATGGCAGGCAGGTTAAAACTGGATGCATAGATTAGAGCCATGCTGAAGCCATGATGAGCCAACATGGATGGCCAGGCCTGGCACCAGCAGGTGGCCAGGTTGGGCCCTGGCTGAGGACCCCTGACACTGAGAGAGGCCCCTGGCACTGTGAGGGGCTTCTGCTGCTGGGACTGGGCAGGTGTAGCTCTTGCTCTGTGATCTGCGCTAGCATTGGGTCGTGGAGTGTGTGCCCTGTGACCCAATGCTGGAATGGATTGTGGAGTGGGCAACGCTGCCAAGGAAACACGCCCCGCTGTCGATGTAGGCTGAAGGCATATGAGGCCAGCACCCTGCTGAAGCTAAGCAGGGTCAGGTCTGGTCAGTGCCTGGATGGGAGACTACCTGGGTACCATATTAAGCCACCTTGGGTTTTTAGCATGAAAAGAAAGGCGGGGTATAAATGGAAATAAATAAATAAATAGGCTGGCCACGCAACTTCCTGTGGTGCTGTGTCGCTGAGTCACCACTCTGCATGCACGTACTTGCCATCACCCGAGACGGTGGCGGAAATCCCATTAATCTCATCTGGTCTCAGACATGTGTATTTATAAAAATTGATTCTGGAGAACATTGATCTGGCCAGTAGTGAGATCCATGTATTATTATTTCAAAAACCTTCCCTGGGGCTGCTTAAGAAAGACCTGAGAGAAGGCAGAAGCAAGGAAACGGAAGCCAGGAAGCTTGTGGCCCAGCTACTGAAAAGGCCATCAATCAGGCTGAGGAGACTGTGTGGCTCCAGATGTTATACCCATTCATTTGTTTTAGTATTTTAAAATTGTAAATCGCTTTGGCAAAAAGGCAGCATATAAGCAAAATAAATGAAAAACTACAGTTTCAGGAGGTGTGGGGGTGTTTCTTGCAAAACCACTACAAAACCTGGGAACGCTGTTCCCGCTTTTAGTGGGGGTGGATTTGCTTCTACCTCCCCCCCAATCATTAGGAAGACAAGAGGTGGTTTGGTCCTGGGGGAGGGGAGTGGATCATGTAGCCATTGCTGGCCAATCAGGGTTGGGTGGGAGCCCTGCTTAAAAGCCGGCTCTGCACCCAGTTTTCTCCTCTTTGCTCTTTGGCGGCACCCACCCTCCCACCCTTTCTGTATGGGCTTGTCCAGTCACTATAGAGGCTGAGTAGGAACTTGGGGGGGGGATTTGGGTTTGGCATCCCTCTTGTTTTGCCTACTCCATACTGCAGGGCTTAATTCATTTGGCTTTGGGAGTGGTGGTGTTGCGCACAGGTTGGTGTGGAGTCTGGGTAGGTGAACAGGTTGGGGCTTAAATTAGGTATACTGAGGCATTTCAGGGACAGGGGCACCCTCCAGGGATCTTCCAGGGCTTCACGTCTCAGGGCAAACTGGGGGCTGCCCTTGGTGGACCTACTTGCACATTTTGGGTGAATGCCAGTAGAGCAGGGCCTGGGTGCGTGGGTGGGGTGCACACCCTAGGCTCGCTTAACAAGGAGGGGGTTAATTCCTCTTCATCCTTGGTTAGGGAGCCATAGCCTATTGCTGCTAACATGCCCAGGGGTTGAGGAGGGTGTTCCCCCAGAGATGGAGTTAAGTTCACCTGCCCTGACAGTTGGATTTTGGCTAAATTCAGTTAATTTGATGGGATTGGAATGCAGGTTCTTCAAAAACATGTTATATTTCAATAAAATATAACATCAACTCATTTCTGTGTCTTGAGTATTCCTTGGGTGTGGGAGCAAATGAACAGTGCAAATCGGTGCTTACCATGCCTGGACCATCTCTACAGAGGTCCAAAAGCAAGTTAAGCAGGAACAGGCCTGTACCCAAATGGTTTCCTTTATCCACCGGCAGAAACATGACATGCTACAGTATGTTTCCCTTTCATTTCATTGAGCTTCATTCTATGATTGCTTCCTCCAGCAACAGGAAGAATCCAACTCCTGTGCCAATATTACTCCAACACAACCTCTCCTCCTGTCCTCCTTGTCACAAGTCAAGACACGATGTCCTCTCAACACAGTAGGGGTGCTGGTGGTAGCATGTGAACCCACAGCCACCATTACGAGATCACTGTCATTCAATGCAGAAATAAGTAAAGACAGGGGATGACAGGGAGGCAGAATAAAGGAGAAAATCCATGTGCCGAGCACTTATGAACCATCCTAGTAGCATTATTACGTACTTCCACACTAGCCATTCAGTCTGGAATGGATATCTTTCATTCACCTTTTCCCCAGAGAATCCAGATGGCATCATTACAAATGGACACATAATGAGAAGACCTGATTCACTAGACAAGACGACAATGCTGGGAAAAACAGAAGGGAGTAGAAAAAGAGGAAGGCCAAACTTTAAGAGATGGATTGATTCCATAAAGGAAGCCACAGACCTGAACTTACAAGATCTGAACAGGGTGGCTCATGACAGATGCTCTGGAGGTTGCTGATTCATAGGGTCACCATAAGTCATAATTGACTTGAAGGCACATAACAAAAAACATCCCAGCATTTTCCATGTTGAAGTTCTAGTTTCTTTTTTTCTTCAGATCTAATGAGTGAATTTTTCAAATTTTAAAATAGATTTGCTGCACCAACCTGTCAAGTATGGACTGGTCAAGTGCAACTGAAGCTTTGGGGGGCTACTGACCTTTTAATTCATAGCTTTCCCCTTGTTGGTTGGCTCCAGATTTGTTGTACCCTTTGTAGTGTGATCCCTCTTCCTTGACAATCACTCCCAATTCTGCAATTGGGTAGGAGGCTTTTTTCAAGCCTGGGAGGGCACTTCGTGAGAGTACAGCTGGGGGGGGGGAGGGTTAATCCTGCTCTCCCTAATTATAATCCCCATGAACATCGCTTCTCTCTCTGGCAATTAGCCTTGGAAACCCCCCTAAAATTCTAAAACCTAACATACTTTTTTCAAGCCTGATTGCTATGGGAAAGAAAACGAGGGTCTCTCTCTGTGTGTGTGGCACCTTTGGCCCTGCCTGCTTTCAACATACCCACTTGTGTCTGGGCCCCACCCATCGCTGTCACGCTGGCCCTGAAAGAGTGTATGGCTGAAACAGGTCACCCTGTTCTGAATATTTTTTTTTAGTTCATCACATACAAGAATTCCAATGGTCTGATTCAAGTTCTTACAGCATAATATAGACATGTACAGATTAAGAAATCACAACTCCTAAGAACTAGATGTGGAATATGCCTTACTTTGAATGGCCTCTTGTGCCCAGCCGCCTTGTGGTGAGAAGAGGAAATTTCTGACGAATAGTCTAGAGTGAAATGCCAAATATTAAATATCTAGAACCAGTAAGTTCAAAAAGCAATATCAACCAAAGGACAAACCTTTATATCTACACAATTTTAATAACTGTACACATGAGGGAACCTTACTGTATTATTACTAGTATCTTGAGTATAAAGAGATGTCTAGTTATCTGGATTCTCCCTAGGCACCTTCATAGCCCTTTTACAGATTTCACACGAGGGGGTTCATACAACCCACACACATATTGAAAGAATTTAAGGAGGGGAGTCACAGGGCCACCCAGCCTAGCCCCACCCCATCACTCACACAGTGGCCACACACCCCTCCTATTGGGGGCATGCTGGAGGGTGTTCTAAATTTACTCACTTTCCCAATGCCTCTCCCAATAGTCAGTCATCATTCTGTGGTCCTTCAGTATGCTCGGTCCTCTTTGAGCTGCTTGTTGAATAGGTTTCCCCACCCAACTACCTCTTTTTCCTTTTTTCCTTTTTCTTTTTTTAAAAAATACTTCTGTAAAACCTTGGAGCTCCAAATCTAGTGATACCTCCTTCTTGTGCATGGAGAGTGCTTTTTGGCTACACAATCATCCATACTCAATTTGGTCTTTATATATAGAATACCTCCGAGGCTGCTCAAACAAGTGGGGTCATACGTGTAGCGTTAAAAAGGCAAAAACAGTGAACTGTTACAATTCACATTGTCTGCTTGGCCTCCCAGATGTCTGTATCACACATCACTTCTTCCACCCTCTACTTTCCTGGGCTTTTACTGGGAGGAAGGGTGGGATATAAATCTAACAAATAAATACATAAAATAATACTTTCATAAAGCTCATAAAAACAGAGTATTTTTTGTTAACTGCTTAGTTGTTTTCTGTTGAGTAGTTGGTATATAATTTTTTAAAATAAATAAGACTGGGTCCTTCAATATTAGAAACAGAACATATAATCCATAACCATGCCTCCTTTCTTCTCCAAGAACTGAAAGTGAGGACACACCTCTTCACCTTGGCTTTTGACACTGGAGATGTATATTTTTGGACCTTCTCTAGTTGTAAGTGTAATTGGTTTTAAACTGCTTTAAAAATGTATTTTATATTGTTGTGACCCACCCTGGGACCTACTGGTAAAGGCAGGTAATAACAATAATAGCAACAACAACAACAACAAACAACTTCATAGGCTGTACCCCTGCAACTGCACAATACTTTGGGGGATAAGAAGGATGGGAGATCAGGCATTTGGACCAGGGTTGCAATGATAAAAGATGGCTGGTTTGCAATAACAGGACATATCTGCATTCCAAGTGTATCTTAATTTTATGCCAGTTTAACTGTTGTAGCTTCCCCAAAAGAATCCTAGAAATTGCAGGATACTCTGTTGGAGAACCCTGACTTCTATCACAGAACTATAGTTCCCAGGGAGAAAAGGAATGGCTATCAATCCAGTTTAAAGTTTTGGTACCGATGCACCCAGAGACTCCAGGGGTATTTTCACACGTGATTTTTGAATTGTTACCTTCATCAACCTGATGACCTCCAGATATTTTGGAATACTACTCCCATCAGCCCCAGCCAATGTTGAGATGGGAGCTGCAGTTCAAAACATCTGGAGGGCAGCAGGTTGGCAAAGACTGTGTTATTGTTTAGCTTTTTTTTAAAAAAAATCCCACATTATGAAACTTGAATGTAAAACCTACTTGGCTTAACATTCATATTTGATTTAATAATATTTGCCTTCTTCCACTTTCTATGCCACGTGAACAAGGGATCGAACAACACTGCACACACAGCACAAGAAAAGTCCAATGGTAGTTTTAGCATCTTGTGTGAAACTGCCCTGGAAGCATCAGCAACACCATTACACCATATGAATAGCAGCTGAGCTGTTATTCGCGTGGGTACAGTTTTAAAACAAAGTTGAAACCATATTTCAATGTTGATTGAGATAAGGGACTCCGAAATCGAAGGATGTGTTGATCCCAGTAGTGTAGTGGCAAATTCAGAAGTGCAGGGTCCCTTCATGATAATCACAGCCACGCTCCCCCTTCTAAATTATACAACTTTCTAAGATTATAGAGTAATCTGGCCAGGCCCGAATACTGCTTTCCGCTTCTCTTTTACTGGCATCATTTGACTGTCCTTTCTCACTGTCAAGACATAATACTTTAATTCCTGAATTCAGTGTCTACACATTTATCTCCTGCTGCTACCAAACTGCTTGATGATGTAGGTGGGGTGCTATCATCAGGATTCACTGTCTCTTCTGCAATTACAGAATTCTCACTCTCCACAACTTGGCTTTTGAAGTAGGAACTAATAGGAACTCCTTTCAATCTGATTGGCTCCAGTCAGCAGGAAACAACAAGGAAGCAAGTTAGAAGACTCTTTTCATTGGCTAACATGCTCCACTTTTGTGCTGATTGGATCACAGGATGCTGGAGACATAGGGACCTTGCTGGGACCTGGCTCCCAAAAGAGTAAGGGGTTTAAGGCCCTCCCAAGACCCTGAACAACTACACCTCTGGATGATTCTGGGTTTTTTTTAATTCAGTAGTATTGCTAATCTTGTTTTGAAAGCCACTCCTTGGAATTGACTTCTGAAACAAAGCAACTGAGGGTGAGATGAGCTGACAAAAGTCCCTGCCTCTATTTTTAGACATCACAACCCAGCAGCCAACAGCAGAGCAAATGCTCTGGAGCCAGAAAGCCCAGCATCTAACAGAAAAAGATAACCCCATTGTTACCAAAGTTTGGAAGAGGAAATAATACAGTTGGGGGGGAAATATTTAAGGTTAATTCACTCTTCTTGGTACTGAAGTCATTTAATATCATAGGGAGATGCGGACCCCCAAATTTCATTAAACTAATGTGTTTCAGCTCCTCAAGGCAATTGGGAGAGATCATGGGTGTTTTCAAAAGCTGAGCTCGGGAGCTTTCTTGGTATTTAGTTTCACCAGTTCCTAGCAGTTTGGATTTAATTTGGAAAGCCCACCTCTCACTTTGATTAAACGATTTCAGCATTAAAGCATGGGTGGATGTTGTCAATTTGGGGGGTGGGGAGGAAAGATCTACAAGCAACCTTATCCTTCTCAGACTCTTTCATTAACTGCACCCTGTTCTCACAGTAATTATTACAAAAGTTCCATTCCTTTCAACTTTGCTGACTTCACCACTCCCTAAGGTAAAAGATGCATTCTATCCTTCCTGTTTCAAATCTCCAGCTTTTACTACTGTTCCCTCTCCATTCCATGTTACAGAACAAAAGAAAACAAAAAGAGCCTTGAGCATAACCCACTTGTGCTTGGATTTAAAATAACCTTTCAGTTGAAACCATTAGCTTTATTCAGCTCTGTTTTCAAGGAAGAATGCAGAGATTCAAGCTGTATGGTTCTTGAGGAAAATGTAATAAATGATCTTGTTTATTAAAAAAGAAAATAACATTAAAACAGGTGGATCAAATGCATTCTTTACCTTCCCAAATGTGGCAGCACAGGCAGGTTCAAGTTTTTCCTTCCTGCAGAAGTCCAGGTAATGTGCATAAAGGATGCACCTTGGCAAACAAACCCCCTCACATACAATGTAATTCTCTTCCAGCCTGCAGATGAAAAATGAGCCAATAACAGAAAGTGCTGTGTCCTATACTTAATCTTAGTTTCTTCACCTATTTTAATTACTGCCCCATTCACAATTTGAAATAAGGTCCTGGACCTTTGTACTGTGTTAATACCTCCACCACTTTCTTCCAATCATTCCTCAGTGCTCAATATCCATGGTTGTGGTCCTAAGAATCCTTATATAGAAATAAGTCCCATTGGAATTGGTGGCACTTATCTTTTTCTTTATTCAGTTTCTATGCCATTCTGTCCTGTGGGCTCAGGGTGTCTTACAGCAGCTTTTCCTAAATGTCAATAGTCCTGCTCCCCACTAGATCACCACGTGCACACATAACACTAAGCCAAACCATGGCTTAGCAAGAATGCAAAAATGTGCTGGCTCCCAGGAAAGCAATCAGAGCTGCTTTGCTGTCCTTTTAGCTCAGTGCAGCAGGCAGCTCACCCAAACTTTGGCTTAATGTGTCATCCTGATTGGTTTGTTCTTGGCTACAGATCATGGTTAAGGAGGAAAGAACATCACTGCAATCCCACATTCTGACAAAATGGTAACCTGAAAGGACTTGGAAGGAGTAAAGTGAGTGCAAGCTCCTTTCCAGGAGCCAGCAGGTTCACATGGTTCCAGTAAGCCATAGTTTGGTTTACCAGGACATGCAAACCAGGCCAGTCTAAGGAAAAGTGGACAAATGAAATGAAGAAACATGACATTGCAAGCATAAAATATATTTTAAAAATCACGCCAAAGCATCTATAGCACAGCATAAATAACCAATCCAAAAAAGCCATCCCAAAGTTTGTAGGCAGCCATCCCTGCTTGCTAAAGAGGTGCTGCAACGTTAAGTGGGATGGGTGATGGCTTATGTAGAGCTCTGCCCAGGAAGTAGATGGATTTTATTTTCACCAAATAGTGGTGCCAGAGCTGGTCCAGCATCCACATTTTCCTCCAACAGCTCCCATTGCTGAAAGCAGAGTAATTGAGGACCAAACTAAATAAGATGGGGTCTCCCAAGTTTTTTAAAAGTGAAAAGAATTAAGAGTAATCCCCACATTGGATTGAGGTTATAGCGTTTAGGAAGGAAAGGCTCTTCCTTTCCCCTTTGCCATTTTCCTGATCTAAATTGCTCCCTGAAACTGCTATGTGCCTTCCAGGAGGAAACATACAGAAACATATGTGCAGGAAAACAGCCCATGTTGTGTGCACACTATTCCTTGTATGTGCATCGAGTTCCATACAAATTAGGGTCATGTGTTTAGCTTCAGGGTGCCATTCTTCAACCTTTCCAAGCTGGTTTCCTAATCAGAATATAAGCATATGCTGTTCCTACAGTTGTATGTATATGTAGTTTTGCAGAATTTATTTCATGAAAGTGTGAACTATAGCTCAGTTTTGTTTAAAGGTCTGATTTCAAAATGTCTAACAGCTTAAAGACCTAGAGGGTCACTCTGCTGATGAGTCAGCACCTCAACTTCTGTTTCCTGAAGTGGCCTGCCATCAACTTGGGATGAGTGTGTGTGTCATACTTGCCACTTTGTCACACATCTTTTGCCTTCAGGTTAGCAGTTATTATTATTATTATTATTTATTACATTTATATACCACTCCATAGCCGAAGCACTCTGGGTGGTTTACAACAGTTGGAGGGAGGAAGATGGTATCTCTCAATGGGCTACAGTCGGCCCAGCAGTAACTAGCTGTTTATGCCTAGCGCATAGCAGTCAACATCTACTTACATGTTGATACCTCCAAATTCACAGGATGATAATTTAAAAAACATCCTTTCACAAATATATGTCCTAGTTACACACATCCACATGATAGGAGATTAATGCTGAAAATTCAGGGGCAATTATATTAGATTGTATTCTACTAAGTTCTACTTAGAGAAGACCCACTGAAATTAGTGAAGCTAAGTTAATTGTATCTATTAACTTTAATGGGTCTACTCTGAGTAGGACTAACATGTAATACCATCCATTGTATGAAATTGTATTGGATTTTACTGAAGGTAACAGGTGCTCAGTTTGGTCTATGACTGTAAATAAAAATCAATCAATCAATCAATCAATCAATCAGGTGCTCAGCTGATAAAAGAATTCTTTCCATCTTCTCTTCCCAGCTTCCTGAGCATCTTGGGATCTTTGCACTTTTACTTTGGTATCATTTTAGATGTTTGAATGAGGCAGCTGAATAAAAGGTCTGGTAAATCAATGTACCTACAACTCATTCCACAAAACCTGTAATCTAGTTAAGAGATATAGTGGCTAAATATTAACAAAATGTATATATTTTGTTTATATATTAGTCTAACTTTTAATCTTGGAATCTCAGTTTTGACTGCTGGTTTGAGTTGGCACAAGGCACATTTTATACAACAGGATGGATATTTTGCTCATGCTTTGAAGTAATTTGCGGGTGATGCTTCCCTCTCTCCCCCCATGAAAATAAAGAAAATGAAATAGCACTGTATAGCACGAGGTAGCCAATGTAGTGGCGTCCAGGTAGTTTGGACTACAACTCCCATTAGCCCCATCCAACATGGCCAATGGGCTAAGATGATGGGAGTTTTAGTCCATAACATGTGGACAGCACCATGCTGGCTACTCCTGGTGTAGCAGGAAAAGGGCACACTAACAGTGTATGCTTCCTCCAAAGCAAGTCCCGCTGGGTTCAATGGATGGTAAGCGTGCATTGGCTGGAAGCCTTAACCTGAACCCTTCAATGGCTAATAAGCTTACCACTGCAAGGTGAGCTGTGTCTGCTTCTTTTTATCCTTCATAATCTGAGTGATCGTTTTCTTCAGCGGCAAGTGTTTGTTCAGAGTTTTTATCTTACTTTCATGAGTCTCTCCATCCTCCTCCTCCGAGGAAAGGGGTTCGCTGCTGAAATGGATTTCTGAGTGCAAGGGGGAAGAAAAAGAAAATACAATGAATCACAGCGAACTCTGGAGAGTTGGGTTGTGTGTCATTTTGTTAGGTTGCTGGAAACTACATAAAATGTAAGGGTTGGGTTACTGGATGGGGGCTTCTCTCTTGATCCAAGCACAGCCACATGGGGTAGATCAGGAGTACGGCAAAAGGCAAAAAGCCACCTCTGTGCCCTCTCCACCCCTTGTACACACATGGTCACAGGACAACATGAACACCACCCCCAGGGCTGCTGTTCTGGCTTGGTTTGCTTTGTTGTTTTAAGGAAACAGTCACTTCACATAGTTTTGCCTTCATATCTTACAAATGTGGGATTAAAAAGGCATGGAAAGATCACTGTTACTATCCTTCTGAACACTGCATTAAAAAAACCTTGACCCAGTTAAAGATTATTCCACCTAAATTGTATGTGTGAGAGAGGAGGAGGTATGTGGGAGACAGGAGAGGGAGAAAGGGAAAAAAAATGTCTGATAGTATACTGAAAACAAAAATATTGCCGTAGCCGGCATAAATTGGTTCAATCTATGCCACTGTTTAAGCTCTTTTATTCATATCTCACAGATGTGGGCAGACTGTTGAATTTTGGTACCCTACTTAAAATGCAAATGTACTGCCTTCAAGTCGATTCCGACTTATGGCGATCCTATGAATAGGGTTTTCATGAGGTTGAGAGGCAGTGACTGGGTTATGTGGGGATTCAAACCCTGGTCTCCCAGGTTGTAGTCCAACACCTTAACCTGCTTACACCAATGGAAATTACTCCAGGAAACGTCAACTGGCTAGTTTTGAATCTGTAGACACTCAGATGAATGAATTCTGTGGTCACTTCCAAAGGAGCAGACTTCAAACACTACACCACGAAAGGACGCCATCAATATATTAGATAGGTAGAGGTGCCTGATGCAAAATTCTGTGTAACTCTGATGTCACTCTAGGAAGTCCTTGTACAACTAGGAAGACCCTGTGTTTGGAAATCAGTCCCACTGAGTTAAGTGGATACGGAAAACTGCAGGATTCCGTAAAACTGAACTGATCCAAACTTTTTTCATCAAATTGGGGGAGGGGGGAAGTTACATATGTGTCACTTTTGCCCTGTAACAAGAAAAACGCCAATTGGCACGGTCGCGTCGCATCTCTCTGTCCTTCTCTCTCTGCCCAGCCAATGAGTTTAACATTGGAGCATCCCATCGGCAGATTTACACCAAAGGACTTCAAGTTGTTGCCGCGACTCACCAGGGCTCAACACCGGCCTCTGTCTGCAGTGCCAAAACTTCAATACAATAGGAATAGATGGGGGGGGGAATCCCCGGAGGTGGTGCAGAGTGCATTTCCCCCCATATTTATAGAGCGCGTTCCCCACACATCAGGCACGAGGAGGAAGGGCTTCTGGATCAGAGGATGCCCCCACCGCCCCTGCAACACTCGGCCCCCGACTAGACAGCCCTCCGTAGGGCAGGGGTTCTCCAAGGCGCCCCAGCTGCGACTTCTAACGGAGCCCGCCTGCTGCTGCCGGGGGCGCCCCCAGGCAGCCTCTGCCCTCTCGCAACAACGGCCGCCGCAGTAGCGGCACGTTCTCCAACCCCCCTGGGGTCGCTCGGCTGAAGCTGCCCCCCTCACCTGCCTTGATCCCCGCGCGGAGCCCCGGCTCCTGGTCCCCGCCTCGCAGTGCGCCTCCTTGTAGCAAGCCGGCCGGGGGCAGCGCCTCCCTCCCGGGCGACGCCTCCAGCAAGCCTTCGGCCAGCAGCTCCGCGTAGCAATCCTCCTCCGGCGGCGGTGGCGGCGGCAGCTGGCCGGGCGCAAAGGCGCCTTCGCCCCTGGCAGGAGCCTTGGGCAGCTTCTCCATCCTCACGGCTCGGCGTCCTCCCCGTCCATGAGACGTCCGGGCCGGAGGACCAGGAGAGGGCGACAGCCACACCCACCCACGCACCCCAGGCTTCAAGGCGGAGATCTGACGGGAGAGGGAAAGAACCGCGATCCGAGGGCAGACTTGTCGGCGGTGAAGGGGTGCGAGATCTGGTTGGTACACGTAAAGCCAAGGGACGGGAGGCTTTTAAAGCGCGCTCCACCCGAGCTCCTTTATTGGGGGGAGGAGGAGATCCATCAAGATCGCCCCCCTTGATCACTGCCTGCCTGGGGACAGAGGAAAGCCCTGCCCACCCATTGTCACTAATTCTGCACCCGCTCCCTACACCAGATTGCCCACCCCCTCTTTTTTCTTTTTCTCCCCTTGGAAGGGTCCCAGGAAGTGCTCTTTGCTCAGCTCCAACCCTCATTTGCACTCCAGGGCTCAGCCCTAGAAGAGGGACAGTTCTAATAAAGATGACTGTTCGTTTGAGCGTGTGCAGAGTGGGGCTCTTACCGGCTGAGTCACCGTAGTAGGTGCCTATCTATCTCGACACTAAAAAGATCAGTCTTCCAAAACACAGGGCACAGTTTACTGGCAGGAGCCAGACAGTTCTCCTTTCAGCAGCGCCCTCCAACGAATGAAAGTGGGTTGTTTACTGGATCTTTGATTTAAAAATGGGGACGGGAGGGGTGGTCCCCAGGTATACTTTATAGCTGATGTTTACTACCAATTCACATTCAGACCCCGCCCCAAAAAATATTGTATAGCCAGCTCAGAATGTACCATTTCAGTCTGCTGCTTGGGGGGTTGATTTGGTAGACTGTCCCCCAATATTAACAACAGCAACACCCATACCCCCCTTCCTGTGAAAATCTAACTAGTGCTAGACTTTCATATGCGTGTGTGGACATTTTTTAAACGAGGTAACATTCAAACATGCAGCTCTTCGCCGTCAGTCTGTGAAGCTGTACAGCCCAGACAGGATGAATAAATCCCTGCCATTGTGCACTCCCAGGAGAGGGCAGGTGCACCAAGCTGGATGGTATGCAGAGAAGAGGCAGGCTCAGGTGCAAACGATCAATTTCACACAGACTTTAGGAGAAGGCAATAAAAACCAACAAGGTCATTAGCGAGCCCAGGAGGCTTTGCATCCTGACTCCACATATTACGTTAGGTAGACACTGAGGTTCTGATAACAAAGGGGAAGAAAGCCCACTGCAGAAAGGAAGGCCTGCAGGATCAGACCAAAGGCTGATGTAGTCCAGCATCCTACCTTCCTCAGTAGCCAACCAGATGCCCCTGGGAAATCCACAAGCGTAGGAATATAGGCAGCTGCACTAAACTGAGTCAGGCATTGGTCCATCTAGCTCTGTATTGTCTACGCTGACTGACAGCAGTGTCTCTCCAAGGTTTCAGGAAGGACTCTGTCCAGACCTAGCTGGAGATGCCAGGGATTGAACCTGGAGCCTTCTTCATGAAAGACAGATGCTCTGCTACTGAGTTATGGCCTCTTCCCCAAGCAGGGGATGAAAGCAATAGCACACGCCCGCTGTAGTTTCCCAGCAGCGGGGTGTTCAGAAGCATGCTGTCCCTGAATTTGGAGTCACCGAATTTGTCTCATCCCCTTTAAAAGCCATCTAAACTAGTGGCCATCACCATGTCCTGTGGCAGTGAATTCCAAAAGTTAGCGAAGCACTGAATGAAGAAATACTTCCTTATAAAAGGTCTCTCCCCCTGCCCCAGTCTGTGTCATCAGAACGTAAGAAGAGCCTGTCAGATCAGACCAAAGCCCCATCTAGATGCCTATGGGAAGCCTGCAAGCAGGCCCTATGAATAGTGTATTATAAATATCCACCTATTTTCCACTTTATAAAGTTGTAAAAGACTTACCAGTGGCTTTATTAGCATTGTACAAAAACTATGCTTTTTTTTTTTTTGCAACAGATAACAAAGAAACAGGCCCATCTAAACAATGCTTTAGGAACACAGGAAGCTGCCTTTACCGAGTCAGACCTTTGGTCCATTTAGCTCAGTATTGTCTACACTGACTGGCAGTAGCTCTCCAGGGTATCAGACAGGGTACATTCCCAGCCAGGGATTGAACCTGGGACCTTCTGCATGCAAAGCAGATGCTATGCCACTGAGTTACAGCCCTTTCCATCGTTTACAAAAGGTTCCAGATCCAGTATTTGGTTTCTCTAGGTAAAAGGACCGGATAGG
The DNA here is from genome assembly GCF_030035675.1 of Rhineura floridana. Classification (NCBI taxonomy): domain Eukaryota; kingdom Metazoa; phylum Chordata; class Lepidosauria; order Squamata; family Rhineuridae; genus Rhineura; species Rhineura floridana. The sequence goes on along the minus strand of NC_084483.1, from coordinate 92,424,714 downwards.
TGATGGGAACAAACTTCAGCCAGAGGCCCTGGAAATCCAAGCTAGAATAGGCAATATTGGGTTTGATGGGGAAGCAGTCTGATCTGTCTGGGATAAGGCAGCTGCCTATGAGTACATGAAAACATGCATCACACAGAAGCTCAGCTTCTCAATATGATGAAAAAAGTTGTTTTTAAAAAGTGAATATGAACTGCGCATTGCCCTTTCCTTTTGCTGAACAGAAATGATGAAAAACAGACTATTCAGAAGGTTGTGAATCTCACTCCCCTATCCTAACGTTAGTGATAATCTGAATCTGTAATATAAGGAACTGAAAGGAAGCGCACACAGAGTCATTGAAAAGGAGCTACAGTGTGTTAAAATATGGAAACACAAAACAAAAAATTAACAATACATTTTCTTTTTCATATGGCATTGTTGTAGTAGTTGTTGCTATCATTAAATGAGAAGTGTCCTTTGTTGTTGCTTTGTATGGAAAAGATGGAGAGTCCCATCCTTTCCCAGCCCAAAGGATGGTTGAGCTATGGTGTGCTGAAACTCAGTGGCAGAGCACATGCGTTGCATGCAGAAGGTCCCAGGGCTCATCTTGGACATCTCCAGAAAGAGCTAGGGAAGACCACTCTCCAAAACCCTGCTGCCAGCCAATGAAATGCAGACAGCACTGAAGTAGGTGGACCAATGGTCCGAGTCAGTGTAGGGCAGCTTGTTCTCAGGTTTTTTTTGTTGGAAGTGGGGCAAGAGCAACTCCTGTTTTGTTCTTTTGTTTATGTTCCAGAAGGGAGATAGAGTTAGGGTCCTCCAGATAGCTAGGCTGGACTACCTTTACCTGTGATGCTCTGACTATCTTCCTTCCGTCCAGACTGATATGTCTTAGGGAAGCTTATCTGCCCCTCCTCCTTCCACCCTTTCCTTTCTTCTCTTCTTCGATTGTCCGAGAGAGAGGAGACACCTTTGTCTCTGCTGTCTCCCTCCTGAGCCATGAGGGCAACTCCCAAACCTGAGCATTGCACCTCCAACTTTAATTAGTTAGAACTAGGTATGCCTTTCCTATCTACTATGTATTTCTATAAATAAAGTAGCTTTTCTTATTTTACTAAGTCTTAAGTCTCAGTGATCTCAATGCAGGGTAAAAGCCTGCTTTCTTAGGTAAACGCACACTCTGGCACACACGCATCTCAAACCATTGACAATCTCTGCTAATATCTATACAAATTTACATTACACTTTTCTACTGTACATTCCGTACCCTCCCATCTATCACTGAGGGCTCATCCAAATGGAGCGGGATAATCCACATTTTCCATATCCGGTTCATCATCTGACAGTCCTCACTTTGCCTGTTTGTTCACTCTTTCCCAATAAAAAAAAATTTTTTTGCGCCCACACACGCAGTGAGAGGACCCGTACTTCTTCTCGCTTTTTCCCAGCTCCGCCCATAACACTCCCCCCTATCAGCCAATTGGTCCACAAAAATATGACGTATGCTCCTCTCCCCCTTTGCAACAAAGCACAAGGTGCATGCACTTGAACGTATGAGCGCGAAAGTTTGAATTTCCTGATGGTTTGGTAGTAGTGGCTGTAATGGAGTTCATTGTTGCTCACCACTCTGGAGCAGCGCCGGCCGGGGTGTGTGTCTCCAGGTGCCCCTGACCATCCAGGGGGATTGTGGGCAGTGCAAGGGATCAGCGCTTGTAATTGCCGGGCAAATCCCCCCGTAACCCTTGAGCTCATTCACTGCAGGGTTCAGCCCCGGACCGTTATGCAGCTCGGCGGCAGGAATGCTGCCCCTGAGGGAAGCAAACAGCCCCCCCCATGGGTGGCTGCTCTTGGCTCAGGCAGGGAATGCGGGCAAACAGCCCCACGTGCTGCTGTGTCAATCTGCACTGAATCATCCAGCACAGGCTTTGTGGTGTTCCCTCTGCTAAAAGAACATGCAAACCACTTATATGCCTATAATTCCTGTATTTTTGTTTGTTTGTATTTGCGATATTTCGCAAAACCGACTGTATGCTTTTCTACCTTTATGCATATTAACGTTTCTGGAGATACACATGACTGCAATTCCACTTATTTCTCCAGAACAGCAAGTAACAATGTGTTATGTCTAGGAAGGTAGACCACCAGTCTCTATGGTTGTGGGTGGCTGAAACGCTCTAGCAAACCACTTATATGCCAATAATTCCTGTGGGTTTTTTGCTTGTATTTGCCATATTTTGCAAAAGCGACTGTATGCTTTTCAGCTCAGCTGGGCTGCAGAGTGTGATGTTCCTGTATTAATGTAAATATGGTAAGTGCTGTTTGTATAGAAGATATGTGGTAAGTGGAGTGAAAGAGGAGGGGGGAGTAAATGAGCAGGAGAATGCTGGATGATTGGCTGAGTGTTTGAATGGCTGAAAGTATAAAAGGAAGAATGACAGTTGAATCTGGGTGGACGTGTGTGGACGTGTGTGGACGTTGGTGGACGTTGGTGGACGTTAGTGGGTTGTTTGAGAGGGGTTTGGTGGGGTTTTTGAGAGGAGATTGTGCGGAGAGTTGGTGGATGTGGGGAGAGTGTAGAGTTCGGATTAATACTAAGACAAGTATCACAGGAATAGATGAAACCATATGCTTATGTGCCTTTATAAAGTAATCTTGTTATTTCTAATATTTAATAAACACTATTTTGGTTTACCGGAGGCCTGATCCTTGGCTGGGGAATATACAGACCAGAGGGGAGGGCAAGGTACTTACCAAGGCTGAAGGGAAACTGTAACAATTGGTGGCAGCGGTGAAGGGGAGAATATAACACCACAAGTATTCAGAGCAAACCAGAATTATCTGCATTGATACAAAGGGATTGGGACAGCTTAAGCATGCAGTCACAGAGGTAACCTGATTGAGAGAGACTCAGGCAGAGTCCCTGGGGATACTGGTTATAGAACGTGACTGGTGGTGCTGCCTAGCAGGGGGATCTGGTGAGGTCTATGCTAGAGCGGAGAGAGAAACCATAAAAAGGACAGTCTGGACTGGTGGAGTCCCTGGTGGTGCCTAGTGACAGGCAGTAGCCACGAGCAGGTAGGAACCTGACAGGGAGAGCCAGGGAAGGGCGTCACACGTGGTGGTAGCGCTGGGATACGAACAACAGAGAATACGAACAAAAGAGAGTCCAGATACGAAATAGAGAGTCCCTAAACAGTGGTGTGGCAAACAGAAATAACAAATAAAGATTACTTGTGAGAGTGACTGGCAAAGAGTGTGTGGCAAAGAGTGAGTGAACTCAAACACCATGGCTGAATATATAAAGATGAAAAGAGAGGAGCTGGTGGAGAAGTGCATAACATTCAATTTACCTCACGAGGGTAAAGGGGTAGATGAATTGAGGGTAGCACTAATAGGATTTGCAACTGCCCAGCAAAAACAACCTGTCAGAGAAGAGACCCCAGAAGGATACTCAAGCAATCCCGCTTATATAGAGTATTTGAGAGAGAAGTTAAGATGGGAGCATGAGTTGGAAACTGAGAGATTGAGGATGGAAGCTGATGGGAAAGATAAACAGCGAGAATTAGAAACTGAGAAGTTGAGGATGGAAACTGAGAGATTGAGGAGCGAGGCTGAGGAAAAAGGTAAGCAGAGGGAGTTGGAATTTGAGAGAATGAGAGTGGATGCTGAATTACAGGTGGAAAAGTTAAAATTTGAACGAGAGAAGTTTCATTCTGATGAAACAAGAAAGGACAGAAATGAAACAAAGATAAAGGTTACACCAAAAGACTTTGCTGTGTTTGAGCCTGGACAAGATCCACAAATTTACCTCAGCACTTTTGAAAAGGCAGCTCAATTGTGGGGGCTACCAGAGGATAAATATATGCAATATTTATCAAACCTGATCAAAGGGGAATTGGCTGAGGTATACCAATATTTCCCCTCAGACAAGCCCGTCACCTATGCTGAGTTTAAAGAGGCAGTATACAAAAGGTTCAGACTGGGACCTGACCATTTTAGAAAGTTATTCCGAAACTGTCAGATCCAAGCAGGGAGGTCTTTTGTTGAACTGGGAGCTAAGTTGATGGATATATTTGGAAAGTGGATGAGTAGTGCCAAAGCTCAGTCAGTGGAAGAGGTGAAAAGCCTCATGATACTGGATCAATTATTCCATCAGTCACCACCAGAAATAAGGCTCCTTGTCAAAGACCGTTCCCCTACATCGGTGCAGGAGGCCGCAGAGATGGCGGATCACTTTGCCTCCAATAGAACTGGCTGGGTGGGGAAAACATCAAGAGAGTTTAAACCCAGACCATATAATGGTGGCAGAAAGGATGTAGTACCACAGTGAGTGAGTCCTCCAGTAAAATCTGAAGGGCACAGGACACCCCAGAGTGGATCTGTGTACCCTAAAATGGAGGAGAAATTATGCTATAAATGTGGTAGACCGGGGTACCTACAGGCATACCTGCATACCTGCAGGCTATGGTTGAAATTGAAAAAAAGCAGAGGGTGGCTAGCATCCAAATGAGAAATCAAAAAGAGGAGGTCAAAGACCAAGATGCTGAAGAAAGGAACTTTTATTTTTAATAAAACCCAACGCGTTTCAGCCTGTTATCTACAGGCCTTCATCAGGGGCTATAGTAAACCAAACAAAAAGGACAAATTAACTCTACACACATATAAAATCATACATATATACATAATACATATAAGTCTTTTGAACAGTCTAATACTCACATAATAGCATAAGATTATAAGACAAGCAAATCGCTTTCTGTACTGTGCTAATATCAAATGTCTCAATGAGTAATACAATGGATTGTCTGTATATATACACAAGTAGTCGAAAGCGAAGTACAGGTGAATGCAATAATGTTTCCTTTTTGCATGAGGAACAGCTTACACCTGGATGCAAGGAACAAATGAGGGACTAAGGGAAATTTTCAAAATTTACAGTAGGGGAAGAAGCTCAAAATCTTCATTTAAACCACTAGGGGCCATTGTTTTTAAAGTAAATATCCAAAATAACTCTTTTCTCAATAGAATGTCTTCGTTCTCTCCGTACACTTTCTCCAAAACCCAAAATCTTAGATCAGCTGTGGAATGTGGGCATTGGCTATAGTGGCCCACTAGAGGGGCTCCCATCCTTTTATTCCTTAAGTTGCTAAGATGCTCTCCTATGCGTTTTTTAATCATTCTTGAAGTCTGACCCACATGCATTTTTAAGCAGCCACACTGTATCACGTAAATGATTCTTGCAGTGTTACAAGTTGAAAAGTGATTCAGAGTGTGTCTTTTGTGATTGACTGGATTGGTAAATTCCATCATTTTACAAGTGTATCTGCAAAAAACACAGTGACCACAGGGGTGGTGACCCCTAGGTGCAGTGGTACCTGGAAGGACCTCTGTGCTTGGATATGAATTTTCCTTGAAATCACTTCTGACTAAGATGACTTTCAAATTCCTGGTTCTCTTGAAAGAGAAAGCAAGGGCTCATCCAGACGACTGTAAAATGTGTGACATGATCGCTTTGTGTTTTCATTATTTTTCGGTTGTCCGTATGACGCCGCGTGCTTTTGCGCATTTTCGTGCGGTTAAATCTGCTCCTGCAATACCGCAAATCATGCGATTTGCTTTTTTAAACTGGGAATCATCCACTGTACCTTCAGGCGCTTGGATGCAATACAGCTGTGGGCGTTTGATGGGCGGTTCTTGGGCAGTTCCCCATATTCCTTCCCTCATTCTCAGCCAATCACGTATTTCCAATGTTGTGCATGTGCACAAATGTCTGGGGAAAGCCTGGGAAAAAGGAACCTATCAGAGCAATGGTGTGGTGTTGGGCCCCCCCCCGCAACTTCTACTGCGCAGATGTAAAAAAGCGCATTTGCGCAGAAGCAGCAACAGCGGTTAATTTTTAGCCAGCCTGCAAACTGGGCAGCTGCTCAGGGTGAGATCTGCAATTGTGGTTGTTTGTAAACTTTTTCAAGGGAGAAAATATTTATCTTTGCCTAACCTCCACCTTCCATCCCTCACCACCACCACCCCTGCATCAAATGCCCTTCTTGAACGTATTGACCTTTGCTTCCAGGCATCCAGAGTCCAGGGAGGGGGGGGGGAGAAGAGAAATAGAGGCTTTCCTCTTGGATTACAGACACTCATGCACCGTTAGTCAATTTCGCTTTCCTGCCTGCAAGGCTAATCTCTTTGAGTCTTGTCAATTTCAACCACAGCCTGCAAGTTCTCTGCAGCCCAGCTGAGCTGAAAAGCATACAGTGACTTTTGCGAAATATCGCAAATACAAGCAAAAAACCCACAGGAATTATTGGCATATAAGTGGTTTGCTAGAGCGTCTCAGCCACCCGCAACCATAGAGACTGGTGGTCTACCTTCCTAGACATAACACATTGTTACTTGCTGTTCTGGAGAAATAAGTGGAATTGCAATCAAGTGTATCTCCAGAAACGTTAATATGCATAAAGGTAGAAAAGCATACAGTCGGTTTTGCGAAATATTGCAAATACAAACAAACAAAAATACAGGAATTATAGGCATATAAGTGGTTTGCATGTTTCTTTTAGCAGAGGGAACACCACAAAGCCTGTGCTGGATGGCTCAGTGCAGATTGACACAGCAGCACGTGGGGCTGTTTGCCCGCATTCCCTGCCTGAGCTAAGAGCGGCCACCCATGGGGGGGGCTGTTTGCTTCCCTCAGGGGCAGCATTCCTGCCGCCGAGCTGCATAACGGTCTGGGGCTGAACCCTGCAGTGAATGAGCTCAAGGGTTACGGGGGGATTTGCCCGGCAATTACAAGCGCTGATCCCTTGCACTGCCCACAATCCCCCTGGATGGTCAGGGGCACCTGGAGACACACCCCCGGCCGGCGCTGCTCCAGAGTGGTGAGCGACAAGGAATTCCATTACAGGCACAACTACCAAACCATCAGGAAATTCAAACTTTTGTGCTCATACGTTCAAGCGCATGCACCTTGTTGTGCTTTGTTGCAAAGGGGGAGAGGAGCATACGTCATATTTTTGTGGACCAAGTGGCTGATAGGGGGGAGTGTTATGGGCGGAGCTGGGAAAAAGCGAGAAGAAGTACGGGTCCTCTCACTGCGTGTGTGGGCGCAAAAAAAATTTTTTTTTATTGGGAAAGAGCGAACAAACAGGCAAAGTGAGGACTGTCAGATGATGAACTGGATATGGAAAATGTGGATTATCCCACTCCATTTGGATGAGCCCCAAATTGCATGATTTGCGGTATTGCAGGAGCGGATTTAACTGCACGAAAATGCACAAAAGCACGCTGCGTCATATGGACGACCGAAAAATAATGAAAACACAAAGCAATCATGTCACACATTTTACAGTCGTCTGGATGAGCCCTGAGATTGTTGCTTAACAATAAGCAAGTGGTTCTCCTTATTCCCGAACAGAGTTCTTGGTTGTGGGGAAAACTGGAAAGCTGCTTCCCATCTTCTGCAAATCAGTATCTACTATCAGGAAGGAGAGAATGAAGGGTTTCCTTCCACTGGGGAGAGGGGGTGGAGATGCAATTCTGACTGAGATCACAGTGTGGACAAATGGTTAAATCCAACCCATCCCAGAAGGCTTTTTAATTTTTTTAAAAATTGCCCCCCTGAGCTCCTGTTGGGAGGAAGGGCGGGATATAAATCAAATAATAAATAAAATAAAATAAAACAAACAAATACATAAAACCCTACACAACAAGTGTCATATCTCATTTGGCTTTTGGTGCACCTTCAAGGTCTCCTTTCACCTGTCAGAGTGGAATGTGATGTTGGGAATGGACTTCTGTATCATTCCATATCCTGGTCCAATTTATATAGCCACTTTGTGTCAGCAGCAAGGGGAGGACAAAATATTTTAATTTCCTGTTTGACCTGATAGCTGTTGGCTGAAGGGGCATGGATATATAAAGAAGCCAGTTCTCAGAGAGAGAGAGAGAGAGAGAGAGAGAGAGAGAGAGAGAGAGTGAGTGAGTGAACAGGGAGAGCTAACAGGAGTTTGGTGGGGGAGGTCAAGGGGAAGATCCCTAACTTTTTTTTTCTTGTAGCGCACACCACATACCAGTGGGACTTTCCTGTTTACCCTGAAGTAGGACAGGGCAAAGCATGCACCATTCCAATACAAGATGAAAGAAAGAAACAAAAGGTAGTAGAGACTATGGATCTGAAGGACGTTCCAGTGCTGGTGACCTGCAAGGTGTGTATAATGTTTGTTTTCTTGCCTGAGGACAACATGGCATACATGTGCAACAAGTACCGGCTGGTGACACTGTTGGAAGAAAAAGTGAGAGGCCTGGAGTGGCAGGTGGCCACACTGAAGAGGATAAGAGAAGATGAAGAGTACTTTTACAGAACACTGGAACAACAGCAGCAAAGAGAAGTACAGGAGATAGAAGACCAGCAGCATGTTGAAGCAGAACAGAAGACTGTTGTGGATAGGAACAAAGAAGTGGAGGAATCTCTGTGGGAAAGGAGCAGAAGAGCTAGAAGACACCCTTCACTGGGGGAGCTATGGAACCGCTTTCAGGCACTTGAGGATAAGACTGGCTCCAGAGGAAGAATCAAAGGAGAACTCACACAACAGCGAGCATGGCTAAAGCTCAGTCAAGCACAGGCAATGAAACCACACCCCATGTCAAGAAGAAGGGGAGAAGTAGTGGAAGACTCCCTACTGCGTGGGATTGAAACCCAAATATGCAGAGAAGACCCATGGACTCACCAGGTATGCTGTCTCACTGGAGGATGGATTAGAGATGACGGAAGGGTTGCCATCACTTATAAAGCCCACTGACACGTATGCCTTTCTTCTCATCCATGTGGGGACAAATGATACTGGCAAGTAGAGCTACAAAGAAATCATGTTAGACTTTGAAGCTCTAGGAAGGAAACTCAAGGACATTGGGGCCAAATAGTTTTCTCATCCATCTTTCCAGTACTTAGAAGAAGAGTAGGAAGGGAAAGAAAAAGTACTCTGGGTGAATGACTGGCTATGAAGGTGGTGCCGGCGTGAAAGATTTAGATTCTGGGACCATGAGCTATGCTTCCTGGAAGATGGACTGCTAGCAAGCAGGGATGGGTGAGAATTTCAATTCAGTTCACATTTCAAGCCACATCTATCAAATTCACACTTTCTGAAACAATATGAGAACTGAAACACAGCCATCCTTCAAAATTTGCGTTTATTAGAATTTTGGGATGCAGTTCGCCAACTAAACATTTACAAAAATGCATATATTAACGGAAAGTGTGCATAAAAATGAATACATGAGTGAAAGTAACATGCAAAAAGGCATGAAGTGATGTGAAATGGCTTGCAAAAATGTGTACCTTTGTCAAAACTGCCTACCAAAATGTATTTATTTGGAGTAAGGTTTCTATCCTTCAAGTAAAACTGGCCCCAAGTGGTTGAGCGCTTTATATACCTCTGTAGTGCCATCAATCCAGCTTAATGGTGTGACGCTGGAGAATGTCGATCACTTTTCTTATCTTGGCAGCCATCTCTCTGTAAAAGCTGACATCGATGCTGAAATTCAGCATTGTCTGAGCTCTGCGAGTGCCACATTCTCCCGAATGAAGCATAGAGTGTTCCAGGATTGGGATATTCGCAGGGAGACCAAAATGCTTATTTACAAAGCCATTGTACTACTGACCTTACTGTACGCCTGTGAAACATGGACCATCTATAAACGCCACTCCCAACTTCTTGAAAGATTCCACCAACGCTGCCTCCGGAAAATTCTGCAAATTACTTAGGAAGATAGGCGGACTAATGTTAGCGTATTGGAAGAAGCAAAGACCAGCAGTGTTGGAACAATGATCCTCCAACATCAACTTCGCTGGACCGGCCATGTTGTTTGAGTGCCTGATCACCCGTCTTCCAAAGCAGCTACTTTACTCCCAACTTAAGGATGGAAAACATAATATCAGTGGACAGCAAAAGAGGTTTAAAGATGTTCTCAAAGCTAATCTAAAAAAATGTAACATGAGCATCAAGAACTAGGAAGCCTTGGTCCATGAGCATCCCAATTGGAGGTTGGCCATTATCAAAGGTGCTATGGACTTTGAAGAAGCATGAGTACAGGGCGAAAGGGACAAACGAGCTAAGTAGAAGGCACGTGAAGCAAATCCTCATTGTGACCATCTTCCATCTGGAAACCTATGTCCTCACTGTGGGAGGCTGTGTGGATCCAGAATTGGCCTCCACAGTCACTTACGGACCCACTGTTAAAGACCTTACCCTGGAAGACAATCTTACTTGGCCACGAGTGATTGCCAATGATACTAATAGTAACACCTTGAATTTGGTCCAGTAACAAATCAACAGCCAGTGCAGATCTCACTCCTGTCAGCAGTGGTTATGGTGCTGCAGCATTCTTCATTCTGTTCACTCACAAGTGGGGATGGAAGAATCTGTCAATTTCAGTTCACTCAGATTCTCATTTTTCCCCATCTTAAATTCAATTCTCCACATTTTCAGCAATTTGTGAATTTCCTAGTAAGTGTGTTTAGGAACAGAGTGTGGATTCCATTAAGGGTATTCTATTCTATGAGGCTTCTGCACCAGCACTTTCCAATGAATTGTGACCCATGGGCCCAATATGTCTTCCTCCTACTCTTTAATGGCACCAAAATGCACTGCCAAGGCAGCCATATTGTTTTGCCTCCTGGTGCTCTCATTAAGCTTTGGTTCATTTCAATGAGACCTGTGCGGAAGCTTCTTCATGAATTTTGTGTCATGGCAGAGGATGAGGACAGAGGTGCCCTCTTGTGTCACAATCAGTTGGGACTTTAGTGTTACATTATACAATACGCCTAAAATTATTATAAGTTTGGCCTTTTGTTGCACCCCAAGGCCCCAGTGTCCCTTCCTGCCATCCTTTCTCTCCCTTCCTTCCTGAATGGGCAGTCAAGGTTGACCTTTATATTGCTGCCTGCCAACATCCTGATGCATTGTGGGCCACTGTGTCAATTTCACAGGCAAAGATCTATAAATGCTTAGTCAAGTCCTGAAGAAGTTCCATGAAGCTGGTGCTTCACCTGCCAGGAGAGTAGAAAGGGATGACAGCTGATTCCAGGCTCAGTCTTGCAGTGCTGTAGCCTGTAAGAGGAGGAGCCTGCCTATGTTAGTAGTTCAGGCACGTTCAGAAGTTAGAACACCCATTTTCTTGCTTATTGAAATTGACTGCAATCCCATGCTTTGTATATTTTGTTAATAAATCGAATTGTTTGGTTCAAATACAGCTGGTGTGGTTTGATCCCTTTAAGATTCTGAAAAACCTTGGGTATTTTAACCCACATCCCTGCCTTGGACCTTTCAGCCAAGCTTCTGTAGAGTCCTACTGCTCTAAACTGAGTAGGTGGTGGCAACTGATAATCCATTGAGCTAATCCATAGTGACATTCATTTATTTAGTCATGTTTAAATCCACCTTACCTTCCAAGAAGCTCAAGGTGGCGTACATGCTTCTCCCCCTCCCCATTTTATCCCCACAACAACCCTGTGAGGTAGGATAGGATAAGCGACCGACTGACCTGAGGTCACCTATTGAACTTCATGGATGACTAGGATTTGAACCATGCTGTTCTAGGTCCTAGTCTGGCACTCTAACCAATACATCACACTGGTCTCTTAGATGCCCAGCTAATTTTGTCTTCCAGGGGATGCTAAGGTGCAGAAAAAGGTTAGAACTCTCTTAAGAACCCCAGGATAAATCACACCCTGCTATCCATATTACTGCTTATTACAATTTTTTTATAACCCTCCCTATTTTCAAGAAGCCTTTCTCCTTTGCACTTCACTCTTGCATGCATTATGTATTTATTATGTATTTATTTATTATTTGATTTATATCCCGCCCTTCCTCCCAGCAGGAGCCCAGGGTGGCAAATATTCTGCCCTTCCTACCAGAATTAATATGTACTTGATTTGATCATCTTTGTTAGAGCCTTTCATACACATGGTATATGTGGGAACCAGCAAGGAATTATGGAGGCAAGGAGAGAGAGAGAGACAGACAGACAGACAGAGACAGAGACAGAGACAGAGACAGACAGAGAAGGAATTGTTATATTCCTTTGCCTGCCTGCCTTCTCCTTGTTGACTCTGAGCTCAGTCTCTCTTTCCACCCCCATTCATGGTCATTTCTGGTGCAAAGGGAGGGCACAACCTCTTCATCCCTAAGGTGACCTTTGGGGCAAGGACAGGGTTGGGGAATCTCCTGCCTGAAAGTCAAATTTGGCCCGGCGCGAATCCATTTGGCTCCCAAGGCCATTCACCCAACACCCTGCCCACTTGGCTCCACGTCTGATGCCATATATGATATCAGATGTGAAGCAGGCAGAGATGTGGCTGGGCTGGCTGCGTGGCCAAGTGTCCTGGAAAGCAGGCTGACCCCTCAGCTGAGAGATGGTCACTTCAAGCCTGCTGATCAGTAGCACTTCAAGGCACTGAGCAGGGCTCTTTCAAAGCTCTGTGCGGTGCTTTGAAGTTCTATGATCAACACTTTAAATCACAGAGTAGTAGAGTTGGAAGGGGCCTATAAGGCCATCGGGTCCAACCCCCTGCTCGATGCAGAAATCCAAATTAAAGCATACATTGTGATGTTGGGTGATTGGCAGATGAGCGGCTACACCCACTGTCAAATTTTGCCCACAAGAGGTATGGGGAATAAGGATAAGGCCCACTGACCAGATCAGGTTCCCCAGCCCTGGGCAAGGGGATCTGGTCTCAGCATGTCAAAGAGTATGCGACATTGCTATCTTTTCGGCGCCAAGTTAAAACCTTCCTCTTTTCTAAGGCATTTTAATCTAATTTTAGTTTAGTTCTTAAGTTTGCTGTAATTGATTTTGATTTATTATTTTGATTTATGTTTTTGTTGTATTATATTATGGAATTTTATTGTTATGTATTTGCATTCTTGTTGTACACCGCCCAGAGAGCTATGCTAGTGGGGCAGTATAAAAATTTAACAAATAAAATAAATAAATAAATAAATAAATAAATATGCTGTTTTTGAGCCTGTTCCCCACAACCACGATCATTTTGGAAATTAAAGGACAGCTAAGTCTGCTGGGGCAGTTAGGTGTTTTGGACAATGGTCTTCTACAGGTGAGGAGGGGGGCTCTTTCGATGTACTGCTTCACTTACTGCAAAATGTGGTGAGCCAACCTTGCTGCATTTGGGGTCCTTTCTGAGTCTGATGACTGACCCCAAAGCTTTGCCCTTATGGCAGTACCAGTTCAATCTCTCAGGGAATTATTACTGAGAATAAGGAATTGGGCTCAAGGACAAAATGCCACTACCATGATCAATGTGACAGCCAGTGTGGTGTAGTGGTTAAGGTGTTGGACTACGACCTGGGAGACCAGGGTTCAAATCCTCACACAGCCATGAAGCTCACTGGGTGACCTTGGGCCAGTCACTGCCTGTCAGCCTCAGAGGAAGGCAATGGTAAACCACCTCTGAATATCACTTACCATGACAACCGTATTCATAGGGTCGCCATAAGTTGAAATCGACCTGAAGGCAATCCATTTCCATTTCATGATCAATGTATCTCTAGAAACTCTGGCCTACTGTGCCTTTCCCTTCTCCTACTTTGCAGGCAATTGTCCTACTTTGAAAATACATTCTGTTATAGAAAGTGGATTGCTTAGGCTGTAACCCTACACACATTTACCTGGATTAAGCTTCATTGAGCCTAATGGGATTTATTTCTGAGTAGACATGCATTGGATTCACTGTGCTATTCTGAAGGAAAACATCACCAGTAGGTGGCAATGTTTAATGCTGTATTCCTTTCTTTGCTGTTTCTGTTTGAAAGAACAAATTTTATTGTTTCTTAAATTTATTTATTTTATTTATTAATTATATTTCTATATCGCCCCATAGCCGAAGCTCTCTGGGTGGTTCACAACATATAACATCCAATATACAATTTAAAAACATATATTAAACTTAAAAATTATACCAAAAATACCTAAACATAATTAAACATATAAATGATGGGGCACATTTTTCAGCCCAAGGGCTGCATTTCCTCCCGGCAATCTTTGGGAGGGCATGCGTGGGGAGGGCCAGCGGCAAAGGTGGAGGGAGCAAAAGATGCAACTCTTACCTTAATACATTAGGTTCCACTCCAGTCACACAAAAGAGGTTCACACACACACACCCTTCTCCATGTGTGGAGATCAAGGCAGTCGGGCAAGCAAGTGGCATTATCACAGCTCAAGTGCATACTGTAGCCAGGCAAAACCACTCAAGGAAGGGAGAGATCAGAGTGGGCGAGGGTGCGGCCTGGAGAGAGAGTGTGTGGCTAGATCAGCCACTCAGCCCCCGGTATAGACCATAGGTGTGCTGCTCCCAGAAAAAATAAGTACAAATGTATACTTTTTCACAGTAACATTATAATTAACCAGATTTTTGGCTCCATGGCACAATCGTGGCAACAGCAAGTTTAGTTCCCTATACATGCCATCTCTGACTTTCACAATTCTCAGCACATTCTTCTGGTCTTCTCTGTTCAAATCTCTCACTTACCTGCTTCACCTGTGTGCTGGGGAGACCTTTTCCCCCTGTGTTTGTCTCCACTCCACATTACCTCTTCACTACTTCGATGTGGTCCAGAAGCAACTCCCTGCAACAACAGATGCACAAAGTCAAAATTAGGGTTGTGTCTCTAGCTTTTTCCTGTCCCTTTAATATCCCCCAAAGGCAAGCCGGTTCTCAGAGAGCCCTAAAACTTACCTGACTAGGAGCAGCTTCTGATACCTTCAAGTGGGGAAGGAAGGGGCTGGCCTCTTTGCTCTTTTCCAAAGACCCCAAGGACAGTGGAAATGATGTCCTTGCCTGGACTCTGCAGTTCAGCTTGCTGTTCAGCATGGCTAGCTCGGATTTTAGTGCAGTAACATAGTAGAAAGAGACTGCTGCAAGGCAAGAAGACACAAACACTGCAAGTCCCAGAAAGATTAGTAACAGCCCTTTAGGATGCAAGCCATTGATAGGATGGGAGGTGGTGGTGGTATAACCCTTTCCTCGCACGTAGCTCATAAATGCCATGGCTCCTTTATTAAACACCAGATGGAAACTTCAGCTGCTTCTCTTGCTGGGGAATAATACATACATTTTGCCAGTTGCATCCAAGACATGTGGCCAAAATGCCTGTAGCACGTACTTCCTGTCATGTGGGCCTGTTGATGCTATATACATGACATTTACTGTTTGCTTCTGCTCTGCAGATCTACAACTTGTGGCTGTTTCAGTGGTTCCCCAACCCATCTTCCTCATTTCAGTTTCAGCTTCATTTTATAGCAAATTGTCTCTGCAGCTGTCTGTCATCTTCAGCATTCAGACATGATGACCAAGTGTCTGGTCATTTTGAACTGTATGGCACTCTGATATATCTCTCAGACAGCAAACAGAGTAGGAAACTCATGCCAAGGTGCTGAGGATAGTTTATTTGCTCCTAGCACCAACATGTCATACCTTTGATATTTTAATTCCCCTCCAAATTGAAGAAATCTTACCCAGCTGCAGTTAAACAATGGCTGCTTTGTTTTCAAAAGTCACTAGGAAATAATTATTTTGTTACACCTCCCAGACCATGTGTGTCTTACTGATATACTAATGCTCTGATCCTTTACCAATTTACCTGGGAATAAGTCCCATTGAGTCCAGTGGGACTTCCTTCTGAATAAATTAGACTACTGCAATGCACTCTACGTGGGGCAGCCCTTGAAGACGGTTTGGAAACTACAGCTCATGCATATAGGCAGCCAGTGCAAGCCGGCCAGAATTGGTGTCACATGTTCCGACCGCTTGGACCTGGTTATTACTCTGGCCGCTGCATTCTGCACAAGCTGCAGTTTCCGAACCGTCTTCAAGGGCAGCCCCATGTATAGTGCGTTGCAGTAGTCCAATCTTGAGGTTACCAGAGCATGGATAACTGAGGTAAGATGTTCCCTGTCCAGATACGGGCGTAGCTGGGCCACCAGCCTAAGTTGGTAAAAAGCACTCCGTGCCACCGAGGTCACCTGTGCCTCAAGTGACAAGGACAGGTCCAAAAGGACTCCCAAGCTACGCACCTGCTCCTTCAGGGGGAGTGTAACCTCATCCAGAACAGGTCGAACATCCAACTGGTCAGGGGATCCATTTACTAACAGCATCTCAGTCTTGTCTGGATTGAGCTTCACTTTGTTCGCTCTCATCCAGTCCATTATCGTGGCCAAGCATCGGTTTAGGACCTTGACAGCCTCACCTGAAGAAGATGAAAAGGAGAAGTAGAGCTGCGTATCATCAGCATACTGATGAGAACGTACTCCAAAACTCCTGATGACCGTACCCAGCGGCTTCATATAGATGTTAAATTTATTTTATTTATTTTATTTATTTCGTTTCATTTCTAGACCGCCCATAGCTAGTAGCTCTCTGGGCGGTGTACAAAACTGGATTAAAATACAATAATATAATAAAATCAATAACACATAGCAGCAAGTTAACTAACAAAATTAAACGTAAAAACATTAAAATGCCTGGGAGTATAGCCAGGTCTTAACCTGGCGCCTAAAAGAAAGTACCGTAGGCGCCAGGCGTATCTCCTCAGGTAAGCTGTTAAAGAGCATGGGGGACAGAACTGATCCCTGTGGGACTCCATATTGGAGCGCCCAGGGTATCGAGTAATGCTCCCCAAGCACTATTTTCTGGAGACGGCCTGCCAGATAGGAGCGGAACCACTGCCAGGCAGTACCTCCAACTCCCAAATCCGCAAGCCTCTCCAGAAGGATACCATGGTCGATGGTATCAAAAGCCGCTGAGAGATCAAGGAGAATCAACAGAGTTACACTCCCTCTGTCTTTCTCTCGACACAGGTCATCATACAGGGTGACCAAGGCTGTCTCCGTACCAAAACCGGGCCTGAAACCCGATTGAAATGGATCCAGATAATCGGTTTCATCCAAGAGTGCCTGGAGCTGGGATGCAACCACCCTCTCCAGAATCTTGCCCAGGAATGGCACATTTGCTACCGGCCTATAGTTATTCAAATTATCTGGGTCCAGGGAAGATTTCTTCAAAAGCGGTCTCACCACCGCCGCCTTAAGGCAGTGCGGGACCACTCCCTCACCTAGTGAGGCATTAATCACTTCCCTGGCCCAACCGGCAGTGCCCACCCTGCTAGCTTTTATTAGCCAGGAGGGGCAAGGATCTAACACAGAAGTGGTTGCACGCACCAGTCCAAGCACCTTGTCAACGTCCTCAAGCTGTACCAATTGAAACTCATCCAACAAAATATGACCAGACTGTGCTCCGGAGACTGTGATGTTCCTATATTAATGTATATATGGTAAGTGTTGGTTGTTTAGAAGATACATGGTAAGTGGAGTGAAAGAGGGGGAGTGAATGGGCAGTAGAATGTGAGATGATTGGCTGAGTGTTTAAAATGGCTGAATGTATAAAAGGAAGAGTGAGAGTGGAATCTGGGGGGGAGAAGAGAAAGAGTGGATTGCTTGGTGGGGTTTGAGAGAGTTGTTTGCCAGGAGAGAGTGGAGAAGGAGGGGGGTAGAGTTCGGATTAGTATTGAGTAAAACCATATGCTTATGTGCCTTAAGAAGAAATCTTGTTAATCTTGTTAGCTTTGTTATCTGTAATAAATACTTAATTTGGTTTACCAAAGGCCTGATCCTTGGCTGGGGTTTCACAGACCAGAAGGGAGGGTAAGGTAATGACCAAGGCTGAAGGGGAACTGTAACAAATGGTGGCAGCGGTGAAGAGAATAACAATACCAGTATTCAGAGTCTCTGGGAATACTAGTATTGGGACGTTACTGGTGGTTGCCTAGCAGGGGGATCTGTTGAGATCTGTGCTAGAGTGGATAGGTAAACCAGAAGTGAGTGCGGTCCAGACTGGTGGAGTCCCTGGTGGTGCCTAGAGACAGGCAGTAACCACGAGCAGGTAGGAACCTGACAGGGAGAGCCAGGGAAGGACGCATCACATGTGGTGTCAGTAGCGGTGGGATACGAACAACAGAGAATCCAGATACAGTGGTGTGGCAAACAGAAATAACAAAACAAGATTTCTTGTGAGAGTGACTGGCAAAGAGTGTGTGGCAAAGAGTGAGTGAACTCAAACACCATGGCTGAATATATAAAAATGAAAAGAGAGGAGCTGGTGGAGAAGTGCGTAACATTCAATTTACCTCACGAGGGTAAAGGGGTAGATGAATTGAGGGTAGCACTTATAGGATTTGCAACTGCCCAGCAAAAACAACCTGTCAGGGAAGAGACCCCAGAAGGATATTTAAGCAATCCCGCTTATATAGAGTACTTGAGAGAGAAGTTAAGATGGGAGGCTGAGGAAAAAGACAAGCAGAGGGAGTTGGAAGCTGAGAGATTGAGGATGGAAGCTGAGAGATTGAGGAGGGAGGCTGATGAGAAAGAAAAGCAGCGGGTCTTTGAGGCTGAGGAAAAAGATAAACAGCGAGAGTTGGAAGCTGAGAGATTGAGGATGGAAGCTGAGAAGTTGAAGATGGAAACTGAGAGAATGAGAATGGGGTTTGAGGAGAAGGAGAAGCAACGAGCAGTGGATGCCGAATTACAAGTAGAAAAGTTAAAATTTGAAAGAGAGAAGTTTCATTCTGATGAAACAAGAAAGGACAGAGATGGAGCAAAAATAAAAATTACTCCAAAGGACTTTGCTGTCTATGAGCCTGGTCAAGATCCTCAAATTTACCTCAGCACCTTTGAAAAAGCAGCTCAGTTGTGGGGGCTACCTGAAGATAAATACATGCAGTATTTATCAAACCTGATTAAAGGGGAATTGGCTGAGGTATACCAATATTTCCCCTCGGACAGGCCCATCACCTATGCTGAATTCAAAGAAGCACTGTTTAAAAGATTCAGACTGGGGCCTGATTATTTTAGAAAGCTTTTCAGAAATTGCCAGATACAGACAGGGAGGTATTTTGTGGAACTGGGAGCAAAGTTGATGGATATATTTGGAAAGTGGATGAGTAGTGCCAAAGCTCAGTCAGTGGAAGAGGTGAAAAGCCTCATGATACTGGATCAATTATACCATCAGTTACCACCAGAAGTAAGGCTCCTGGTCAAAGACTGTTCCCCTACATCTGTGCAGGAGGCCGCAGAGATGGCGGATCACTTCGCCTCCAATAGAACTGGCTGGGTGGGGAAAACATCAAGAGAGTTTAAACCCAGACCATATAATGCTGGCAGAAAGGATGTGGTACCACAGCGAGTGAGTCCTCCATTAAAACCTGAAGGGCACAGGACACCCCAGAGTGGATCTGTGTACCCTAAAAGTGAGGAGAAATTATGCTACAAATGTGGTAGACCAGGGCACCTACGTTTTCAATGTGAGGTTGCCAACCCCAGTAGTAATCCTGCTCAGACAAGGGCAGTGAAAACAGAGCCCAAGGCTTTAGAAACAGCAAAAAAGGTTCAGTTTTGCCAGATAAACTGGACAGAAGTAACAGACCTTGATTCAAGTCTGAGAGAGGAAGTGAGTGTACAAGGGGCAAATTATTGGGCATTGCTTGATAGTGGTGCCGCTCAGACATTACTGAGGCCAGATTTAATAAAATCTGAGGTAATATTACCTCAGGAAACTGTGACTATCCAAGGAGTGAGGGGTCAACCAGAAAGTTTGCCTGTGGCCCTGGTGGAAATGACTTGGAGAGGCCGAGAGGGCCAATATAAAGTAGGCATTAATGCCCAGCAACAAGAACCAGTAATACTGGGAAGGGATGTAATGGGCGCCCAAGGAAAGATCTATGTAGTGACCAGACAGCAAATTGGCAGAGAAAAAGAAGCCATATTAAGGGGGGCTGAAACAAACAGGGTGGAATCTGTTAGCCAGCCTCAGGTCACCATAGCAACCACTAGCAGGCCTGCTGAAGGAGACAGACTGTATCAAGTGGTCTCTGGGAAAGAAGCAGAGCAATTCAGGGAAGAGCTGCATAAAGATATAAGTTTGAAGCAGATAAAGGAACAAGCTCTGACCCAACAGATTCCTTTCACTGACAAACTGAGGAATCAAGTTGTGTATGAGAATGGGATTTTATATAGATTGTGGATGCCTGCTGAGAGAAAGGATGAATGTGAACCAGAGAAGCAATTGATAGTACCTAGCAAATACAGAACCAGATTTAATGGAGTTTTGAAGGGCATGATGGGATGCTTCTTGTTTGCATACAGAGAAGTCCCTCAAGAGTCAACAGGCTTCTCACCCTTTGAACTCATGTTCACTAGAAAAGTGAGGGGACCTTTGGAACTGCTAAAAAATTCATGGGAAGGAACTCTGGGAGAGTACAAAACTTCTGTAGTAGATTTTGTATTGGAATTCCGCAATAAATTAACATCAATGATGGAAATAGTGAAAGAGAATTTGAGTCATGCACAGGAGAAGCAAAGTTACTGGTATGACAGAACAGCCAGAGAACGTGTGTATGATGTGGGAGATATGGTTATGGCGTTCATACCCAGGAAACATGACAAATTACAGGCTAACTGGGAAGGACCATATACCATCAGAGAAAGGCTTGACACAGTGACATATGTAATCACCACAGACCAATTAAACAAAAGCAAAGTGGTTCATGTAAATATGTTGAAGCCTTACCATACCAGGGATGCACAGGTGTTGCAAGTTACCTTATTCCCTGAGGGAAGTGGGCCTGAACTTCCAGATTTGGTACAGGAAAGCAAAGACAAAGGAGGGATAGATCAAGTGGAATGGTCAGAGGAGGTAAAGGAGGAAGTAAAAGAAGAGATTCTGAGAGTTTTGAAAACCTATAGGAATCTCTTTAGCAACAAACCTGGCCGAACCAGTATAGCCAGACATTCCATTGATACTGGAGATCATGCCCCAATCAGATCTGTTTCGTACCGTGTGAATGGGAAAGTTTTGAATGAGATCAAAAAGGAGGTGGAAGATATGCTGGAATTAGGAGTGATCAGGGAATCCATCAGTCCCTGGGCCTCAAGTATTGTCCTGGTTCCGAAAAAAGATGGAACGACAAGGTTTTGCATTGATTATCGGCTAATCAATAAAATTACTGTCCCAGATGCGTATCCTATGCCTAGGGTAGACGCAATGTTAGAGCTATTGGGGGCAGCAACCATTATCTCTACACTAGATCTCTGTAAAGGATTTTGGCAAATGGAACTAGATGAGCAATCCAGAGCCAAAACTGCCTTCAGTACACCAGATGGGTTATATGAGTTTGTGACCTTACCCATGGGACAAAGGAACTCACCAAGTTCATTTCAGAGGCTAATCAATACTGTGTTGCGAGGCATGTCAGATTTTGCAGTGGCCTATATCGATGATGTGGCCATTTTTAGCAAGTCGGTGCCTGAGCATGTCCAACACCTGACAACAGTATTGGAGGCCTTAAGAAAAGCAGGCCTCACAATAAAAGCTAAGAAATGCCAGTTTGGACTAAAGGAAGTAATCTATTTAGGACATAAGGTGGGGAGTGGGAAAATCACCCCCTTATGGAGCAAGGTGGAGGCAATACAAGCATGGCCGATCCCCTTAACCAAAAAACAAGTAAGGGCATTTCTGGGTGTGGCTGGATTTTATAGGAAGTTTGTGAGAAATTTTGGGGAAATAGCAACCCCCTTGCATGAATTAACAAAGAAGAAGTGTTCTGAGCGTGTGGTATGGACGGATGAATGTCAGAAGGCTTTTGATCTACTGAAGCAAGCCTTGTGCCAAGAACCCATATTAATAGCACCAGACTATGAGAAACCATTCATCGTGGCTACAGATGCGTCGGACCTGGCACTGGGAGTCGTCTTGCTACAGGAGAGAGAAGGCACCAGACATCCAGTGGCATACCTGAGTCGCAAGCTGACGCCGAGGGAGAAAAACTATTCGTCGGTCCAGAAGGAGTGCCTAGCGGTCGTGTGGGGACTGAACAAGTTGCACCCATACGTGTGGGGACGAAGATTCACAGTGACTACGGATCATCGGGCCTTGTTATGGTTGCAGACTATGAAAAACCATAACACTATGCTGCAGTCCTGGGCCCTACAGGACTATCAAGTGGACTTCCAGTTCATAAAAGGCAAGGACAATGTACTGGCCGATGGACTTTCCAGGCAAGTGGCTGGGACTGCAGTGACGTGACTGAAGGGGAACTGTAACAAATGGTGGCAGCGGTGAAGAGAATAACAATACCAGTATTCAGAGTCTCTGGGAATACTAGTATTGGGACGTTACTGGTGGTTGCCTAGCACGGGGATCTGTTGAGATCTGTGTTAGAGCGGATAGGTAAACCATAAGAGAGTGCGGTCCGGACTGGTGGAGTCCCTGGTGGTGCCTAGAGACAGGCAGTAACCACGAGCAGGTAGGAACCTGACAGGGAGAGCCAGGGAAGGACGCATCACAGAGACCTCAGTTGATTCCACTGCTATAACTTTGGAGTCTAAGTCTTGGCGAATGCAAGAGATCTTATTCTGGAAGTGCTTTGCAAATTCGTCACATCGAGCTTTAGAAGATTCCATCACATCCTTAGGGCCAGAATATAAGAGCCCTCTGACGGTTTGAAACAGCTCCGCTGGACGGGAAATAGAGGCTTGAATAGAGACAGTGATATGTTGTTTCTTTGCTGCCCTTACCGCCCCAAAGTACGTGTTATTATAAGCACTCACCAGTGCAAAGTTGCATTCGTCAGGAGTCCGTCTCCATCTGCACTCAAGCCGTCTCCTACATTGTTTCATCGCCCTCAGCTCCGGAGTATACCATGGAGCTGTATGAGCTCTACAAAGGAGAGGGTGCACAGGTGCGATCATGTCAGCTGCCCGGGTCATCTCCGCATTCCACAGATCGACCAGGGCGTCAACATGAGCACCAGCCTTATCAGCCGGAAAATTCCCCAGGGCTTTTTGAAAACCATCAGGATCCAGCAGCCTCCGGGGGCGGACCATCTTTATAGGTCCCCCACCCTTGCAGTGGGGGAGAGTCGTTGTGAGTCTAAACCTCAACAAGCAGTGATCTGTCCATGACAAGGGAGTTGATGTAAGGCTCCCTATACACAGATTATTATCATCATGTCCCGTAACAAAAATCAGGTCCAGAGTGTGACCTGCCACATGAGTTGGGCCGGTGGTATATTGGGACAGCCCCATGGTCGTCATGGAGACCATGAAGTCCTGAGCCGCCCCGGATAAGGTGGCCTCGGCATGGATGTTGACATCACCCAGAACCAACAGTCTGAGGGACCTCAGCAAAACCTCCGAGACCACCTCCGTCAGCTTAGTCAGGGAGTCTGTTAGGCAGCGGGGTGGGCGGTACACTAACAGAATCCCCAATCTGTCCCTCTGGCCCAACTCGAGGTGCAAACACTCAAGGCCCGTAGTTACGTGGACATGGTGCTTGAAGAGGGGGATGGAACTCCTATAGACCACAGCAATCCCCCCTCCCCGGCCCTCAGATCTACCGTGATGCTGCACTGAGTATCCAGGTGGGCATAGCTGAGAGAGACCAACACCTCCCCGCTCTCCCACCCAGGTCTCAGTTATGCATGCCAGATCGGCTGCCTCATCCACAATTAAGTCATGGATGAGGGCGGTCTTATTATGTACCGATCTGGCATTAAAAAGCAGCATCCGGAGATCAGAGAGCTGGCTGATAGGACATCCCACATACCTGTGGGTGTGTGGAGGACCGGAACACGGGACAGCCGTCAGTTGTCTGGGCCGCGTTTCCCTCACCTGGCCTGTCTTCCACACAGCGTGATATCTCCCTTTACCCGTCACTACGCCTATTGAGGCCCCCGCACGTTCCTCCTGATTATAATTCCTCTCTCCCAAGCACATAATAAAACGTCCACACACACTTACAGCATACAACAAACATTAGACAAACACTCACCACATACACACTCACAGTCAGCAACAGAACAACCAAAAGCCAGTCCGCAGCTAAGAAGCCCTCAGTGATGGAAAGATGAATCAAGCAGCATCGTCTCAGCTATCCCTCTTTCCGTCCAGAGTAGCACCAGATGATATGCAATTCACTCTCCCCAATGCACCAGGAGATGACCAATACCTGGATCTTCTGATTTCTTTGCTTTTCTTGTATTTTGTATTTGTGCTTATTCTTTGTAAGCCACCTGGGGGGTCTTTTTGCTCAAAAGACAGCATAGAAATGAACTATAATATAACATTGTGTAGCTCATCTGGTGGTCCTTGAATGCACATTCCAGGAGAATATGAGGCTGGACATCCATACAAAGATAGGCAGAATAACTTCATGGTTCCATATCTCCCCCAGAGTTGTAAGGCCTGGATAGCAATAGGAAGACAGCATCCCAACATCAGGAAACAGCAAAGAACATTGGGAAACCTATGCCTTTCTTGTACTTGGATTTTGACAGTAGCAATATCTACCCCTGCTTTATATTTATTTTTATAACCCCTAGACAGAGCCAGTGTAGTGTAGTGGTTAAGGTGTTGGACTACGACCTGGGAGACCAGGGTTCAAATCCCCACATAGCCATGAAGCTCACCGGGTGACCTTGGGCCATTCACTGCCTCTCAGCCTCATGAAAACCCTATTCATAGGATTGCCATAAGGCAGAATTGTCTTGAAGGCAGTACATTTACATTTTTAGACAGGCCACGTTCAAAACTCTTACTAGATTAATGTAAGAACCATTTAAGTTTATTGAATTCAAGGCTTTCAGTGAATATTAAGCCCAGGTTTATTAAAAGCCAATATGATTAGCTTCACTGCATTGTAGAAACACAGAAAAAAATAGCTTTTTGGGGAGAGGGTGTGGGAAAGATGTCAAAACCCAAATATTTTATTTCTAATTTACAACATAAACTTCCAGTTGATTGTTATGCATGAAACTAACCTTGAAATTATTCATTCACATCAGTGTTTCATAGATTAAATATTAATTTAGAATAAAGATAAATGTCAGCCTTCAATTTTGAGGGGGTGAGAAAGAATCATAAGAAAATATAAAAAAGATTGTCAGGCTTTTGTTTTAAAATGAAAACTTCTTTGAACACCTTATATTAAAATACATTGGGTAGTATTCAACTAAATAATTGCTCAAGCAGAAGAACTTCCACATGCACAATTGGCTTTCCTCCCCCTTTCTCCCCCTGAATGCGGCCCTCGCCATCCTCCAATCTGCTCTGGAGTGTTAGGGGGAAATCCTGAGCAGATTTAGGGGTGCACACGGGGAGTGTGGAAGAAGCTTCTGCTGTGCAGTGACAAATCCTTGTGGTGACATATCCTTGTTCCTGCCAAAGAAGCCCCAAGGCGCCAAACAAAGCAGCAAAACTATATATAGTTAAAAAATAAAATTTTAAATAAAAACATTTAAAACATTTGAAAGCATTGCTAACATCTAAAAACATTTGAAAGCTGCAAGTGGAATAGTCACTCTGCTTCCAGACTTCAAACACTCTGTAGCCAAGTCGCCCGGTCCCTTTTCCTCAACCTGAAAAGGGCGAGATTTTCACTGGAACCTCAGCAGGCCTTTTCTTCAGTATAGCAGATGGCTGTAGCGTGGCAGTTAATGTTTTGTAGATTCATTCCATGGTGCTTCTGTACTGTGTAAATGCCTGCCACCAAACTGGCGGAGTGAAGCACACGGGTCCTTACCACTTGAAGGTCTCCTCCAATCCATGATTGGCCCACCCATATGGTGGTGGGCCTTTAAGGCTGCAATCCTATGCACTCTTACCAGGGAGTAAACCTCGTTGAACACAATGGGTTTTTCCTCCCAGATAAACCCATAGGATTGCACTCTAACTATTACAGCAGCAACATGGAGGTAACCCATTTCAAAGAGGTTTCCACAGTTCTGCTACAATGTCTAAAGCTGGTAGGCCATTGTGGGAACAGAATGCTGGACTAGATGGGCTTTCAATCTATGCATGGAGACATCTGTCAATTTTGATTTGTCTGTTTCTCATTTTTTCAGTTGTTCATTTGCCACAGTTGCACGCCAGTATGTGAATTTTAAAAAGTCCTCGCGAAAATTCATCAGCATTTTAGTGTGTATTGCTCCTAATATACATATCATGCAATTTCCCCTAATATAATGCATTTTCGTACACATTTTTGAAGAGGTGCATCATAAAATTTGGAGAAGTGTGAATTTTCAAAGGATAGTTGTGTTTCAGTTTGCCTATTGTTTGAGCAAGTGCAAATAAGGTAGGTTCATATTGTATTAAAATTTAAACCAAACCAAAGTTCTCCCCCATCTGTACTTAGATCTGATCTGGCTGGCCTTTCCTTAAGAGGCCACCAAATCCAGAGTTTCCTGGGAGTCAAACCTTCCATTCTGAAAGTCTAGACTTACAACTCTAGATGAGTCAGAGGAGATAAGCAATAAATGGTGGGTCATTTCTTCCTGTCAATGTGGTGATGTACCACATTTTGAAGTAAGTAAAATAATACATGTTGCAATCTAAACTAAAGACTGGGATAGGGATGGGGGAATCATAAGACCATTTAGTTCAGTGTCCAAAAATACATGTACCAGTGCAGATGCTGGACTGCAGATGCTGGATTACATATGGGGGCAGCAGCAGTGGCATCCTCTTGGCTGATCCTTCTAAGTCATGCCCCACCCATGGCTGCCAAAGGTTCCCCTCTTTGGGAAGCAGAGCTGGGAGTGCCATGCAGCCTGACCTGGGCACTCTTAAGTTCCTTGCTGTCCTCAAATACATTGGTGGATTTAGTCCCTTTGACAGTGTTGAAGTCAGATTTAACTGCTAGTCTGGACAACTTCTGAATATGGAATGGGGGTTGGGTGCCATCTAGTCTTTTGCCTTAGACAGCAAAATGGCTGGCCCTGGTGAGATGGTGCAGAGAGGCCCAAGAAATTCTCTTATAGTTCACGGATCATATATCTGAAGAGACAGGACTGCATGCCTTGGAATCAATCAGCCAGAACACTGGCTACAGGTTTCTGATTCTTCTGTTAAAAGTCCAGGAAAATTAGTATCGCTCATGCCTGATTTTTCCTGGACTAACGACAGGGGGATTTGCAAGGTGTGTTCCCTAAATGGGAATATTTGGATTCCTAAATCAAGTATCACATAAATAAAGAAGAAAATGTATTAGTTAGTTACCCTAGATGGTGCTATTTTTGCATAAAAAATGCTGGAGCATATTATGGTGTGTTCCAACCCAATCCTGACAAATGGAAGATACAAGATTGCAGCAATCAAACCAAAGTTTATCACCTGTTTGGGGATTGATGTGTGTGTGTGTTGAAAACATAGCTTCATGTTAGATGTGACAAAGATGCTGGTCTACACATGGGGTAGGGGGAGGAGACAGAAATTTGCATACTTTTCCACCTCCCTCCCTGCTTTCCTCCACACACTTACATTTGTTATGCTGGTCTCATAGCAATAACCAGCTTCAGCTTGTCTATTGCATTTGAACTCCACAAACTCTTCTAAAGCACCACCTGCCCTGTCTAGGATGTGTTTTGAAAACACTACAAAAACTTTTGCTGTGTTTTTCTATTCAACAGACGATGTGAGGTGGTGTACTTGCAACGGACAACTTGTTTTCCTAATTGCTCTGTGAATTCAGAATCTTAGGTATGTTATGAAGATCCTTCAGTGTTTCTGTTTTCTGTGAACATTTTCTCGGTAGCAAAGCAGGTCCTTTAAAGGGAATTTTGTTTCACAGTTTCATGGATCTATGGAACAGACACCTTTTATTATAGCCAGGGTGACTGGATGGGAAAGAGAACAGGGCTTGGTATTTTTCCATTTGGATGGAGGGGGCATCTTGGATGGAGGGGGCATCTGGTCTGGTGTAGCTTGTTGACAATGGTGACTGGTGCCTATTGGGACTGATAGGGCAGAAGGCAGGGAGACCAACGGTAGATGAAGCCAGATCCAACCAGTAGTGTAGTGGCAAATTCAGAAGTGCAGTCCCTTCATGATAATCACAGCCATGCCCACCTCTTTTTTAGTTTTTTTTTGCTGCTGGGTTGAGAATGAGATCCGTGTTAATATCTTCTCTCACAAAAACAGACATCCCTAGGAGCCAATAAGCATGAAAGGAGAGAGTGTTAGCTTCTGAGAAGAGTATTCTCTGTTGCTAACTCACCTCCTTTCACTCTGATTGGCTCCAATCAGCAGGAAAGGACAAGGAAGTATGTTAAGAGACCCTTCTCAGTGGCTAACACACGCCCTTTCATGCTGATTGTCTCATAGGATGCTGGAGACATAGGGACCCTGCTGGGACCCTGCTCCCAAAAAAGTAAGGGGTCTAAGACCCCCTGAGACCCTGGATGACTACACCCCTGGATCCAATGACAGACAAAGCCACCCCTTGACTGGTTGCAACTAAAAAGGCAGGCAAGTGGAGGCTCATTGAGAGTAGACTGATGGTCGGTGGGGCACAGGCCCATTCATCCGAATAGCCCAACCTCTGCTGCTGACTGAGAAAACTCTCACTGAAATTCCCACTTCTACACACATTTTGAAGTTTTATTTCACCTTTGGGTTGCCCTAATTAAAGGTCTTCTGGCATGACAATGAAAAGAAAAAGACAACTGACATAGGGTGCGTACCTTTGAGTGGGATTCAATCTCATACCAGCCAATTCAGATTGCACAGTTACGGTTGATTTGTTTGCCCTGCCTTCGTCTGAGGAAGGGCCAAGGTGTGTGTGTGTGGGAGTCCTCTGGAGTGAGGCATTCTGGCCAAGGTGGCCAGTACTTTCCCATGGTGGCTTGATGTTCTTTTTAAACCTAGCTAAGAGAAAAGTATTTTTAAAGTGACTTTTGACTTGATTTAAACAGCAAAGCAGCGGAAGGGCCATAGCTCAGTGGTTGGTAGAGCATCTGCCTTGCATGCAGAAGGTCCCAAGTTCAATCCCCAGCATTCTCAGGTAGGGCTAGGAGAGAACCCTGCCTGAAACCCTCGAGAGAGCTGCTGGCAGTCAATGTAGACAATACTGAACAAGATGGACCAGTGGTCTGACTCAGTAATAAAGCAAGCAGCTTGCTATGTTCCTAAAGCGGCAGTGGCACAGGTGCTGTCCCAGCCACCTCACCCAGAAAGCTTCACTCTGAGGAGTGATCCCCTTGGCCTTTTCTCAAAGAGAAGCAGAGAAGGGGAGAGGTGCTGCTAGCAGGGGTGGAGAGAGAGAGGAGGAGGAGGGAGCACCGGCAGCAAAGAGCACAACCAGTGGGCAACATGTCTTGTGCCTATCCAGTTTATGACTAAAACTGCAGAAGCCTGCCTTTCACCTCCTGATGCTTTAAAAATCCTGAGCATTACATGAAGGATGCACTTTGACAAAGATGTCTCACTGCTTTTTGGTTTTTGCTTTTTTTATTTAAATGACTGATGCACTGATTACCCTGACTAGATAGCAATGCAAGACCTATGGTTTATAGATCTCTAAAACAAAACAAATATATATATATATATATATAGAAGCAAAGCATTGGTTGGTATTCCATGGCTAGCATTACAAGAAGTTTAGAGCCGTTACAAAGGTGACAAAAAGGGTAAGATGCACAACTGACACACATTTCCTGTGCCCTGCCATTTATTGTCATGTCTGTAATGACCCCATGTTTTAACTTAGAACTTGATTGGACTCCACGTACAGGCCTGCTGCATTGCTATTTTCTTCCACGGTTGGGAACCAAATAAAAATTTGATTCCCAGTGAGAGCAGTAAGAATTGATGTAAACAGTCATGAGTGTGACAAGACGGAAGCCATAATGTGATCAAAAGAACAGATGGCAAAGCTTCAAGTCACAGTATGAACCCAGTGGAACTCCTTTCTTTGCATTAGAAATCAGTCTGTGAAGTCTGCTACCTGCTGCAGCATCCACAGTCCTCCAACCAAACCGAATGCCTGCTTCTGCTTCATCTTTTTTTGGTCCATCAAATATTGTACTTTTTTTTTCCAATGCAGAAGGTCCACCCGAGGCAAAAGAACATAGACCTTATGGTACCTACTCCTAGACTGGATGGCTTCTGATATTTTGCTTCCTATAGAATAGTGGTGGGGATTTTTTTTTCAGCTTGAGGGCCACATTTCCTCATGGGCAACCTTTTGGGGGCCGCATGCCAGTGATGGGCAGAGCCAGAGAAAAATGTGGGTGGGGTCAGATGCAAGAGTAAGTGGAGCGATGGATGTGACTCTTCTCCCTGTAGAGTAGGCTGTGTTCCAGCCATGCAAAAAATCAAAGGCTTTTCTATACACATCCCATCTCTCTACCCTTCATCCAGGGAAGAAAGAAGCATCATTATTGTTAAAGGACACATTCCAGCTAGAAAAGAACAGCTGAGGAGGGGTCAGTGAGGATAGTTGCATGGGGAAGAGGCATGCTCTAGAAAGAGTCTCAAAGATCAGAAGAGAGAGTCCTGGAAGTCCCTGGGCCTGATATTCCCCACTCCTGCTGTAGGCAAATAGTGCTATGTTAAGATGACAGAATTGGAAGATCTGTCTTGGCCTTGTCACAGTATTGTTCAGCTCATTAAGACCTAGTTTGGGAGCGAGGCCCTAGGTCACTGGTAGAGTCCATGCTGCGCATGCACAAGATCCCAAATTCAGTCTTTGCTACCTCCACTTAGAAGATGACCATGGGAAGCAGGACCATCAAATGCATCTTGAAGAGCATCCTGGCCTAGATAGACTTCCCAGGATTCTTTGGTAGAGGCCATGATTGTCTAAAGTGAAATAAAGGTCTGCTGTGTGGATGTGGATGTGGCCAGGGATAGCTTTGGTTTAAATTTGGGTGGGAGGCTACATGTGCCTGCTGTAGAATAAAAAGGTGGGGGAAATGCTGAAAAGCAATGATACTGTTCACAATGTTTTCCTTTCGGAAAGGAAAGGGGCTTCCCCTCTGCCCAGTGCCCACCCACCCAATCTCCTCTCCTCCCCCTCTTCCTCCCCTCTGCCCCTCCCTCAGGTCAGTTTCACCTATCCTAAACATGATTGCACAGAAATAAATTCCATTGAACTTAAAAAGCATGCAAATGTTTAAAGCCACCCTCCCTTCTCCTCCCTCCTATCCCCTCCCACTTGCTCCTTCCCTCCCTCTTCCTTTGCCCCTCCCTCCCTCTCCCTGTCCTTCCCCTCCTCATGGTCAGTTTTACCTATCTTAAGCATGATTGTGTGGGAGTAAATCCCATTGAACTCAATAAGCATGCAATTGATCAAACCTGTCCTTCTCCTCCTCCTTCCTCCCATCACCTCCCTTTTGCCCCTTCCCTCCCCCTTCTTCATATACCCTACTCAGCCATGAAACACGTCAGTTGAATAGAAAACGTTCAGGTTAAATTATCTTCCAGGGTTGCTGTGAAAACCAAATGGGCAACCCATATTGTACTGCTGGTACCTCCTTGGAGTAAGGGCAGGATGCAGCCCTGAGAAATCAATGTTTCCAACTACAAAACTGGCAGCCCCATGCCAATTTGTTTGTAAATAAAACAGTACCCCCCCACACAAAAAAGTCAAAGGTTTCTTTTTGTCAAGGAGAGACCTAATATATACAGAATCGCATGTATGTGAAGTGCCCCCAAAGGGTGAAAAACCTGTAAAATGTGAAGAAGAGGACCACTCATGCATGTGTGTCACACCCTTCATGACAGTGTGCCTTTCTTCTGCCCTGAGTTCTCATACAGAGAAGGGTCAATGTCATTTCCCTCCCTCCCTGCCAAGCCCGGCACAACTCATGACAAGGAAGGAGGGTTGGTCTCTCTCTCTCTCTCTCTTTCCAGAGGTGGCTGGCCCATTAGGGCAACTAGGTCTGCCCTGCCAAGGCCGTTCTGCCCTCAGCCAGCCCCCACGAGCCTGCCTTCTTACTTACAACCAGCCCAGGGGATGGTCCTGGTGGTCAGTTTCTCCTCCTTAGTCTCAGTCTTGGCCTGGTAGAACTAGTAGGGAGGAGGACAGAGATAAAGCTAGAATTAGTTGGCTGTGCCTGGTCATTGGTTTTGGCTCTGTCTGTCATTGGCTCTGGCTCCGCCTACAGTTGGGCTCCCTGCCTTCCACTCCACCAGTCCCACCAGGCACCAGGCACCTCTCTCTCTCTCTCTCTCTCTCTCTCTCTCTCACACACACACACACACACAGAGAGAGAGAGAGAGAGAGAGAGAGCCTCTCATCTGAGAAGGGTCTGAGAAGTTGTGAAGCAAGAGTCACAAAGAAGTAGGGCTGGCCCAAGACATTTTTCTGTCTGGGATGAAGGACAGGATGGTATCCCCCCTCCTTTCCATGTGCAGAATTGGACTGACAGCTGAATTTTCAGTGCAGGACATGGGGTAGATGCCTCCATTGCACCAGAGGGCAGCAGGCTAATTATGGGGATAAAGGACAATCTCCCCTGTGGAAAAAAAACAGATTTGGGCTGCCTCCAGTGTCCTCCAGCTTTTGCCACTTGAGGCAGTCTCCTCACTTTGTCTAGTGATTGGATCAGCCCTGCAAAGAGGAGGAGTTTCAGATTTTCCTCCTGGACCTTGACACTTTCCTACAGAAGACAGAGGTGTGAAGTGAGAGGGAAGATGGGGATAGTTGAGGGAGAAATTTCTGGCATGCCCCCCTGATTTTGACTCATGTATCACCAGAAATAAGTAGCTGGTGGCATGATGGCGGGGGCAGGAGGCACTAGCAAAGACTGCTGGGCCAGCCAGCGGGCTACCCAAAGCTAGGGGTGGTGGCTACAGAGGGCACAGCTGTGCAGGCCACAGAGGCTGCCCAGGGGAGGCAGTGGTGGAAGGCCCCGGGGGAGCTTTGGCAACCGTCCCCCTTGCCACTCTCCAGAAATCTCACCCTGATATATAGCAATAAAGCATTAAACAAGTCTTGAACCTTGAGCTCCATGGCACCATATATAGCACAGTGGGGAAATTTTGGGAGGATGGGAGCCTTTAAAAGGTGTCATTTTCTCAATCACCGTTCCTGAGATCTCCGACCCAGTCACTCCCAATGGTGAACTTCAATCACTTGTACAAATCTCCTATAAGATATTGGTTCCTGTTAGGAGGTGGGGGATACACTGCAACATTTTGTTGCAGGAAACCACTTATAAACTCCTATGCCACATTTCACCCCTTGTATTACACTGCTTTGAGATTCTGTTTTCTGTAAATGTTAAAAACCACACATGCATAAACTGAAATAGTACTAATAAACTGAAACATCAGGTGTGTTGAGAACAAAACACAGAGATTCAGCCACTGTAGAGTTTGTTAATATGGACTCTTGCAGTCCTTCTACTCTAGCTTGAGAAAAGTAAAGACTGGAACAATGCGAGCAGACAGAACTGTCAGCCAGTACCATTCCTACCTATGAGCAGATGGCACCTTCTATGTTTTACATTGCTTAGAACCCATCTACAGGGAATCCTGCCTCAGCTTTGCACTTATACAGGTACTGTCCTAAAGCCAAACAAAAATGGATCCCTAGCAGATGGACACAATCGCACACAAAGTTTAAATGCACAAACACCCCTGAATCAAATTGCCTGTTTATATGCTTTCTCTGATGGGGGGGGGGAATCCAAACACATAAGATTAGTCATCACATCAATTTATTGTTGTTTCCATAAATAACAGCCAATCATGCACCAATTATATTTTGTGTTTATTCTGTCAACTTTCATTTTCAATGTGAAGGCCCAAGGATTTCCTTATCTAAACCGTATAATTCTATTTAAAACAACCAGGCTTGCTGCCACAAGCCAAAGCAAGTTTTCCAGCTCTTACCAGTTACTAAGTAAAAGAAAAGTGCCCCACCACAATCATTTGGCAAGTTTTGAAAACTGTGGATTCTGTTAAAGGCAGCATGTAGCATTTGATATTGGAAAGGGGGCATTGGATTCTGAGTGTTTATTATGGGAGGAGTGCTCCTGGTGCATGCAAGTTTTTGGCATCAAAATACCAGCCTGTATTTCCACCCTCCCTTCAATCTGGATTTCCCCTTTCTATGGAAAATCCAATGTGTTTTTAAAAAAGGTTACCAATGACCCTTTGTGATATCTGATGAATGACCCATTTGCAATATTAAGTCCCTGTTAGGAAGTGCTGCTCTGTAGTTCCCAAGGCAAAGGAATAACATCAGTTAGTGTGGCAAGAGATGAGGATGATCATAGAGACTCACGTGAACAAAATAAATCTGATGAAGAATGAATTTATTCGTCACTTTGCACTAGTGATATTGGAGTAAAACAATGGCTGTTGCAGTTGTAATTATGCATTAAATGTATGTATAGATTGTCCTTAGTATTTGATAAAGGTGAAGACAGAAAAGGGGGATGTAGCCAATTCTTAATTTCCCTAAAATTCTTTTGTTCCCCTGTAGTATCTGCTGGAGTTGTGAGATGTTGGTAGAGTACACATGTGGTGGCCCTGTTTTTAGCAGCACTCTTGGATAGTGCCTGGATTAATTCATGAGTGACCACACACAAACATTTCACCACTGCCCCTCCTTATGAACACAAACTTCTCCCTTTCTCTCTCTCTGTCACACACATACACTCTCTCTTACACACACACAATCACTGAGCACAGTGCATTTGTGGAAAGTGTTCAGAGTCAGACTATGACTAGCATCATGTCCCCCAATTCACAACAGTGACAATGGCAAGACAATTTAATTGCGTTGAATGGCAACATAACTGATCAGCCATAAGATGCAGTGTTCATTAAAGGAATGAAGGTACCACTGATGGAGGCAAACCATATTAAGCCTTATCTTTGTCACTTGATGAATGATATTAGTTTGTCTGACTGTGAATTCTCTTTGGTTGTTTTGCACAGGAGCTGCATTCCCTAGAACTGTCCTGTTCACTTGCTCATTTCTTAGAATCCAGACAGTACCACTAAATGTTAGTGTTTCCATGTTTCCATGTTTCCCAGTTCTCATCCTTTCTCCCCCCTCTCAAGTGCTCTTACAAGGCAATTTTTTCAGCTTGGCACAATCCTTGTATCTATAATCTGGTGTAGCTCTACTGTCTTGCCTTCTACAGAGGAGTGTAGATAATTATATACGTGGTGATGGTGCATTTTCCTACACTTTTCTGATTCCATGTTGCACTATATGCCTGGACTTCTCCATTCCCTTTCCTTGAATATGCCCCTCTAGCCATGACTTTAGCCAGAGACTTGCATCTTGATCATCATTATTATATTAATTTCTATAGCATAAACTCATATACTGTAAAAATGCATCCAGGCAGTGTCCAAAATTGCAGGCAACACAGACTAACAATGAAATAAAAGCAAAATACGTTACAGAAATGGAAGTACAGAATAGATAATCTGATATGGTTATAAAAACAGTACGTTTCAATGAGGTTTTCTCCCAAGTTAATAGTATTGGATTGCAGCCTCCATCCCCCAACTTCCAGTATTCTTTGACAGGTCATTCTGTTTACAGCATCTTAATACACTGTTCCACTCCTGCAGCTAAACCTGAAGGTTACCTCCAAACCCCAGACACACAGATTCTGACTACCTGGCCATGGACCTACCCATTAGTGGCTGATGTCTCTAAGGCAGGTATGGGGAACCTGTTGCCCTCTAGATGTTATTGGACTCCCAACTCCCATCAAGTTGGAATATCAGAGACATCAACCACTAATAGATAGGTTGATGGCCATGTGGCCAGAATCTGTGTATCTGTTTGAATAGCTGGCTCTGAATTTTCATGAAAGAAAGAGAAGCTAGATATTAAAAGGATAAGCACATAGTATTAAAGAAGCTGGTGCAAAATGAACGAGGCAAAGCTTTATACTTTTCCCAGTAAGATTTCCTCCACACGAATATTCTTTTCTTTGAACACTGAACAAGAAGAGGAATTGTCTCTTGAATCGCCTTTTTAGACACCATATAATAATCTAGCTTCTGGGCAAAGCCCCCACATTAATATGAATGCATTTACTTTGTCAAAAATTGTTTGCTTATTCATTTAAGCAAGCACTCCTGCCTTCAGAACTCCTCTTAACAAATCCTATACTGTGTATATGCAGCAAGGGTGACAAACCCCTGGTTGGGGAGGGGGGTGATCCACCACCAACTCCAATTCCCCTGCCCCAAGACACCACTGATTTTTGGCAGTGGTAAAAAGAAAAGTAAAGCAGAGCCAGTGCTGGGGCCCCATGTCTTAATGGGATGTAAATTGCCCCCTCCCAACACATCAGATCAATCATGTGATGACTAAGGAGGGGGGCTATTCAGCTGATCTCATTCTCATTATCTTACCAAGCTACAGTTTCTGATATTTCTGAGGGACAGTTAAATAGTATGCAGGCAATATAGGTTTGGAGCATTAAAAAAACCCCATTAGTTCTATGGAGGATTAGGAGCAATTGTACATCAAAACAAAACCAGGAATAGAGATTATAAATCTCAGAGAATTAGGGAAATGGGAAAACAAAGCACAAGGGTTGAAACACAATGTACCAAATGCATCCTGTTTAGCTCTTCATTGGGTGAAGTGTGGAAATATAAGAAATCAGAATTCTTACCACTTGAGAATGCAACAGTTTTATGTTGCAGTTTAGTCTGTATGCATCTAATCTTTTCACTGTTGTTTGATACTGGGCTGAAACAGACAGACTACTGACAGTGTTAAATTGAAGGTGCTAAAGACAATTTTTGTAAAAGCAATTTTCCCAGCCTGTAGCAGCTAGCCAGCCAAACTGCACTGCCCACTCTCTTATCTGATGAGACTTCTAGGACAATTTATCCCCCCTTGCCTCTGTTGTAGAGCTGCCACCACTAATATTAGCAAGAGGAGAGGGCAACTTCATAAAAAAAAAAACCTGTGAAGATTCCAATTGTCATCCAGTAAACTGGGCGGCAGGAGCTGCCCTGTCCTCCATCCTTGGATGTTGGCCACATTGACACCAGAAAATGTCTGGTGTGAATGTGCCTGTTGTCAACTGTTCTGTTCCCAGATATGGTGGAAGTGGTTCCAGAGTGAGGTTCTCAGAATCTGCATAAACAAAACAATACGACTGCATTTTAAAAATTATAACATTATGAACTGGTGCCTGAGCTTGCCTTATCCCTTTTCCATTGTGTGTCATATCTTTTCAGATTTTAAGTCTGAGGATCCCTCTGGGAGCCTTTTTGGTTAAAAGGCAGGGCATGATTTTATTAAAAATATAAAATCTTTGGATCAGTCCAGCTCATTGTTTGAACTCTGTGTGTCCTCCACATCCCCACACATCCGCTCACAGATGGTCCATCTGAAGCAGCCTACACACACACAAATCCAGTACATTTGTTGGCCTCATTTATGTGGCCAGCTCCTCAGAAAACTGACTGTATGACTGAGGCCTATGGGTGTTGAATGTTACATGCCCAGCCTGACTTTGGATGTTCCATCTCCTCATGGATGTGTGGAAATGGGGAAGTGGGGTCAACGTCCAGAGAAGACTGGCACATCCTTGTTCTGATCCAATTAATAGGGCAGATTGGATGAAGATATTGTCCAAATATTACTCTGACATTCTGGGAGACAGAAAACCTTGTGCCAAAGTCAGAGAAAATAAATTGATATAAGGATGAGAGCAGGAGCAAAACAAGAGACTAAAGGAATAAAAGGGGTGGAACCAAAAGATAAGATGCAGAGAAAATAATGAGAAAGAAATAAAAAGGTGGTGCAGAGAGGAAAATTATGGCATGGAAAGAGAAAAATGGGTAACAGAGAGTTCAGAGGGACTGGTGGGGTGAAGCAGGGCATGGGGGAAGAGAAATAAGATGGAAAGACACCCATGCTGCATTAGAAGCACAAGGAAACAAAGGGAGTACCCCAGCGTTGGGGGTGCAGAAAGACCTCCAGGTGGAGAAACAAAAAACCCCAAAGGGTACTAAAAATGTGAATGCACTGACCTACGTAAGGAGGGGAGGGAGGAGGGGGGGAGAGAAAGAGAACACCATGGGCTGGAGAGGAAAAGTGGGGAGAGTTAATAGAGGGATTCAGAGAGAACTGTGGCAGGGCAGAGAGAGCGTATTATGGGGTGCACTGCAAACTACGGCCCCAAAGAAAACAAAAGCAATTATATAATTGTGCAGAAATCTGTTTCCAGTTAATGTAGTGATACAACTCCCCTGAGTTAGTAAAAATAGTGGCCAGAGTGATTTGTGCACTCTTACTTTATAAGAAAGCTTTAAACTCTCTCTCTCTCTCTCTCTCTCTCTCACTCACTTTCTCTCTCACTTTCTCTCTCACTCACTCACACACACACACACACACACAGGCTCCCCTCCTCCCCCATAAGTCCTCCAGTGGTATCAGTTCAACAGTATGACCCGTCTGAGCTGGTAACCAGCATTTGGTTAAGGTGTGCTTGGCTCCCAGAACAGCCTTTTCCCTCACTGTTGTTTACAGGTGAAATAGGAACAGTGTTGTTGGCAGTGCTGCTTACCTAGTTGACTGAAGGCAGCTAAAGATCAAATGAAACAGAAACATGGCAATATTTGGTTTGTTGATGCCTGTCTTCCTGATCTGCTTTAATATTGGTCAGTCTTGCCGGAATCCTGATGATTTTGTGGGTGCCAGCTCTCCTGGAGATGTTGTCATTGGAGGCTTGTTTGCAATTCATGGCAAGATGTTGCATTCAGAAGAAGAACCCCTCAAACCGGTGATTGCCAATTGTGCTGGGTGAGTAATAACATCAACTATGTCATAAGAATGTAAAGAGCAAGATGACATGAGCATGAATAGACCTACTCAGGAGAAAAAAGGGGGGGACTTTAAATGTATTGAATCTTTGAATTACTGTTTCTTTAAAAGGTAGCTTTATATATCAGCAATGAAAAGTGTGTGTATGCATAATATGCATGAGTTAAATCTAGTGTGAGTGATTGTGAGAGGGTGTCCACAATTGCCTTCTAGATCCTATGATATGAAATCAAATAATACTGCCTCTGTGTTTAACAACAAATAACCTGTAATGCTATACATACTTATCTGGAAGTTAATCCCATTGGATTTAATGGGACATCTAAATAGACATGCATAGGATTGCACAATTAGTGTCTTCTGAGACTTGTACCTCTTTTACAATATATCATTAACTGCTGCAGTTTGATTCCATACAAGCATACACTACTGTTGATATGGCATGAAACAGATTACATAACTGGAATCTAGCCTGAATATTGGATATCCTCTGTGTTAGTTGGAACCATAGTTTGAACATTTTCAATTTTGTCATGCTAAAGCCTAATAATGCAAGCCTATACATGTCTTATAAGAAAGCCCCACCAAGTTCAATGGGACTTATTCCCAGAAAAGTGGGTACTTACCTGGAAGTAAGCCCCATTGAATTCAGTGTCACTTACTTATGAGTAGACATGTATAAGCTTGCACTATAATGACATGGATCTACTTTTCTATCACCATATGTCAAAGAGAAAATAGACTTTTCATTGCAAATCTGGACTATTTGTTTTATGTGTCAACATTTTAAAAGTGCAATCCAAAAGGCAATTAAACTGCCATCCTCAGACAGTTTACACTGTTGTATCCCTACTGAAACGAATGAAACTCCTCCAGAAGGAAGCGCTTTCAGGATTACAATATAATTGCTGTTAAGATAGCTGTATAAGTAATCCAGAAAGGGACTAAAGTTATAATAACAGCATACATCTGATGAGAGCTATCCTCTGCTTAGAGAATTTTTAGTTCATATCATCTGCAATTTAACAGCTTAATCAATTACACGCAATAAATTTGCACATCACCAAAATTGTAACATATGTATCTTTTTGAATTACTAAGCAATGCTTGAGACAATAGATTATTAAAACTTATTATGCAGTGACCAAACACTATCTCAATTGCTAGGGGGAAAGCCAGTTTTTCATCTTTCATTTATATAATGAAAGAGCAGAACAAAATAGACTAAAAAATAAACAGATATAACCTTCACACTCACTCCTACCAATTAAAATGTGTCCTCAGTCATTACAATCACCCCTCCTGTTTATATAAATGAAAGCTTTAAATGGAATAATCAACCAGTTAAACCAATTAAAGTTTGCAGCCCTGGTTCTAATCAATTCCTAATCCTGCAGTATATGGGGGCGGGGCAGTATGCATGCCACACTGAGTTCCTTGGAGCTAGGGCACCGGATAGATAGGCAGTTTGTTAATTGCATAAGAAACAGACAAAGCTTTCACACCTACTGTAGCGCTGTTACATAAGACTATGGAGGATGTAGCTCAGTGATACAGCACATGTTTTCCATGCAGAAGATCCCATGCTCAATTCCTGGCATCTTCAGCTCAGGCAGAGAAAGACCCCCCTACCTGAAACACTGAAGAGATGCTGCCAGCCAATGAAGACAGTACTAAGTGAGATAGACTAAAGGCTGTGTCCTTGTGGTGACGAAGTTGAAACATTGGCTCACGTCTTTTTTGTATGTAATTTTTATAGGGAGGATCGCAATAAACTACTTGGCCCAATTACGAGGAACTTTCCTGGCAGGCCATTGGTCTGGTTTTTAAAATACTTCTTAGCTGATTTTAATAAGTCTATAACGGAGTCAGTGGCTAAGTTCCTCTGCTCTGCCCAAAGGAGTCGTAAGAGGATTCTTCTCTTTTAACTGCTATTTCTTTTATGTTGTACTTTTATATTCCTGTGTCTTAACTATTCTGACGTTTTATTGACTATTTTATTTGATTGGGTCTGTGACCGTATATTAATAAACAAAACAAAGACTAAAGGTCTGGCTCAAAATAAGGCAGCTTCCTGTGAACCTGCTGTTTCCTGTCTCCTTTTTTAAAATGTGGGGCTCTGTGGAGCCGAACAGCTACAATATGAATTACAGTTGTCCCCTCCCAACAAAATATAGTTTGATGAGCACTTCCCTGGATTCCATTTTTAATTATACAGTCACGTGAGAGCCAGCATGGATTTTTCGCATTCCACAATGTTAAATTGAAAATACCCCCATGCCATTCTGATGCTTCCCATAAGCTCATTTCAAAACAAAACTTTAGAAAACTTATAGTCCTCAATTCAGAAACGCTTGCTTAACAACCATCTAAATTTTCATGGTGATACACAAAACAGTCAGAGAGAATCGAACATTCAAAGTGTAAAAAGAGAGAGAGAAAAACAGACCCCTGTTGTACTTTTTTCTGTCAGAGTTCTCATAATCTGTTGAAATTCATTAAAAATCAGCCATTCACGGGGTACCTAAAATCCTATTACTGACCTTGCCCCATACCTTCATCTTCTGCAGTTTAAAAGTTAAAGAATGCCTGGCTGATTTTTAATTAAGAAATTTACCATTGAACTCAATGATAATATCAGGCATGCTCAGTAAGAACCAACTGTCGGTGTTCTAAAAGCCCTTTCTTCTCCTCCCCTCCCCATCCCCCTGTGGTCAGTTTAACCCATCCTAAGCATGATTGCAGGGGAGTAAATGTTACCAAATTCTTCCAAGCTACACGGAAAGTGGATTGGACTGTGAAAGACCAACCCAAGTGTGTTTGCATTTTTACAAATTTGTAGGGCAATACAATATCTCAGAGAGGAGGTCAGGTCTCCTGCTCCCCTGGTGCATTCACTATAGCTGCCCAATTTCCCTGCTTTTTAAAGTTTGATAGGAATATCTCTTGGCTATAGGTACATTCTTAAACCGCAGGGGTTGTTTTGCCTATTAGTGAATTGATTTATTTAAGAGATTTATATTGCATTTTAAAGCCATCATGGCTTTAAAGACAGTGTATAAGGGGTTTCCACATGGTCTCTCATCCAGGCATTGACCAGATCTAGACCTGTTTAGCTTTAGTAAGATGACTGCATCATAGACCAACAGACCACATCCTGGATTCTGTAAAACACACAAGATTATCTATTCTACATGGATTTTGAGGTTGGGGGCAGGGCCAGCTCCAGGCATGCGGGGGCCCTTGGGCATCAGCTTGCCCTGGCCCCCCGGTGGATGGGTGTGCACGTGTGCACATACGTGCATGCACATGCACCCCTGGCACGCACCCCCATGGCCCCCTACCTGTCTAGTCTTTACCATTGCCCTTAATGAAGATGGCAGCCGCGGTTTCCCTAAGGGGAATGAAGCCTCCGCCACCATCTTTGTTGATGGCACACGTGCGTGCTACACGCGCACATCTCTGCCATCAACTAAGATGGTGGCAGCGGCTTCAGTACCTTAGAGAATCTGTGGCCGCCATCTTCATTAAGGGCAATGCTAAAAAGCCGGCTGACAGGTAAGTGGGAGGGGCGTGGGGGGCGCAGATCACAGAAGGGGAGTGGAGGGCCCCTCAGGGGCTCCTGTAGCTCTGGGGCCCTCGGGCCAGTGCCCAACCTGGCCACACTTTAGAACCAGCCCTGAAGAGGAGCCCCACAAATGATGGTGGTGATGAGAATGTGCAGATGTAGGAGCAGGAGGAAGTGCAGTCCAAGATGGAAGTGAGTGCTGTGGAGAACCAATGGCAACTTACAGCCCAGAGGTGGGGAACTGCTGGAATGTTTGTTTTCACTCCATTTGTGCTCATGGAAGGAAATGTGCAGGAGGAAAACCTTGGAAGTGTATGTGCCAGAACAGCAGCCACTGCGGGAAAATCTGGACAAGGGAAAATCTTTTATTGGATTCTTTGCCTGAAAGGTACTTCACAAAGGCCTTAGAGGATGGGATCAGGCCCCTGCAGTTGGTGCACCCAGTAGCACCCTACAGCAGTGAGCATAAGCCAGAAGCCTGTAAGTCATGGGAGCAGAAGAGACTGGGATCTCTTTAAGATGATGGGTTTATTGAACATTCATCCCCATTTGTTTGCAGAGAGGTTATTCGCTGAGCATTCATTCATATTTGGGATTATGCAAGTGTTTAACATTTTCCAGTGCATTTCCTTGTCACTATCCATATGGCAAAAATTCTGTGTCAAATCAATTTTATTTATGCAATCTTAATTTTCTGATTCCTAAAATAGCGACAGTCTAGAGGTACCCTGCAAAAGTAATCTGCCTCAGCTTGGGACCATGATTTCTATTACAAGTGACTAGGAAGATGGGCAAGCAAGGGGATTTATTACTGCCTACCTGCACAGGCTACCCAGCTAGTGATGGAAAATATTGCCTTAGATAAAGATTTGACTGGACTTAGATCTGCAGTTTAGATCAGGGTGTGCACTGGATTGGTTCTGTTCCACAGCAGAAAAATAATGGATCTATTCTACATCTGAGCAGAAAAGCACTGTGACCAGAAAATTCAGTTGATCTTCCTGGAAACGCATCTTGAAATCCTTTGTACAATGGCAGGAATAACTGCAGTCAGGAAGCCTACTAGTAACAGAACAGTCACTCATCTAGGGAAGGTTGTCTTGCACAACAATATACGGAAAAGCCTGAAGAAGCAGGAGACCTCTGAGTTATTTCAAGACAAAAATATGCCCTTTGGGATACTTGCACAACAATTTTTGTTTTGTTTCAACCGTGTTGCTAGTAGCCGTCAGAACTTTTTTGGAAACTCCTCGGTTGTAGGGGATTTGAGTTTTGAAGATTTCCTAGAAATGTAACTTAGCAAAAGATAACTATCAGCAGGGGCTGATCCATTGGGGCAAATAGGGCACTGCTCCACCAACCTCCATCTGCCTTCTTACTTCCAGCCAGTCCAGGGGGTGACACCGACTGTCTGCTTCTTCCCCTTTCGTCCCAATGGATAGGAGGAAGAAGACAAAACTAGAATTTGTTGGTTCTGCCAGTCATTGGCTCTGGCTTCACCTGTCATTGGCTCTGGCTCCACATACGGTTGATCTCTCTGCCGTCTGCCCTACCTGTCCCAATGGGCACCAACAACCAGTGGTTCAGTTTTTGTGAACGGTGTGTTTTTGGATGGCAAAGAAACATATTTGACTATGGTGGTGCAGTAGCACAAGCAATGTACAAGAAAAAGGAATGTCTTAAATGAGCATTTATTTCTGTAATGCAGGCCTGATGTTACAAAGCAGAAGTTGTCTCTCTTGCTTAACCATGTTGGTGAAACTCACCTTAGGTATCTAGGGAAAGGTTGG
Source organism: Rhineura floridana (assembly GCF_030035675.1). NCBI lineage: Eukaryota > Metazoa > Chordata > Lepidosauria > Squamata > Rhineuridae > Rhineura > Rhineura floridana. Next base: position 92,380,706 of record NC_084483.1, on the reverse strand, counting down.
AAAACTAATCAAATGTAATTGCCAGACTATGAGGACTGGTAAATTGTTTAGATTAAGAACAATTCTAGCTTTCGTCTGTACACACCCAAGAAAGGTTGGAATCCTCAAGGGATCCTGGTGCTAATGTGAACCTTGCCTTTTATATAACATATCAGGTTTGGATTCAAACTGCAAGAATAGATATAGTTTTCATATTTACATTGGCGTACAGGGAAATGGCTATGTAATCTTGTGTTTTCTATTTAGCTCCCTATGTATGTGTTTAATGTCTTTATTTACATGTTCATTTCTCTTATTATTTTAAGAAAATTATGAGATAGGCCAATGTCCTGATAAAGGGTGTATGTAGTGAAATGGGGGAGGTTGGAGAAAATTTAAGGGGGACAGAATGACTGCAAATGCTCCTTAATCATCACTGGCAATGTTTCAGGAAACATCTTATGTAAGGTATATGGCCCAAGAAGGTAGGAGGTGGTCAGGGGTGACTCATCCTTATTAAGCTGGGTGTGCAAAACAATAGATATAGTATGGGGGAGAGAAAACTGAGTTTGGGAGATCTGTTAACTTTAACAGCATTTTGGGGGGTGCTCTCTGTTTTCTCTGGAGATCTGATATGGGGCAGTGTACTTGGTTCTCAAAGTTTTGCCTTCACTTTTAGTCAAGCTGTATATTTGTGTATAAAAATTACAAAATGTCATAAGGCTCCAAAGTCCTCCTTCCAGAGACTACTCTGGAAACCAACCCTGGAAACTGCAGCCACTTGGAGAGGAAGAGTGAATGTAACAATTAAGGTTGCCAGGTCAGAAGCATCCCAAACCCTGAGATTTCAGGGGCAGACCTTAGTGATGACAAGGGGTGGGTGCTAGTGATGTCACGGGGTGGGCTCCAGTGATGTCATTAAGCATGATACATTATGCATCAACCACAGTTGCTTGGAACATACCACTCAAACAAACAAAAAATCTCTGACTGGAAATTAAGATAGAAATCTTAGCTAAATGAGGGTGCTTCCAGGTCCAGCTGAAGTGATAGGAACATTCCTTCTCACCTGCTTAGGGAGCCTGGATAGGGAGTATTTAATCTAGCCTACTTGCTTCTGGAAATAAGGGTTTATTCAGGCCAGGGCAGTCACCAGAAGGCCATTGTATTAGGGTCAATAAACTGAGTCTGAATCCTAGCAAGATGGAGGCGCTGTGGGTTGGTGGTTCCCAAGTTCAGATAATTGGTCAGTTTCCTGCTTTGAACGGGGTCGTACTCCCTCTGAAAGAGCAGGTCCATAGCCTGGGGGTGCTCCTGGATCCATCTTTGTCACTAGAGGCCCAGGTGACCTCAATCTCTAGGAGTGCCTTTTACCAGCTTCGGCTGGTGAGACAGCTGTGGCCATTTCTGGACCGGGATAGCCTGACCACTGTTGTCCACACACTGGTAACCTCCAGGCTGGATTACTGTAATGGGCTCTATGTGGGGCTGCCCTTGAGGTTGGTCCGGAAGCTGCAGCTGGTGCAAAATGCGGCGGCGAGACTGCTCACTGGAGCAGGGATATTGCCAACATGTCACCCTGCTACTGAAAGAATTGCACTGCTTGCCCATTTGCTACCGGGCCAAGTTTCTAGTTTTGGTGTACAAAGCCCTATACAGTTTGGGACCAGGATACCTGAAAGACAGTCTTATCCCTTACATACCCAGTCAATCACTACGCTCTGCAGGTGAGGGCCTCCTGCAGATATCATTTTATCAGGAGGTTTGTTCTATACAATATATAGGAAATGGTTCTTTAGTGTGGCAGCGCCTACCCTGTGGAATTCCCTCCCTTTGAATATTAGGCAGGCGCCATCTCTGCTATCTTTTTGGCACCTTTTGAAGACTTCTTTTTCAACAAGCCTTTTAAGTTGAGAGCTATCCCAGTCTGTGTCTGTGTCAGAATTGCTTAATATGTTTTTTTAATAATGTTTTTAACCGTTTTTAAAATGTTTTTAATGCTGTTTTGTCTTAATGTATTTTAGGATTTGTTTTTATGATGTTTTAAAGTGTTTTTAGTGCCTTGCTTGCCACCCTGGGCTCCTGCTGGGAGGAAGGGCGGGATACAAATTAATTAAATAAATAAATAATAAATAATAAATAAATTGTAGGAAGAAGAGAACCTAGTGTTGTGGAGATGTTAGATGGGAGCACTCAGGAGTAAAGATGGATGCCCCTGAAAGCTAGAATTCTAAGCACACTTACTAAGAGCCTAAGCCCCATAGAACTCAACAGGACTGATTTCTGAGTAGATATGGTTAGGATTGTGCAGTTGGTAAGGCTTGACTAGGGCTCATCTGCAAAGATATCAATATCAATGCAGGGTTGGCAACCCTCCGCCTGGAATGCCCTGCCTGCCTTTTAACGTGGCTGCTCCAAACTTCTTTACAGACTTGACCCTTCACTACAGAGAGAGGTTTGAGAAATGAGTAAGAGTTAAGATTCTCTACCCTTTCCTACCTATCCTGTGGGCTGCTATAAACTCTCTTTGACAGCCAACCCAATTCCAGTGAGTAATAACTGACAAGAGAAAACACACACATGGTTTGATCTACCTTCACAGGCAGTATATTGGGAACAATAGCAGTTGAATCCACACTTCCCAGTATGTGAATTCTCTTTTACTACTATTGGGCAAGAAACAAACCGTCATGCAAACAACAAGGTGCATCATCAGTAGGTTTAAGGGGGTTGAGCTGAGCACACGAAACCACTGTTGCTGCTTCTATGGATGTAAGAGAGTGATGTTAGGGGTAAATGGAATGCAAACAGAAAAACAAAAACAAAAGACAGTGATGATTTCCTAAATGCAACCCCATACCAACAACAAGATTTCTACAAGTAAAGCAGAAAACTCAGCATCTGACAACCAGTCAGGGTTCCTAACCAAAACTAAAGAAATTCTGGCAGCCAGTCAGCCAAGGTCACAGAAATCCCCATGCAGCACAGCCTGACCCAGTCAGGTGGCAGTTAGTGCAGAATGCTGTGGCACAATTGCTGACATGAGTGAGACCCTATCAGCACATAATACCTCTGCTCTGAAATCTGCACTGGTTGCTGATTTGTTACCAGGCCAAGTTCAAGGTGTGCTTTCCATGCTATTGCTGCTGTTGTTGATGTTGTTACGGTTTATTTCTATGCTGCCTTTTGGCCAAAAGGCCCTTAAGGCAGCTTACAAAAAATAAACACAAATACAGAATACACATCAAGAAAAACAATACAATTTACAAAAAATAGATAAAGTATTACAGGTTCCGCATAGTGCTTGTTCTGCTCCTGTAAGAAATCAGTCCTTTAGAGTGGCAGCACCTACGCTTTGGAACTCCCTGCCTATTGACATTAGGCAGACACCTTCATTGTACTCTTTTTGGCACCTGCTAAAAACATTTTGTTTAGGCAAGCCTACTGAGGCATGCAGAAGCTCTTGTGTTTTTTATCTGTTTTTAACTCATTGTTGGTTTAATTATTTTGAATTTTTAAAAATACCTGTCTCTAACTGTTTTTGCCAATAATTTTGTTTTAATTCCTTCTGTAAACTGCTTTGAGTTTTTTTACAATAAAGCGGCATATAAATGTTGTAAATAAAATACATAAGTAAATTTCAGAGTTACTGTGGCCCTTGGGTCTCTTTCCTTTTTTTAGGAACAAAGGAATATGCCTTATACCTACTGACCATTTGGTACCATCTAGCTCAGTACTGATGACAATGACTAGCATTGGCTGTCCAGGATTCCAGGCAATAATCTTTTCCAGAGATTGGATTTTGAATTTTGCATGCAAAGCATGTGCCTTGACATTGAGTTACAGCCCTTCCCCTGTTTATTTTTTAAAATTGTTATTTTCAATTCACTAATGAATGCACATCATACCTAGGGCAGATCCACACCATTCATTTAAAGCACATTCAACACACATTTAAAGCACCACAGAATCATGGGAACTCTAGTTTGTTAAGGATAGTGGGAACAGTAATTGTGAAACTACACTTCCCAGGATTCTTTGGGGGAAGTCATGTGCTTTAAATGCAAGTTGGATGTGGTTTAAATGTATTGTGTGGATCTACTTCATAAATGTTGCCTGCATGTAAACCATTTTAATTATTATTTTTTAAATGGAAATCAGCTACAATGTTTACTGGGTGACCATGGGCTACTCACCACCTCTCAGCCTAATCCGCCCCTCAGAGTGAAAACAACAGAGGGGGGACCATGAGCATCCCAAGGAAGAAGGGCACGGTTAAAATGTAGAAGAAACAATAATGTACAACCATAGGGTGAAATCAGATACTTATCAGGACATAGTATGAAGAAATATTTATATAAGCATGACTGTCAAATATGTTTATTATTTACACAACCTGTAAAGACATTTACAGTGCATTCCTATATATGTTTACTCAGAAGCAAGTCCCAATGTATTCAATGGGGCTTATTCAAACAGGGAAGTGTGTACAGGACTTCAACTTCAAGTGATAAGGAACTTCACCCACCCAGCCCAAAATTCAGACTCATGCCACTCATGCCACGAAGGCCCTCCTCCAGGTTCCGACTCATAGAGAGGCCCGGAGGGTGGTGACAAGATCTAGAGCCTTCTCAGTGGTGGCCCCCGAACTGTGGAACAGTCTCCTCGAGGAGGTGCACCTGGCGCCGACATTGTTATCCTTTCGGCGCCAGGTTAAAACCTTTCTCTTTTCCAAAGCATTTTAATTTAAGTTAACCTGATTTTCATATCTGTTGTACTGATTTTAGATTGTTCTTATTTTATATGTTCTTATTGTATTATATTGTGTATTTTATTGTATTCTCTGTGTTCACCGCCCAGAGAGCTATTGCTAGTCGGGCGGTATACAAGTCTAATTAATAATAATAATAATAATAATAATAATAATAATAATAATAAGTTGTTTTGCAACTGTTTATACTTGTTTTATGGTTATTTGATTTTAAAGGGATTTGTTTCTTGTGAGTTGCCTTGGTTTCCATTTGGCAACTCTACCTCACAGGGTTGTGGGAAAGACTCCATATATACACACACTGGACATGTAAAACTACATACACCCCATATAATAGTTTGTTGTCAAAACCAGTTGGTCATTGCAGAACATTTTTTTAAAAAAATTAAATCAGCATTAGTTTCCTACCAAATAAAAGCAGTGGCACCTAAGTAAGCCCTGCCTAATTGCTTTAAAAATAGGTTTGGAGGGAGAAAGATTTACAACACAAACATAATCCTTTGCTATGTTCACTCCAAAGTCCCATTGATCTACAGCACAATCCTAACCATGTCTACTCAAAAATAACTCCTATTGAATTCAGTGGGGTTACTCCCAGTATGTGGGATTAGCATTACAGATTTACTCCCAGAAAAGTGAGTATAGGATTAAAGTTTCTATTGGGAAGGTTTTCAAAACAGGCTATAAATTAGACAATTAAACTGCCCTCTTCAACAGCCCAGGAAAATTTAAACTTGTTTGACTCCTTATAATTAGAAAAGTATAACACATTGTAATGGCATCATAAGCTGCATTATAGCATATTATACATTTTATCTTTCAAATAATTTTTGAACAGAAATTTAAAAGAAGTGTACATGCAGCTTATTTATTTGAAAGATAAAATATATGCTATTTTTGCAAGTAATTTTAAAAACCCTGCATATACACTTTTATTATAATCATAACTGCAATTATTTGCAATAAATAATTGCCTACCAAGATCTTGCTGTCATTTTTTGTTCTACATCTCCTACACACACACAGAAAAAGGAACGTTTACTACTACTGAAAGCTATAAACTTACTTTATGACAAGCATGAAAAGACAACAGTTTTCTGGTCTTGCAATGGGTTCTAGCTATTGCCTGAAGGTCAACAAATCCCTTGTCAATCACAACCCTGACTTCATTTATTGGCTACAAACCTGAAAAGGATGGGTTAAAGCAACCAGCTACAAGCTCATTTAACAGAAGTTGCGGGGTGTGTGACGTTTTGGAGTATATCTCTGGATCCAGACCACCTAGAAATGCAATTTAAAAGAAAGAAAGAAAGAAAGAAAGAAAGAAAGAAAGAAAGAAAGAAAGAAAGAAAGAAAGAAAGAAAGAAAGAAAGAAAGAAAGATGAGAGTCTGGAGATGACTCAAGGGGAGACCCAGAGGGGACTCCAAAAATCTGGAGTCTCTGGGCAAAAACCAGAGCCCTCGCAATCCGAGTAATAATATATGTCTGGGGAAAATAATATTTACAAAAAGATGCCAGACAGTTGTTTGCACACCTTATTGCAACTCCACTAGGAGTTGCCATTAGCCCTGGCTCCTCACTGCTGCATACACCACAGAACATGGATGGAGAATGGGTGGCCTTCTAATAATGCTGGACTCCAATTTCCATCAGTCCCAACCAGGTTGGCCAATGAGCAGGGATGATAGGAGCTGTAGTCCAGAAAGATCTGGAGGGCCAAAGATTCCCCAGCCCTGCTGTAGAGCAAAGTACATATCTACCTCTCATGTTAGAACAGGGTATAGCATAGTGGAATAGGAACATGGGACAGTGCAGCTCTGGTGATTTTTTTTTCTCAGCAGGAGCAATGACATAATTTGCTGAAAGTTTGGCAGAGGTAGAAGATGGAGTGGGGGTGGGAGTTGAGCACAGGTCTGGCTTGCCACCTGATCCCTTTGGAGGCTAGGTTCAAATAGTGACTGGCCCAAGGTGAGCTTTGTGGTTGATGAAGGATGTGAATCTAGGTCTCCCCAGCCAAAGTTTAATGTACTGACCATTACAACGCCCTTTGCCAGCTTACTTCTCAGTTTGATACTAATACAAGGGATATTGTGCTATATACTACTGCTCTTTGAAATATAGAGATATAACGATAATGGATCAACATAGGTGCCTGTATTTTTTTTTCCTTGGGAGAGATGTCTATGGATGCTGTTATGATGAGCTTTTGTACTTCAATATTTGCTACTCCACCACTGTGTACTCTGCAGGTATACATTCTCAGCATACAAGCACCACACATACTAATCCCATATTTCGGAAAAATAACTATGAATGACTTTATGTGTTTTGTGACAGCTTTGAAGTTCAAGTGTTTCTTCAGAGTCTTGCAATGGTCCATGCAATTGAAAGAATCAACAACTCTACACTCTTACCTGGAATTAAATTGGGGTATGAAATCTACGACACCTGTGCAGAGGTCACCAGGGCAATGGCTGCAGCTCTGAGGTTCCTGTCCAAGTTCAATGCTTCAAAAGATTTTGTGGAATTCAAATGTAACTACTCAGACTATACACCCAGAGTCAAAGCTGTCATAGGTGCCACATATTCAGAAGTATCCATGTCAGTTGCAAGAATATTGAATTTGCAGCTGATACCACAGGTAGGTCACTTTGGAAAGATACTCTCATTTTCAACAATAAGATCAAGTTTAGCAAAGGTCTAAGTGGGTGAATATTTTAATGAAATTATAGGAATTTGAATATCATTATAAACTGAGCTTGATGGTAAACTGACCTATAACAATAACCTGAACCTAGGAAAGGGGCAGCATTCTAGAGTACTGAATAAACAATATGCTCATTTCTTGACTATCATGTTTTTCATGATTAATTTTATTATTTATTTTTTTCATTTCATATTCATTTTTTTCTCAGTGGTGATTAGCATGGGGTGGAGATAGAATATGAGAAAACATACATGAAGTGAGTGTCTGATGTTGCTGACAGACTCTCTCAGTGCAACTACCCAGCCTGCGGCTGAATGACCAGGAGTTGGAATGCCTTAAGACAGCAGACAGCGTGAGCCAATCAAACTGTCTGCCATTACCAACCTGGCAGTGTGGGTTGCTCCTAGGTAGCTTGCATGGAATTGCAGCCTTAGTCTTTGATTCAGATGCACAGGGCTTTGCAAACCCCCTTTTGGCCCAGCTCTTTACCTGCCCCACACTTGAGATCTATGATGTTATATTGATGATGCTATATATGACATTTGGGGTTAGACAGGTAGATATGGCTTGGCCAAAACAGCCTGGTCAGCCTATTTAGGCCCATGGGCTGGAGGGTTTCCACCACTGCTTTAGAATGCCAAGGGACTGCCAAGGCCTAGAGCTGGAGGAGGAGAAGCCACCCAAGTCTGAGGCAGCTGTACCATGAGCCGGGGAATTGGACCAGGCCCCTGATGTTAGTAGTCCCTTGCACATGGTAAGGATCCTAAGTTTCTCCCTTGTTGTAGTGACCTTCTGTATGTCAGAAGGTATGTTTATTGAGGTGAGGACAATTCAACAATGTGATCCCCCCCACAATATGATATGAAACAATAGGACCACATGCCAATGACATCTTCTGGCAATACTAATCATTTGGAAACATAGGTTTTTGTTCATCTTCCCTGGTTGATATATCTTGAATCACCCTGGCACAACAGCCATGGAGCTGCCAGGAAGGATAGCAAACATGCGTAAAGGCAAACAAAAATTCAAATGGAAGGTTTGGCAGTAAGTCAGGCTTGGATGAAACTTTTCCACTTATTAATATCCTATTTACAGTCATCAGCCTGTCAACTGATTTTGAAAGGACACTTTTATATCTGTGGTTGCTAGCTATATACATTTCAAAAAATTGCAATTTTAAAAGAAGCATAAAACATCGAATTTAAATACTTAACAGAACTATATAATGATTTATGAATATGAACATGTTGTAAGTTTCTCAAAGGTGAAGCACACATCACAACCTGCAACCATGTACTGGTTGTCTCATGTGCTGAGCTGTTTATTTGCGACAGCCCACTATCAGATCAAGAGATGTTCCACTCAGCAAAGACACACACACACGCACACACAAAAGAAAAGCTTTCTGGCAGATTTTAGAAAGTCACTCAATCTTCAAGGTGTGCCAGTGAATAGAGATGTCTTGCCATGTAGTGCCAGGTACCATAAGTTGCAATTAACAGTGGCCTTCACATGGCAGACATAACATGTGGCTCTGCCTTAAGTGGTAGGGTGACTCTACCCTTCAAACTGAATAGAAATTGTAATGACAGTTCGAATAATATTTGGAATATCTGGGGTGGAGCATCTAAACAAACCCCCCACTGCATTAGTCCAGATGTTTTCATTCAATAGACTGAGTGTTCTTCAGATGATCTATTCTTGAGTAATCCTTTCTATATCTATTTAAATGTCAGCCACAGAATCCTTATGGGTTGTAGAAGGTTCTGTGGTGTGTTTTGTGGGTCATGCACAGTATTGTTCACTCACATCTGGTCTCAACTTGCCCTGCCTGAATTGAAAAAGCAACTCCAGGATTCCAAGGAGCAGAATTTGAAAATCCTTAATCTGAGAAAAGATTTATATCTGAAAGTAAACTTTCAGACAGAAAGCAAACTGTCTTGCATCATGCTGATCTCACTGCCACATCATCCCTCCCAGTAAGCTGCAGCAACACCGGTGATGGGAGGTCAGGTAAGCCCTGCTGCCCTGCGGATTGCTACTGCTGTCTTTTACTTTCTTGGTATTTCCAGGCAAGTACAAAGTCTTGATACCAGCTTAAAATGCACCTTAAGTTCAGTTTGAAGAAATTTCTCTTGGATTCCATATCACTGGCAGATCAGGAGAGAGGTGCATGGTTTGTTGGACATCCATGCTGTGATATGAACTTTGATGAAACAGCCTATTTCCATCCCGTTTCAGTTTCTCCTATATGCGAAAACAGGTCTGTGCTGCCCCATTTATGTGTGGATTTTTTTAAAAAATCAACAATCCACACAATTGTACTAATAAAATAAAAATCAGGTACTTACACCGTGGTCTGGGTCGCTTCCTGGGAGCATTTTAAAATACTTTTTTAACTGTCTCTCAACTGTGTGGACATGCTGAAGTTGCTAGCTGCTCCAAGCAACTATAAAGCTTTTAAAAAGAAAGAAGACAGCACTCAGACCACCTTGCAAGTATTGTTGGTTCATGGAGCCCATGTGTGTATTGATTTGTAGATTATGCAGACTAATCGTCATATCTATGTTCCAATCCATGCATGGGTCTAGGAGCCTGAAATGGGTAGGTTCACTTCCAAATGCAGAGCCAATGCTCCAAGTCCTTTATTGAAAACAATGGGATAGCTGTGAGAACAGAAAACTAGACTAGATAGGCCTATGGTCTGATCCATCAGGGCTCCTGGTCATGATATCCCCAATATTGGAAAGGTGATAATGGTTTGGGGGCTCTGTCCAAACAGATGTCTTGCAATAGCCCATATGCGGAGGAGGATATTGCATTTTTATGCAGTTCGTGGCAGGGGGCAGGTTGTTTCTTTTTAAAAGTCAGTAAACAGCCATGCTGCATTTCACTCAGACTTATGTATATCATTTGGAGCCGAAGAACACCTAGACCAAAAATGCACCAAGAGTTGGCAGAGTTAATTATTTCCATCTTGGCTTCCCCCTTCTCAACAGCATTGAGCTTGTGCTCACCTGGTGCTGCTGAGAACTTGGTCCTTAAAGGGTTGGACCGTAACGGCTGTCATGGTTTTCTGCTCAGAGCTGTTTCCCATGTCTATAACTAAGCTGTTTTTTCACCTCTGCAGGTGAGTCATGCATCGACTGCACAAATCCTTAGTGATAAAGTACGTTTCCCTACTTTTCTGCGCACCGTGCCTAGTGATTCCTATCAGACAAAAGCGATGGCACGACTGATCCACAGGTCAGGATGGAACTGGATTGGAATCATAGCCACTGACGATGACTTTGGGCGTCTTGCTGTGGAGAGCTTTGGGTTACAGGCTATGGCAAACAATGTCTGTATTGCATTTAAAGAAATGCTGCCAGCTTATCTCTCAGACAGCACCATTCATGGCAAAATTAATCAAGCTCTTGAGAAGATTGTCAAGGAAACCAGGGTAAATGTCATTGTTGTCTTTCTCAGGCAATTCCACGTAATGAGACTGTTCAGAAAAGCAATTGAGAGGAACATAAATAAGACCTGGATTGCAAGTGATAACTGGTCAGCAGCTGTCAAGATTAGTACCATTCCAAATATCAGTCGCCTGGGGAAAGTGGTTGGATTCACATTCAAAAGTGGCAACATGTCATCTTTCCATGAGTTCTTGAGCAATCTACATACAACCCCCACTGGAAGCAACACATTCTCAAGGGAATACACTATGCTTATGTCAACATGCTCACACATAAACGATCAAGATTTGAGCAAGTGCATTGCTAATTACTCTGTCGAGAGAGTGCTAAAAAACCGCACTAGACCAAGTAACCAGTTTTGGAGAGAGGAATTTTTGATTGCCAACATTGAACCAGGATTCATCCATAGCACCATGATTGCAGTGCATGCAATTGCAAATGCCATTCGGAATCAGTGTAAAGACAGAAACTGCAAAGACCCATATGCTTTTGCCCCTTGGGAGGTATGATTTTAGAATACCTTTGTATTTATTACATGCATTTTGTTTCATGCTCTGCATCTCTTCTTGACTTATATTTCAGTGCATACAAGCCACCAGCCTGGTGCATGTTAAAGGAATGATTTTATATTTGCATACTCTTTACACTGGATGGTTTGCAACATATTTATGATAGTATAACGTAGGCTGCAATCCAATACATGTCTACTCAGAAGTAAGCTCCATTGGGTTCAGTGGGACTTACTCCCAGGTAAGTGTTTATTGGATTGCAGCCTTAACCTTTACAAACTGTATAAATCATCAGCAACAAGTCCCAACAAGATTTTAAAAACCCTCAGCTGACTGATGCAAGCTTAACCTCTAACACTAAAGTTCATACAAGGAGGTCACTAGGCTTCATTGACAAACCACTTGCTCAAGAATACCTACATACTTTTTTTAAAGAAGCCATTACATCCCTCATTTTCTTTTTCCTCCCTACAAACCTATCAATGTCTTTACAATTGTTTCCACTTAATGTATGGGAGAACTGGATGCTGAGAGAAAATGGCTCACCCAGGGCTAGACAATGAGTGCATAACTGCAAAGGATCACAACTTTTCGATGCATGCTGAAACCTTAACTGCTTACTGGGTCCTTTGCTGGCTACTGATGCTTTTTAAAAAGTTAACTTTCATTCGTACTGAGTATTAATGCTGCTGGGTTTATTTTATTGTCATATTTTTAGTGGATTTTATTGTAAAACACCCTGATGTTTTCGTAATAGGCAGCATATAAATATTTTTAATGAATAAGATCACATCTGCACAGAACAAACCCAACCATTTGGTTTTCTTCCCTCTGCAAACCTCAATTTGAGATACATTGAACCAATAGGCATCAAGAGACATTGATTCAATAAGCATATCTATATGCAAAATTCTTTGGCTATTTGAATCTGAAGAACCATATGTCTCCTAGTGATGTCTGGGACCAGATACTGCTGCAGACTATATTGTGGTGATCAGATTCTTTTGGACTAGTGTACGTTGTAACATAAGTAACTCTGTTTTTCTTATCTGGTTGTGTCTTTACCTGAGAATCCAGAGATTATCCCTAGAACCACATTATTGCAACACATATTGATAGCAGTTTCATGGGGAAAAAATACTGTTATGGCTTCCCCAACCTCCCAGATTCTGGGCTTTGAGTTGTGTGATGAGGGTGCTTTTAAGTCTTTTACAGAATTACAGAAATTCACAGAGCACTTTCCCCATGTGAGCTACACATGTCTAGCATCTCTTCCCACTTACCTTTAGTATGAGTTAGGGATTGAAGACGAATGTATTTTAAATGGATTGATATAGGAAATTTGGCAGTTTTGATCTGATTGAGCTTTGCCCCTCACCAGACATCCTCTTGCACTGGGTGTCCACTTATGACCAAGCCACTTGTGCATTTTTTAAATTCCACTAAATCCATGCAAAAATCTATACAAATATACATCACATATAGACGAGTCAAGTCACACGTGGTACTATATTTTTGCAGCATAATTTTGTAAGTATTATTACATCAGTATTTTTATACAGATATTGTTATATGTATCTGTTTAAGAGTTGGTTCCTTTAGGAAACCAGGACTGTACATGCATATAATATGTATATAATTGTGTAAGTACAAGAATGTGTATAATAATGTATGTAAGAATGCATATAATATGTGGGAATTACTTGCTTCTTGTCAAGATCAAGGAGCTTGACAAGAATGAGAAAAGATTTGTGCAAATAAACTCAAAGTGGAGATCTTCAGAAACTTCTACCCCTACACTGAGCTAAATGCTAGTTTTTTTTAAAGGTATGGGAATGAAGAACCACGTAGTAGTAGTAGTAGTAATCTTTATTTACAGTCATAGACCCATAATTAAACGAAAAAGTAAAACCGAGTACATATCATTGAAGAATGTATAATACAAAGGCAATATAAACAAACTTCATAGTCAACAACTAAGTACAAAAAAGAGAAATACGTTTCTGCTGAGCCGCATGAACATATTTAGCTACTTGGATGGTAATTTCTTTATCTGATCCAGAAAGCAAGTGAACAATGATAGCTTCAGACGATTTATGGAGAACTTTCAACAAAATGTTATTGAGAAACTTATTACGAATCTGAGAATACAAGGGACAGAAAAGAAAAATATGATGAAGAGTTTCAATCATACCAGCACCACAGGGACAAACATGCTGTTCATAAGGGACCCCCCTAAACCTTCCTTCCAGTACCGTGGAATGTAAGGAATTAAACCTGGCTTTAGAGAAAGCTAAGCGTAATTTAGGGATTGTAAGCAGCTCTAAATAAGAATTTAGCTTCCCAGGTTGAAAGTATAATTTCAAATACAATGGAGAGCATGTTTTAGAGGCCGAGGAAATTGAAGTCTGAAAATCAATATCCTTAAAACGCGAGCGGATTAAGGCTAAGGCGTCCCTCGGGGATTGAGATGCTAAATATTCCCTAGAGAGGCCCATTTGCAGCAATTTCAATTCCAATTTTTTGTTCCAAATAGAGGGCCAATTATCTTTCCAGAATAAGGATAAAAATCCAAACATACTGTTGGATGATATTTTAACCCAAAAATTGGCTGTCATCAGCCAGGCCTGACATTCCATTGAAATTAACCCACATTCTAATCTGAGTGCCGCCGAAGGTACACATCTAGGGACGCCTAACAAACGGCGTAAAAAAATGGAAAGAACAGCTTCAACAGAGGTATCCAAGGCATGTATCCATATAGGAACTCCATATAAGATTTGGGGCATAATTTTATTTTTAAATATCTGAATGATCGCCGGAATAAAGAGTCCCCCTTTATAATAAAAATATCGAATCAAGCTCTTTAAGGAATTCTTAGCTCTCATTATTGCCATTCTTATATGTGAAGACCAGTTCAACGAAGAATGGAATATAATGCCAAGATATTTATAATGGGCTACTTGTTCAATTGAATGTCCATTAATTGTCCAAACTGGTGTATTTATTCTTTTTGAGAACACTAGGATTTTCGTTTTATCATAATTTATAGTTAAACGGTTCTCTGTACAATAGGACATAAACGCCCTTAACAAGCGCTTGAGACCTACCTTCGATAAAGAAAGGAGGACAGCATCGTCAGTGTATAATAACAGTGGACATCTCACGTCCACTATCTTAGGGGTATGAAAATCATAAGAAAGGCATCGTTCATTCAAATCATTTAAAAATAAATTAAATAAAAGAGGGGCTAATATACAACCCTGTCTCACCCCCGTGGACGTAGGAATGGAGTTTGTTAACCCACCATCTTTTCCACAGCGTACTCGAAGGGATGTTTGTTGGTGCATGTGGTATATTAAAAATAAAAGTCTTTTGTCAATGGAGGTTTTTGATAATTTAATCCACAAAATATCTCGGGGTATCGAATCAAAAGCGGCCTTTAAATCAATAAAAGCAACATACAGACCATTGCCCTTATGTTTACCATACTTTTCCGCAAGATGATGTAAAATAAGGCAATGCTCTAGAACAGATACACCCTTACGAAAACCTGCTTGTTCCCTACCAAGGATATTTTGTTCCTCCATCCATGCCTGAAGCTTTGCTTTCAAATAGGAAGCATATAATTTAGCAATTACTGATAAGAGGCTAATGGGACGATAATTAGAAGGATCCTCTCTGTCTCCTTTTTTATAAATGGGGATGACTATTGCTTCTCGCCAAGAAGTTGGAAAGTATCCTGATTCATTAAGCATAGTAAACATTTTTGCTAGTGGAGGGGCCCACCAATCCTGAAATTTTTTAAAAAGTTCAAGAGGAATACTGTCAAATCCGGGTGCTTTACCTGCTTTTAACCCAGCAATCAAATTCCTTATTTCAATTTGGTTAACGGGCAACCATGACGGAAGCAAGGAATGGTCAGGGGGAACAAATGTAATAGGCTCCTTGGGAAGTCATTATTATACAAAGTAAAAAAAAAACATTCCCAAATTTGAGGGGGAATGTTACACATAACCTGTTGTGAAGGTCTAAAAGCTTTGGAAATTATAGCCCAAAATTTTTTGGAGTCTTTCGATCTAGACACTCGAATGAGTCTGTTCCACTCCTCTTTAATTGCTTGGCTCTTTTTAAAAGCTAGGGTTGCCTTATATTTACTCTTAATTAAGTAATACATTAAAGGCAGATGGTTCAATTGATGTTGATGATACTTTAGGTACACAGATTTTAGCTGTCGTTTGAGCAAATAACAATCTTTGTCAAACCATTTAGGGGCCACATTCCTACATGCCTTAGGACCATCAGATGAAGGAAATAATATGTTGTTAAACGTAGAAATTAAACAGGCATATACGTTAAAAAAAGCATCCAAAGAGTCAGAGTTCATTAAATGCATCCGAAAAGCCAGGGCATTTGGGGATATCAAGAAATCTTCTATCCTAGAGGCTAAAGAGGGCGTCCAGATCGGTCTCTTATAATAAAAATAAGAGAGATTTACTATAGGGTTATAATGAGAGGATAGATGGAACCTCTCAGTGAAGAACCACGTGTGGTTCTTGAATGGCACAGACTGTTGGGTATGTTCAGGCTTTTGTGAAGCAGAGCAGGGGCACACATACAAGGCCCACCCCCAACATATTTGTACATGTGCCCCTCTCAGTCCCCCACCATCCCCATGTTGAGCAAGGAAGGTCTCCAAGGGGCTTTTACTCGGAGCTTGGAAAAGTTACTTTTTTGAACTATAACTCCATCAGCCCAATCTAATGGCCATGCTGGCTGGGGCTGATGGGAGTTGTAATTTTAAAAAGTAACTTTCCCAAGCTCTGCTTTTACTTGTCTTTGCTTGAACACAAGTAGAACAACTTGTTTTGGGGACCATAAGTTATCAGGATCCCCAATCACATGGTGGGTCCTATTCACATTCAAGTGAATGTAAGTAAAAGCCTCCTGCAAAACTTCCTCACTCGATGAAGGGAAGTTCAGGATTGGAGCACACAGGGTGGCACACATAGGGACATGGGGAGTGAGGTTTGCCCGCATACCCCTGCCCCTCATCCATAGATACCGAGTTCACCTGCACATGCCTTTTGAGACTGTCAAAAGCTAATTTTTAATTAGCATATACCCAGACTACTCAAGCAATTTAAATGAAACTAGTTTTCCTGCAAGCACTGGGCTTTGCCAATACTGAATAATTTTGCTTACTACTTAGTAGGATGGGGGAGAAATTTTATTCAGTTCGCATTTCAAGCCGCATCTATCAAATTTGCACTTTCTGAAACAATATGAGAACTGAACATGGCCATCCTTCAAAATTTGTACTTCTTTTAATTTTGTGATGCAGTTCACCAACTAAACAATGTTTACAAAAATGCATATATTAGGGGAAAGTGTGCATAGACATGAATACATGAGTGAAAATAACACTAAAATGCATCATATGAAATTGCTTGCAAAAATGTGTACATTAGTCAACATTGCCTACAAAAATTTGTTTGTTAGAAGAAATTCACACTAAAATGCTGGAGAATTTTCATGAGGATTTTTTTTTAAAAAAAATTGCTGCAGAAATATGGAGAACTGAATTTAAGACTAGAAAAATGGCAAACTGAGAGAACTGAAATTGACAGATTTTACCATTCCTATTGCTTAGTTAATATGTAGCCTCCGCATCTGTAATATGTAACTATCTCTCAGCAAAATAACATAATGGTCTTTTGAAGAATGCCTGTCACAAGAGGGAACAGTGCTACTACTCACTGGCCTCATCCTGGGCTACTCAGCTTCAGCCAGCTTTCCTTGAACCTTAACTTTTCCAATAAGCTGACTTTAATTAAACCATTCTTTTTGTCTAGGAGGAAACCCAGGCATTGTTCCTTTTGCAATGAGTGAAATAAAACTGTCTGAAATTCATTTATTTTCCCATTGTGGAGAAAAGACAAAGGCTGCTTCCAGAGCTACACGGTTTAGCAGCACCTATTCAGTATGCTGCTCTGTTTTAAGACGGGAGTGGAATGGCTTTCAGGCTTTAGACATTCTGTAACCAAGTTGGCAATCCTCCATTGCCCAGCCCCAAATGTTGGGGGCGTTCAGATCTGGCCTTTCCTTTGGGGAGCTTGATGCAATTACTCAGACAGCAGATGTTAGGAGCAGTGGCCGCAGCGTCTCACAGTCATCGTGGGATCCCTGGCCATTCTCTTCTGCTTGCAGTCAAAGCTATATGTGTCACTGACCTGTCATGTACCCCCTAAACTAGCTTGCTATCCTCAGGCGCATTGGAGGACACTGTTCTATTGCCATTGTTGAAGTAAGACACAACTGCCAGTCCAGTCAGGTTCTATATGTTTGGGGGGAGAGGGGAGGGGTTACCATCTTATGCTTTGCCTCAGGCAGAAAAATGTATTGGCCCTGCCCTGGGAGAAGGACAATTTTAACTGGGACCATTGTGTGAGGGAAATACTCTCTATTCTCTCACTGCACTTTCAATCATCTCTCCCCCCCCCCCAGCTGCAATTTAGGTGGGAAAAAGGAGGAAAAGATATAAAGGCAACACTATTTAAAAAGGGGAGGGTTAAACTGATAAAGCTGATTCCTAGAGAATGAAATGGTTAAAGCAGAATCTAAACAATAGAGCAATTTAATTAGCCAGAATAGCAGTGTGATAAGTGTAGGCCATGTACAACTGAGGAAACTGCACAGCTCTTCCACTGAGATTAAAAGAACTCTGATTTTCTTGAGGTCTGAAAATGAACAGAAGCTGAACAGGGAAAACTTGAAAGGGTGTGTTTTTATGACATTGTGCAGGTGCCCCATAAAAAATGATGTGAATAAAGTGTGCCTATTCCACAGAAATGCCCTATGTGTAAGCAGCCAAAGATAAATTCTCTCTTTATTGGGCAAATAAACTGGAACTGGGATTTTATATAGGTACCTGAGCAGAATTATTATCTCCTGCACTTTTTTACATAGTTAACCAAAGTTTATTTAAAGGTAAACAAATGTTGAAGCACCCTGACCACATGTGACCCTTTAGCTTTCTTTGACCTGTAACTGATGAAATATTTTTGCTGTTGTCTAAACATGGCTTTTTTTTTAAACAAGGGCCGTGTAGGATTGTGGATTAAGACTAAATCTTGAGCATATTTATGTAAATTCTCTAGGAATAAGGCTGCAATCATAGCCTCACTTACCTGGGAGTAAGCCCCATTGAATTCAATAGGATTTCCAGTGTAGGCATCATTAAGGTTGTGCTGTTAGGTTGCAATCTTAAACATTTACTAGGGAGTAGGCCCTATTCAAGACACTGGAACTTACCTTTGAATAAACATCCTTAAATTGCACTGTTAGTTTTATTGTTGTTGTTGTTGTCATCATCATGTTGCTAGTCGGTGATGAGAAACCTATAATCCTTTCATCCCTGGTCATTGGCCAAGTTGCTTGGGGCTGATGGGAATTGGAGTCCAGGTCACTGGGGCTTTTTAGTTTAGAGGTTTAGAAAATGATGCATGGTGTGATGAAAGTAGATACAGGAGGGGAAAAAACCTTTTCTCAGAACAGCAGGATGTTGGGTCTCCCAATGAAACTGATTGGCAATAGTTTCATAGTTCTTCACATAACAAATAAATGACTATGATGGTATACATATTGAATTCCTTGCCAAATGCTGCAATGATAGGCACTGGTTTGCATGGCTTTTTAAACATGGATGATAGTATACACATTCATGGAGGATAAGCCCAGAGCTTGGAAAAGTTACTTTTTCAAACTACAGCTCCCATCAGCCCAATCCAGTGGCCATGCTGGCTGGGGCTGATGGGAGTTGTAGTTTTAAAAAGTAACTTTTCCAAGCTCTGGCATAAGCCTATCAATGACTATCACTCAATTTGAAAGCAAACTCAACCAGTGAGTGCTGATGAGATTGTAGCTAAAACAAAGCCATTGAAAAACAAGATAGGGGCACCAGCATGATCAAGGGCAACCCAAAGTGACCACAGAATATCTATTTTGAGGAGGGGAACATAAAATCAGGTGGGGGTGTTAGACTTATGGAATGTAATATCCTGGAAGAGGGTGCAGCTGGCTGGAACTCTGAACAGGAGTACTCTACCACACTGTAACATCATAGCTGCAGGCCCACTTCTCATCCATTATAGTTTAATGATTTCCCATGTTCAGAGTATATTTCTGAATGACAGTTTTGGGGAGATAAACAACAGGAGAAGGATGCTGCCCTCATGCTTCCAGGAAGCCTACAAGCCAGGCTGACTGAGCAGGACACTTCTGGGGTTTTTATTATGTCACTGTCTGCTCTTTGAAACAGAATGCTGGGCTAGATGGCTCCTTGCTCTGATCCAGCAAGGTAACCTTTAACATACCTATTCGTCTTATTAGATTTGCACGCATGTAGCATGACTGCAATGTTGACAAAGCTTTAAATCTATAAACACTGAGCTGGTTCACGTATTCATGTACACTCCCCAGTGCTGTGTCATTTAGTGACTCATAGCTTTACCTATGAATGGCTTTGACTGAAAAGCCTTGAGGTAAGGATGATATTAAAGGTCAGTCTGTAATGAGCTGTCTGTTTCACATATACATAATTTGATATTACAGTCATCAAGTGAGGCAATACGATATGCAAACCCTCCCTCAGTCAGCTTGGTGTGAAGTCTAAGAGCAAATCCAGGCAGCTTCCTAGGGTTACCAGCTTTGCTTTCATTAAAAGGAGAATTTTGACAGGTGCAGTAGGTCATGTTAGGCAGTGTCTGTGGCTTGATCTCCCCATGTAGAAAACTGAGGTAGGAATGAGACTGACAGCGTGAGATGGTAGACTACAGAATATCTATATTTATATCTATCTATTTGTTCTAAGGTTATATTTTTTTAATAGAGAGGGGAGAAATTAAATTTTACACTCAAATTCAAATTCTGATAAACATTTGGAATTCATTTTTCCCCATTTCAAATGTCTGATTTTAAAATTTTGCTTATGCAATTAGACTTGGGAGTACTGTTAAAAATAAACATTAGGTCTTGTTCAGTCAAGGCAATTGTATTTGGGCAATGTTAGGCTGCTAAATGTGAATGAAAGATGCAGTGTTATTTTATTTCATGTATCTATTTATTTTGACAATTTATATACTGCTTAATTATAATAATCTGTAAGCGGTGTATATTGCTAAGGGGGAATTACCTGAAACTGGGTGGAGGGATCTTGGAGCCGCTGATGTTTGGCAGAGCCTCTGACCCACTGGAGGGGGGGGTTGGAAGGGGGTACAAGGGCTACAGGGGGTGGAAGAGAAGATCACATTTAGATATGCAAGCTGCCTTCCACTGGATACAATCCACTATGTGCACAGCTATTGTGAGGCTAAAATAGAGGGTGGAGAACTATGTATACCTCCATGAGTTTATTAGAGGAAGAGGGGGATAAGTAACAAATGAATTAATCAAATTCAACAAGATTCATTACCAGGAATGTGAAGGGAGGGGATCAAACAACGAAAATGTGATGGTGAACTTTTGTAGGCGAATTTGAATTTGCCTCATAATTTTCCTTAATTTTTCCAGCTCTAATTAATTAACGGGGAAGCAGATTCACAAGGGATTCTTAGGGCTGCTATTCATGCTCATAATGGAACATGACCTGAATTGAAAAACGGGGTCTGGGCATTCTAAAATGCTCAAGAAAGTTGAAGGCTGAGATCAACCAGATCAAAATCACAACACAGCACGTCATTATAGAATTGCTGTCCATCAGCAATATTGTCTTTAAATTGATACAACTCCAGTTGCCCAAATACCATTACCATGAGTGATGTGGCCTCAAGAAGCTTTTATTTCCTTACCTATAACTAAACTAAACTCTGAAATTTCATTGATTTGTATTGCTCCTTTGTAAAATGCTACTGAATTGTTACCCCTTCCATAGGCACTGATTTGCCTCACTGCTCGCTTTCATCCCTGCAGTTGCTTGAAGAACTGAAAGAAATAAGGTTCACTGACAATGAAAGGGAGGTCTATTTTGACTCTCAAGGAGACATTAACACAGGATATGATGTCCTACTTTGGAAAGAAATTGATGGACGGATGGTGATTACCAATATGGCAGAGTATGACCTTGAGAAAGATGACTTCATCTTTGCAGACGAGGAAGATGAAACTGAATTCATGAATCTAAAGGTATCTGGAGGCACATATGTAAATCCAAAGGAATTTTAAGCACTTCTGAATTTATCCTCACAGGTGCTTTGTATGCTTTTGGTTTCAAACTTCAGGATGTAGTTGGAACTGTGGAAAGCAGTGTCTCGGCAAACAACATGGGAGGAAGATGGGGTGCCATTACAACACCCTTATTGGATAGATTGATGTTGGTGTAACAGTTATACCAGCAGCATTCTATCCAATAAGTGGGTGGCACTGAAGTTGCCATTCTGAGCAGGCAGGAATAAGTGTAGGGTGCACATGATTATTGTATGACTTGCAGAATGTGCATGCTGAATGTACGCCCAAGATCCACAAAATGGAAATGTCATATATGCTTAAATGCCACTGAACTGTATGGGTTGGATTCAGATTCAGAGATCTGTATTAGAGTAGACCCACTGAAGTCAGTCAGTCAGTCAACCAGCCAACCAACCAACCAACCAACCAACCAATCAATCAATCATCATCATCATCATATTTATTGCCTGCCCCTCACCCCTGACTGAAGTTCCATTGATTTCAACATGTCTGCTCTACAGAACAGCTAAATCTGGATTCAGCCTTATTATACTCTGTCTGTATACTCGGACAACAGCTTTAAGATACTTGAAAATTATTTGAAAGACATTCTGCTTCCCAAACTCAAATTTTGGAATTATTCTGGGAACCATTTGAAGGTGGATATATACATTCATTATTTAAAATATTTCTCCACTCCCCCTCTCATTTCTGGTCAAAGAGGTTTTGCAGGTCTTTGAAACAATTCTAAACCTGTTTGCCAGAGTTAAAAGTGAGATGAGTGTATATTCCAGAAGCAATGGTTCCTCTTTCAACCTGCCTTCAACGCTACCAAAAACTATTTATTTGTTTATAAAGCACAAAAAATTTTCTTTTTGATTAGCGGTAGTCAATGTGGTGTCCTTCAGATGTTGCTGGAATACAAGTCCCATCATCCCCAGCCAACATAGGCAATGATCTGAGATTATGGGAACTGTAGTCCAACAACATATAGCAGACACTTGGGATGGAGAAGAAATTCAATTCAGTTCATTTAAAGCTGAATCTATCAAATTTGCCCTTTCCGAAACAACATGAGAACCGAAACACAGCCATCCTTCGAAATTCGCACTCACCTGATTTTTGCAATGCAGTTCTCCAACCAACCAATGTTTACAAAATATATTAGGGGGAAATGTGCATAAAAATGAATATATCGGTGAAAATAAATATAAAAATGCATTATATTAAAAGAAATTACTTGCAAAAATGTGTGTACTAAACAACTTCATACAAAAATGTGTTTGTTAGGAGAAATTCGCACTAACATGCTAAAGAATTAGGATTGCTGCAGAAAAGTGGAGTTCTGGGTCAAGGCTGGTGCCAGGCATGCCGGAGCCCTTGGGCACCAGCCTGCCCCAGGCCCAGGCACATGCACGCACACCACATCTACTTACCTTCTGTGATCCACAGCAGTGTTGGCTGCCACGGATTGCCAAGAGGGAGTTCCCAGACATTCGCCCCTACTGCCACGCAGGCCCCACCTACCTCTCCCTTCATGTAAATGCTGGTCATGCTGGGGGTGCAAGCCTGCCATCAACCAAGAAGGCGGAAGGGGAATCAGCCCCTTAGGAAAACCTTGGCCACCATCTTGGTTGATGGCAGGCTTGTGCCCACAGCACAACCAGCATTTACATGAAGGGAGAGGTTGTTGGGGCCGGTGCAGCAGAAGGGAGGGTGTCTGGGAGCTCCCTCTCCATGATCTATGGCAGGGGCGGGACCTGATGCTGCTATGGATCACGGAAGGGAATGCTACCCACCCACCCTAAGGAGGGGCCCTTCAGGGGCCCCTTGGGAACCAGGGGCCCTTGGCCAGGGTCTGTTCTAGCCGCCCTCTGGCACCGGCCCTGCTTTGGATTTCAGATTGGAAAAATGAGAAACTAAGAGAACCCAAATTGACAGATCCTTCCATCCCTAGCAGATATCATGTTGGCTATCCCCACTGAAGGGTTAGGGTTTCAGTTATGTTTGATGCATTTTATCTCATCTTTTTACAGGTTAATTATAGCAGCAGCATACATTCCTTACAAAATACTATTCAACCAGAATATTACTCACATGGCATCTTCAGCTAAAAGGAAAGATTGGTTAGCAGGTGAAAGATGTCTGCTTGCAACCCTGGAAGCAGAACAGAACAGAATGGCTAGAATCTAGCCATTAGATGGCCAAACAGTCTGACCTGAACAGAAGCTGTTTTAGTATTTAAACTAATAGGATCAGGTGGCAGAATAACATTATTGATTTTAAAATGGAATATGTTGGAACCCTGCATTTTGTTTGTCTCTTTGATTTTGCAGAACGTTCCGTCCAAATGCTCCAGGAAATGCAGCCCGGGACAAGTGAAGAAAGTTTCTGCAAGCCCACATACCTGCTGCTATGAGTGTATAAGCTGCCCAGAAAACTATTACACAAATAAATCAGGTGCGGAATCTGAATGAATGTAGGCTTTATAAGCACAGAAAGTTTGCCTTTTAAAATAAATAAAAATAAATAAATAAAGATATGCATATAACCTGACACTAAACTTTCTGGGAACCATATACATTGGGGATTGTTTCAGGTGTCAGAGGGGCACAAGAAAGCCATCTGGATGCACATGCACACTCCAGTGAAAGTACATTTTCTAAAAGCCTTGATTTCTATAAGTAAAGTGGCTCATATCTCTAGTCATTACAATCCAATGAAGTGCCATGGGCCCGGCCTGCTCTAGACTATGTGAGACAGAAACCTCAGGTGGCAGATGCTAGTGTGTAGGAAGCAGCCGCACCTGCCTTTCCTCCTGAGTCCGCTGGCCATTTCCCTCTGTGGTGGGACAGAGCTGTGCTTGCCACACAGCCTGCCTTGCACCCCTTATACTAGTCTGCCACCCTCAGATGGAATGGGAGACTTTGTCCCATTGCACTAAAGCAGAGAAAGATTCAACTTCCAGTCCAGTTGGCTTCTGTACATGGAAAGGAGGGGAGTGCCATATTTTTCTTCACCTCCTGGAGCAAAATGTTGTGGGCAGGCCCTGTAAGTGACTAGTTCTAGGATTTAAGTAATGTATAGACGGAAGCCTCCTGGGTGGGAGGATGAGCGGGGGGGGGAATCTTGTCAGGGGTGAGAACTCTAGTCAGAGGAGTTGGTATTCCCCCAGCGTTGCAGAGGGAAGGCCAATTATTGCAGGGACTCTGAGCCTGGGTGAGAGGCAGGCTGGGGGAAGAAAAAAGGCAGGTAATGTCATAACATAATTTCCCCTCCCCATCCCCGCTGATTGACTGTGCCATTGTGTTTTACTTTTATGTTGTGCAGGGTTGAGAGGTAGTGGATTTAGTATCGGGGTGAGGCCTTCCTTTTTGTTGGGTTATTTTAGCTGCCTGAAAGTTGTATCCAATGAAAATGTTCCATTTGCACAAGGACTTCCACTTTCACAACACAACTTCCCCTCCCTCTCCTACCCCCATGGCCCCCCAAATCTGTTCTGGAGAGTTTGGGAACTGTCTGTGGGATTATTACACTCTATGGGATTGTTTTAATTCGCTGCGGTTCTAAGGTTTATTTATTTATTTATTTAAGCCATTTATGTACCGCTTTTCAGGCGGACCTTACAAAGTGGGTTTCATGTATCTATTTATAAAACATTTCATATACTGCTATTCATTTTTGTAAAAAATCAAAGCTTTATCATCACAGCCTCCGGAATAATGAATTCCAGAAAAACAAGGAAAGGGAACTGTTTATACTAGTCTACTAATCATAAAACCTCTGAAATGTATTTTTGCATATGTTTTAAACATCAACTTCTTGCCTTCCATGGCTTTTTTCCAATTCCCATCAGTACATTTTTTTTTAAAAAAAACAATAACAGGATGGATCCAGAGTAACATGTTAAAATAAACTTAGGTCCACTGAAATCATTATGAAGAATTCATTATGACCAAGCCCCATTAATTTCAACAGGAACTAAGTTCAGCTAATTTAAAGGTTCAATCCAAAGTTGAAGATGCGTTTATGGTTTTGTCATTTCTATACTCAATGGCAAACCAAGATATACCATTTGCCATTCATGCAATATACAACATTAAAAAAAAACCTCACAAGTGTTTACCCAACCCAGGATTTTGTCACAAAATTCCTCTGCTGGAACATCTGAATCCCCGATCCAGTTAAAAGGGTTTGACTTCCGTGGGACTACATTGGCTGAAATCAGGGGTATGCAATGTTTTTTGATCTGAGGGTACATTTGGAAACCTAACAAATTGTTGTGGGCACCACAATATACCCATTTCACAGAAGAAAAACTGGCAATGCTTAGACCCCTCCAATACCTTTACCCCCCAAAAAATAAAACACAAACAAAAAAGTAGGCAACAACTGCCCCCCAAACTTCCAAAGGCCAAGACCCCTCAATTAAAACAACATTGGGAGAGGCAAAGGGATTTAATGGGTGCCAAGGGGGGTGTCTGAGGGTGTTGTGGTGCCCGTGGGCATCACTGTGGGGGCCCACCATGTTTTTTTTTTTTTTTTTTTCAATAATTTTTATTCAGATTTTCATAAAACATACAAGACAAAATCATAAAACATTCAAAGACAAAAAACAAAATCAAAAATAGTTAAACAAAAAGAAAAAAAGAAAAAAAAAATAAAAAATAAAGAGTAAAATATTGACTTCCCATTTGTCAAAGATCAAATCAGTTATAAGTCTATAATATATAACAATCCTGTCTCTTAAGTCATATTATAAAATCACTTTCCTCCAGTAGTTATCTTACTTAATCATCAAATCTCATAAACATTACTTTATTCTTTCCACAAAAAGTCAAAGAGAGGTTTCAATTCTTTAAGAAATATATCTATCAATTTTTTTTTCCAGATAAGCATATCGATTAATCCATCTCATTACTAATTATGATAATCTTATTGTCATAACCATAGTCAAAATAAACATTTCAATTAATCCATCACATCAGAATCTGTTAGGTTCAATAATTTCAGTAGCCATTGTTCTATTATCTCTATTAGTTCCATTTTCCATCTTCCATCTTCAGTAGTCTTGTTAAGTCCAGTAATTTCAATATCCAATCTTCCATTATCAGTATTCCATAATAATCTTGCTGTCAAAGCCATAGTCATATAGTAAGAGTCTGATGGGAATTACCTCTATCCCAAATATTTTCTTGCCATCCATTCTGAATAGGTTGCTGAAATACTGCTGTAAAATCATATCTCTGTTCTTTTTTTCAAAATACACTGGGTCATCTCTTAAAAGTTTTTCCATTGTCACATGGCTGCAGTTAATTCCATAGATTTTCTCTATATTGGGCTCCATCACATCATTCCAGTCCAGAAGATTATCCATGCCATTGATAACTTTATCTCTAGAATCTTCATTCATTTCTTCAGAGATAACATTGAGTTCCAAACAATAGATTTTATTTCTAAAGTCCATAGACTCCAAATCTTGTTCCTGTTCCACGTTGGTTCCAATCTCCGGGATCTCCTCTCTCACAGGGACCCCTATTCCAGTCTCCAGGGTCTCCTCTCTCACAGGGACCCCTGTTCCAATCTCCGGGGTCTCCTCTCTCACAGGGACCCCTTCCAGGGTCACCTCTCTCACAGGGACCCTTATATCTTTAATCTCCTGCTTCATTTTACTCAATTCAATTTTCATTATCTCAATCTCATCCATTATTTTCTGAAACATAGTTATTTCCAGATTTTCAGCCACTTTCTTAATTGCCATTTTAAAAGAAAAATATAGGAAAACCACTTCTTATTTCAGCAACAATTGGGTTAATTCTCCAAACTTGGTGACATCACAGTATAAACAGAGCAGACAGCCTTATCTCTCCAATAGTTAAGTAAACAAAATGCAGTTCCCAGGATCGAAACAATTAATGGCAATCGTCAAGAAACAGATTCGTCAAAATAAAATAGACCAAAAAGAGAGTAGTCTCAAAACAGTATAATATTTTTCAAAATAAAAATCTGGAATAGAAATCCCTCTTCTGTGTATATCTTTAGAATGCAAATCCAGGACAGCTTTTTGCAACAAAAACAGAGATAAGCTATTAATTAGTGCGTAGCAGAGAGAAGTTATGGCTCCCCAGTGAGATGTCAAAAACTGATCAATCTGGCAAATCTCTTTTAAACAGCAACAATTTAAGTCAAGTAAAAGAAAAATATAGAAAGAAGGGTGCTTGCCTGTTAGTGCGTTCTCTCTTAGAAGATAAGATGAACGTTCGCTTTAACAGATAGAGCTTGCTGTTGAAAATCCGTCCCACCTTCGTCGGCTGGACCTCGTCCCATAAATTAATGAGATCTGGTCGTCCCAACAAAAATAGGCTTTGAGGTTAATCTCTTCGTTTCTCCCTACCCGGGAGAAGTTTAATCAGTCAAAAAAAAAAGAAAAAACTGACTGATATATCTGAATAAGCTTCTTTTGAGGCAGGAGCCCGTCTCAAAAGCAGGCACAGGCTAAGTCACCCTTCCCGGAAGGGGGGTGGGACTGTGGGGGCCCACCATGTTTTAATGGATTTGTCATTATTATGTGTGTGATTATATATTGGCTTTCCTAAGGTCAAAAATGCCTCCCAAAGCAAAATGTGTTCATTATAATGGACCACGATTGTGTGTTAAATTCCCTAATCTCTTCAGTGAGAAGCATTCCACTGATAGGGGCTCGTTTTCAAGAAATCTCTGTTTCTCTGTGTTAGATATGGATTACTGCATTTTATGCAACAACAGAACCCACTGGGCCCCTGTGAACAGTTCGACGTGCTACAGGAAGATGGTTCAGTACCTCAACTGGAATGACTGGTTTGCTATTTTGTTACTGGTACTCTCTGTTCTTGGAATTGTGTTGATTTGTGCCATTATCATAATATTTACTAGAAACGTGGACACTCCTGTTGTAAAGGCATCAGGTGGTTTGACTGTCTGCTATGTTATCCTCCTCTGTCATTTCCTTGCTTTTGTTAGCACAGGCTTCTTCATTGGCAAGCCCAAAGCATACACGTGTAAAACCCGTCAAGTTCTATTTGGCATCAGCTTTGCACTCTGTATTTCATGCATTTTAATTAAGTCTCTGAAAATTCTGCTGGCTTTCAGTTTTGATCCAAAGTTGCAAAAAGTGCTGAAGGGTCTCTATAAGCCTATTCCCATTGTGTCTTTTTGCACTGGGATTCAGGTCTTGATCTGTGCAGTCTGGATAAGTGTTAGAAGCCCTTATGTCGAGGAAAACTTCTCCATCCGGAGAGTTATTATTCTGGAATGCAATGAGGGTTCGGCTGTGGCCCTGGGGGTCATGTTGGGTTATATAGCTCTGTTGGCCTTTGTATGCTTCATATGTGCCTTTAAAGGCAGGAAGCTACCTGAGAATTACAATGAAGCAAAATTCATAACATTTGGCATGTTAATCTACTTCATTGCATGGATTATATTTATCCCTGTCTACACAACTACTTTTGGCAAGTACTTGCCAGCTGTAGAGATCATTGTCATTTTAATATCCAACTATGGGATCCTGTGCTGCACATTCTTTCCCAAGTGCTATATCATACTTTATAAGCAAGAGGCAAATACCAAATCTGCCTTCCTAAAAATGCTTTATAATTATTCATCAAAAAGTGCAGGGAGTTTAAGCGTAAACCAAAGTTCTTTGGACTCTAAAAGTGCAACACCTCCGATTCCCAGCACAAATACTTGTTGTAACACTAAGGGTGAAAAAAACTGGGTGAACGGTAGCTGCCATTTCCAAGCCTCTGGGTACAGGGAGATGAAAAGGGAAATGCAATCCACAAATCTAGCTGGGCCCACAATCCCAAGAAGACGACTCTCCAGCATATGATGAAATGTAGATTCAGGACAACCAAGGCTAGGTCTCTCTTTCCTTGATCTCCCCATAAACCAGCCTTCCCCAACCTGTGACCCTCCAGAACTGCAACTTCCACCATCCCTGACCACTGGTCATCTTGGCTGGGTCTGAAGGGTGTTGGAAGCCACCACTTAGAGGTTGTTCGGCTTTTTTGATTAAGTGGTTTATAAATTTATTCTAAATAAAAATAAAGAAATATAGAAATGCATAAACATCTGGACTGCACTGGTTGGAGAAGGCTGCCCTAAGCATATTATCATCCCACAAGAGATGTAGGTCTGGTGCACATATAATGCTGGCTCCCTGTAAATGATGGCTTGCAAACTGGGAGCCAGTCCTAGGCTTGTGTGCTTCATCCCATCCTCTTTCAACTCTCTGGCACAAATTCTCCCACTCCCCCTTTGTTGGCCTTATCCATGTTTTGGTATTACATCTGTACCACAGCCAGCCATGGTTAATGGTAACCATGACTTCCAGCTTAACCAGGATTTGAAATCAAAGCTTGACCTGGATTTGTAAACCCTGGTTAAGCTGAGCATCAGGACAGACATAGTGCAAATTCCTAAAACTGATCCCTGGTTAGCAAAATAATTTTCCTGGAACAAATAGAAATCTTGTCACAACTGCAGACAGGTGTGGAAGCATGTAATCAAAGTAACCAGGCACAGACCTACAGAAAGCAGTCATTCAAAACTATTCCCTAAGACTGCTCTGCCACTACATTAGTGTTTGCTTTCACACGTCTTTCAATAGTAGTCCTCTTGTTGGAAGATGAAAGTTTTTACAGGTGCTGAAAAGACAACAGAGTCGGTGCCTTTAAGGGGAGGGAATTCCGAAGGGTAGGTGTCACAACAATTCCTATACTGTGTGCAGTGGACCTTCTGATAAGGTGGTATCCACAGGAAGCCTTCACCTGCCGAATGCAGTGATCAACTGAGTATGTAAGGAGTGAGATGATTTTTCAGTTAAGAAATCATGACTTTGTCCCATTGATTTCAAGGGGATCTTGAATTAATTTTAGTCTGGAATCAATCCAATGGCATGTAAGTCTGTTTTGGATTGCAACCACTAAGGATAACGAAATGTCCAAAGGAGGAGTTCCTACCATGTGAATGGATAGGATGAATGACAGAAGCTAAAGGAAAATGTACTTTATCATACAAATAAAAGGCAAAAGGCAATTATGTATTTCAGATACTTAGAAACCAGTCCAAGGATCTCATTGTAAAGTTTACAATATAAACAATCATGGAGAAAGTACTTCATTTGAATTAGTTGTACCATTAGCCCTCAGTGTTTGCTGGTTGATTAGTTTCCAGTACAAAGTTTTCCCACAACTGCACAAATAACTTTTGTACTTTAACTGATTTTCCTAAATCAGAAGTGAGCATAGGTCAGGGATAATTCAATTATTTTTTAAAAATATTAAAACAATCAGTTCTATATCTAATTAATTTTACAATAATTCCATTTGTAAGTAATTGTATGATAACACATATTTAAAATGCTTAGCAGGGAGTCTTTGTTACATTTGATTTTTCCTAGTGGATTTGTGTTAACATGACTGGAATCACATGTTATCAATCAATCAATCTTTCTTTATTATGGCCAATTACCAGCATCAGGAATCATATATTAGTAGACTGATATTTTCTTCATTAGTAGCCCTATACATGCAGGGGTAGGGTGAAACAGTGACCTCATTGGAGCAAATGAGAACTTCCATTGAACGTTTTAGGGCCCAGCTTTGTATTTATTATTCTTGCAGTCAAACCACCCATTATATGCACATATATGTTCCTATTTAGGATTAATGTAATTCACAGGAATTTGCATTTAGAAGACAATCCTGTGCCCACTTACCTGTGAGTAGGCCACATTGACCTCAATGGGACTTACTTCTGTGTAGACTTGCATTGGATTGCACTGTACCTGTGTGTGTAATCTTTGAGCCTTTGGAAAGAAATGTGTGTGTGTGTGTATGTGTGTGTGTGTGCGCACACACTTGTAAATATCGGTTTGTAAATGCT
Organism: Rhineura floridana; assembly: GCF_030035675.1. NCBI lineage: Eukaryota > Metazoa > Chordata > Lepidosauria > Squamata > Rhineuridae > Rhineura > Rhineura floridana. The sequence goes on along the minus strand of NC_084483.1, from coordinate 92,349,130 downwards.
TTTCCTAATACCTCAAAAGTCCTCAGTGTTAAGCATTTTGCCATTGAAAGCTGACTGTGTTTGTGGCTTCAAATCCCTCTGAAAGTGACAAACCCCTAACATTTTAATAAAATGTCTACTTTTTCAGCAGCTGGCTACCTACAGCATTGTTGAATGAATGTTATGTGTACAGGGATCTTCTTGCTATAAGAGAGAGAGTACTAATACACTGTTATTAAAAATAAAGTTTAAAATGCATGTTCCTCCTGGGCAATTCTTGTGAGCATCCAATAATTTTATTTGCTCTTCTGGAAAACTTTCTATCCATAGATCTTCAGATTTATTTTAGGCAAAGTATTTCTTCACTTATAAATAGAATGAAGCAGTCAGTACATGAATGATGCTAACAAAAGAAGGATGGAAGGAAGGTTCATGCAGGGCATGTGATGCTTTGCCTGAACTGCGAATGAACCTTACCAAGAGCATCCTGTGATTGTGCATTGCAGAAGAAGAGTCGTAGTGGTGAACAGGTTTTACTTCAGGGAAGCTTGCCTGCCTTTATTGATCTCATGGAACAGCTCCTGATAAGGTTTTTGAAGATGCCACAGTTCCCCTAGAACAGTTTCAAAACCAGTGCATTAGGCTAAGCAGTTGACTTGCCGCAGTGACTCATGCATTGGTAACATCAAGGCTTGATTACTGTAACGCATTCTACATGGGACTGTCTTTGAAAACGGCTAGGAAATTGCAGTTGGTTTGAAATGTGGCAGCCAGAATGTTTACTGGATTGTGGCTTGGGGATCATATCATCCCTTGCTTTATTGACTCCACTGGCTCCCAATTTGTTTCCAATTCAGTGTCCAATTCAAAGTGCTGGTTTTGACCTTTAAAGCCCTAAATGGCCTGGGACCAATATACCCGAGGGGCCACTTACACCCATATGTACCTGCCCGAGATTTAAGATCATCTGCCTCTGGTCTCCTCTGCATGCTTGGAATGAAAGATGTTAGATTGGCAGGCACGTGGGAGAGAGACTTTTCAGTCGTGGCCTCCAAACTCTGGAATACCCTACACCAAGAAGGCCACTCTGCTCCCTTCCTAATGGTGTTCTGGAAACCCCTGAAAATCATCTTGCTCCAGAGGGCCTTTGGGAGGGATTGAAGGTAGAACCTGAAACGGATTTTATTCCCCCCCCTTCTTTTAGTTTTACCTCTTTAGTCCCTTTTAATATCACTCCCCCATACTCCTTAACTATATTTTATGTATTTTTATCTATTTTAATGTTTTTGTGTTTTTATTGTGTTTGATTTTATTGTGTATTATTTTATTGTGAGCCCCCCTGAGTGCCCTATTGTACAGTAGGAGGACGGGATAGAAATAGTTTAAATAACAATAATAATTCAATTATTTTTTTAAAAAACTGCCAGTTTAAGATCAAAGTTGCGGGTATCTCATGTTGACTCAAGCTCCACAAAGACAGGAAATAGAAAGCTAAGGCTTAGGGATGGAGGAGAAGTGATATTAAGTTTGCATTTAAAACTGAACTTACCAAATTTGCACTTTCCAAAACAATGTATGAACCAAAACACAACCACCCTTTGAAATCCACACTTTTCCACATTTTGCAGTGCAGTTTTCTAGCCGAGCAATCTGTACATCTAAGCAGCCGCAGGAGTCATTTAGAACAGTAGTTAGGCATGGAGCAGTTAGGGAGATGATACCTTGGTGGTCACCCTGGCTGTATGCTGGTGCCCACAGGCACCATCCTAGCAACTTTGGGCTTCAGCTCATGCCATGTATTTTGCAGCGACACAGTGGCACAGTTGCTATATCTCTATGTGACACTATGGAGGGGTGTTGTGAGGATAAATACTGGAAGAGAATCACAAACATGCCAAGCACTCCTGGGCAGCCACATTGCAAATACTATCCCACACTGCTCTCTACTTTGTACAGTGGCTCCAGCAACCCAGAAAAAGGGTTAAAGACTCCTATCTCCCATGCTAAGGTTTTGTTCCAGATCAGGGGCTCACACCTGCTGCTAGCATTGCAAAAAAGGCCCCATTTGATACAACAGATCTTCTTTTTCCTTGTATGAGTGGGAGAGGGCAGTCATTGAGAGCATGATTATGTGATGTGGTTGTAGAGTGCAATTGTGTGGTTGCAGAGTGTTGTGTGGTTACAGGGGTTTTATGTAGTGATTGTGTGACTGCATGGGATGGGATGTATGGGTGATTGTAGGGTGTGTGTGGTTGTGGAGTCCTGTGCAATTGAGTGGCTGTGTGTGTTTGTGGTTGGGTGGTGTGTGTGGCTCCATACTTGCAGTGCATGTCTCTGGTTGTGTGGGTGCAGTAGGTGGGTGTGGCTGTAAGGTCGTGGAGGTGATTGTACCTATGTGTATGGTTGCAGTGTGTGAGAGTGGTTGTGGGGTACCCACAATAATTTCTTAAGTTCCCAGATGTGCCCACAGGCCCAAAAAAGTTGGTGGTCCTCATGTAGCTGCTGCAGCACACTGTTATATTCCATGGCTAAATGAATAGGCATTTGCACATAACATCCACTAGGTGGCTCCCTTTACAAACATTACAGACTTTGAGAAATTTTCCCTTCAAAAATCTATCTGTGTATTACTGTGTCAGTAGTTCCTACCATTGACTTTAATAGGACAGGAAAATCTTAATAACTTTTGAATCACTGCTCAGAACTTCACCAAAATAACCCAAAATATCACTTAAAATAAAAAATATATAGCAATGATTTTGAAAAATATTTTTGAAGAAAAAAATCATTGTCTTGATTAATTTGCGTGCAGGGAAAAATGCACCCCTGAAAACTGCTAATAGGGGACAAGGGCCCATCATACAGCAAGGACTTTGTTGTCCTAAGAACCTTTGCTGTGGGAGTGGGCCTTTTCACCAGACGTTTTCAGGAGTGGACCCTTCCCCCCTCCCAACTCAATGGAGTCAGCAATATACCCATTGGTTTGCTAGGCAGGATTGGGATATCTCTCTCTCTCTCTCTCTCTCTCTCTGTGTGTGTGTGTGTGTGTGTGTGTGTGTGTGTGTGTGTTACTGCCAAAAGGTCCAGGATGCAAGTTGCTGGATATGTTTTTTTACCGCTCGCTAGCCATTTTTGAGGTTGCACTTCTCCCCATACATACCAATGGAAATATTTTAGCAATTCAGTTATTGTCTAAACAAACACTTCCAATTCAAAACAAACAAACTTTTTTGACATTTCATAGGCAGCAATCAGGCAAATAAATATGAGTTTTAGTGCTAATTAAATCATTGGTTTTAAAGATCTCTTGGAATGTTGTCGTGTAATAGCAGTTGAGTGAACTGGACCATCCCATTCCCTACCCATTGCAGGTATGTCGCACCCACCATTCTAGATAGATTGTATAAACACAGAAAAAACTTGATATCGGTGATAGTATAGAAGGTCAGTAGCAACTCTGCTTGTAGCTTATAGCACAAGAACAATGATTAGTAGTGCTAGGAACTGTCCATCTAGAAGCAGCCTATCCTTGCATTGCAGACATCTAATGACTTGGAACCAGTAGTGTAGTGACAAATTTATGATAGTCATAGGGATGCCCCCTTCCATCCATGCCCCTTTTTTGGATTGCTGAGTTGATAATGAGATCCTTGTTAATACCTTTTCCCATAACAGATGTTCCTAAGAGCCAATCAGCATGAAAGGGGAGGATGTTAGCTTCTCAGTGGCTGACTCACCTTCTTTCACTCTGATTGGCTCCAATCATCAGGAAAGGACAAGGAAGCAAGTTAGAAGACACTTCTCTGTGGCTAACACACTCCCCTTTTATGCTGATTGGCTCATAGGATGCTGGAGACATAAGGACCCTGCTCCCAAAAAAGTAAGGGTTCTGAGACTTCCCCAGACCGCAGACAGCTACATCCTTTCCTGAAACGTGAAAAACTGGAGCATGATAATGCTATGACTAACCCATTCCCTATCAGTGTTTCCCTTTTATCTTTGTGATCAAATTGATGAATTGGCATGTAGAAAGAGCTGAGTTTTAATCTGGAAGCCTTTTACATAGCCTCCATGTGGCTCCTGAGATATAAGGGACAGTGCTGGCCTACAAAGAATAAGCAAACCAGAACAGTGGTCTCAATGGTGCCTTTAGCCCCAGACTTCCATGCATATGCCAGGACTTCCCAGAACCCAGGAAATCCAAATGGCCACTAAGCAGGCAGTGATCTGGCAATAGCAAATCACAGTTAAGCTAGGAAGATGCCCAGTGCCATAATTTCAACTAATTTATAATTTAACTAAGCTTTCCTAAAAGCGATGAGAGTGATCACAAGCTCAGCCAATCGAATGCCACCTTTGGGGTCACAGGGATAATGAGAGTGCTGAAGCAGCAAGGGATGGACAAAGCCCCCTTGGCCTGCCCCCTTGCTGCTTTGGTGATTTCATTGACCTCATGACCCCAGAGGTGTCACCTGATTGGCTGAGCTCACTGCCACTCTTAGTTACTTTGGGGAAATTTAATTAAATTAAAATGGCAGCCGGAGCTACAGTCTGAGCTATGAGTGCTGTATGCTGATAGGTACCCTTATCCTGTTGCCCTTCTGTTCCGCTCACCCAGCTGCTACATGGCTAGACCCAAATGTGCAGCAGTGGTGGGAAGAAGACTGGTGGCACCGGCAAATGGAAGAAGTTGTCCACAGAGGTAACACGCACACACAAAACTGACTGGCTGCAGTACTGGCACCAAGTTAGGGGTAGCCAAAGTGGCAGCTCTTCCTGCCTCCCCAGGACAACACCTTGTTTGGAACCCCTTCAAACCTGGTTGACCTCTGAGCAGTCCCTGACAGTCATTTAAAAACTGCTCCAGAAAATAACAAAATATGTTGAACTATGCCTCCTTGTGACCAGAGACAGTAGTTGCAGCTACTCTGGGTGTGATCCTCCACTAAATGTGAGCAAACTACAGCTTGAAGAAACTTTGCTGCACTCAGCAAGGGTGATTTCGCCCCTCTTCCACTACAGGCACATTTGGTTCAGACACCACAGATCCAATAAAGTCCATTCTGAGTACTATATAATGTCAATCCTCTACCACAATCCCGCAGTCTCTGTTACCATTAAGAATTCCCAAAGATGTTATTCCCTTTCAGCTTAAAGGTAAAAATGGGAAATGGACTGCCTTCAAGTCAATCCCGACTGATGGCGACCCTATGAACAGGGTTTTCATGGTAAGCAGTATTCAGAGGTGGTTTACCATTGCCTTCCTCTGAGGCTGGGAGGCAGTGACTGGCCCAAGGTCACCCAGTGAGCTTCATGGCTGTGTGGGGATTTGAACCCTCCCAGGCCGTAGTGCAACACACTAACCTCTATGCCACTCTGGCTCTCAGCTTAAAGGTAGTATATTCTTATATCATTTCTATAACTGAGTTTACTCCTCTAAAGCCCTACTGGGATGAGCTATGGAAACTGAGTAAATCAGTCAATACATTGCCTCTTCCACAGCCTTGAGATTCTTGCTCCTCTTTGGAAAGCCCTAATTTTCTTCTCCTAAGAGCCCTAGCCTGGAAGAATACTTTTTCTGTACTGGTCCTTATCAAAGTTATATGTGACAGCAAGAACTGTGCCTGGGCACACACACACCCAAACCCTGCCTATTTTGTGAGATGCTTAGTTTCACTGAGTACCTTCAAAAGAAGAACTTTGTTTAGACAGAATGCAGGCATGGTGGAGAAATTAAATTCCTTTCACACGTAAAGGCAAACTTACATAATCTGGACTTTCTAAAACAATATGAGAACCCAAACACAGCCATCTTCTAAAATTCCCACTTCTCCAGATTTTGCAGTGTAGTCCTCCAGTCAAATCATGTGTACAAAACTGCATATACAAGGTTAAAGTCTGTATATAAATACATATTTTAGGGTAACAATATTAGAAATGCATTACATTAGGAATTTCTTTTGCAAAAATGTGCACATTAGGCAAAATTGCATACAAAATGTGTATATTGAGAAATTTGCACTAACATGCACATTAATTTTCATGAGGACTTTAAAAATAAATAAATTGCAAACTAATTTGGAAATGTGAGAAGTGAACTTAAGATCTGAAAAATACAAAATTGGAAAAACTGAAATTGACAGATTTGCCATCCATATTTCAAAGTGAGTCTATCTGTGTATGCACATATAGGGCTGGATCAAGTCCCATTGCTGATCGAGGTGAAAAACAAGATGATGTCCCACATTCCTTGTACAGAACCCAATCACACTGGTGGCAACTGAATTTTACTTCAGCACTAGCGAAAGGACAGCATCCTTCATGGCACCTGAGATCAGCAGGATACCTTAGGGGGGTGCAGGGCAGTCTGTGTGACACAATCCAGTAGAGGCAAGGGTGTAGTCGTACAGGGGCTCAGGGTGTCTTAGTCCCTTTACTTTTTTAGGAGCAGGGTCGCAGCAGGGTCCCTATATCTCCAGCATACTATGAGTTTATCAGCACGACACGGGAGTGTGTTAGCCACTGAGAAGAGTCTTCTAACCTGCTTCCTTATCCTTTCCTGCTGATTGGAACCAATCAGAGTGACAGGAGGTGAGTCAGCCACTGAGAAGACTCTTCTCAGTAGCTAACACTCTCCTCTTTCATGCTCATTGGTTCCTAGGTGTGTCTGTTGTTGTCAGAAAAGGTATTGATAAGGATCTCAATCTCAACCCCACAGCAAAAAAGGGAGAAGAGGGGCATGGCTGTGACTAACATGAAGGGACCCTGCACTTCTGAATTTGCCACTAAGCTACTGAGTAGAGGGGATCAGTTGCAGTGGGGATGGGGCTTAGAAAGAATGGCTAGCTCAGCTGCTGCTATTCCCACACCAGCATCTGCCACCTGAGGCAGCCTCTTCAGTCTGCCTAATGGCAGGGCTAGCCCAGTCTGCATGTATCTTCTGCATCTTAGGAAAGTCCATTGTGAAGCAGTTAGATTTCGTGTCAGTGTTCAAACAGCCCTTTCCTTCCAGCCACCCTTTGTGAGGCAAGATCAGTCTGTGTAGGACAGTTTTAGCCCACTAGGTCCCAGACCTTCTCTCCACCCACCGACCCACATCCCCTGAATACAGATGTTGACTATCCCTGGTCTACATCATCTGTAAGTAATAGTAGTAATAGACGTTATTTGAGCTGTTTTATGGTGTTCCCTTATGTGGTGATTTCATTGCTTTTATGTGATTGATTTTGGAAGCCACCTTGTAAGGAGTTCTCCTAAAAGGTGGGCTACAAATACAAATAAAAATGAATATGAACATGTGTGCATCTGCACAAGATTTCTTTGGGAATCAGCGCACTGAATCCCTGCAGTCCATATCCCTTTGGCTGCTCAGCCCCATGTTGGTGGTTTTTCCAAAGAGACAGATGGAGGTAATAGCAGGAACGGTATCTGGGGGCGAGACAGAAACCATCAAACCATCCTGGTGATACCCTGGGGCCTCATGATCTGATTCTCCCCAGTCTTCCAGTTTCACAATAGGAGTGCATTCCTATGCATGCTTTCACAGAAGCAAATCCCATGGGCCGTACTCCCTGCTGTGTAAAGGCAGGTGTGGGGAGCCTTTGGCCCTCCAGATGTTGCTGCATAACAACTCCCACCAGCTCCAGCAAGCATGGCCAAGTGGTGAGGGATGATGGGAGCTGTAGTTCAGTGACATCTGGAGGGCCAAAGGTCCCCCACACATAGTGTAAAGGTCTTCAGTCAAAAGCACTGGCTAGCAGGAGACATTCCAGTGCACAAATTGTTTCAGAAAAAGGTGGAAGAGCAGCTTTCAGAGAGAGAGAGAGAATTCAAAAGTTACCCATCTGGAAACAACCTCTCAAGCGAAGTCAAATGCAGGTAAGATTGCCTATGAGAATTATCCTCTTTTGAGCCAGAGGTGAGGATGGCTGAAAGAAAATCATAAGGCACAATCTCTTCTGGCCTATTTTATTTTATTTTATTTGTTTGCTACATTTGGATTGGCTACCCATCCATGTTTGTTCCTTGGGAGGTTTACAAAACAGACAATAAAAAATCTCAGGGAAGGGCTGTGGCTCAGCGGAAGAGCATCTGCTGTGCATGCATAGGGGAGGAACGGGTGTGTCTGTCCATTTTGCTTTCTCATTTTCCCAGTTTTAAGCTGAGTTCACATTTCCACATCAGTTTGCAATTTTTAAAAAAGGAAATTCAATCTAATTTTAGCACAAATTTCTTTGAATATACACATGTTTGTATGCAATCTTGCCTAATATGCCCATTTTTGCAAAGCACACTCCCCTAATATAACACATTTTATGTTATGTTTGCTAATGAAATCATTTGTATGCACACTGAACCCTAGGTTATGTATTTTTGTTCACATTACTTGGTTAGAGAACTACATTGCAAAATTTGGAGAAGTGTGAATTTTGAAGGATGGCTTTGTTTCAGTTTGCATATTGGTTTGGAAAGTGCAAATTACATAAGTCCACCTTGCAAACTGAATGGAATTTCTCCTCTACACCTAGCAGAAGGTCCCAGGTCCAGTCCTCTGGGTCTCCAGGTAGTGCTTGGAGAGATGCCTGAATCCTCGGAGTGCTACTGCCAATCAGAGAAGACAGCAACGAGCTAGAGGCAGTAACGGTCTGACTCCGCAGAAGACCGCTTCCCATGTTCCTAAAAATAAAATATTCCAATACAAAAATGCTAATTAAAATACAACAACAAAGACAATGAAATGGAGCATGAAATATCTTTTCTAGTGAAGGGGCAGTGAAATCCTAACAAGGGAGCTCTTTTGTAAGAGGGGGAAACCCAGGAGAGAAAGAGCGGGGGAGGAAGGGCTGGCAAACGATCAAGGAGACGGGAAAAAGCTTCTGCTGTTCCCAGGGGTGGAGAGGCAGTTCCAGAGATGATAAAGGCAGATGCCGAGGGCCTGGAAGTTATTTCTGTTCTTTGGCAGCTTGGACACCACTCGTGGGAAGTGAAGAGGTTGCTCGATTCCCTTCTGCGCTTGGACTGGCTCCTTCGCCATGCTGGCTGCTAGTGGGATGCGCATCCGACTCCAGCTTGGACGGCTTCTGGCTGAAGGGGGTCATTTCAGTGGTCCTGTACACCGGCCTCTAGGACCTGGTATCCTGGGCTCCACGGCATTGTCCTGCACTGATCAGAACAGAAGCCCCAGGGCAATGGGCTCAAGTGAGTAAGCTGGCAAGTCTTATGGTGGCCCTGTGGATAAGGAGGGCTGCTGCTGTCCCTCTCCCGGATCTGCCACCCAAGATGGCTCCTTCATTTTGCCTAACGGTAGGGATGGGTCTGAGGTGTGGCCTGCAAGTGCACTGGAAGGGAGATAGAAACCGGATTCTATGGATCCCTATGGAAATGCTTTGTGTGTGGGGGGCTTCATCTGGAGTGGGGCTCGATTGTGCTATATAATATAATATTGTATATTTCTTGACGTTGGCTGGTATTGTTCTGGTTGATGTTAATATTCGTTACATTTTTATTTGTTCTTTATATTTATGGATTTTAACAGCTTTGCTTCTATTGCTGTGCACATCTCAGTTGCAACAACAGTTTAAAACTTGTTGAGGCCATCTGCGACAAATAGATACCTGTTTTGGGCTGCTGCAAGCATCCATTCATTATTAGCATACACCTTATATAATTGTTTTTATTTCCAAAACTATGCATCCTGCCTTTTCCCCCAAAATTGGTTCAAGGTGACTTACAACATAAACAACATAAGTATCTTATGTTTAAGAACAGTCAATGTTCCTAAAGACAACCTGCAAAAATCAAAAACAACACAAAAATATCAGAGTAGTTGGATTTTACATCCATGCTTTATTAATACATACGCATTGGAATATTTGGATCCTGCTTTTTGAGGCAAACGGGCTGCAAACAGCTCACATTATCAAGAAACTAAACCAGGAAACACACAATACAATAACTACAATGTGCTGCCACAGACGCAGTAGCAAAAAAGAAACCCACAGAAGGAGATGGGGAAAAAACCCAGCAGAGCAACCAGGGAGGAGGATTCCTTTCACAGGTCCGCTCCTGCCATTAGGCAGAGGGCAGCAGCTGCTGAGGGGTAGAGAGCAGTGGGAAGATGTTAGAGGACAGAGTGGCCTTTCCTAAGCCAGCTTGCTGGTCGCAGGTATACTGGAGGACACTGCCCTATTTATACCATTGAAATATGATTCACCTGCCAGTCCAGTTGACTTCTGTGCATAGAATGGAGACTGGTGCAGCCTTATCCATTGCCTCAGGCGGCAAAATGTCTTGTGCTGGCTTTGAGCTCAGAGGGCCCCAAATCATCCTCTGAAATAACATGGCTATACCCAGTAGTGGTCAGCAGGGCGATGCAGGCAGGGCGGAGTTGCTCACCTCCCTTCCAAGCGGCAAGCCTCACTGCTGGCTCCTGAGAGGGGGAGGGACAAGGAGCTCGGCATGGGCGTGGTGGTGGAGCCAATCCAGTGCTCTTGTCACCATGCCTGCACTGTGGTGAAGGAAGAGCAACAGCAAGGGGGAAGAATGAAATACCTCTGGGAAGAGGTTTCAAAAGCCGTGTGGCCACCACCAGCAGGCCTATGCAGAGGGAGGAAGAGGGACTGTGCATAGGAGCAGAGCGCATGCTTTGCATGCAGACATTCCCAGGTTCCTTTCTGGCCTTTCCAGTTAAAAGCATCAAGTAGAAAGTGATGGGGAAAACTCCTGCCTGAGCCCCCAGAGAGTTCCTGCCAGTCATGGTAGACAATACTAGCCTAGATAGACAAGATGTCTGACCTGGTATTGAACAGCATCCTGTTCTGAGGAAGAACAGATAGGTTAACATGGGAGGTAATCCCTTATGCAGCCTGACCTGACCTTGCTGTCTTAAATGTGGTCCCCCTACAAGTTTTTTGTTGGACGACACCTCCCATCATCCCTGCCTATTGGCCAACCTGGCTGGGGCTGATGGGAGCTGGAGTGCAACAACGTCTGGAAGGCCAAAGCTTCCCACCCCAGTTCTGGAAGGTGAACCCTAGAATCAAACTTACAACACAGTAACTTCAAAGACAATTGCTGTCTACCATTATTTGATTGAACATCTGGAAAGAGGGCTTTAAAGGTTAACAACAGTACATAGGAACATAGGAAGCCGCCTTATATTGAGGCAGACTATTGGTCCATCTATTGCAGTACTGTCTACACTGACTTGCAGCAGCTCTCCAGTATTCCAGACTGGGTATATTCTCAGCCGTATGTGGAGATGCCAGGAGGGATTGAACCTGAGACCTTCTGCATACAAAGCAGATGCTCTACCACTGAGCTACGACCCTTCCTTAACTTAGAATTAAGTCCAGAAATAAACTGAGAGCCAACAAAGCTCTTACATACATCTGTTAAGTGTAGTGGGAAAATCAGACTCGGGGGAAGGAAAGATGTGTGTGATGACAGATCTAAATGAAAATGGTGGGAACAAGATTAACCATGCTTTGGGAAACAAAGGGCACTTCCAGGCTGTTGTTATTTTCAGGTGGGTTTTAATCACACACTGGCAAATTCAGGTTGCAGAGTTAAAGCTGATTTGATGCTCTTGCATGACAAACCTACTTCCTCCCAACATCAGACTTTTTGTGATAAAGAAAGTGATGAGGAAATGCCCTGGAAAGGGTAGAATAACTATTGCTTGACACAATACCATGTAACCTCCCTGGAAACATATCAGAATGAATGCTCAATAAACATCCGGTGGCGTCTAACCTCCCAACAAACTTTGTACAAACAAATCAGGATGAACACTCAACAAACAGGTTGTTTGGAAGTGACCAAAGTCTGTCTGTTTTTCCTTCCCCTTTCTTCGACTCAAATTGATGTGATGCTTTATCTATTGGATCTTTAAGCGGAGAAAATGCTCAAAGTGCCTGGTGGACATAAACCCTCAACATTTGACAAGAAAATCCTCCTGTGGACTGGTCGCTTCAAAACGGAAGATGAGATTCCTCCAAGGATCCAGTATGTACTTCATTTTATCCAATCATTAGAAACACTAAGTTGAGGAAAAGCTGCCCCCATATTTTAGAACTGGGGGGGGAGAGAATGAAAGACTTTTGAGAAAATAAACCTATCCACCTAACTCAGGGGTAGTCAACATGGTACCCTGCAGGTGTTGTTGGACTACAATTTCCATCATCCCTGTTGGTCCAACAATATCTGGAAGGTTTCCCCTCTGTGTTCTCCCTGTTCTAGAAGATGAACCTTGGAACCAAAACTTACAAAACAAAGACAATTGCTGGTTTCCATCATTTGGTTGCATCAAACTTCCACCAGGCTTCCATGTTTATATTTTAGGTGATAAGAATCTGTGGCCAATCCAGTTTCTCAACATTTGTTCTTACAGCAAAATACAATTGGGATTGTGACACATGACTATCTACATCAGGGATAGCCAACCTGGTGCCCTCCAGATGTTGCTAGACTGAACCTCTCATAATCCCTATTGGCCATGCTATCTAGGGCTGATGGAAATATGAGTCCAACAACTTCTAGAGGGGACCATGTTTGCTACCACTGATCTACATACAGGTTGCATCCCACATGGATGTGCTTTTGCATATGTGTGAATATATGGAGTGCCCATTAGGAAAATTAAAATTCTAGTCATTGAAAATCAGGATATGGCCTTAAGAATTTTGAAACTTAGTTTATTGCACATACACAAGACAACTTCTTTATTTTGCTTATGAGGAGAGGGGAAATATGAAATGCAAACTGTGATCAAAGGCACAGTTTTTGTTTATAAACTGCACAAACAATGTGTTCTCATCAACTACATATTGGACAGTAAGGTTCATATGCTGGTTACAGGGGAAAAAGCAGATGAGAAGGAATGGGTGTGTGGGAATGATAGCTGACAAAACATGTTCGATTACTGAAAAAAATGACAGCTTTGATCACACAAGTACTTATATGAATGTCCAGGGTTACTACCTCATGGTTTGTACTCTGTCAAGTGCTATGCACATTGACGGTGATGTGTGCATCACATCACGGTGATGTGTGGGAAGGGCCACACTAGATAAGAACAGAAGAAGAGCCTGCTAGATCATTCCAGTGGCCCATTTAGTCCAGCATTCTGTTCTCATAGTGGCCAACTTATGGGAAGCCTGCAAGCAGGACCTGGGCACAACAGCAGCACTCTCTTCCCATGATTTCCAGAGGAATAATGCCTCCGACAGTGGAGGTAGAACACAGCCTTGTGGCTAGTAGTTGTTGATAGCTTTCTCTTCCATGAATTTACTTAATCCTCTTTTAAAGTTATCTAAGGTAGTGGCCATCACTGTTTCCTGGGGAGCAAATCCATTGTTTAAGAAAAGACAGTTAAGTGCAAGCTGGTGCAAGTGCATTAAGTGCAAGTGCTGCTCAAAATGGTTGTTGCATCCCTCACTTTCCCCTTTAGCCTCTGTGCTTCTTGTTGTAGCTACTTTGTCTCAAGATGTTACAACATTCTGTGTTCCTCTGTCATTATGATGCCAGGTAAGTACTACTAGATGCATGGGGGCCATTTTTAATGCCCGTCATATGTTTACCATAGTGTCTAGGTTGGTCTTGAGCATAGGGATGTGGGAGAAATTTGGTTCAGTTTGCATTTAAGGACGAATCTACTGAATTCTTACTTCACAAAACAATATACAATATACAAACCGAAACACAGCCATCCTTCAAAATGATCATTTCTCCAAATTTTGCAGTGCCGTTTTTCAGCCAAGTAATGCGTACAAAAAATGCACATAGAGGGGGGGAGTGTGAAAATCCATACAAAAGTGCATTATAGTAGGGAAATTGCTGGCAAAAACATATATATATTATTTATTCATTTTATTTTATTTATTTATTCAATTTATAGGCCACTCCTTTCTCCTGAAGGGTACAATATAGCATACAAAAATGTGTATATTAGGAGAAATGTGCAGTAAAATTCTGCTGAATTTTCATGATGACTTTTTTTTAAAAAAAAATTGAAGTGCAAAATGAGGTAGAAACATGGAAAATTGAACTTAAGATCAGAAAAATAAAAAATGGAGAGGAAATTGAAATTGAGAGGTTCGCTTGTCCCTTCTTATGCACAGGACTATGCTAGCTGTGCAGGATGAACTCTGCTGCAATCTCCCAACTGGTACTGGTACAGTTTCAGAAGTACTGGCAGGATATTCCCATCCCCGTGAAACTCCTAAGTTGTACAAAACAAAGTACTATTCAAGCCCTTATTCAGGCATTCTAAAATTTTATCCATGGAAAGGGCACAGGTTACTCATGAGAAAGACTGTAAGTGCGTTCAGCAGAATGTACTTACAATCCCCTTTTAGACATCACTCAACATGGACAGCCCACAGGGGGCCGGGATTGGAATGCATAGCCCTGCATCCCCTCCACAGATAGACTTTAAGACTATAGTCTTCTCTGCTACCATTTGCTTCAGAGCAGCAGCAATAAAAAATGTAGCCTATTTGTAGAGACATACTAGGGAAACTATTTGTAGCTAGCACCAGCATAAAAGTCTTGCATTCCCCTGTGTTTCATGTGGCTGAGAATAAAATACCATTTCTAGGCCATTTATGTATGGATGCTAATCATCATCACATTCATTCCTTGAAAAATCATTGTTTCTGTCCTGCAGTTAAAATGCAAAAATTTTATAAGCTCATGTAACATTTTCTGGTGCTTGTTCATCCCTGCCATAAGTGACAAGTGCTGTACTTTTTATCTGTTTGTGTTACTCTCTGCATAAAGAGATCATCATCTGTAACTTTATGACCTTTAATACCAAAGGACTGCTGTAGCATACTGGTTCCCATGACTTTGTTTTTTAAAAGAAAGCAAGCAAATACTTATGCAATGACAAATAGATCTTCTTTGCTAACATAATAGTCAATATTATATATATGTATGTGTGTGTGTGAGTGTATATCCAGACCTAATTCTTTATTTTTTAGATGTCAGAATATTAGAAGAAATCAGAACATGCATGAAAGAAAAGAATGTCATAATTTACCCAGATGATTACTTTCAAAAAATTGTATGGTTGGGAGAGATTCCCATCCAAACTCTAGACATAATACTAAGCCCGATGGGCCCATGGCCTGGCTCAGTATAAGGCAGCTTCCTGTGTTCTATGTCTACAGTACTTTAACTACCCACATAAGTCTTTTGAAACAAGAAGCCTTATGACACCTACTAGCAGAATACCAACAGGGGCGTAGTTAATTGCATGAACTTCCTTTGGAAAAGAACACCACAGCATGTGACTCCAATGAGTAAGCTCATATTTAGATGAAAGGTGGAACATAAAGCATGGCTTCTCCCCAGATACCAGAGAATGGGATCTTATATTCAGGATCTCAGGGATGGGAAACCTGTGGACCTTGATGTTGTTGGACATCAACTCACATCAGCCCCAGGCAGCATGGCCAATGGTCAGGGATGATGGGAACTATAGTCCAATAGCATCTGGAGGGGCATAGATTTCCCATCCACATTGTACATGCACTGACCTCCATCTGCAGGTTACCCCAATGTAAATATCAGAATGTACAGAATATGACACTGTTGCAAAGTGAATGGTGAGCAGAAATTGGAGTTATTTATTTATTAGATTTATATCCCGCCCTTTCTCCCAGTAGGAGTTGGAGGCAGAATGGAGTTAGGAGAAAGCAGATGGGAGTGTAACTTGAATTGGGGGTAGACTTCTGAGCACCACTTACTCTTTGAATTATTTGATCACACCAGTGGGGCACCCACAACACCCATCACATGAAGGAGTATTTTTCGCATGTGGCTGCTGTGCATGGCACATTTACCACATGGATTGGGAAGCCTTTGCTTTGTCTCCATAAAGCAAAACCAAGAGGTTGCATCAGTGTGGAATAAACCGCTTCATTTAGGCTGGAACTTCTGCATATAAATAAGATTCTGTATGGAGGCAGTCTCTATAACAGGTCATTCAAACTGCTTTCCGCAAAGCTGCTATTTCACAGCCACCTGCATTTAGCAAAACCTTTCTTTCACAGTAGTTATGAGAATTAATGAGTTACGTGAAATTTGTGATAAACCGCACTGTCATGGAGATTTGCCTCCCTTCTCCATAAGCAGTTTATTTAGGCGAAAGTCTAGAAGGCACTACTGACATAATGAAAGCAGCAGTCAGACTAGATCGATATTGTCCACAGCATTCATTTTAAAGCACATCCAATGCACAGTTAAAGTGTATGACTTGCCCCAAAGAATCATGTAGTTGATTTTGGGTGCTGGGAATTTGTAGCTCTGTAAGGGGAAAACCACAGTCTCTCCAGGATTTCAGACAGGGAATATCATCATTCCAGGGACTGAACCTGGGAACTTCTGCATATAAAGCAGATGCTCTGTCACTGAGTTAAGACCCTTCCCCTAAACAAGGGAGATGCTAAACAGGCTGAGAAGCCTCCCTGTAATCAAGAACCCTGATAACCTATATTTTGGCACTGCTTGTGGGTCTTTGTTTCTTCAGTCCGAAAGCCTGAAGAGGGCGCTGTAGACATGAACCTATCTAGTAGTTATGATACTATTTACTAGAAAGCATACTCTTCAGAGTCCTTTGGGGATTAGCCAGGGGCCCCAGTGAAAGAGGGGCAATGTGGAATAGAGCCCCTTTTAAGATTGGGCAGAGGGGCTGAGCTCCCCCTGGGAACAATGAGGCAATCGAGGCTGCTGTCAGAGGCAAGGCTAATTGATAAAGAAGGAGGAGCAGCCTATTTTTTAGGGGTGCTGCCAGATGGGGGCTTAAGATTGTGAACAGTCCATTGGTGGCAAGTTAGTTTTAACTGCTTATTTCCCCCCCCCCCGGAAAGGGAAAACCCAGATTAAATGGGGAAGGGGGAAATGCAGACTGGCATTTTGATGCCAACAACATTGAGTTGTTGATGCTGCAAAAAATGTGCAAGCATGAGGGCACCCATGCCACAATGAACACCTGTTTGGGAGCACCATAGGACCCAGCAACTGACTGCACCAACTGGCTTGCTGGGAAATGAAAGGGAAGAACAGAGCTGAGAACCAATGTCTGGAGAGAGAAAAAAAGACAAGCCCTCTTCAGGCATTACCCCAAAGTGTGAAGTAAATCTTGATGGAGGGCAGTGGGGACCACCTCCAGCCATCTGTTGGCAAGGACTGCTGCTTATTTACATATATTACCAAAGAACAGTTATATATCCACAGTCTTGATTTAAGATGTATTTATCTAATGGATACATAACCTGCATTTCAGAGTTTCTGCCCTCACAAGGCATTATTTTCATATAATTATTAAATAACATTTAAACATTAAAATAACATTAAAAGATAGGAGCAGCTAAAAAAAAGTGTGTAGCTTGACTGAACCAGCTCTCAGCCTAACTTTCCTCACAAGGTTGTTGCAAAGATAAAAGTGGGAGGGAGGACCCAGGAAGAAGATTGAGGTGCAAATATTCAATTCAATTCAATTTATTGTACTAGCCAAAGGCCATGACAAATACATTAAAAACATAAAAATATACAAAGGTGCAAATATATCATGTCATATTCACAAACTATGTGGTGAGGGGGGAAGGCATGCACAAAGGCACCCCCCCCAATGTTTTAACTTCAACATTCCACAGTCCTGATAATTTATAGCAAATTAAAAACAATACCAACACACACAAACAAAAATACTCTTAACCATGTGCAGCTTGACTGAACCAATTCTCAGCCTAACCTACCTCACAGAGGTGTTGGAAAGACTTCATACACTGGAGGTGTAAAAATACCCAGACGCCATATAATAGTTTGTTGTCAAAACCAGTTATTCACTGCAAAACATTTTTTTTTAAAAAAAACCCGTTTCCTGCCAAATAACAGCAGTGACACCTAAACAGGCTCTATTTGCCTTAAGTAGTATTTTTTATTTCTGGTCAAAAATTATTTGATACATAAAAGTACAATATACTATTTTTTGCAAATAATTAAAAAAACTGTATGTATACTTTTATTATCATCATTACTGAAAATGTTTACTATGCATGATTTCCTACCAAGATCCTGCTGTCCTATGTGTGTTTCTTTGATCTTCTGGACCTTGTGCTGGATGTGCACACAGAGAGAAAAGAGGATAGGCAAGCACATGTGCTGAAAGGTATAAATGGAAATGGACTGCCTTCAAGTTGATCTCAACTTATGGCTACCCTATGAATAAGGTTTTCATGGTAAGCGGTATTCAGAAGGGGTTTACCATTGCCTCCCTCTGAGGCTAGTCCTCCCGAGCTGTCTAGGGCCTGCTCAGCTTCCCACAGCTGCACAAGCCAGCCCCTTGCTTGTCTGCAACTGCCAGCTAGAGGGCAACTGGGCTCCTTGGGACTATGCAGCTTACCCACGGCTGCACAGGTGGCAGGGCATGTAGCCCCTGAGCCACTCACTGTGGGGGTGATCTTTAGCTGGCTCTTGACACCCAGGAGACACGAGTGGAGATTTGAACTCACAGACTCTGGACTCCCAGCCAGGCTCTCCTCCACACTGTGCTTATACCAGCTGTGTTGCTGAAAGGTATAAGCTTACTCAATTCACCTGATGTATACATGCACACCATTAACCAATATGCAGAGATAAGTAGAAAAATGCGTCTTTTCAGCACTTGCAAAGGTTTCAATCTGTTTCCTGATGTTCAACAAACCCTTTGTTAATCACAGCTCTGACTTTACTCATTCGCAAAAAAACCTGAAAGGACAGAGATTGGAGCAGCTGGCTAGCTCATTTCATAGAAATTGGGGTGGGGCGGCTCACATTTTGGGCTATAACTTTTTCCAGAGCAGTTAGAAGCTTTTTTAAAAATGAAAGCTAATAGTCTGGGCCCCCTGCTGGCCCTGGGCCCAGTAGAAATGGACCCTTTCTACTTGTTTGTCAGGGCCTTGGTGCAGATGAGTGTACTAGCTCTCCTCCCTTGTCACCATTCTTGCTGTCCTCCAATTTGCAGGAGGTGTCACTGTTTGAAATAGGGAGCCTCCAGTATTTGTGGGGGCTCTTTGCATGTTTTAGAACCCCCAGAAAAGACCCCCTGCTTCAGCCAATCTCCTACAACTTGGTAGGAATGGCAACAAAGGGGCTCATCTCCACTGACCCCCTTCACATGTTCACCTAGTGCTTCATGGTAGCATCTGAAGAAGATTAAAGATAGATTGAGGGAGACAGGGTCAAAGGTGAGAGTGAAGAGGCTGAGCTCTGAAGAGTGAGCTTCTAGTTTATTTATTTATTGAATTTATATCCCACCCTTCTTCCTGAAGGAGCCCAGAGCAGCAAACACGTCAACACAATATTTTAACAACAACCTAAAAAACAATTTTGAATAGAAACACTCTAAAAACAGTCACAGATTAAAAAAAACACTCTTTTATCTAGTGATCTCCTTCATAGTTCTTCTGCCATTCCTATGATATTCATAAACTGACTTTTCAGTAGTTGGCATATCTTTTGAATTTAATATTGGACCTCCTTGAGCCTCCCCCACCCCACTTAAAAACACGTCACAGGGTCCTGGAACTGGCAGATTCTGCACTTAGTGAAAGATTATAGGGAATTGTAATGAGGTCTGTTTTCCTGCTTGCTTTATGCCTCTGGCTTAAGGGACTGATCTGCCACTTCAGAACTCTCCAATTAGTGTCATGAAATAACAATTAGCTGATTTGACCCAACAACTTTGTGCTGTGTTTCTCTCACTGCATGTGACTTACGGATTAATGGGTTTATAATGTCCTTGCCTGGCTTTGATTTGTGTGATTCTAAATGCATTTAGTCCTTAATACTATGAAATCCAGCTGCCCTCCAGTTTAGCTACCCGTTCTCTCTCTCCCACCCCCGCTCTTAGGGAAGGGAGAAACTCTGAAATGGCAGTCCCAATATTCAATCCTGCTTTGGCAAGTTTCGTTTGTGATGTGTTGACACAGCAGCTCCTAAAACTTTATTGAGAATTCAACCTACATAAAAGCATGTGCATATTCGTTCAGTCTATGGCATGCTCTCCCCAGGAAGAGGTGCCTGGTGCCATCATTGTCAGTCTTTAGGCAGCACCAGACTAAGACATTTTTATTCACCCAGGCCTCGGGTAATTAAGTTACCTCCTATGGTGTGCTCATCATTTAGTGGGGTGGGTAGGACCTATTAATATATTACTGGATGAGCATTTCATGTATTTTGTACTGTTCATCATTTTATTTCTAGTTTTAATTTGCTTTTAATTGTTGCTTGCTAACTCACTTTGAGACTTTTATACAAAGCAAGTAACAAATGTTAGTAATGTTAACAACAGCAATTATTTTTACTCACAGGAAAATTTTTGATGAAAGCCATAGTTTGCTCAGAAGTAAATCTCAGTTAATTCAGTGGCATTCACTCCCAAGCAAGGCAGCAATTCTAACCCCCACTTACATAGGAGTAAGCCCCACTGAATTCAATAGCATTTGCTTTCAAGGAGAAATGGGTAGGATGCACAATCCAGCAAATCAGAGACATAGGGCTCGATCCAACAAGTGGAATGGGAGAAGGAGACGATTTTGGGCAATTCCCCTGTCCCCATGGCCCCCATCTGCTCTGTCCCCCCCAGACCTGACTGCATGTCCACATTAGCAAATTATTTTAAAAAACAAACATTTCGTTCTTATGCATCTTTTGTTTCAACTGCAAGTATATTCATAGCAACTGAAGATATTTCAAGCTGTCATACTTTAATTCAGCGTTCTTCAACCCCAACAGTTGAACTACAACTCCCATCATCCCTAGCCAGCTTAGCCAACAGTCAGGAATGATAGGAATTGTAGTCCAACAACTTCTGGGGACCCAAGGTTGATGAGCACTGCTTTAATTGGTTCCAACCCAATTTCTGTTGTAGGACAGAGATACTGAATGCTGCAAAGAACAAAGCTCGAGTAAAAGCCTGTTACATTATGATTGGCCTCACAATTGTGGCTTGCTTTGCTGTGATTGCCTCTGCTAAAAGGGTATGTATTGTCCTATAGGAAACTTCTTCATTTCTTTAAAAAGTGCTTCTTTTGAAAATAGGAAGGATTAAATTGATTTCTACATAACATGATAATAGCTTTACCCTGAAAAACCTTTCAAGTCATCTCTGTATAAAGATCTGGTTTGCTTCAGTTTGCTATCGTGCCATAGAATGACCATAAGACTTATTGCAAACCAGCAGAGCTGTAATACGGTACACAGCTGGGCAAACGCAGCACAGAATTCAAAGGCATTTTGGTCACTGCCACATAACCTTCAGTGTTGACACAAACTTAGAGCCCCATCCCACATCAGGGTTGGGGAACTGTTGCCCTTCAGTTGTTTGCTAGACTCCAGCTCCCATAATCCTTGACTGATGGCCATGTTGCCTCTCACCAATGGGCCTTGGAGCCCAACAACATCTGAAGGGCACAGATATTGCAGTCTTCTCATACATTTGATTATGTATTTCATTTTCTATATATTTATATCCAGTCCTTCCTCCAAGGAGCTCAGGCTAGCATGCAAAGCTTAGTCCTGTGAGGGTTTGGTAGAATGTGTCTGGTTCAAGTGGACCTTTAAAGTGTTTTGAACCCAGGATCTCCTCTGTTCAACACCCTGTACCACACTGGCTCTTAGGGCACATAATTTCTGAAGAAGCTACATTTGTAATGCCAGTAGATGGCCACACAATGTAGAATAATGTGTGTCTTTCAGTTGTCCATTTTGAAATTGCACTGTGCCAACTATGAAGACGATGCTCTACTTTTGCAGGCTGTTGAACGGGCTGAGTCCCTAACAAGCTGTACCCTAGCCAAGAGGTATGAAGAGGCTACCACACGGGCTGCAGAGGAAAAGGCAAAATAGAGTGGCCTGCTATTGAAACCTGAGGTGTGCTGGGAAGGAAGAAATAAAACACACAAAACTAGCAGAGTTAGTAAAAACCTACCCTCTGGGAAAACATGGAAGTTACATGCAACTTAACTTTGCTACATTTGCACTTGTGTAACAAATATAGGATGAGATAGGATTGTCTTTTTCTGTCACAAGTGTCTAATTAAGGGACTAAATGAATCAAGTTCAGCTGCAAGGTTGCTCTGAAGGGCTTCATTGACTATTTGCTTCTATTTGACTGAACAATGCTACTGTTTATGCAGTTAAAACCTGGGAACACAGAACTCCATCGCCCATAACAGCAAGTTTTCTCATTGGAATTTATTGTTCAACAGATGTCATCCCGATAAATCAACAGGTTATATATTAGCATTCATCAGATAAAACTGGAGAAGTTTCCATCTTCCCAAGGCTAAAGAGTTGTTTTATTTCTTAAATAAAAAGCAGGATTATCTGTGAGCTGGTTTTTATACTCTTCCATTTTACAGGGAAAGGACTGCAAAGGGAAAAAATGAATAGCAGGGAAAGAACATGATTCTTTTCAGGTCCTCCCCCACTTCAGCCTCCAATTAATCTCTGGTTTGCAGTCAGATATTAATGACCCTAGTGTAGACTATAGTTGGTTCCTAATTCAGACTACTAAATGAGATTATCCCACACTGTAAAATGCTGCCTGAGGGTTTATTCTGCTAGCATGAGGCCATAACACAAAAATACTTCACTTCCAGCCACCAAGTGTTTTTCAGATGGAGGTTGTATTCAGAGTCACTCTCACATAGCTCAGATGAGGCATGCGAATGGAACTGAGGTGAATAGAAACAACTCAAAATAATGTAATTAAAATTGTGTCTTTGGTGAAAGCCCCATCAAACTTGATAGGTGCCAAACATACTTTCCTGAATATTTGCTGCAAACACTAGATACATTATCAATGATAGCATTATTTTCACAGGCACACTGACATTCCTTTCAAGTGTAAGCACAATCTGTCGCCCAGCTTTATTTTCATGAAGAGCTGGAATGAACCCTTTCAGATGGGTTTATACTTGAATGTTGAAATGCAAGGTCTTAGAGCAGGAGTAGCCAATGTGGTGTTCTCCAGACATTGCTGGATGACAACTTGTATTATCCTTGAACATTGGCCATGCTGGCTGGAGCTGATGGGAACCAGAGTCCAACATTTGCAGGGCACTAAAATGGCTACCCATCTTAAAGACTATGAACAAGCTTGAGACCTGTGTTCTTAAGACACTATGTATGTCTAGGGTCTGCAGAGCCACTTGAAAACTGACTCACATACAATTTGAGAATTATTCTAGATGATTTTGCCTTGTTTGCCCTTCTCAATTTTATTAAGAATTCATGTTAACAGTTACCAAACTATTTATTGCCCTTCCATGAACGTTTTAGTTCTAGATTAAGAAACTGGTTATCATCCTTTCTTACACAGACCAATTTATACCGAGCCACTTTTTCTAAACAGAGTGTTTTCAAACTTTTGCTACTGTTAGATCAAGCTTATTTCTTAGTTGAAAAATGGAAATGGACTGCCTTCAATTCGATCACAACTTATGGCTATCCTATGAATAGTTTTCATGGTAAGCAGTATTCAGAGGGGGTTTACCATTGCCTCCCTCTGAGGCTAGTCCTCCCCAGCTGGCTAGGGCCTGCTCAGTTTGCCGCAACTGCCAGCTGGGGGGCAACTGGGGACTATGCAGCTTACCCATGGCTGCACAGGTGGTGGGACACGTAACCTGAGCCACTCACTGTGGGGTGATCTTTAGCTGGCCCTTGACACCCAGGAGACGAGCAGGGATTTGAACTCAGATTCTGGATCCCCAGCCAGGCTCTCCTCCCCCCTGTGCTAAGTTACACTAAAAAAAGAAAAGATGACCTCTGTTTGCTGAACTCCTACATTGCAGTTGGGCCACTAGCTCTGTTAATTTTAAAACTAGGAAAACTATTATTAAAACTAAGTCTCTTATGAACAGTCTCATTGAACAAAGCTGAGCCCTTGCTCAAGGGTCCCCTTTCCTTTTATTAAAATAGGCTTCCCTTAGATTAATAACTACAAATTGCTTATTTATGGGGAAGTGTGGGTTGAGTTTCTTAACCTTTATTATGGGATTGGGCAAGATGGAATAGCAGATTTGGGGAGGGGAGGACATGCAGGGAGCTGGAGAGCGAAGAGAAACCAGAAGTTTCATTGTGTAAGTTGACACAATTGGATCTCACCTGTTGTGCTGTGAGTTTGGGGGACATTCTTAGAAATACATTACATCTTGTGTGCAACACTGTTTTTTGCCTGTCAGCGTACACATTTGTTAGGGGAATAAGGCCTATATTGGATTCCCCACCCCAAGAACTCTTAAATATTTTGCAGTACTTGTTTGCCACTGTCCCATCCTATTTTCCTGTAATACTACCAATCCCAAGGAACTGTTAAAAACTGAGTAAATGTACCATTGGTCTCACCTGAAAGGTGATTTTCATAGGAAGGGGCCATCACTGTGGGAAATAGTTCCACCTATCGTGCGAAGGCAAGAATGTTTTTGAAGTCAAGACTAGGGACGTCATGCCCCTCCCACTCTCCAGTTCATTCGTAGCGAGTCTAAAAGAGATATCTAAAAATACAAGAACAAGGCCAACAGGCCCGCCAGGAAAATAACATAATAGTCACATGCATAACAACATGACTCTAACATAACTTCATAACATAACAGAACTAAAAGTCTTGACTTCACTCTTACATTTAAATATAATATGGAAACAATAACATGTAACCCATTGATAAAATCGCTAGTTATCCTCCAACTGGGAGGGTCGTGATGGCCCCTTCCTATGAAAATCACCTTTCAGGTGAGACCAATGGTACATTTTCCATAGGAAGTGGGCCATCACTGTGGGATGTACCAAAGCAACCCATATAGGGAGGGACCACCCACATGTTAATCCTCATTAAGAACCTGTTGCAACACTCGTCTGCCAAAAGAAGCATCAGCAGAGGCATAACGATCAATTTTATAATGTCTTATAAACGAGTGTGGGGAAGACCAGACTGCGGCCCTACAAATATCAGCAACAGGAGCATTAGTAGCAAAAGCAGCCGAAGTGGCAGCTGACCTAGTAGAATGAGCTGTTATACTAGCAGGAACTGGCAGCTTCAGGGACTCATATGCTAAGGTAATGCATGCCCTTAACCAACGGGATAAGGTAGGATTGGATACTTTAAGCCCCATAGACCCTGGATGAAAGGATACAAACAGAGACTCCGTTCGTCGAATCTCTTGGGTCCTAGACAGGTAGGTCTTGAGAGCCCTCCGGACATCTAACGAATGCCAAGCCTTTTCAAGAGGATGGGTAGGATCCGGGCAAAAGGAAGGCAACACAATGTCCTGGTTGCAATGAAAAACTGAATCGACCTTGGGACGAAAGGAAGGGTCAGTCTTCAGCACAACAGAGTCCTTATGGAAGACGCAGAGGTGTCTAGCAGAAGACAATGCGCCCAACTCCGAAACGCGTCTGGCAGATGTGATTGCAATCAGAAACAGGACCTTGAAGGACAGTATGCATAGGGGCACAGTCCTGATGGGTTCAAACGGAGGGCGTTGCAAAGCCTGCAGGACTTTCGGCAAACTCCATGAAGGGAACCGATGGACAACAGCCGGAGAACGTAGGGCGACTCCCCTCAAAAAACGTTTGATGAACGGATGTGAGGAAATATGATCTCCAGGAGAGGACACTGAGAGAATGGATGACAGAGTAGACGCATGTCGACGTAGAGTGTTGGGTCGAAGTCCCATCATAAAGCCACTATGGAGAAATTGGAGCACCTGGTGCACATTGGCCTGGGATGGATCGTGGTGGTGGGACTGACACCACTTGGAGAAAGCCACCCAGGTATGTTGATAAATGCGAGTGGTAGATGGTCTTCTCGAGGCCAAAATAATATCAATCACAGCGTCAGACAGTCCAGCTGACCTCAAGTGTCTCCGTTCAAACGCCACGCTGTTAGATTGAGCCAAGTAGGGTCCTGGTGCAGTACTGGGCCCTGGGATAGGAGGCCTGGCGTTACTGGAAGTGTCCAAGGATCCATCATTGACATTGCCAGAAGATCTGAGAACCACGGTCGGCGTGGCCAAAATGGTGCTATCAGAACCAGCTGTGCCCTTTTGGTTCGCGCCTTCCTCAAGGTTTTGGCTAACAATGGTATGGGAGGAAAGGCGTACAATAGACCGTCTGGCCACGGTGTTGTCAGAGCATCCACTGCTTCTGCTGTTGAGTCCAGGTATCGAGCAAAGTACCTTGGAAGCTGGCAATTGTGACTGGAAGCAAACAGGTCGACTGAGAGGGCGCCGAACCGACACTGGAGACGATGGAAAATGGCTGGATGAAGTTTCCATTCTCCCGGGAAGACCTGTTGTCTGCTGAGCCAGTCTGCTGTCACATTCCAAATCCCTCTGAGGTGCTCTGCTTTCAGGGATTGTAGATGTTGTTCTGCCCAGACAAAGATGAGGGAGGCTAAGTCCTGCAGAGGACGAGACCTGGTGCCCCCCTGTCTGTTCAAATGTGATTTTACACACGTGTTGTCTGTTCGAATGAGCACATGATGCAAAGGGAACAGAGACTGAAAATGACATAGAGCCAAGTGGACAGCCTTTAGTTCCAGCCAGTTGATGCTTCGAGATTGCTCTGCGTTGGGCCAAACCCCTTGAACATACTGGGAGTTGCAGTGGGCTCCCCAACCTATGAGGCTGGCGTCTGTGGTCACGACGGTTCTGCGGGGTTCTCTGAACGACGTGCCCTTGGAGAGGTGTTGAACCTTGGTCCACCAGCGGAAGGAGAGGCGCAGAGCGGGGCTCAAACGAACTTTGCGATGGTTGGAGCTGGCAATGTCTTTTTGAAAAGGCAACAGAGTCCACTGAAGGGGCCGAGTGTGAGCTCGAGCCCAGGGCACAATGTGGATTGTGGAGATAAACATCCCGAGCGCTCTGGCGAGAAGCATGACGTCTGCGGATGTTTGTTGCATCAGGGACCTTGCGATGCTTGTGATGGCAGTGATGCGATCTGGAGCCAGGAAGACCATTGCCTGCAGGGTGTCCAACATTGCCCCAAGGTGTAGTAGGCGTTGGGTTGGTTGGAGATGGCTTTTGTTGAAGTTGACAAGCCAGCCGTAGGTCTGCAAAACATTGAGGGTGATCATTAAATGGTGATGAGCCAGCTCTTCAGATTTGGCCCGTATGAGCAGATCATCCAAATATGGATAGATATGAACCCCTTGGGTCCGAAGGTAAGCCACTAGGATGAGTAGCACCTTGGAAAATACTCTTGGAGCAGAGGAGAGGCCAAAAGGCATCGCTCTATATTGAAAATGTTGGTGGCCAAAAGCAAACCGAAGAAACTTTCTGTGGGCTATGCAAATGGGTACATGGAGATACGCTTCCTTAAGGTCGATAGAAGCCAGGAAGTCTCCTTCATGCAGACTCTCGGTAATGGAATGGAGAGATTCCATTTTGAACTTGCGGTATGTTACAAAACGGTTGACAAACTTGAGATCCAATACCGCCCTCCAAGATAAATCTCGTTTTGGCACAGCAAATAGGAGGGAGTACACCCCTTCCGATCTCTCAGTTGTGGGAACTGGCTCTATTGCCGCTATGTGCAAGAGGTGATGTATAGCTGTCTGCATGATGTTGTGCCTGGCTGGTGCCCTTGGGCAAGGAGACGGGTGGAATCTGTCTGATGGGGTTGCCCAGAACTCTATGGTATAGCCATAAGTGAAGAGGTCCCTGATCCAGGAGACCTTAGTAAGGCGCAGCCATCGATCTCCAAAATTAAGTAATCTGCCACCTATGGGGATGGCGTTAATACTACTTGTGTAGGCGAGGACCTCCCCTATATGAGGACGATGAGTTGCCCCTGCGCCCTTGGTACTGACCTCTGCCCTGGAAGCGTCGGTTCCAGGAACCCCTGAATGCGTTGGAATCATAGGGTCTGAAATCGCGGCCTCGTCCTCCTGGCCGCGTTCCTCGAAAAGGCTGGTTAGAACGAAAGGAGGGAAATCGCCTGAAGGGCCTGTGGTCGATGTTCTTGACTGTGGCTAGAACCGGTTTATGGGCGTCCTTTGGATCAACCAGAACTGCCTTTAGAGCTTCCTCGCCGAAGAGTAGAGATCCGGAGTAAGGAGCCTTGGACAGGTTCAATCTGGCCGCTGAATCAGCTTGCCAGTGGCGAAGCCAGAGGGTACGACGAGCGACTATTTGAGTCGTCATGGCTCGTGCCCCTAATTGGGTGGCATCCAAAGTGGCATCGGCCACAAAGGCTGCTGTCTTACGTAATTTCAATAGTGTTCTTTTGAAGGCGACAGGATCAGGGTTATCATCCTCTAGAAGTTCATCCATCCACATCATAGATGCTCTGGAGAAGATGGAGGCTGAGGCGGAGGCACGCATGGCTAGGGCAGTGGCCTCGTGGTTCTTGCGGAGGGCGAAGTCTATTCGACGTTCAGTAGTATCTTTTAGGTGGGATTCCCCTTCCCTGGGCAAGATAGATCGTGAAACGAGGCGAGCGATCGGTTCATCTATGCCAGGGACATCTAACTTGGTGGCGAAGTCTGGGGCTAGGGCGTAAAGTCTGTCAGCCATGTTCTTGAAGCGTCTAGCTTTGAGCGGGTGGGCCCATTCTTCGGAAGCTAATTTGGCAATTGGGTCCGGCACCGGGATGTAGTGTTCAGTAGGTGCAGGGGATTTGAGGACCTTGGCCCCTTTGAGAGTTGGAGCGGACGAAGTTGAGGGCGCAGTCTGGAGACCAAGGGTATGAAGTACCCTACGTGCGAGCGGTTGGTAATCTGAGGTATTGAACAAGCGATACGATGTATCCTCCTCATGATCTGAATAGTCGCTCTAGTCGTCTCCTTCAACATGGTCAGTGAAAGTTAACTCCTCCGCATACGAGGCTTCGTCCGTACATCTGCCTCTGGCTACATCGAAGGGATCTGGCGAGCAGGAAGGATGAGCAGCATGGAACGCGCGTTGGTCCATGTTGAGTGGGGGTATGGCAGGAACCTGTGGTAGTGACTGCATTTGTGTGAAATAAGCCAGCATGGCTTGGAGTTGGGAGAGGAAATCAGGAGACAGCTGCAGACCAGATGTGTGAGATGTATGTGCCTGGTGGGCTGTTGGAACAGATGTCTGAGGCGGTAAGCCAGAGGTAGGTTCGTTAGGCGAACCGTGAGGGGGAAAGCCAACAAACTCTTCCTCGTCAGAGGCAGTAGCAGGAGAATGGAAAATATCACTTATGTGTGTCTGTGCTGTGGTGGTTGTTGGCACAGAGACATAACGAGGGCGCTTTGGTTTACTATGGCTGGAAAGATGTTTTGTCTTAGCCAGTGCTTTGGCATGTCTGGTCTTAGACGTGTTAGTATGTTGTGGCTTGGCTGATTGTGGCATGTCTGGCTGATCTGGCACCATGTGTGTTGATGGTGACATGCCTGGCTGTTCTGCCATCTTATATGAACCTGGGTGCAGTACACTGCCATGGAGGGGGCAGGATGTAAAGACCCGAACTGGCACAGCGTACTACCACGGAGGGGGTAGGATACACTGGCAGATGGCGAATGCACTGCCACAGAGGGGGCAGAATGCACAGAGGTATCAACGTTAATATAATATAGGCTGTTTTAGAGTTGGCACACTCAGATTAGTGCTGTGGGCTGGGTTTTTGGCTTGTTCATGGCCCCATAGGGGGCAGGATATGTAATGTAAATCAGATTTAATACAAGTCAGCCACTGATATTAAAGCTCCAGCCTTGATAATGTAATCCAGCCACTAGGATTAAAGCTCCAGCCTTGATAATGTAATCCAGCCACTAGGATTAAAACTCCAGCCTTGATAATATAATCCAGCCACTAGGATTAAAGCTCCAGCCTTGATAATACAATCCAGCCCACTAGGATTGGAGCTCCAGCCTTAATAATACAATTCAGCCACTATGATTACAGCCACAGTAAAAATGTGTGTAAATCAGCCTTGTGTAAGTTTGTCAGCAGCACATATACACAAACATACAGATAGATAGCCTGCAGGGGAGGTATCCGAAGCTAAATAGATGGTAACAAAAAAGGCGGGAATTTTGAATTTCAAAAAATGGCGCCCGGAAAAAAACGGGCGGGAAAAAACGATCAAAAGGGGGCTGAGGGAGAAGGAGCAATGGCGGCCGTCGCAAGCGAACTGGGGGAAGGGCTGGCCAGCACGGACTCGCCGAAAGCCGCAGTAGCGGTTGGAAAAAACTCTGGAAGAGCAGGTAGAGGAAAAAATGGCAGCCGCCGCAGAGAGAGCCGCCGTGCGGTCTGTAAAGCCCTTCGCAGTGGGATTTAAGCCACGTAGCGAGGGCGATCTGCGGTAAAGTAGTAACGGCGGGAGCCGCAGCTGCAAGCTCCCGCTGAGATCGGATCAGCCGCAGCTGCAAGCTCCCGCTGAGATCGGATCAGCCGCAGCCGCGGCAACGATCGGGGGGGAGGGAGGGGGATTCCCCTTCCCTCACAAGCGATCAAAAGCGATAAAAAAAAAAGGTTTTGAAGAGAAAAAGACAAACAAATACGAGACTTAGCTAAATGCTATGTGAAATTCCAATCTTGTTCGTACGAAGGCAAGAATGAACTGGAGAGTGGGAGGGGCATGACGTCCCTAGTCTTGACTTCAAAAACATTCTTGCCTTCGCACGATAGGTGGAACTATTTCCCACAGTGATGGCCCACTTCCTATGGAAAACTGAAACTGTAATGGTTCTACATACTTACCTGTGACTGAGGGCAATGATACAGTTGAACCTACTTCTGAGTAACCATTCACAATTTTTAACAGTGCTATCAAGGTTTGTACAAGCTTCTAGTGTCAAGTAACTATATTACTTGAAACATTGCTAGTACTAAATTCAAAGGACACACACTATGTCTTTGCAAAATGTTTATTAGTTTGTATTGTAGCATTTATAGTTGTAACATTCCCTAATATTGCATACTGTTCATATTTGTAAGTTGGTTCCGTTAGAGCCTCTAGTGAGTATTTAAAGATGCAGTATTAATCAAATTACAAACGATCATTTGAAAACACAGTAAGAAGATAGACTAAGAACACATCTTCTTATAGGAAATGTGAATCTTTGTAGTAGTTTCATAATCTGCATTTTATTTTTCAAATAAATTTGCAAGGAATTAACATAACAAAGAAGGTTAAATAAAACTCAAGCAAATAAAGCCATCTGAAATCATATGTAAAAGTAAAAACAATTTTCTTCTAAATATCAGTCCATCTAATAATAATTTCTAAATGTAAACCTATTTGAATGAAAACCTATTATTTCTTTTCCACCCCTTGAAAAGGCAATGCTATGCATGTAATAGCAAAATGAATATATTATTCAATGATAAAAGTGCAGTGACATAAACAAACCAGACATGATTTTGTATCTGAAATACAAACTTGGCATGGTTGCATAGATTGAGATCACATCAAAATGAGGCAGTTATATGAGAATCACACAACCTGTGCTAGGAAAACACTGAAATGGTTCAATTTTACAAATTCTGAAAGCTTTTTCAAACAAACAAAATTAACAATCTTGGATTGATTACTAAAACTCTGGAGATGCCTTCCACACCTGTTCTGCTAAAAGGTTACACTTCCAAGATCCCTCTATGAAGCATCAAGCCTCCTCAGTTTTATACGTAAGAGTGAATTCGAGTTTAAATCAAATACTATATTTAAAAGTTCAAATTTAACCATATTAAATGGCACATCCTCAGCAATGATACTCTAAATTTCTATATTCATGGTATACACAAGATACTTTCAAAATAATTAAATACATTTTAAATTCATTTGCCTGATCTTTCTATTTCTTCTAAGGTTTGTACAATGTCTTGAATTTGGCTCAGATGAAAATGTTTAGTTGATAGCATCTACTGGATTCTAAAATTAAGAGCAGGCACAACTGGTAATTTTTGTAATATAGCAAAACAGTGGAATACCCTGTCAATCCTGAATATTTTTGTCTTTTTACATAATAGAATAATTCTGATAAATTCATTTTTTACTGACTGTTTCCATTAACCTGTGTTTGGAATGAATGATAAGACACTCAACACCAGCATTTCAAATTAAAACCATTAATAAGTGGACAAATTCACTCATACATTCAGTGTTATCTGTTCAAAGCTACGGACAGAAATCATAGCTTACTGCACTTCTATGCACAACGCTTTCCCTTAGGGTATATTTGATTTCCAGCAAACATTCCTGCCTTTCTTCAGTTATATTCCACTATTTTTACATAAGCTATTATAGTATCTTCACAAGCAAATCATAATACTTCATAGGTATATATTGTGTTTCACTGCCTTTGTGAAGACGACAACCTTACCACAGAGGCCTATACATATAGCAGAAGGCTAGATATGTACCAATTACTGCACTTCCAGTTCTCACAACTAAGGCCCGAGAGCAAAAGCATCCCAACCACTCATGTGGGGCTGGTGTAGGAAGCTCTTGAACTCAGGTCTCCTGAACTACATAACAGATGACAGGCATTCTGAGCAGCTTCACGCAAAAATTCCTCACAGTCCTGATCTGTCACTGAACAATGAGGAATATTTTTCCAACAGCCAGATGCACAGATACACGGCTAGCTTTTTCTCCACACAACACCTTCTTTGCAGCCTGGCTATGGCAGGCCCTTGCATAGATCACTCTCATAGTACTGGAACAGAAGACTGAAAGGTCGATTATTAAACTTTTAACATTTGAATTTGTTTGTAGATGCAAGATAAATACCCCCTTAGATGTTGGAGTGCATCAGCTTGTTTTTTTTAAAGTTACACAATGCCATCTTTCATAGTAATCAATTGCAATTATATACAACTTTTTTTAAAAAGTCACAAAGATCAAGACATTTCTAGTAAGCAAAATTAATCAGAGTACTTTAATTGTGCTACCAAATAAACAAACAAATGAATATCCATATGGATTGAAACCTAGCAACAAAATGATCTCAGGGTCTCAACTTAGGTTATTTTTAAATTGCCTGGCATTATATAATTCAAACATTTTGCATACATTGTCAGAGAAATTTGTGTACTCAAAACACCTACTATAATATTTACAGCAAAACCATTCTTTCTTCTTTCAATTAACTGGAAAATATGTTCTCCCAATATAGCACAACTACGAAGTAACAGTGGCCTGCTTCAAAAAATCTTACCGAAGAAAGGCATGAGATACATTAGTGTATTTGGTCAAATGCAGTACATAATAAAGCACATAATCTATGTTTCAAAAAAGGGGAATATTGCAGTTTCACACACTTTGGTAGCATTAAATTTAAGCATGGAGTCTTATTTCACCATTTTCTATATAAGATTGAACCCTTCCATGATCCTCACAAGAATGCAGAGTTCATTACAAGACAAAGTTTTTTTTAAATCAATTTGTAATCAAGTTGCCAACTGACCAAAAATTAATCTGGCCTGGTCTTGTGCCTTTTAATAGCAACTTGATGCATAAAAGCCAGCAGGTAATGTACTTCACAGCATGGAAATAAACATAATCCTGCTGCACATCTACCTGCTGTTGAAGGCACAGCTGCCTGCTGTTAAAGGCACAGCTGCAGTGTCCAGTTGAAAAATTGGTAACCCTATTTTCAATACTACTGAAGAAATAATAATGAGAGAACTTTGTTTACATGGCTAGGCAGCACGGCTTATATAAATTACAAAGCTACCATCTCTTTTCACAGAGCAGAAAAACCATTTTTCTACACTGTAACGTTATGTCATGTAGACAGCAGCGCACCCCAGTGTTATGCTTTTATATATAAATATATTTCACCAGTTTATCACAAAGTATCACGCATAAAACTAAATTTTCACTATTTAAATAAATAATTTTCACATTCTAAGTTTAGCTTTTACTAGGAGCTCATATGTCAGTTCTGAAACATCTTTTTTGCTCCAACGTAAAGAGGTAGATTTAGTGTAGAATGAGTTTGAACCCTACAGCCAAAATTCAGAAATATCAACAACTGTTTATGCAAAATTATGCATTTTTATTAGCAATTGCTTGAACACTCAGTATCCGTGTTGAATGTCTTACTGAGATCATTATTCAAGCTTTATAACTTTTAGTTGTGATTAGTCGTTTTTTCTACACATAAGACAAAGGAAACAAACACGTATAAAAACAATGGACAAAAACTTTATCTGACAGAAACCACGTAAGTGCATGAGTTGCTTCTTCATCTATCTTCAGCAAGACATTCCTACTTCTCCTGACTTTGGCCTGCAAGCTAGCATGATGGGCTACTGATCCTGCTTTAAACGGAATAATTACAGCTGGAATCCCTCCATTGGAGCTTCCTGTTGCTGAAACAGAAATTGCTGCTCACTTTCATCTACTTGTGGTACAATATTTGCATCCTCTTCTTCCACACCAAAGTAATGTTCAATAAGATCAAAAGCTTTTTGGTAGATCTCCTGGTTTTCATGACTTTGAAGAATTTCAATTTTATCTAGTCCTGAATTTAAGAGAGAACACATGCAATTTAAGATCTGTATACTTTCTTACTGAACAAACAGCTAATAATACACTGGCTTTAATACATGAGAAATGACTATGTGAATAGGTTGCAGACAGAAATCCCAAATTTTAAATGCATCTTGAATATTTACTGAACCTAAGGCTTCAATTTACAATTTACTTACTCCAAAATAATTTCACTGAATTTAGCTTGATTGCTCAGAGTATGCATGTTATGTATTTCAGAAAGTGTGTGTGTCCCCTGCATACAAAACAGTACATTTCTTAAATATCTACCTAGCAGACAAGTGGGAAGTGCAATGTTTACTGACTGATTATATAAAAAGAACAATGCACAATCAGACACAGTGGGTGATATTCAACGAAGTCATACTTAGAGGAGATCCAGTGAAACTAATGGACGTCAGTTACTTAAGTCCATCAATCTCAATGGGTCTACTCTGATTATGACTAAGATTGGATATCACCCAGTAAACTGAATCCTCAATTTGAAATGTTAATGTGCGCAGTGCATTACAATTGGGCTTCCATCTTTTTGTGCACCATGGCAAGAGCACTGCTGCCCTCTGGCAAGTGTGTCATGCAACCATCCTTCTTCCCAATCTTGGAACTGTACAGATAGTTGTGTGGCATTCCCCGTCACTCTCCAGCTTGAAGACTGACAAGGAAAGCTTGGGTTTGTTTGGTTGCAGAGCTGCCTAGGATGGCTTGGTAGCAGAGCAGCCAGACCAGCCACTTCCGTGCCAACCTGTCCTAAAATAAGTTGCTCCAAGGTGATGAACGGGCACACCTTGCCCTGGAGCAGCCAGACCAACAAGCAGGAAAAGCTGATGGAGCACTAGTATTCAGGAGTAAACCAGGTCCTATCAACCACAACTGTGGGCTTTATCAGAAAGGCCAGCCAAAACCTATGACCTCAATTGTTGTATCTTTTTAATAGTAAGCTCAAACATACACCAAAAACTCACTTCAGGGCTTTGTTAAGAGATTTGCAATCCTCTCCCTAAGATTTACAAGAAAGAGCAGAGTATGCTGGACCATGCAATTTTAGCAAAGCCTTCAAATTTGGAAGCAGGTTTAGGCTGCATGGACACCATACATTTAAAACACATTAATTTCCCCAAAGAATCCTGGGAACTATAGTTTACCCTTCACAGAGCCACAATTCCCACCCTTAACAAATTGTTTTCCCCAAAGAATTCTGGGAACTGCAATGTGCTTTAAATGTTTGATGTATATACTAAACGCTGCCTGCGGTTCTACTGCTTACCTTCCAGTTACTCAATCCTCTACAGATTCTACTTACAGAAATGTATTTGCATTATTGAAACTGCAACCACATCAGGTATTTCCTTAATTTATTTAAAATACATTTCTGGCCAAAATGTGGAATGCCCTCAGTATAGAAATTAAGAGTTCTGTAGACCAACTCTATGCATGTTTACTCGGAAGTATGCCCCATTGTGTTCAGTGGGGCATACTCTCAGGTAAAACTGCATAGGACTGCAGCCCTAATTTCTAAACAAAGATTTCAGCAGTGGTAATTTGATGCTTTGGTGGAATTATTTTTTGTATTGTTAACCTGCCTGCAGCATTAACACCACAATTTCTTACCGTACGCTTCCTCTATACGAGCACAGTAAGGATTAACCCCAATCCCATTTTGTTTAGATTCTTGCTCTCCATGTCGTAGAATGTTTTCAAGTCCATTTAATGCCACCTGGACTATTTTAGAATCCATCACAGTCAGAAGATCACAGAGAGGCTTGGTACAACCTAATGCCACCAAATAACTTTGGTGCAGTAAGTTTAAAAAAAGAAGTTTAAAAAAAAGAAGGAAGAGATTCAGATCAGCACATTTTTGGATGTTAACACTGTCCCAAGATACATACATTAAGATGCTTTCAGAAATGATATAGAGGACATGATTATGTCTACAATGTATTATAAAAACACATGCTTAATGTAGTACATAAAATAGAGAACAGCCAACTTTTACCTTAAAAACAATCTTTTTAATCTGATTGGCCTAGTGAACATTGTTTTCCCTTTCCGGTGAACAAGCTTTAACATAAAGATGCATACATTGATCAATCTCCATTTTTTGCAAGAGAAACTGTGGTTTTGCATTTCTACATTAGTAATTAAGGGTGACGGTGATGTTTCTATTAATGGAAGAACATTTACATGTGTACATTGCCCAGTGTGAGTCTCTATGGTGCTAGCATGCAGATCCAGCCATTTTTTAAACATATTGCTGGATGTGTGCGCACACACACATACACACACACACATGTATTATATAAATTATATCTATTTTTAAATTGTAAACTACACTTGTTATATTTAAAAAGAAAAGACTATAAATAAACCATAATTTAAAGTACAAGGAATACCGAGAAGTATGTATTGGCATCATACAACTGTTCAGCAACTGAAAAAAAAAATCAAAATATTCACTATAATCACTCTTTGAATCAAACACAATTTATTACCTAATCTGTTCAGGAGTCCCTCCTGATGTTGCATTAGTGATGGCCCATGCTGCTTCTTTTATAGTGCGAAATTCAGCTTTCTGAAGAATTTCAATCAATACTGGAAATATATTTGCATCTATAACAGCCTAGGAAAAAAAGAAAAGTTGAACAATACAGAAGTCTAACTTATAGTCAACAAACTAACCAACCAGTGAATTGTAAAGTACATTTTTACAGATTATTAGAAAAAAAACACTGTGATCCATTTTTATGGAAAATAAAAATGATCCTAGATATCTTACTAAAAATTGGCAATTTATGCTTAGCAAGGAATTAGTAACACTTTGCTTATTTCTCCCAGAATTCTGGAAAGTTCAGAATGCCCTACACACAAATCTTTTTTTTTTAATCATTCATTTTATTCAAATTTTCAAACACAAAACAAAACAAAAGAAAAAAGAAACAGATTAAACAATAAAATAAAATGTTGACTTCCGATTTGTCACAGATCAGTTATAGGTCTATGATATATAACAAACCTGTCTCTTAATATATTACAAAATCACTTTCCTCCAGTAGTTATCTTAATTAATCATCAAATCTCATTAACATCACTTTATTCTTTCCGCAAAAAGTCAAAGAGACGTTTCCACTCCTTGAGAAATATATCCATCAATTTTTCTCCAAATAAACATGTCAATTAATCCATCTCATCAAGTCTGCTAGGTCCAGTAATTTCAATAGCCATTTTTCCATTATCAGTGTTAATTCCATCTTCCAACTTCCATCCTTGCACCCATAATAATCTTGCTGTCATAGTCATAGTCATATAGTAAGAGTCTGATGGGAATTTCCTTCATCACAAATATTTCCTTGCCGTCAATTCTGAATGTGTTGCTGAAATATTGTTGTAAAGTCATATCTCTGTTCCTCTTTTTTACGAAATTCACTAGCACATCTCTTGAGAGTTTTTCCATTGTCACATATCTGGAATTAATTCTATAAATTTTCTCTTTTTCAAGTTCCATCAAATCATTCCAGTCCAGAAATTCCATCGAAGCATTGATAACTTTATCTCTGATATCTTCATCAATTTCTCCAGGGACAATGCCGAATTCCAAACAGTAATCTTTATCTCCAGGATCCACAAACTCCAAATATTTTTCCAGTTCCACACTTGATATATTTTATTTATTTATTTATTTATTTAATTAATTAATTAATTAATTAATTAATTAATTAAGCTTATATACCGCCCGACTAGCAACAGCTCTCTGGGCGGTGAACATTAAAAATACAATAAAAATAACACAAAACTGTACACAAAACTGTACAGTCTAAAATCAAAATATAATAATTTAGAATTAACAGGAATTAATTATACTATACTAGATAAAGCAGCAACCAACCAACCTGGCAAAGAAGCCCCAGAAAGTGGGTGGTGGTGGTTGTGGAGGTGGAGGTGAGCACCACCCCAACAGGGTGTCTGCTTCACACCTGCTTAAGAGGCCTGTGCCAGAGCAGAAGGCAGGCAGCTCACTAGACAAAGAGGAATAAGGAGGCTTCATGCCCTGTAGCTTAGGCTGCAGGCAGCTCCCACAGAGCGCTGCTCCAGCTTCAGTTCTGCTGCCCTTCACCAAGTCAGACCATTGGTCCATCTAGGGCTCTCCAGGAGTCTTTCTCTGGCCCTACCTGGAGATGCCACTGGGGCTTGAACCTGGGACTTTCTGCACGCAAAGCTGATACTCAGCCAGTAATGGCTGATGAGATGGCACAGGAAGGGGGGAGCTGTTGCTCTCTTGGTTTCTGGATGCCGCAGGTTGCTGAGAGAGAAGGTTCCAATCTTCAGGACTTGCATCCTCCCTTTAATTTTTGCCATAAAGTCCAAATCTTTTTCCAATTCCACATTTAATATATCTGATCCGATCTCCAGAATTTGCTCCTTCCCTTTAATTTCTTTTTCATCTTCTATTGCTTGTCCATCTGCTCCTTTTCTCATATAATCCTTTATTTCTTTCAACTCCTGTTTCACTTTACCAAATTCAGTTGCCATCTCTTGTCTACTCTGTCCCAGTTGTTTCGTTATCTTAATCTCATCCATTATCTTCTGAAACATATCCAGAGGGGAAAACCCTTCCAGGGATACATCCAGGGTCTCTGCCACTTCTTTGATTGTCATTCTTAAAGCCGAAGAAAAAACCCTTCAAATTTCCAATATAGCCACAATTCCCAAGCAAAGAGTAATTTGCTTCTTTTTCCAGCAATAAGGGGGTTAATATTCCAGGCCTGTTGACATCATCTGGCCAGCACAGTTCTTATCTCCCGCACGTCCAAGAATGCAAAACAAATTTGGTTCACAACGCCGAACAATTAGTAACATACACAAACAGCAGATTCGTCTAAAGAAAGTAGTCCAAGAAAAAGTAGTCCCAGACATATATCAATCAAATAATCATCTAGATCAGATTTTCTCTTCGGGTAAGTTGCCCCTCATCCGTTTTAATCTTTATAGTTTCGAAATTTAGGCCAGCTTTTTGCCATAAAAAATAAGATAAGCTTTTTAAATTTTCTGTCCTCCTCCTTAATTCCTTGTATAAAAGAGAGAAGTGTAACTCATCCAGGTATCTTGATTTCGGATTCTTAAACAAATCTCTTTTACTGTAGTAATTTAAGCCAAATGATAAGATTAGACAGAAGGAAGCTCGCCCGTTGTGGATCGTTTAAAAGAAAAAACGTCTCGCTTTTTTCAGCCCAGCTTGCTGGAAGTCCTGACTCCATCCTCGGCTGCCAGGTATGCCCTCCTTTCCCAGGGAATTCCTGATCGATTCCAGCCACCGACAGCCTAACGAAGTTTCTGTGGATAATCTTCGGTTCACCCTTGCCTGGGAGAACATTTACACCAGTCAAAGTTCCCTTTTGACTGATTTTAAACTGAAAAAAGCTTCCTCTGAGACAGAGCTCATCTCAGAGGCAGCCACAGGCGGAGCAATCCTTCCGGGAAGTCCCCCTACACACAAATCTTGTTTAGATAATAGGGCATGGGAATTTTAATTTCTTTTGGCAAGTTATATCTTACCCACTGTTTGCAAAAAGTGATATATACGTTGTCTGCTGTCAACTCCAGCTAACCGGTAATTAACTTTGAAGAAAAGTTTGGTCACGAGCTGGACTAAAAGGTATCAACCCTTTTCCCCCAGACAGAGATGAGACACAAAGTAGAGGACAGAACAAGCCACTTTGGGGGTTTAGTATGATTGATGTTTCCCTGACTCACAGAGACCACCAGGAATTTTTTGCTGCTTGTTAGCCTTCTGTGGACCTTTAAGAACCACTTCAAATACCACATCACTGTCACAGGCCTGAGATGAAATGGCTAATTTGATCATCTTGTATCCTGCCATATCATACAGAAGCAAGCAGGAGGACAACCATATTGCCTGGAATTATCTTTTTTATCAAATCTATAAAGCAATGGGACAGCTGTGAGGAAAAGAAGCTGACTGATGTTTTGACTTCCGCAGAGGCCCTGGTGTGGCCTTGAGAGGAGAACAGTCTTTTGATAACTATCAGAGGCTGAAGAGGAGAGGAAGGGGGGGTGATGAGCAGAGAGAAAGCTGCAAATTTTAGCACAAGATACTTAAAGGGACAGCCAGCACTATCAGCCAACCTGGACTGCTTGCACTGTGGGTCAACTAGCTGGGCAGAAACAGATTTCATTTGTGTTATCTTGCAACAAGATAAAAAGCCCAGAACATGCAGCAAACTGTTTCTACCCAAATGCTTGTCATCGCCCACCAGCTCAAATAGCCTACTGAAAGCTACACAGCTACAGAGCAGAACAAACTGCAGAATTATGGGGGAAGAATCTCATCCACGGAGAGAGTATGGTCTAGACACAGAGGTCCTGTAACAGTGAGGGGTCCACATAGAGTACACAGTTCCTATCCCTCTCCTGAAGATGTCTTTTGTCACATAAGCAAGAATGTCATGACTCTGCTGGGAATACTGTACTGCTTATGCAAGAGAACAGCCAAGTATACCAGGCCCTAACATTTGCATTAATCTTGAACTGGACAATGTCGCATACAGAATCAGGTGCATCTTCCTACTTTGCAATCTCCTGCTGCTTTTGTCTGCTTTCTTTACCAAAAGTAATTTATTCAATTTCTATCCTGCCCTTCCTTCCAAAGGAAGAATATTGGGGGTATACAAGTTTAGCCTTGCTTCTTTGTTGCACAACTATACCTGTGCACTGGGGCTATGCCAACATGATCACTTAAAGCAAGGGTGGTTAACCTTTTTTCAGACTGAGAGTCAAACTGAAGGCTGTCCACCCATACAAGTGCTGCATGCCAGAGGTGGGTGTGGCCAATGCACAATCAGCACATACACAGAGTATTTTTCCACCCCACAGCAGTACTGAAAAAGGAACTTCTCCTTCTATCTCACCAGGTTTGTCACTACTGGTTTAAAGGCAATCATGAACACATTCCTCTGATACAATGCAGTGGTTAAGATGTTCAATCTAAGACAGAAACAGCAGACTCTCCCAAATATTCTGGAGCATATTCCAGCTATTCAGTATAAATCAGCATGTTGAGCACTCAAAGATGAAAATCTTAAAGTAGGAACAGATGGAGAAGCAATAAAGTAAAGGCAAATATGATATAGTTCAGTGCTATATCAACACTGTCAGAAAAACCCAAGTATATTACCTGAATCTGACCTCTGTTTCCTGCAGTGATATTTGAAACTGTCCAGCATGCTTCTTTCCGAATAGATTCCTTGGGACTACTCAGCAAATGTAAGAGACAGGGTAATGCAGAGCAATTTAGAATTACCTAAAATAATTTGAAAGATGAAAAGTTCTGCCTAAACAATGTATAATCAAATACAGTCCATATAGCTGAAATAAATGTTCAAATTTATGCGTTACTATCTCATGAGTTATTTATAGATATTATAACGCTATTTGTAATATATGTACAGAATAAGACAGTTTTATGCTTTTGAAAAATGTTCTATGTAAGATCCCAATAAAAGATTAATATAAAAGGCACAAGAGGGAATACACGGGAAACATTTACACAAAAACAGAGTGGGAGTTTCAGTTCTAACAGAAAAATTACAAAATGAAAAGTATGAAGAAGTTTCATTGCTATCTAAATTCAAAGAGTAGAATCCAACTGGGAGCAAAAAGAAAATATTTTGAGCCCTGCTCGACAAGCACTAAAGGAAGTTTGCACAGTACGGTAATAAGAAGGCTGCACAGCAGGGATGGGGAACCTTCTTCAGCCCAAGGGTTGTATTCTCTTGTGAGCCACCTTCCAGGAGGCCACTTGTCAGGGAACAAGGCCAGAGGCAAATGTGTCTAGAACCACAGATGTGCCTTTACTTTTGTACTCTTGGCTGCATTCAAGACATACAAAAGTCAAAGGGTTTTACACGCATCCACCTCTTTCCATTCAGGCAAGCAAGAAGTTTTAGCACAGTTCAAGGACACATTCCAGCCAAGCAATGGAGGAGAGCCAGTGAGGGCTATCTGGTGGGAAGAGGAGATGTGGCCTTGGGGGCCAGACCAAAAGGCCTGCAGAGCCACAATCAGCCCCAGGTCCAATACTCCCCACCCCTATTGTATAGCCACTCTCCTGCTTCCAGTTACACAATAACATCATCACCTTTGGATCTAGTTTCACTTTTCTTGTATGATTCTTTGTAGCAAATTATAAAACAGCCCTATGGTGAACAGAAGGCATGTTCTGCATGTGACAAGGCACCTTCCGACTCAGTCCAAAATATGGTTAGGCCTAAGTAGAAATATGAAGAAATAGAAATTAGTTCTATATTTCTAGCACAATTATGAAGTGGTAGAAATACAGAGTATGTAGCCGAGTTTTGATAATACAAAAGGCATCCTGCTAATGATACAAAAGGAAAAATGGTGTCCACGATTCAGACAATATGAGAAGCCCAAGGAGAAGACTGGGCTAAGATAGAGAATGGACCCTAACTATGTTTAAGAATCTTCCTGTAAATTTGTTCAGGTGCCAACACCTTCTTAATTCATACTTTGCCATAAAACCACCATGGTCTGTTTTTAAGAATGGCTAAACTGTCAGAGTGACAGTGCTCTGGCGTAAACCACAGTAACTTTAGCATATAACTGTATTAATTTCCTATTCTTTAATTTCAAACTTAGTGAAGCAAGAAAACAGTCATTACAGTGGAACAATGTCAGTTGCTGGGATGAATAGGCCCTTTTGATAGTTTCAATAGAGTTATTCAGGTACAACAAGACAGGCAGATTTCTCCTCAGCTATACACAACTCTGGATAACACAAATACTGGAATCAATTTAATCAGCACCAACTGTATCTGATGCTTTTATAGTGCAATATAACAAAGTACACTGAGGTAATCTCTCAAAAAAAATACAGAGAAAGCATTACATGTGGTCACTGAAGTTTTGCAAGTAAAGAACTCCACTGACCTGTGTTTGAATATCATCACCAGTCACAATATTTCCAACTGCTCTTAATGCAGGAGATACAACCTTGTAGTCATTGTGCCTAGAGAAACAAAGTGCAAAATTAGGGTTGGATTTAGATTTGCACTCAGCAGCTTTCCACTCGTAGTAGAAGCAGGGGGCAGTGAAGCAATTTTCACTGATTCCTCTTTCCCTTGGCAGCCCCCTGTAAATTTGTTACGGAGTGTTTGGGTGGGGGCACCTCCAGAGCACCATGAGAGGTGACATGTGGAACTGCAGGGGAAATTGCCAAAATACCACCCTCATTCCTCCAGCAGGAGCCTCTCCTGAACTCAGTGCCTTCTGTGAAAGGAAGGAAGCCCTTGTGTTCACAGACAGGACATTTTGGATCTAACCCCATGCATCCAGGGTAAAAAACAGCACTGTTCCTGATGTAATAACCCCTTGATGTAACCACATGGCCTTGTTTATGAATATTACTACACATTTATGCAGCATGTTACAAGTGTTTAAATCACATACATTTTCTCAGTACAGTTTTGAAAGGTAGGCCAGTATTATCCCCATGCTGGAGAGGTGGCATGGGGTGAAGCAAGAGAATAGTGGTATTTTATTTAATGATATTTAAATATAATTTAAAGAGGTAAGCTAAAGTCCAAAGTGTGATGCCTTAAAAGTGTACTACAATTCTGATGTGCCTGCTAGATAAGTCAAAACAGAAGTCTTACTGATAAATAAAAATAAGCTAAACTGATTATACGCCTGCCAAATACCTATATTCTACAAGCTCCCTCCTTAGCATCTGGGAGACCTTCCAATGCATCACAGGATATTTAAGAGAAATATTATTATTATTAAATGTATTAGTTGCCCTTCGCCAGCAGGTCCCAAGACTGGTTACAAAAGTTCAATGTTAAAAACAATTAAAACAAATTACATTCATGGGATAGGGTGGATCCTAAAAACATACGTCTCAAGTGCCAAAGGTAAAGAGGTGCATCTTTAGCATTCACCAGAAACTGTATAGCAAAGGTGCCAGCCACATCTCTGTGGGGAGGGAATTCCACAACTTAGGGGCTGCCACAGAATATGCCCTCTCCAAAGCTACCCTCCCCCAATCTTCTGAGGGTGGCAAAACTACCAAGGTGACCCCCTCTGCTGATCTTAACACCCAAGGGGGTCTGTAAGGAAGGAGGTGGTCTCTCAGTTTATTGGGGCCAAAGTCATTTAGGGCTTTAAACACTAGTGTGAACACATTACTTTGGGCCCAGAAACTAACTGGCAACCAATGCAACTGTTTTAGAATAGGGCTTAGATGACTTATCTGGCTATCGCATTTTGGACCAGTT
The DNA here is from genome assembly GCF_030035675.1 of Rhineura floridana. Classification (NCBI taxonomy): domain Eukaryota; kingdom Metazoa; phylum Chordata; class Lepidosauria; order Squamata; family Rhineuridae; genus Rhineura; species Rhineura floridana. Next base: position 92,304,326 of record NC_084483.1, on the reverse strand, counting down.
GAAGATTCCAAGTCTTCTTCAAAGGCAGTCCCAAGCAGAGTGCATTGCAATAATCCAATCTGGAAGTACCAGAGCATGGAGTACTGCAGCCAAGTCTTCTCTGTCCAGAAGAGGTTGTAGCTGGCAAACCAACTGGAGGTGGAAAGAGGCGCTCCTAACCACTGAAGCCATCTGGGCCTCAAGTGACAATGCTGGACCCAGGAGTACTTCCAGGCTATAAACCTGCTCCTTCCAGGGGATGGCAACCCCATCCAGACTAGACTGTCTTCCCATTTACTGGCTTCAAGAACTTGGAACAAGTAACACCCCTGTCTTTTCAGGATTTAGAATTCTGAGGAGGAAAGGTTAGTGCAGTGACAATCACTGCGGATAGTGGGGCTGCCGGAAAAAAAATTCATATAGGTTCTAAGGACAGAGGGATGTTTTGGAGTAGGGTACAGAGAGGCTAAATCAACTTGACATATTGATTTGATAACACAACTGTAAAATATTGTTGGCTCAAGATCCTTAATACAATGATTATTTGATTGAAAGAGACTTACATCAGAAGTTCTACTAATCTTCGGCAGACTCCAGAGTCAATAACTGCTTGGATTTTATCATTTGGTCCATCTGAAAGGTATGAGAGGGCCCAGCAAGCATCTGCTAATACATCTGGGTCACTGCTAAACAACAGTCTTGACAAAACACCTAAGCAAGGACGAACCTTGAGTTAAAAAAAAAGAAACATGATCAGACAGATAGTTCCTCTTTTTAGAAATGTCATATCTGTTGCAAATGTTATACTAAAGAACTGAAAGTATTCTCTTGATGTTAGTTTAATTTCATTCTACGACAAAAGAAATTTGACTGACCCAACAATTAAGACTACAGAAAGGTTGGCTTGTATTGACTTTACATGAGAACACACATTTTAAAGCAATTTATGCTTTTGATCATTATAGCATCTTTTCAGACTGAAAACTAGACTCTACCTTGTTGAAATCAGGAGGTGGATTCTTGCCTCTACAGAGGTTTGAAAGTGCCCAAACAGCATTTCTAGTCGTCGTAAGTCTGTTTGAATGTGTTAGGAGTCTGCCAAGAAAAGCAAACATTAATTACAAATAGACATTTTTCATTTATATAAAAGTGACCCAACATTAACATGCTGAAATCACAAACTTTCTCAAACAGAACCATACATTTATTATAGCCATAACTTTCTATCTCCTTTGAAAAAATCAGACATTCTAATAGCAAGAAACTGTGTGTGTCAGCACAACAGCATCTAAATTACATAAATTATAGCACAATCCTGTGTGCTCAGAAGTAAATCCCATTCAGTTCAATGGGTCTTATAGGAAAGTGGGCATATGATTACAGCCTTAATGATTTCAAGTTAAACTGAACAGTTTTCAAGTTACACTAGCAATTAAGCCTAGATATTTCCAATAGTTAGACATGTATACAATTCTTTGCATTTGCAGAAATTATCAGTACTTACTGTAAGAGTGGGGGAAGTATTCCACAGCTTAACACATAATCTCTACATTCTGCATTGTCTCCAGCAATGTTACCAAGAGCCCACACGGCCTTAGAAACAAAGTGTTAAATTAATATTCATACATTTTTAAAAGTCCTTTATCTGCAACACTTGTACAATGCAATCTTTTAAAAATAGGCTAATTTTGTTGTTGTGAAGTTGTTTTAATTACAATTCTGAGGAGAACAAACATCAGTTAGAAAACAATAGTAAAAAAACAAAGGAGAATCAGGGACATAGTAGGGACAAATCAATCAGGACATATCTAGTTAATTTTTTTAAAGAATCCACAACGTACAAAGAATGCATAAAAAGAAGCTATTACCTAAATTAAGTTTACTTCTATAAAAGAATGGAAAGCACTACCTGAGAGTTTACATTTGCAGCCCAATCATAAAAGCTGTTGTGATATTACAACAGAAATTAATAAAAGAGGCAGAAAACCACCAGGTCCAGCAAAAAGAAACAACAGCACCTTTATGCCAGGACCAAACACAATCCCAATAGCATAGCAGCAGTCACTGAAAGAATGAATATATCAGTGCTTATACCTGCCATGGATAACTGTAGCTTGCCAAGGATATGGAAATCTTATGGGGTAGTACAGTTCAAATACCTACACTACATCCTAATAACCATTAAAGTGGTCAAGGATGTGCCTATTTTATTGGAGGAAGGTGTCAATAGGGAGTGGCCAAAGCTCCATACAATATATACAATTAATGATCTCTGATACCAGAGAGGAACTAGTTTGTTTTGCCTGAAACATTCCTGCATGAGAGACAATATTATTTCATTTGACTAAGCACACATGCTTGCTATCAAGTGATCATCCTAAATATTATTACATATCAAAATCTAACATTATTATTATTATTACCCATTGGTAAGTCCTAGTAATAGAATCCTTGCCATGTTTACAAAGAAGTAACGTTTGTTCCCAAGCACGTATGCATGCATGGGATTGTAGTCTAAGTATCTGAAATAAGAGAATTACAATGGCTGCATTCCCACAATACTAAGTCATGATTTGTTTTTACCATGGTTGGTTCAAACCAACCACAAATCATCTCACAGGTCCTGTTTACACATCCTTAACCATGATCTGTAATCATAGGACAAACCTTGGCTACAGTACTTAACCAAGATGCCTGGTTAGAACACCACACTAAGCCAAACCCTGTACTATAAGAACCAGGGAAGAGCAAAGTATATGTGAACTCTTCTCCAGGGGCCAGAACATTTGTGTGATCCTAGTAAGCCATAGTTTGACTTAGCTTACCATGATGTGCAAACCAATCAAGCCAAGGTTTATTTTTCCAAAGGTTGGTATGGCTTTTGGCTACCCTTGCCTCTGTAAGGTTCAAGGTCTTTGTATTATTTTACAAAGCCCTGTAACAACTTACATCCAGGGTGTCTTAGGGACCACCTGAACCCCGATATCATAGCTCAATCACTGAGATCTTCTGCAGGAGTAGCTCTGGTTGTCCTCCAAGTTGGCAAGGCTCAATTAACATCAACACAAAATTGCACCTTCAGTGTCATTGGCCCAGTTCTGTGGAATGCTCTGCCAACAGAGATTCAGCAGGTACCTTCTGTTTTAACTTATAAGCACATGCCAAAAACTTTTCTGTTTCACCAGGGTTATGCAGGCAATTAAGAACATGCTGTTTTGCAACAATTGACCCTTGTTTTTTATTGTATTTTTAATGTTTTTTAAAAAATTCTATGGTGGTGGTGGTTGTAAATATGTAAACTGCTTTGATGTTTTTAACGAAATAGCAGTATACAAATGTATTTATAAATAAATAAGTTGGCAAGCTTCCGTGCTGCCAAAACAAGCCATGGTTAAGCAAAACTGTTGGGTTAGGACATATCATTAAACTATCATTAAAACCAGCCACGGTCTATAAACTAATAAACCATGGGCTTTGTATTATGGTTTGTTGGGTTTAGATATTCCAACTATGACCAACAGCACAATCGAAACCACACCTATCCAGGTTCAGGCAATTAACACCAGATGACAGTTTAACATTACTTCCAAACCAGATCAGTAAGTTGGTGCTAGACCTCATTCTAAGTCTGCACTATTCTTTCTTGCTGAGGTTCTTTCAAGTCCAATACTTTAGAACTATTTGTTTAATTTTTTTAAGTTACCTGTTCTTGGACATCCTCATGTTCAGAGTTCAACAATTTAATAAAAATTGGGACAGCTCCAGTCTCGATTACTACTTTGGTGTGCAGAAATGTTCCAGAAGCTATATTTGTAAGAGCCCATGCTGCTTCAAACTAAAAGGCAAAAATATAGTTAGCTAAACAAACACTGTACAATACAGATTCTGTATACTTAAGAACATAAGAATAGCCTGCTAGATCAGGCTAACGGCACATCTAATCCAGCATCCTGTTCTCATAGTGGCAAACTTTATGCCTATGGAAAGTTATTTTCTTCTTTCAGCCACTGGCAACTGTCACTATACACATGTTGGCTAGCACCTGAATATTTGAAGTGGAAGAGCCTTGTATCTGAGGTGTTTTGAACACTGAACACTTTCTCTTTGATGTTAGGTTGTGATGTTCATTCATTTAAGAACATGAAAAATCTGCACCTCTTCAGAATTTTCTTAAATTTCCTGTAAATTGATTGGAATACATTCTAATATCATCTTATATAAACTGAGCCACTTATAGGTCCATGTTGCAACTTCGGAGGCAGGATGCTACAATGGAGTAACAGCCCTCCAGGCATCATACAAAGGCACAGCCAAAAGAAGGGCCCCCTTACAGATTTTAATTGCCAGTCTGGCTTAAATAGGGAGAGGTTATCCTGCAAATATTTGGGCCATCTTAAAATTAATATTATTATTATTATTATTAATTAAATTTATATACCGCCCCATAGCCGAAGCTCTCTGGGCGGTGCACAACAGACAAACAACCAATATACAATTAAAACCATATGTTAAACAACTTTAAAATAGATTCATTATATCATGAATCAAACATAATTAAACACAGTAATAACAAAAAAACTCAGTACAAGATAATAAATCTTAAAATTAATATATTAGTGTCTGCTCCTTTAACATCATTCTTAGTCTCTTTTATGCTCATGCTGCCTTGTACATCTCCACCCATCCTCAAACCTTTCCATTACAAAATATTCTAATGGTATGGGTGAACACCCATATAATATTTGCAACTATTAACAAATTATTCCCCAAAATACTCCTTCCTAAAAGGCCTAGGTGCAATCTGAAACCTGCATGGCACCTATATTTTTATGTCTGCTACCTCCTCCCATATTCTATCTTAACAAGATGCAAACTCACGGCTTTACCACCAAGTCACCAGCTTGATTTGTTTACCATCTAGCCTGATGAAGAGTTCTGCAGAACTTGAAAGCTTGCAAACTATTTTGTGACATTTTGGTTGGCCTAATAAAGGTACTGACCTAATATGGAGTTTAGAATTTTCCTTATAAGCCAACACGGTTACCCTTACTTTCTGCATATAAATAAATTGGTTTTGCATGTGTGCCGAAGCTGAGAGGGAAAAATGCCACCACCTCAATGATGAAGGATCTGAATTCTTCAAATGTTGACTTTTTCCTAATACCTTAGCACATTTTATTAAGTGAACTCACCTGAAGAGTGCAATTATCATTCTTTTCTAGAAATGTCACAAATCTCTGCACAACTCCTGGTTTTTGTATGACTTCATCTATTGGAGGATTGGGTTCTGAAAATAAATATGAATTGGTCTGATGAAAGCAAAGTTAGGGCAGTTATAGAAAAACTCAAGCAACAGATGAAACGTGGTGTAGTTGCTAGAAAGCTGGGTTTGGATTAAGAATTCTAGGTTTAAATCCACATTAATGAATGTTCTTAGTCAAGTCACTCTGTCACTCGTAGGAATACGGTAAAGTTAAAATTTTGCTAAGAGCTCCCTGGAAGAATGGTAAAGTACAAATATAACAGATAATCTATATTTTGCCTAGTTGGTGTAAGGAATAAGCTGCTGTGGTTAACCAAGAAAATCTGGTTGATTAAACAAATCATTCAAAAGATGACAGATAACAGTATACTAAAAGTTCAAAATATAAAAGACCAAATGGATTGGATGAAAGAACTTTCTAGTCCTGTTTCTTAGTTACAAGACAAATGCTTCTAAGAAGCCCATAAGCATCAGTTCTCTTCCATTTTTGCCCCTCCATACCCACACTAACATTTATGGCATACTACCACTGAGTTCAGAGGTTCTATTTACCTATCATGACTAATAGAAGGTGGTAAACTTAGCCTCCATTAATTTGCCTAATCCTCTTTTAAACCCTAAGTGAATTGCCATTACTGTAGGTGGTGGTGAATTCCATAACTTAATTATGCAGTGCAAGAAGAGTTTTCAAGTGGGGGCTTTTGCAGACTAGAAAAGAAGTCTTATAATCAGACTCACTGACACAGCTTCCCCAAATTCCGAGAACTGGCATAGGCTGATAGAAGCATGTAGGTACAAGTTTCTAGACAGCTGGGTCTGGAAATCTGGATGTCTAAAAGGAATAAAGCAGCCCACCACATGCTTCCCTTCAGCCAAGAACAAGTCCCCCTCCGTAATGGCTCCCAGGCCAAAAAGGAGAAGACATAGGTTTAACCCACCCTTTTGACTCATGCCTGTCATAGGATGGAGCACTGTGCATTCAGCCCTTAAGCGCAAGACTAACTCCAATAATAGCGTGGAAAATAAAAAGGGAAGAGGAAGTACTGGCAGCCTCTCTTTGTCTGTCAAGCCATTTCGGGGTTTGACTATTTTGTGCCAGGGATGCTCTTCTTTTGAAACAGGGGTGGGGAATTTTGACAGATCAGTGGGACAACCCACCTGTTAATCACATGACATCATTATAACATCACATGGCTGACAGGTGGTCGTCCTGCCCACCTGTCAAAATCCCTTGCCTTTTGCAAGTCTCCCCACATTTCTCCTTTCCATCCCTAATGTCAGAGGTAGAAATGGGGAAGCACGGGCATCTTCAAAGCTGGGAGGGAGAAGCAGTTTCCACTGAATGGAAACAGCTTCCCCTTCCTTGAGCAAGACGCCAACAGTGTGATGTGGCTGCAAAAAGGACAAATGTTATTTTAGGCTGCATTAACAGAAGTATAGTTTCCAAATTGCGTGAAATATTACTTCCCCTTTATTCGGCAATGGTTAAGCCTCATCTTGAGTACTGCGTACAGTTCTGGACACCGCACTTTAAGAAGGATACAGACAAAGTGGAACAGGTTCAGAGGAGGGCAACAAGGAGGATCAGGGGACTGGAAGCCCTATGAGGAAAGACTGAAAGAACTGAGCATGTTGAGCCTTGAGAAGAGAAGACTGAGGGGAGATATGATAGCACTCTTCAAGTACACGAAAGGTTGCCACATAGAGGAGGGCCAGGATCTCTTCTTGATCATCCCAGAACGCAGAACATGGAATAATGGGCTCAAGCTGCAGGAAGACAGATTTTGATTGAACATCAGGAAAAACTTCCTATCTGTTAGAGTGGTACGACAATGGAACCAATTACCTAGGGAGATGACGGGCTCTCCAACACTGGAGGCGTTCAACAGGCAGCTGGACCACCACCTGTTAGGTATACTTTATTTTGGATTCCTGCATTGAGGAGGGAGTTAGACTTGATGGCCTTATAGGCCCCTTTGAACTCTACAATTCTATGATTCTACTGCCCATCAGCTGATGGGCAGTTGGAAGCACACCTTGCCCCAGCAAAGAAACAATCAGGAACAAGCTTCCAATTTTGTTCCTCTGAAGCCCCACCCTTATCCACCCCATACATGACATCAGGCGTAGGACAGGTGGGTGGTGGCTTCCCTAAAACAGCCTGACAGGCCAAATGAAAGGGCTTGGCAGGCCAAGTTTGACCTACTGGCCAGAGGTTCTCCACCCATCCTAAACCCAACATAAATATTCTGTGGAGCCTGACAATTTAATCACGTGGTTAGGATGCATGTGCAGGTGGGCAAGTAGTACTCCAAATTCTTTTTGCCAATAGCTCAGTTTATGAAAACAATTTCAACAGTTGCTAGAAATGAAATTATCACAGTAATAGGCCACACATCCTTCAATATATTCTATAAAAAGAATTAATTTTAAGACACTTACAAAAAGCACAAACTAGATGAATTACTAGGGCAGCAAAGAACAGTGTACTATTAAGTGAAATGTGTAGTTGCTGTCCTGTTACTGTTTGATTTGTTTGGTTTTGTTGTTTCCGCAAAGTGATTTTTGGCATTCAGCCACTATATGTGAATGACTACAGCCATTCATGTGAGGAAGAAACACAGAAGCAATTCAACAAACTGCTTTAAAAATAAACCTGTTTTTGACTTCCGGGAAGGGTGACTTCGCTTGTGCCTGCTTTTGAGACGGGCTCCCGCCTCAAAAGAAGCTTATTCAGATATAAATCAGTCAGAACATTTTTTTTTTTGACTGATGAAATTTCTCCCAGGCAGGGAGAAACGTAGAGATCAACCTCAAAAGCCTGTTTTTGTTGGGAGGACTGGATTTCATTAATTTATGAGAAAAGGTCCAGCCAGCAATGCCGGACGGACTTCCGAACAAGCTCTATCTGTTTAATGCGATACGTTTATCTTTTCTTCAAAGAGAAAACAGACTAACAGGCAAGCACCCTTCTTTCTATTATTTTTTTTACTTGGTTTAAATTGTTGCAGCAAAAAGAGATTTGTCAATTTAATCAGCTTTAAAGAGCTTCTGGGTGAGCTATAACTCTTCTCTGTTATTCACGAAATTAACAGCTTATCTCTGTTTCTATTGCAAAAAGCTGTCCTGGAAGTGCATTCTAAAGATATACACAGAAGAGGGATTTCTATTCCGAGGAACATTATATTGTCTGGGACTATTCTCTTTTTGGTCTATTTTATTTTGACGAATCTGCTTCTTCACGACGCCGCTAACTGTTTTGATGCTGGGAACTAAATTTGTTTTGTATTCTTGAACATAGAGAGATAAGGCAGGCTGCTCTGTTTATACTGTGATGTCATCAAGCCTGGAATATTAACCCAATTGTTGCTGAAATAAGAAGTGGTTCTTCTTTATTTTTGTTTTGCTTTGTTTTCGTGGTTTTAAAAAATGGCAATCAAGAAAGTGGCTGAGAATCTGGAAGTAATTATGTTTCAGAAAATAATGGATAGGATTGAGATAACGAAACAAACCCTGCGACAGGGCAGTAAGGAGCTGAAAATTGAACTGAGCAAAATGACGCAGGAGCTTAAAGAAATAGGGGATCCTGTGAGAGAGGAGAATGAGATCAGAGATGAGAAAAGAAAAAATAAAGGGAAGATACAAGCCCTGGAGATTGGAACAAATGTGGAATTGGAAAAAGATCTGGAGTTTATGGATATTAGAAATAAAATCTACTGTTTGGAATTTAACGTTATCTCTGAAGAAATTAATGAAGATATTAGAGATAAAGTTATCAATGGCTTGGATAATCTTCTGGACTGGAATGACGTGATGGAGCTTGATATAGAGAAAATCTATGGAATTAACAGCAGCCATGTGACAATGGAAAAACTCTCAAGAGATGAACCAGTGCATTTTGTAAAAAAGAAGAACAGAGATATGACTTTACAACAATATTTCAGCAACTTATTCAGAATTGATGGCAAGAAAATATTTCGGATAGAGGAAATTCCCATCAGACTCTTATTATATGACTATGGCTATGACAGCAAGATTATTATGGAATACTGATAATGGAAGATTGGACACTGAAATTACTGGACTTAACAGGACTATTGAAGATGGAAGATGGAATTAATAGGGATAATGGAATAATGGCTATTGAAATTATTGGACCTAACAGATTTTGATGAGATGGATTAATCGATATGTTTATTTGGACTATGGTTATGACAATAAGATTATTATTATTATTAACGAGATGGATTAATCGACATGTTTATTTGGAGAAAAATTGATAGATATATTTCTTAAAGAATTGAAACCTCTCTTTGACTTTTTGTGGAAAGAATAAAGTAATGTTTATGAGATTTGATGATTAATTAAGATAACTACTGGAGGAAAGTGATTTTATAATATAATTTAAGAGACAGGATTGTTATATATTGTAGACCTATAACTGATTTGATCTGCGACAAATGGGAAGTCAACATTTTATTTTTTTTGTTTAATCATTTTTGTTTTGTTTTGTTTTTTGTCTTTGAATGTTTTATGATTTTGTTTTGTATGTTTTATGAAAATTTGAATAAAAATTATTGTAAAAATAAATAAATAAATAAAATAAAAATAAACCTGTTTTTCCCCAATGCAATTTGAACCTGTGGGAATAACAATTGCAACTTCTATTCTAAAAAAAGGAAGATGATTTACCTTTAGACAGCAGTTTTCTAAATCTCTGGGTTGCTGCAAGTTGTTGCTCAGGATCATCTGAGAAAACCATCTGCACCATATCACATGTAATTACATCTTCCTAAAAATAAAAAGACATTATCATTTCTGCAACTTTAGGTACAGTTGTCAACAAACGTTATGGCAGTTCGGGATCATTTACCTCAGGAATAGGTACAGTAGAGCTCACATCAGGATCTTGGATTGGACTTTTTTGCATTGACTCTTCATTGCCCAGTAGAGAAACGTTTCTGCGTTTAAATAACTAGGGAAAAAATATGAATAAACTCATGAGGTTTGTTTTCAGTTTTGGAAGGGAAAGAACTATAATTAAAATTTGTTTACATAAATAATCCACAGTTATTTTTGTTGGTTCCTCACTTGTAAAATCCATTTGATCAACCTATTCCATTTCCAACTTGTATAAACATGAAAATCAATCCATGATGAAGTGTGCTTCTAAACTTCCTTCGAGAGGCTCTTTATAATCAGAGTTTTTAATATAAGTTTAGAAACGTACCCAGTTGCATTTTAACCCAATTTGGTAAGGGTCATATACAATGCTGGAAATTGCAGAAGAGAAGCTGGCATGGAAGATGGGACACAACTCACATAATTTCACACCCTGATCCTGATCTCAGTCTTGGCTTCCACTTTATGTCTGAACTGACCCTATAAGGTTTCCAACTTGGAAGCATTTCATAAACTGCAGTATTCAACATTAGAAATATGAAGTTATTTAATCCAGTAACTAATATTTCTCTGTCTCTAGAGTTAGAGATTGTTTGGAAAAATGGCTAGGGCATATCTATTATGGGACAAGAATTTACTGTCTTGATGTGCCCTATTGCATTTTTCAACCCTATACAGTTCTGAGTACCAGATATGGAACTATTAGAATATATTCTACTACAGTGAAAACAAAATTCCTATACTTTAAAAGCTAACACCACTTTTCTGAAAGCTAAACCCAAACAGAGATGCATAGTAATCAGGTACCGTAAACACAGTCTCTTTACAAGCAGAGCAGTATCTCAGATAAAAGCTCTATGTTGTATTAGCAAATAATGCTTGCTGTGGGCAGTAAAAACAACTGACAGTGTATCTGACAGTACATCACAAAAGGTGAGGTTATATTGGCTCCATGGCCACATATTTCCACATATAGCCACACAAATAGTCCCCCTAACTTGAACAATTTTACTTGATTTATTACATTATTTATTAATGGAAATTTTGTTCTGAAACTCAGACAAAAAAAGGTTCCCAAACTAGCTAACATACTACTAACACACCACAACTGTTTAATAACACAATCCTAGGCATCCTAGGTAGAAATAAGTCCCACTGAGTTCAATGGGATTTGCCTTCAAGGTAGCTAGGACTGCAGCCAGAATATTTAAAGACTTACTTGTTCTTCTCTTTTTTGTTTCCGAAGCTGAATACCTTCCTCTTCTCTTCTTCGTCGCATTTCTTGGGGATTGAGGGCGTTGTTTTTATAACTTTTCATTCTGTAGCGATCCTTTTCTGGGCTTGCCATGGTATCTACAATAAAGAGCAAGAGTTTACACCAAACCCAGAACTGATTACATGATCTTCTCTAGATTGCCAGTCACATCTGAGGAAACAAGAGGAAATAAGCTAGAGAGAATGTATGAATAAGATGTTATACGTAAGAAGACACAGTAATTTCAGCTACTACCAACTACACTTTTACAATACCTGAACAAGGAACAGCAGCAAATCTCCTGTGGTGAAAGACTGCAACATCTGGAGCTTTTTCATTAAAAAAAAACCCGCAAGTGACCACGCGATTATGCATGGTGTGGAAAGAGTAGTTTTCTCCCTTTCATATAATAGCTAAACCCAAGGTCATTCAATGAAAGGCAGAGAGGTAAAATGAAGTACTTCTTCACAAAGTACACAGTTAAACTATAGAATTCGCTAGCACAATATGTAGTGATGGCCACCAACTTGGACAACTTTTAAAGAGGTCTAGGCAAATTCATGGAGAATGAGGCTATCAACAGCTACTAGTCATGATGGCAATGTACTACCTCTGAAAATCCTCAAAATCAGATACAACCTGATGCTTCAACTTCCTCCAAAGTAGAGAGTAAATTACACAATTTGAGAACTAGTATTTTCCAATAATCAGTATCTGTATGATCATAAACTGAATACTTGCATGTTTGCAAAAATTCCTTTGTGTCTTACAGAAAGTTAGGGTATGTGGTCATTACAATTACAATTTATGCAAAAACAATTTTTTAAATATTTTTTTAAAAAAAGGTTTTTTAATACATACAATAACAAACACTAAATTCATACATATATGGTTTGTAAAGAGACAGGAAGAGTATCTCCTGAATCAAAAGTGTCTAAGTCTTTAGTCCATACTCATGAATGAATACATACATAGCTGCTATAGTGCTTTTTATATAAACTGCTGGTACTCTTGCTTGTAGACTTTAAATCTGTATCTCAATGGAGCAAGATGCGTATATTATGGCCAGACGCGTTTCGACTTGTGTGTCTTTCTCAATGGCCTTTCAAGCATATATTAACAGATTTTCACTTGGATGAAAAGTAATAGGTGCAGGATAGATGCATTTCCATTAGTTTCCATGGGTTTTCTATATGAATGCTGCTGATAAAAACTGTCCAGAGGAACTGGATAAAAGGGGGAGTGTGGTGCTACCCTCTGGCAAGTGTGACAAGCAGCCAGACTTCTCTCCAACTCTGAAGCTGCAAAGGTGGGTGGAGATTATTTGGGCAGTTACATGGTGATCCCTGCCAGCTTCACAACTGGAAGGAAAGCTGAAAATTTTTGCCAGCTGTGCAACCAAAGGTGCCCTTGGTCACACAGGACAAAAATCTAAAAACCCCACCCCATTCTGGCCTTGAGATGCCCAAGGATGCAATCCAATACATATCTACTCAGAAGTAAGCTCCACTGGGTTCAACAGGATTTGCTCCCAGGTAAGGGTGTATTGGTCTACAGCCTGTCAGCATGCTCTGGGCTGGCCTTTCTCTTGAGAAATGAGGGGGGGGGAGAGACAGAGACAAGAATTCTTCCACCGTCTGAAAGATGTCATCAGAGCCCCCTTTCTGTTGTTCACTGCAAGAACCTACCTACATCTTGTCATAAACGCAAATCAAGAAATACAAATCAACAAAATCTAACAGCAGTCAGACAGAGCACTGAAGAATGCCCGTACCAGGGGAATCCTTGTCAAAACAAACGACCAAGTTCACGCCTCCTGGAGGACCAGGATTAGCTCCTATGAGAAGAGTGTGTTCGGGAAGATAAGAATAATAATGCTTGTAATGTTATTAATATAACATATATGCACTGTATATGTATATTTATTCGGAAATGACTCCCACCAATTTCAGGGCGGATTACCCCCAAAGCAAACATGCAGAGGATCGCAGCCGTCATTTGCCAAAAGGCCAGTCGACTTTCCACGTAAATCAGAAGCCGAAAAGATTGGGATTGTCTGCAGCCCTACCCCACACAGTGCCGGCAGGTCGGGAGGAGATAAGAGAGAAGCCTCCTTTAAAAAATGTGTAAGTATTTGGGTGCTGAGGAAGGGCGAAAGAGACATAGAAGCGCTCCCCCTCAAATGACAAGGATTAATAGCCATTCTCCCCACCCTGCATCCAGTGACAGGAGCAACCACGCATCCACAACATTCCCCCATACTTCACACCCCGACAAGCTCACGCACCCATTGAGGGCGACGCTAACCGCCGACCGCCGCTTTCCCCCTCGTAAAGTAGCCAGATTCGCAATTCAAGATGGCGGCTCCCAGCCCACCGAAACCCCCCGCCTCTCTCCCTCCTTTCTCCCCAGCACCACTCAAGCGCACGGAAAAAACCGAGCCGCCTGTAACGAGAATGGGGTCGGGTTTTCCCGAGGCCCAGACAAGTCACGCCCATAGAGCTAGAAAAAAGGTTAGACTAGGTACATGCAATTCTTAACATTCGGGTTGGCTTTGAATGATTATTTGGCTGTCGGTCATTTGCTCCGACAGCCACCGTAAACAACAACAAAAACAGAGAAAGAACGCAAAAATAATTTGCATGCATTTGGGTTCTGAATTGCTCAACTGTTTTGCGATCAAAATCATGTCTCTTCCCAGCTCCTAGCCTACCCGTAAAGGAGATATAGGGGCTCTCATTAGTGGGATAGAGGAGGAGGTCAATTTTTTGTGGAAGGGAAATGGTTAATCGGCTGCTTCACCAAACTTTGATCAATTTCAGCTCTTCACGGATGGAGAAACTGTGTCCCTCCAAATATTGCTGGCCTACAGCTCCCATCGTCTCTGCCATTGGGCATGCTCGCTGGGGGCTGATGGGAGTTGGAGTCCAACAACATCTGGCGGGCCCCAAGTTCTCCATCTCGGCTGTAAAGAAAAGAAAAGCGAGGGGAGAGAGCAGGTCATCCAGCGTCCGCAGTGCACCGCCGTGTCTACTCTAAAAAAAAAAAGTACCTACCGTCCCCATTGCCTGTCAAGCTCTCTGGTACCGCAGTATTTTCCAAAAGAAAGGCCCGCTGGGAGCGTGCGAGCTTTTAGAAGGCGCTCCGAAGCCTTTCAAACCACCCGCCCGCTCTTCCCTCGGGCGTAGCCAAACTGCGGCACTCTAATCCATGAAACTTTATTCCACAATAAATTATCTTTTAAGCTGCCACAAATCGCTGTTTTTTATGCAGCACGTCACGGATGAGGAATCACACACCCCTCATCCTTGACGTGTGGGCAGAATCTACTGGTGAGGGAAATGTACCCTGCCTTTGTTGAAGGCTCTTTCATCAGTTCTTTGTTGCTATATCCCGATGGCTCAGCGCCTCTATTTATATATTTGCTGCTGTTATTTTAATATTTGAATGTTGCTATTTCAATGTAATTCCACAATATTGTTTTATGGAGTACTGTATGCCACACCGAGATAATTTTTCCTCAAAAAAATCAGTTTAGAAATCTATTAAATAATAACTAACAGTGCAGTCCTAACCATGTCTACTCAGAAGCAAGAATTTAATGATACTTCCAGGTAAGTTATTATGGGATTGCAGCCTACTACGTTCTGTAAAACAATACGCTTGAGGGCCTTGAAGAAGAAACTTAAATATAAGCAAGAAAGATAACTTTTCTGCAGTTCAGTTTTCCCTAACCTGAAGCCCTGCTGGAGATGTTTTCGATTGCCAAGCAGATGCACATGGAAACCCGCAAGCAGGACCTGAGTGCAAAGAGTAGGATCCCCTCCTGCGGTTTACAGCAACTAGTATTCTGAAACATACTGCCTCCAATCATGGAGGCAGACCATAGCATCATGGCTAATAGCTATTAACAGCCTTTTCCTCCATGAATTTTTCTAATCCTCTTTTAAATCCATCTCTAGATCACCAGGCTGGAAAAGATCTGGAGAAAAGTTTTCTCGCTTGCTTATAATTAGTTCCTCTTCCTGATAACTGTTACAGTAAAGCATCTCCGGGGCCACTAAATTGGTGAAAGATGACATAGACCGTAGATTGATTGATTGATTGCATTTGTATACTGCCCCATAGCTGAAGCTCTCTGGGCAGTTTACAACAATTAAAAACATTAAAAATAAATATACAAATTTAAAAACACGTTTTTTAAAAAAGCAATTTAAAAACACATGCTAAAATGCCTGGGAGAAGAGGAAAGTCTTGACCTGGTGCCAAAAATATAACAGTGTTGGTGCCAGGCGCACCTCGTCAGCAAAATCATTCCATAATTTGGGGGCCACCACTGAGAAGGCCCTCTCCCTTGTTGCCAGACTCCCAGCTTCCCTCCAAGTAGGCACCTGGAGGAGGACCTTAGATGTTGACCATAGTGTACGGGTGGGTTCGCGTCGGGAGAGGCATTGCATCAGGTATTGTGGTCCCAAGCCGTGTAAGGCTTTATAGGTCAAAACCAGCACCTTGAATCGAGCTGGGAAACATACAGGCAGCCAATGCAAGCGGGCCAGAATCGGTTTTATATGTTTGAACTGTCTGGTCCCTGTTGCCAATCTGGCCGCTGCATTTTGCACAAGCTGCAGTTTCGGAACCATCTTCAAAGGCAGCCCCACGTAGAGTGCATTGCAGTAATCTAAGTTGCCAGAGCATGGACGAAGAATTGTTCTTTCTACCAGTGTGAAGTGGAGAAGAGTACGAAAACTGCGCATGCTCAGGAGACTGAATGCACCACTGCTATTTGGGAAACGAAAGCGGAGATCTTTTCGTGCGCGAGCATGTTTGATTTTTTTTTTCTAAGTCTGAGAGAAACGTGAGAGCAAAGAGAAGAAAGCGTTCGCCTTCTAACAGCTGCTCCGGCGTGGCGGAGTGAGATTTTTGGGTCCTTCGTGCCAAGGGGGCGTGGCTCTCCTTTGTTTCCTGGGTCCCGGCTGGTGCCTCTTGCGCTTCTCCCGCCGAGATGGAATTGTCTGTGAGAGCCCAACAGGGACAGCAGCGGCTTCTCCAGGGGGGACCACCCGCTGGTGCCCGCGCACCTCCTTCTCCTCCTGCCGGCGGTGAGTGAGTGAGACCTCGAGGGCCGCTTCGCTTATTATCATTGCATCAGCCTCGCTGCGTGACTCCACAGTGCGGAAGGCGTTGTGCTCTTGAGGCAAGGCGAAAGTTCTCTCCGCGGTGGTTGTGGAGAGACCGCTCGCCCACGCGTGCGAGTCGCCCGCTAGATGAATATGTATGTGGGAATGGTCTCTTGTCGGAATATCTGTTTGTCCCTCTGAATGCTTCCGCCTATAGTTTGTCGGGCCACACGCGCAATCTCTCTCTCTCTCACCCAGCCTGACAAATGGAAGAAAGAAAAGGCAAAGAAGGAGGCTTTAGGTGACATGCCCTATATGTATGCAGTTTCTGGGGCTATCATGTACTCCATGTTTGGAGTACTGGTTGAAAATGTAAAAAAAAGAAAACAGGTTCCAAGTAGACGTTTACAGCTTAAAGTAACATAGGGTATATTCGAGAAGAAAGAAATTCATTGGGAAGGAGGTTTGTAAATCTCACTGGGGAGTGGAGGAATGTGATTCTGTCATTCCAACAACTGTAAATGCATGTGGTGCAGATGTTTGGTTCAGTGCTGGAATTGGATTCTAACCTCTGAACAGGTGAACCCATGACCACAGAAGCTCTTTCATGCTGATTTGAGCAGGATTGGTATCAGCACTTGGCATCTGTGGACAGCTGCCAGGACTGTAGCATGGCGCACTGCTGATACCTGCCCAAGATCCTCCTAGTTTGATGTTCTAATGACTGCCTGATAGCTTGGAGCCACTATTCTGATTCCTGTAATACTATGTTGGGAACAATAAGGGGTGTTGTAGGTCAGTGGCAGCTCCCAAGCCATCCCACACTTGTATGAGCATCACTGCTTCTCCTGCTTTCCACTAGGTAATGCTGGCAGATGTCATGTGGGGGCCACTAGCAGGCACTATACTAAGGGACCTCCCAAACCCGGAACTCCTCTGGATGTGAGTTTAGAAAACAAAGTATTTTTTTGTAACAGAAGAATACAATTTACTTCATCATTTATTCTGAATACCTTGCTTTAATGCAGAAAATGGTCAAGGGCTGTTTGAATGCCCAATGTGTCACCTTGTTTGTACCGACTACGCAGTACTGCAGGAACATATTGAATTGCACTTGGAGGAATGCAGCTTTTTTGAAGGTAAGGGGAAGATTCCAAAATAGGAACTATACATTTTGTCTATTGATTTAAAACTTTATGTTTTGCTTAGGAGATAATGTATGCTTTTCTTGGTTTTATCCAAGTAATGTAAGGTAATTAAGTCAGAGGATTTCATATTCCCTTACATATATCATATTTACATATCCTGAGTAATGGAAAATAATGCACGGAAACTGGAAAAAATGCTACAGAATTAACACCAAGTTTGTTTTGCATGTCTTATGTGGTGTGGTTAGAATGGGAGACCAGGGTTGGAATCCCCACACAGCCATGAAGCTCACTGGTGACCTTGGGCAGTCACTGCCTCTCAGCCTCAGAGGAAGGCGATGGTAAACCACCTCTGAATACCGCTTACCATGAAAACCTTATTCATAGGGTTGCCATAAGTCAGGATCGACTTGAAAGCAGTCCATTTCCATTTTTCCTCTGATGCTGGAGACTATACCAGTGCAAACATTTAAAAGCCATATACCTGTATACAAGATGGATAAGCAAATAACTTAAAGAAAACATCTAAAAATACATATTAAAAAATGGCATCTTTTTTAGCATAGCATGGTTAAATCTGAATGCAAGCATAAGCAACCCTTAAAGCTGAATCATCAATCAACTACACTAAGTTAAGGCTGCCTTAAAATGGGAGAAATATATTTTTGAGATCAAGTATTATAAAAATGACACAATGAGTCAGGTACTCTATATATATCATGGTTTTGATACTGGAAGACAAAGGTTGGTAGGTCATCACAGGCACTGAGATTGAACCCTTGGCTCCATATTGCATACCTTTTACTAGGAGGATTATTTGCTATGCCCATCTTAGTTATATTTTTAAACTACCCAAGCTCTACAACTTACTCAGTTCTCAAATTATGAATACTTCCTGTCCTTAAGCAAGCAATGCCATTTGTTTCATCTTATGAAAATAAAGTGCCCTACCCAGGAATTAATTTACTAGCCCTTGCTTCTGAAAAATCCTGAAAAAAACAGACAAAGATGCACATGCATGACAGTGAGCAAAGCGTCTGGGGTACAACTACTGTGTATTTGTGGGCTGAGGATGGATGTAGAGCAAGACATGACAGATATACTAATTAGAAGAAATGAAACAGAAAGCAGTAATGCTTGGCAGAAATGTCCTGTTGATACACAGCTAAGTAAAGCATTCATATTAATGAATTTAAGAAAGCCCCAAAGAATCCCAAGAAGTGGGATTTAACTTCTCAGTAAACATGCATACGATTGTGCTACAAGTGTAGAACATACACTTGGTTGAAAATTCTGGAATTTCCAGAAATATTCAATGCTTTCAAATATGGCAGGTCTTCTGTGGCACAACATAAAAGTACTACATAACCAGTTAGTTGGAGCGTTGAAATATTCATTAGACTTTTATTTTATATAATATTGCATAACAATAGAAAGAAACTTGACTGATCTAGAATTGGCACAGCATCTCCAGAATGAGGAAGACAGACAAAGAAGAGAAGCAGCAGCAAAACAAGAAAGAGAAGATTTCCAAAAGCTACAGGTGTGGTATTGGTGATTTAATTGCAATGTTGGTAGACTTTTCTGCCAACTTATTGATAATGTTTGTAGATAAATACAGAGATAATGTTTTGTAAGTGTACAGTATGTTTATATACAGTAATACTTCAGTGAACAAAGCTCCTTTTAAGGACAGCTTTTTTAAGGTGAAACTGACCAGCTTTGTTTAGCTATTGATAAACTGACAAGCCTGTGCCTTTGCTTTAAGGGTGAAACTGACCATACTGTGTCTTTACTTTGCTGTGGAGAAACTTTCAAGCTTGTGCCTTTGCTTTAAGCTAAAACTGACCAGACTGTGTCTTTGCTTTGCTAGGGTGAAACTGATAAGCCTGAGTGTTTGCATTAAAGAGATCTCTTGTTTTCTCCCAGGGCTGGGGCGGGAAGAATCCAATATGATTCATAGAAGCTGCCCCCGCTATTTATGAGCAGGTGTAGGAACCTATCCCTATTCTTTCATGTTATTCCTACCTCGGGTACCAAAGTTTCTGTTAAAGAAGTAATGTTCAGGAACGCATCTACTTTGTTAACTGAGATATAACACTACTTATTTTGTGCACATACAAATAATTGTAATAGATAATTGACTTTTGGTAGTAATTGCGTAAGCAGAGAGCCTGTTCTTTTGGTCAGGATATATTTTATACACTGGGTGGCTATAACCTAATTGCTTCAGTGTTGTTTCTATATTGTATGATACAGCTGAAAGGAATTTGGTTCCAAAAAGATGTCTGTACCGTTAGTGAATATTCTTTAAATATGGAAAAAATTAGCAAATAGTTGTTATTTGAGAATGTGATATCCAGTAAGCCTTCTCGTCTCAGGAACAATGTAAAGTGGAGATTTAGGGTTTTTTTTAGTCACATTAGTGTGTGTAGTGAGCTTCTTGCTCTGTGGCAGAACTTTAGCATGGATTCCATCATCCTGGTGGATTCCCAAGTTGCATATGTTTCACTGAGCAAGCTTCTATTGCATCTTCTGAGTCATTTTCTTCACCACTGCTATTCTGAATGAATTTTTGTTCATTATTTTAATCTTCTCACCTTGCTCCTTATTAACCAGAGCTTGGAAAAGTTACTTTTTTTGAACTACAACTCCCATCAGCCCAATCCAGTGGACATGCTGGCTGGGGCTGATGGGAGTTGTAGTCCAAAAAAGTAACTTTTCCAAGCTCTGTTATTAACACACACAACTTAATGATTGGCATAGCTTTCTTTGCTACAAAACTGTAACAAAGGTAAGTAAGGGTCCAATCCAACTGCTGTTTATGCCGGGTTGAGGGGAGTTAGATGTGGCAGACCTCTGGCTTAGCTGTCTGGGTCCCTGCTCAGTCAGGCTACGCTGGCATAAGTCCCTCATCCTAGCTCAGCCCAAGGTCCTCTGGAGAAGCCCAGCATAAGGGAAGCTGGCAGAATGCCTGAAGAAGGGGCACTCCGAGGGTGTGTTGGAGGAGTGGCTGGGGGGATTTATGTGATATCCAGGTCCCGTTCAGCTCTCTCCTGTGTGGTGGCAGCCAGTATGCCAAGAAGAGGGGTGGCAGAAGGAAATACGTATTTATTTCCTTTCACTACGCCCTTTGGTGCAGCCAGCATCCTTCCCTCCAAGAGGCATCTGAGCAGCAGCTGGTGGCCCCTTCCGCCATTTCCACCTCCGCCAGCTTTGCTGCTTCCCGCCTCTAGCAAGTTGGATTGCTTGTAAGCCAATCGTATCATAGCATACAACTGTCCCTAAGTTTCTCACGGTTTGGCAGCTTTGTTTTCTTGTGCACAGGCTTTTAGAATTTTTGACTTGAGTTCTCCTGGGAGTTTTCACACTTTGAAAGGAAACACAGAAACAAGTGTACAGAGCCTTTAAATGCTATGGATAGAAACATGGTTAATTTCTGTTCTGAGAAATTACATCACAAAGAATGATCGAGTAGATAACTGGCTATTTCTTATTGACTATCAGAATCACATACATGGGCTTTTTAAATTGTACTAGTCTAGTTCAGAAGCAATACAATTTGTAAAACTATATTTATTTAGGAAATTTATAAACCATATAATAAAATAATATTAAAGGGGTGTATTTAAAAGAATACAAAATGATCAATAATACATACATCAGCATAAATTTTAAACTAAGTATCCATAACAAAATATATCTGGATAGGCTTGCTGATTTTGTTTTAAGCAAGCATCTAAAACACTATAGTAAAGGTGACTGCCTAATGTTAATAGCCAAGAAGCTTCAAAGCATAGATGCTTTCACACTAAAAGACCCAACTCACAGAGGAATCTATTCCCCTGAGAGTTACTCTAAAATTTATTCATTTGAGACACACTTGCAATAATTCCTAGTGAAACCAGTGGCTCCAAATTCCTATATTCCAAGACTGAGACACTGTTGGTGAACGCCTTCCCCGCTCAGATGGTGGATGTGGATCCTGTTCTGGATGGGGTTACACTCCCCCTGAAAGAACAGGTCCGTAGTCTGGGGGTTCTTTTTGACCCTTCCTTGTCTCTTGAGGCTCAAGTGGCCTCGGTGGCACGGAATGCATTTTACCATCTCCGTTTGGTAGCCCAACTATGCCCCTATCTGGACGGCGACGACCTCGCCTCAGTTGTCCATGCTCTGGTAACTTCGAGATTGGATTACTGTAATGCACTCTACATTGGGCTGCCCTTGAAGACAGTTCGGAAGCTTCAGCTAGTGCAGAATGCGGCAGCTAGATTATTGACGAGGACCAGTCGGTCTTCGCATATAACTCCTGTTCTGGCTCGCCTGCACTGGCTACCTATTTGCTTCTGGGCGAGATTCAAGGTGTTGGTTATGACCTATAAAGCCTTACATGGCGTGGGACCGCAATACCTGGTGGAACGCCTCTCCCACTATGAACCTACCCGTTCGCTTCGTTTGTCATTGAAGGCCCTCCTCCGGGTACCAACTCATTGTGAAGCCCGGAGGGTGGTTACTAGATCTAGGGCCTTTTCCGTGGTGGCCCCTGAGTTGTGGAATAGCCTCCCCAAAGAGGTACGCCTGGCACCTACACTATTATCTTTTCGGCGCCAGGTAAAGACCTTTTTATGCTCCCAGGCATTTTAATCACTCTAATCTTTTTAGCTTTTTAATCTTGTATACTAAGTCTTTATTTTTATTTTCTGTTTAACTGTATTTGTTTTTATGTCATATATGTTTTTGTGATTTTATTATTGCCATGTATGTATTTTACCCTATGCTGTTTACCGCCCTGAGAGCTATTTGCTAAGGGCGGTATATAAATGTAACCAAATAAATAAATAAATAATAAATAAAATATCCTGGATTTCTATCAAGCTGGTTTCACTGACTGTAAGCCAGCTGCTGATTATTTTGACTTAATTATGGTCATGTCAGCAAAATTTCCCAAAATTGTTATGTGCCTCCAAGTCGACTGCGACTTATGGTGACCCTATGAATTGGCGACCTTCAAGAGCATCTGTCATGAACTACCCTGTTCAGCTCTTGTAAGTTCAGGTCTGTGGCTTCCTTTATGGAATCAATCCATCTCTTGTTTGGCCTTCCTCTTTTTCTACTTCCTTCTGTTTTTCCAAGCATTATTATATTTACTAATGAATCATGTCTTCTCATGATGTGTCCAAAGTATGATAACCTCAGTTTCATCATTTTACCTTCTAGTGATAGTTGTGGTTTGATTTGTTCTAACCCCCCTTTTATTTGTCTTTTTCACAGTCCATGGTATCCGCAAAGCTCTCCTCCAACACCACATTTCAAATGAGTTGATTTTTCTCTCAGCTGCGTTTTTTACTGTCTAACTTTCACATCCATACATACAGATTGGAAATACCATGGTCTGAATGATCCTGACTTTAGTGTTCAGTGATACATCTTGGCATTTGAGGACCTTTTCTAGTTCTCTCATAGCTGCCCTACCCAGTCCTAGCCTTCTTCTGATTTCTTGACTATTGTCTCCATTTTGGTTAATGACTGTACCGAGGTATTGATTTGATTGATTTCATTTATTACGGTCATAGACCAGCAAAACATAGAAAAATATATACACCAATATACATATATTAAGAATGGCATGGACAGTTTAAAAACATTTAAAAAGAATCATATTTAAAATCACTTTATCAGAATTTTTCTACATTGGATGGCTGCAGCACAATATTTAGCCACTTTCTCCGTAACAGCTGTAAAGTGATCAGCTAACAGATATTCTATATAGAATGTTTCATTCCTTCCGGGTAAGGAATCTAAAATGGGTATAATTAGCTGGGATCTGAGATCACGGTAAAAGGGACAGTGTAGTAAAACATGGGTGACTGATTCGATTCCTCCATTTCCACGGGGACATTTTCTATCATTATATGGTACTTTTTTAAATCTGCCCTCTAGAAGCGCTGATGGTAAAATATTGAATCTTGCCAAAGTAAATGCTCTGCGCCTTTTAGGTAGCGTAAGATCGGATAAATATGACATGAGAGTCAGGGGTTTGGTGTTATACCTATGTTTCCTAACTAACATCAAATGTTGTTCGTAGTCAATATCCCTGACTCTCTGCAAGATAGTTACCTTAGCTTTTATATGTCCCATATCTAAAATCATTGGGATGGAAAAACCTAAAGATGATATTTTGTCTACCAACATCTGTTTCCATGTAGACTGGAAGCTATCTATTAGGGTGCGAGAGGCCAGTGCTGTAGGGTTAAATATTAATTTTAACCAGCAAGTGATTCTGTGGGCCCAAATGTGAGATTCAATAGTTGGTAATCCTGTTTCCAGTCTTAAAACAAAGTTAGGTACACAGGGCGGGACTGCTAAAATAGCTCTAAGGAAGATGGTTTGCACTGCCTCGAAGGCAGAAAAATTCAAGCATGTCGTAACTTGTGAGCCATATACCAACTGCCATATTATTTTTGCCTTAAAGACTTTAATGATTGCAGGTATAATTTGTCCCCCTTTGTTATAGAAAAAGGATAATAGGGCTTTCAGAGTTCTTTTTGCGTTTATAATTGCCATCTTCGTATGCAGTTGCCAAGAGTTCGAAGATTGAAAAGTTATTCCCAGATATTTAAAGGCTGCTACTTGGTCTATTAGGTGTCCGTTTAGACGCCAGAGGTGATTCAGCCTATTTTGTTTTTTTTTTAAATCATAATTTTTGTCTTTTCATAATTTATTTTAAGGTGTTCATTAGAGCAGAATGTCGCCAGCTCAGAGAGTAGGCGTTTTAAGCCTATGGGTGTTCTCGAAATTAATATAAGGTCATCTGCATATAGAAGAATATATCTTGGAATTTCGGCAACCCTTGGCGGGTGGGAGAGAACTGGAGCTAGGGAATTAACTATCTCATTTATATAGATGTTAAATAAAAGCGGTGCCAAAATACAGCCTTGTTTGACCCCTTTAGATACGGGTATAGGGTTTGTTAGATGGCCTTTATTACTACATCTTACCCGGAGATATGTGTTCCCATATAAACCTTGTATTAATGCAAGTAAACGAGCATCCATATTGATGTTACTAAGCTTTTCCCATAATCTGGGTCTAGATATTGAGTCGAAGGCTGACTTTAGGTCAATGAAAGCTGCAAATAAGGCGCTCCCTGATTTCCCTGTATATTTATCAACCATATATTGAAGAACCAAGGCCTGGTCGATGGTTGAACGGCCCGCCTGGAAGCCTGCTTGTTCTTGGGCTAAAATGTCCTCACTTTCTACCCAGGTATTTAATTTACTATATAAGTGGGCCGCATATATTTTACTAATTATGTTTAGCAGACTTATAGGTCTGAAATTGGCCGGGTCGGAAAATGATCCTTTTTTGTATATTGGGATAATTATGGCCATGCCCCAGTCATCAGGTATTAGCATAGTATGATCGATGTAAGTAAATAGGGTCGCCAGTACTGGTGCCCACCATTCAGCGTTGGTTTTGAAGATTTCCGCAGGGAAGTTATCTGAACCCGGTGCTTTATTTGATTTCAAATTGGCTATCAGATCTAAAATTTCATTTTTAGTTACAGGTTCCCAATCAGGTACATTCAGGTTATTTCCGATGGATCTAGGTTGATATTCCAAGTCATTCTTATATATGTTGGCAAAATAGTTTTCCCATACCCGCGGGGAGATATAACAATCTGAATTGGTAAATGTTTTTGGCCAATTATTCCCAATTAAACTCGAAAACAGAGTTGAATTCTTTAATTTAGAAGCATAAGTGAGACGTCGCCAGATTTCAGTCAATCCTAATTTCTTTTTTTTAATTATTAAATGTTTATATTGTCTCCTTGCTTCACAGTATGCCTGCAATGACTCTTGAGATCGATTAAGTTTGTATATTTTAAAAGTAATTATTAGTTGTTGTTGTTTTCCAACACATTCCTGGTCAAATCAGGGTTTAGAATATTTCATCTTATTGTTGAATTTACTTTTTGTATTTGACATCAAGGTCATTTGGAGCTTATTTGTTAACTGTTGAAATTGAGGATAGGGGTTCATCTCTTGGGTATTTGACAGTATAAGGTTCTTTAAAGCCAAGCTGTCGGGAGCGTTTAATCTATCTGTGACCACCTTTTCTATCTTGGGTATCCATTTTATCCTATTTGGGCGAATTTCATATGCAGAGCTAGGGAATGTTTGGGGATCTGTAAATATTTGGCATTCTTCAAACGACAACACAATATTTATAGGTGAATGGTCACTTTCAGGTCGATCTATTATCCTGAATTTACTGACGATTTGATACAATTCTTGAGAGACAATACCTAAATCTATAGTGGACGCTCCTCTACTTGAGAGGTATGAATATTCCCCCTCTAGGTCACCATTCGTGCGCCCATTTAGAAGGGTTAAGTTTAATTTAAATAGCATCTGCATTAGACAGAGGCCTATATAATTAATGCCTCTATCTTTTGATTGTCTTGTGGGTATATTATTTGGACCATCCAAACAGGGTGCCGTTATTTGATATTTGGTGAACAGTATTTCATCCGTTGGACCCATTCTGGCATTGAAATCACCAGCTACAATTAATGAAGCCTCAGGATGGAGTGAAGTTAGTTTGATTACGTAACTCTCCAGCTTGGCGATTTTAATCATGCCCGATTTTTTATCTTTACTTGGCGGCAGGTACACATTAAGTAAAATCAAGGAATGGCTGGGAAGCTTTAAAATTACAGCCATGGCTAATTCAGGTAAAGATTTACACCTAATAATAGGAATATTAATTGCGGTTGATATAAACGTACAAATGCCCCCCCTTGGACGGCCGCCTCTATTACTAGGTATGGCTTGTAATTGATAGGCTGAGTAGCCATCCAAACCCAATTCTCCCAATACCCAGGTTTCTTGTATAAGTAAGATATCAAATTGCTCTAAGAATTTCATGCACATTGGGTCCATGGTTTTATTCAACCATCCGGCCATATTCCATGATAGAATCTTCAGCCAAGGAGGTTTTGAGCTTCTATGTTGTCATTTAGAACATTGAGGATAGAGATTTGACGCCAAAGTTGAGTCTTCTATCGGTCTTTTGATGTTCAATTCGTTTCCAGGCAGCTCGTGCGACTCTTGATTAGTTCTTTTCACATTCCTTGAAACAGTTAACTTCTGGGATTCTCCTTTATAATCTATTTCTTTTAATTTGATTGTTAGCTTTTCAAGTTTAGTCCATATTTCTGTCTTTGCCTTGGTAGATAGAGTAGCAAAAGTATCTAACAGAGTTATCTCTTCCGGTAAGAAGTTATTCAAATCATTATTTTCCGCTTCTTTTATATCCACCCTAATCGGCTGCTCCTCAAACACTTCTTGCATTTGAGATATGGAATTACCGATATTGAAGGAAGATGCCATTAATCTTTGCGGCAGTGCTTGATTTTCAAAAACCCGGGCGATGTATAAGTTATGTTCTAATAGTAGTTCTCTTTTGCCATAAAAGAATCTCGTTCTGTCCTCCCCCAAGAATGTTATTATTGCTCTTGCATTGATATAATTATAAAAAAGATATTTGATGTTTACAATATCTTCCAGCCGGATAGCTCCCGGTGATACTTCCTTCATGATCTTTATCAGATGTTGTTTTCTCTCTTTCTGTGTTAAATATCTTTGGATAGTTTATTATGGCCAGCTTTTTCACATTGAGGATTAGATCCCACGCATTACTATTTCGAATTGGAGATAAAAAGTTTTTATTTTTCTTAACCTCTGCTATCGGATCCTGTGTTTTTGTAACTTGACTTTGCAATATAAGGGTAGGTTCAACTGGTTTATTATCTGTATTTGATATTCCTTGTAAGTTTTCAGTTGGCGTTGATTGAGAATTTCCCAGAACATAGGGTATTTTGTTCTTTGTCTTGCGGTTCTTTCTCTTTCTCTTTCTTTTCTTCTTTTTGGTTGGGTCTTTCGGTGTTTCTAGGAGCTTAAAAAGTCTTTTAAATTTCATATGGCATCTATGATGAGTTCTTATAACTTTAATATTTTTACTTTTTTTTGCAGCTTGAAAGCCGAGGTATTGATAATCCTTGACAAGTTCAATGGCCTCGTTGTCAACTGTAAAGTTACATAAATCTTCTGTTGTCATTACTTTAGTCTTTTTGACGTTCAGCTGTAGTCCTGCTTTTGTGCTTTCCTCTTTAACTTTCATCAGCATTCGTTTCAAATCATTACTGGTTTCTGCTAGTAGTATGGTATCGTCTGCATATCCTAAATTATTGATGTTTCTCCCTCCAATTTTCACACCTTCTGCATATTGGTCCAATCCCACTTTCCATATGATATGTTCTGTGTATAGATTAAATAAATAGGGTGATAAAATACACCCCTGTCTCACACACTTTCCGATGGGGAACCAATCAGTTTCTCCATATTCTGTCCTTACAGTAGCCTCTTGTCCAGAGTATAGGTTGCGCATCAGAACAATCAGATGCTGTGGCACCTCCATTTCTTTTAAAGCATTCCATAGTTTTTAAATGATCTACACAGTCAAAGGCTTTGCTGTAATCTATAAAGCACAGGGTGATTTTCTTCTGAAATTCCTTGGTCTGTTTCATTATCCAACGTATGTTTGCGATAAGATCTCTGGTGCCTCTTCCCTTTCTAAATCCAGCTTGGACGTCTGGCTTTTCTCGCTCCATATATTGTAAGAGACTTTGTTGTAGAATCTTGGGCATTACTTTACTTGCATGGGATATTAAGGCAATAGTTCAATAATTACTGCATTCCCTGGGATCCCCTTTCTTTGGAATTGGGATGTATATGGAACGCTTCCAGTCTGTGGGCCATTGTTTAGTTTTCCATATTTCTTGACAGATTTTAGTCAAAATTTGGACTGATTCAGTCTCAGTAGCTTGTAGCAACTCTATTGGTATGCCGTGTGTTCCTGGTGAGTTGTTTCTTCCAAGTATTTTAAGAGCAGCTTTCACCTCACATTCTGAAATTTCTGGTTCTTCATCATATGGTTCCTCCATGAATGAATCTGTCATCCTGGCATCTCTTTTATAGAGTTCTTCAGAGTATTGCTTCCATCTTCCTTTTATTTCATCTTGGTCAGTCAGTGTGTTCCCCTGTTGATTATTCAACATCCCTACGCTTGGTTTAAATTTCCCTTTCATTTCTCTAATATTTTGGAACAGGGCTCTTGTTCTACCCTTTTTGTTGTCCTCTTCTATTTTTATACAGTAACTATTGTAATAGTTCTCTTTGTCCCTACATACTAGTCGCTGTATTGTTGCATTTAGGGTTCTGATTGTGTTTCTGTCTCCTTTTGCTTTTGCTTTCCTTCTCTCTTTAACCATTTTAAGAGTTTCTTCAGTCATCCATTGAGGTCTTTCTCTCTTTTTAACTAGAGATATTATCTTTTTGCATTCTTCCCTGATAATGTCTCTGACTTCATTCCATAGTTCTTCTGGTTCTCTGTCACTTAGTTTAAAGCCTCAAACCTGTTCTTTATTTGATCTTTATATTCTTCTGGGATGTTATTTAAATTGTATTTTGGTCAGAGCTTGGAAAAGTTACTTTTTTGAACTACAACTCCCATCAGCCCAATCCAGTGGCCATGCTGGCTGGGCCTGATGGGAGTTGTAGTTCAAAAAAGTAACGTTTCCAAGCTCTGATTTTGGCATTATGATTGCTTTGTTGGTCTTTAGCTTTACTCTGATGTTCGATACGACCAGTTCATGATCTGTACCACAGTCTGCTCCTGGTCTTGTTTTTGCAGAAAGTATGGAACTTCTCCATCTTCTGCTGCCAATTATATAATCAATTTGTTTCCTGTATTGACCATTTGGTGATGTCCATGTGTACAGTCGTCTTTTCGGTTGCTCAAAAAATGTGTTTGCAAGAAACAAATTATTGGCTTCACAGAATTCAATAAGTCTTTCTCCTGCTTCATTTCTGTCTCCTAGGCCCCATTTCCCCACAATTCCTAATTCTTCTCTGTTCCCTACTTTTGCAGTCCAATCCCCCATGATTATCAGCACATCTTGTTTTAGTGTGTGATCAATTTCTTCCTGTACTTCTGTATAAACTCTCTCCAATTCCTCTTCTTCTGGGTTTGCCGTTGGAGCATTAGACTTGGATGATGGTTATGTCGATAGGTTTCCCATTTAATCTCATTGATATAACTCGTTCAAACCTTCCATTGTAGCTCTTAATTGCTTTTGCTACATCACTTCTCACTATTAAAGCAACCCCATTTCTTCTTAATTTCTCATTTCCTGCATAAAATATTTTGTAGTTGCCTGATTGAAAATGTCCCATTCCCATCCATTTTAATTCACTCACACCAAGTATTGTAATGTTGATGTGTTCCATTTCTTGCTTGACAATTTCTAACTTTCCCTGGTTCATGCTTGTCACATTCCATGTTCCTATTGTGTGCGTTGTACAACTCCGGACTCTCCTTTCGCATCTGTGCGCATCAGTCTCTGGGCTTCCTTTCGGCTTTGACCCAGCTGCGTCATTAGTCACAGCGCTACTCGTACTTGTCCTTTGTTCTTCCCCAGTAGCCGGTGAGTGTCTTCTGACCTGGGGGTCTCATCTTCCAGCACTATCTCGTGTTGCATTTTGGATACTCTGTTCATAGGGTTTTCGTGTTAAGAGGTATTCAGAGGTGGTTTACCATTGCCTTCCTCTGAGTTTGGATGCATCTTAGTCTGGTGTCTCAGCTTTGACCAATCCACCTTAGGTGCCCCTGCTAGGAGTCTAGCCTCTTGGTCTACACTCCTGACTGCATTGCTCTCAGCTTCTTCAACACTCTCAAACCCCCTCACCACGTTAAGGTGTGCATCTCAAAATTACTAACACCAAAAACTGAGGGCAGGATCAAAGAGATGCTGAAGATGGAAGGCTTCTCACCTCTGCCTGCATTTGTGGAAGTGTTTTCACACAACTAGAAGGACAGAATATCTCAGGCTCCATTGGAGGCAGCTCTTCCTTTTGCAATATATGTGTATGCTCACCAACCTGAACATTGTACTTTCTGTTAAAATGGTTGGTTTAATTTAATCTTTACTTTAAAAAGAGTACATGTCTTGAGGCAGCTTGCAATGTCTTAAACAGAGAGTGGTGGTACCTAGAACCACCTAACAGCCCTCCTTCAGAAGTTTACTCTGGTTCTTGTCAGTAAGCAGTGGAAGTAATACATGTGGTAGCTCAGCAGCCTGGCTATTTTTTGCCCTCTGAGTAACCTGAAATGTGCTTGAAAGCTCAGCCTGGGCTTAAACCACTTTAGGGACAAAGCTTCTTTTTAAATAGTTGATCTTCCTTTTATAAACTGTTTTATAATGACTTACTCTGGCTCTGTTGTCTTTCTGCAGATAGTTGCCCCAGTTTTTGCTGCTGGCTCTTGAGAATCTGCTTGTCAGCTTAGGGAGTTTTCCCTGATGAGTGATCCACTTCTCAGCCTAGGCATCCTTCTAGCTGCCTTCTATCACTAGCTCTCTGATTTCAGCCAGCAATCAGGAAAAAGCCTTTGGCGTCCAATCACATTCTTCATTGTTCCCCAGGTTTGATTTAGCTGTGAGGAAGTAGCATAGGTCTCCTTTGGGCAGATCCCTCTAGAAGGTTGAGCTACATTCCAATCCTGATTATAGTTATTGTTGAGTTAAAATGACTTAAGGATGAAATAAAGTTGATGTCGGTTTATTTGCCCCTAACCTGATCTCTCCTCCCAGAAAGAACTTGGCTCAGGTTGCAAGCTGAATTCACACCTTCACATGTTTATTGAGCTTTAGCAGAAATGTGTCAAAGGATGAAAGACTTTGCTCCACAAGAATGCGTTCTGTATGATCTCTGTCTCCTGCCCTTTTGTTTTGATGTTTTTAGTTGTTTTAGGCACTCTGGCACCAACCCTTATCTCAAGGCTGTAACAGTACGCACAACTGATTTGCAAGAGGGGCAACACGTCCCTGGCAAATTCCTCCCCTCCCCTTCCTCTCCTTCTCCCCCTCTTGCCATGACCTATATGCCGATATGTAGTTCTTTATGTTTTATGGTGTTCATTCCCCTGACCTGTAGCCTCTCTGTGAGGGTATATAATCTGACCCCGTTCAATAAACGAGGTTCCCATTTCTGGAAGGCATCTTGCTGGACAGGGTGGGTTCCCTTTGCCAAAGGTACTTGTTGTCTTATTTCCTGGGTCTCTGGCAGTGGGTTCATGCAGACTCAGCTCCGCACTCTTCCCGGGGTGAAGTGAGGTGAGTAAGGTAAAGGGACGGCTCAGAATTTTAGTTTTGACCTAACATTATCTAAAACAAAGATTACACTTAAGTCTTGCATGAGCAGCTTAGTTTTCCTTACCCAGCTTCCATAGCTCTTTTGTATTTCCTCTCCTATGCAAGGTTGAGGCAGGATTACATGCAGTAACAAAGCTTTTTCCTCCAAGAGCCACTAATATTTTTTATATCCTTAACAGAGGCAATATGGTTTGGATGGTTCTGGAGGATACAAGCAGCAGTCACTAAAAAACTTGGAAAAGGAAGTGGCTTTTGGAAAAATGTCACCATCTGACTATCATAAGAGAACAGCTGAAATGATGGAATCCTTAGCTTTTGGTATTGATGATGGAAAGACAAAGACTTCAGGTCAGTAATTAAGAATATGTGAGTTTCCTGAAAGGTCTGATTGAGATGTCTAAAAATTATTTAATGAAAAGCCATTGATTAAGTGTGTTGTGTCATACAGATAACATGTTGCAGATTGCAAAGGATTTTTTTCCCTGCAAGATAAAAATATGGCCTTGAGATATAACAATGGTGATTCCTGCAATCCATATTAAAATAATAGTGCTAAGGTAAATTGACATTTTGTCACAGGATTTACACATAATAATCAGGCAATTTATAATCTATTTTTCAATCATGGTGCTTAAAGTAGAGAACTGACAGTCTTCAAGGTGTTTTTGGTTGCCTTCACTAAATTTTGTTTCTGCAAGTAGACATGATATAGTTCTCTGGTGTATATGGTAGGTTTGCTGTCTACCTAAGGATTAATAATGTCATAAAGCTCTCTCAATAACTCCTACCAAATGCTGTCTTGCTTCTGCTTGGGTTCACGGTATCTTAATATATATGCCAAGGGGGTATGACTGAATGGATCCAGGTTGTGGTCAATGTGTTTTTGCAGGAAGGAGTGGTCCCAGCTACCCTGAAAGAGGCCACTCATGAAAAGACCCACCCTGAACCTATTGGCTTGTGACAACTACTGCCTGGACCCTTTGGTTTGTGACAGCTAATGCCCCCTTTTTAGAGAATGTGATTCAAAGGGTTGTGGTGCAGCAACTGCAAGTACTGCAAGCACTCTTGGATGAAACAGATTATCTTGGCCCATTGCAATCTGGGTACCATCTTGTTCCCCATGCTGTTTAACATTTATATGAAGTCACCAGGAGCAGTCATTAGGAGATTTGAGGTGTCAGCTCTATTTCTTCGTAACATCTGAATCAGGAGAGGCTGTGCAAGGTCTGGACTGGTGCCTGGACCTGGTGGTGGGCTAGATGAGAGCCAATAAACTGAGTCTGAATCCTAGCAAGACGGAGGCACTGTGGGTAGGTTGTTCCTGAGACCAGATGATTGGTCACTTGCTTTCTTTGGATGGGGTCATACTCCATCTGAAAGAGTATGTTCATGGTGTGGGGGTGCTCCTGGATCTACCGTTGTTGCTAGAGGCCCAGATGGCCACAGTGGGTAGGAGTGCCTTGTATGAGCTTCAGCTGGTAAAATAGCTGCAGCTATTTCTGGACCATAATAGCCTGACCACTGTTGTCCATGCACTGGTAACCTCCAGGCTGGATTACTGTAGTGCGCTCTATGTGGGGCTGCCCTTGAAGTTGATCTGGAAGCAAAATGCAGCAGTGTTACTATTTACTGGGGCAGGATATCACCTGGCTGCTAAAAGAATTGCAGTGGCTGCTAGTTAGCTACTGGGCTAAGTTCAAGGTGCTGATTTTGGTGTATAAAGCCCTATTCAGTTTTGGAGAAGGATACTTGAAAGATCTCATTACCCCTTTTATACCCAGTTGATCACTACAGTCTGCAAGTGAGGGCCTCCTGCAGATACCATCTCATCAGGTGGTCTGTTCCACACAACATAGAATGTGGGTCTTTAGTGTCATGGCACCTATCCTGTGGAATTCACTCCCCTTAAATATTAGGTGCCATCTCTGTTGCATTTTCAGCACCTATTGAAGCACTTTCTTTCAGTAAGCCTTTTAAGTAGAGACCTTATCCCAGTCTGCATCTGTGTTGAAATTGTTTTTAGATATATGTTTTAAAAATTATTTTTAACAATGTTTTGTTTTTAAAAGATGTTTTAAAGGTGTTTGCCTCTCTGGGCTCCTCCTGGGAGGAAAGGCGGGATATAAATTAAATAAATAATATATTATACCAAGTATCTCTTGAATGATTTAAAGGTAACATACTGCTTGTCTAGCTAAATAAAGCTGTATAGTGGTGGCAGCTATGGAACATAAGATGGCTCTTTGCCTTGCCAGCCCTGCATACTTGCTGCTTCCTTTATAAATTGACATTACCATATCAAAGGAGTCCCCAACCTTCTTGGGTCCAGGGACACACTTAGATATCTTAGAGAGAGAGAGAACCCTTGTGCGCACCATAAAATATCCTTAACACCATTGGTTGTTTAATGTCTGTGAATGTCCTATGTTTGTTTTTACCTAGGTATTTGATTAAATTGGAAAATTTAATTTTTGTCCTTGGTGTAGTTTTGCCTGTTTGCCTTATGACAGAATTGTTATTTTGTTTGTTGGACCTGTTTTTATGATTCGTAATTTTTGAACATTTTTTCTCTGTTTATCTTTATTACTTTTTTCCTGCTCTGGGATTAAAAATATTCAATGAATAGCAGGTTGTAAATAAAATAATAATAAATAATTTCACTGAAGAAAAACTGGTGATGTTCAGACCCACCCAAAACAGAGAAAACACTACACCTCCCCAAACAAACAAAACACAGACAAAAGAAGCAGGCCACCCCCTCCAACCGCACGCACACACACACACACACACACACATATATAGGGGGGTGATATCTGAGAACACTGTGGTACCCACAGGTGCCACATTAGGGACCCCAGCCACAATTTATGATAGCTGTTGGCTTCAAGCAGTAATTCTTATGGTGACTACTTTATCATTCTTTTGCATTTTGCCATGTTTTAAAATGAATTTATAATATTTTCACCACTGGTTTAGCTTCAAAATTTAGAGATTCTATTAAATTCACTAAAATAAGGGGGAACGTAGTATGCCACTTATTTTTCACTCTTAATTGCATGTACCTTAGGCTCTCTTGATCACTGTAAGGCCTTGGATCACTTGTCCAAGGCAATATAGTAAATCTGTAGCTGAGGAACAGGTTCATGTCTTCCATCTGCATGTATTAAATTATTAACTACTAAACTTTGTTATTCCATGTTCTTTCCACAGCTATGCAGGTTCCTGCTGCCAAGATTCCCCTCCCCCATATTGGTTGCATCTTGTAAATTGCATGACAGTTGTTGATGTATCATCAGTAAACAGGCGTGCATAAATGTATATATTATTTCTCTCCCTCTGTCCTCTTTTTAAAATCAGGAGTTACTGAAGCACTGTGTCAGTACTATCAGAATGAATGTAAGGACATAAAGCATGTGTGGCTTTCTACAGGAGTGGACCACTTCCATTGTTCTTTAGGAGACAGAGGTTGGGGCTGCGGTTATAGGAACTTCCAAATGCTGCTTTCTTCTCTCTTGAGAAACAGCACCTATGAAGATTGCTTGAAAGGTATGCATTTTCACATAGAATTGTGTTGCCAGTGCCACATCTGTCAGCTTGAACACTTGCTAAGAAAGTATGTCTATGTTGACCTATGTTACAACTCATTTTGCGATGTCTGCATAATGTGGGCTTAAAATAATCATATAAGTGGATAGAAGAACAGTATCTGAGATTTTTTCATAGGATAGAAAATGATGTTGGGTGTCACTGACCAGCAGTATTCATTTTAAAACTCATATGAATGCAGTCAACAGAATTGAACGTAACAGCTGAATGATACAGACTTGTATACCAAAGTTGCATATCTTCTTGTTGTTGTTGTGTAGTAGTACTATTAGTAGTTAACAATCACTTGAAGTGTTCACTTCATAATTATTGTGAGCCATGTAAAGGTACCTTCTACTGAGGTGGTAAACCTGTGTCAGACTGAGTGGAAGCTTGTATGATGGAATGCTCTCCCACACAAATTGATATGTAGGAAACATGTTGGGAAGACAGTTAGGCTATAGAACTTTTCTCTCTGGTCTAGTCTTCAATGTTTAGGGAATTTACCTGTATGGAGAAGTTTTCAGTTGGAAGGGACCTATAAGGCCATCAAGTCCAACCCCCTGCTCAATGCAGGAATCCAGATCAAAGCATTCCCGCCAGATGGCTGTCCAGCTGCCTCTTGAATGCCTCCAGTGTTGGAGAGCCCACTACCTCTCTAGGTAATTGATTCCATTGTCGCATGGCTCTAACAGTTAGGAAGTTTTTCCTGATGTCCAGTTGAAATCTGGCTTCCTGCAACTTGAGCCCATTATTCCGAGTCCTGCAATCTGGGATGATCAAAAAGAGATCCCGGCTCTCCTCTGTGTGACAACCTTTCATGTACTTGAGTGCTATCATATCTCCCCTCAGACTTCTCTTCTCCACGCTAAACATGCCCAGTTCTTTCAGTCTCTCATCATAGGATTTTGTTTCCAGTCCCCTGATGATCCTTGTTGCCCTTCTCTGAATTTGTTCCAGTTTGTCTGCATCCTTCTTGAAGTGCAGAGACCAGAACTGGACGCAGGATTCAAGATGAGACCTAAATGATCTTCAGCTGTACATTTTTCCACCTCAGTGAGAACTAGGCTAGATTCAGACCAATGATCCATCTAGTTGGTTATTGGCATCACCTTATATGCTGCATTAATCCAGTAATGCAGGCTGAGGCGAGAGTGGTGGCTTGTCTAATGCTATTTAGTGAATTCATGCCTAAGATAAGATTTGAATCAGGGGCACTATATTGTACCAACTGTCAAGGTCATTCTGCTGATGTATTAAAAAATATTGATACAATTCATTTCATTGACCTTACACTGAAGTAAGTTGCATTAAACTTGGCAGGATTGACTTCTCAGTAAACAATCATAGGATTGTATTGTAAATTAAATATGGCATTCTCTAGTGGTTCTGAGGTGGAGCAGTTTTTACTTAAGCCAACTGTTTCTTCCTGGTGGACAAAATAAGCCTTCCAGAGGGAAGGGCGTCCCTTCTGGTCCCAGACCAGCACTAGCTAGCAGTCAGCAGGTTTCTTGCATAGCTCGTACCCAACCAATTTTGACATCATTTGAATTTTACTTCAGCAGCTTATTCACTTTGAAGAAGAGAAGCACCTTTTCAAGAAGGGGCTCGGGTCATGCTTAGCTGAGAAAAGTATTCCTTTTTTTTTTTTCAATAATTTTTATTCAGATTTTCATAAAACATACAAGACGAAATCATAAAACATTCAAAGACAAAAAACAAAATCAAAAATAGTTAAACAAAAAGAAAAAAAGAAAAAAAAACAAAAATAAAAAATAAAGAGTAAAATATTGACTTCCCATTTGTCAAAGATCAAATCAGTTATAAGTCTATAATATATAACAATCCTGTCTCTTAAGTCATATTATAAAATCACTTTCCTCCAGTAGTTATCTTACTTAATCATCAAATCTCATAAACATTACTTTATTCTTTCCACAAAAAGTCAAAGAGAGGTTTCAATTCTTTAAGAAATATATCTATCAATTTTTTTTTCCAGATAAGCATATCGATTAATCCATCTCATTACTAATTATGATAATCTTATTGTCATAACCATAGTCAAAATAAACATTTCAATTAATCCATCACATCAGAATCTGTTAGGTTCAGTAATTTCAGTAGCCATTGTTCTATTATCCCTATTAGTTCCATTTTCCATCTTCCATCTTCAGTAGTCTTGTTAAGTCCAGTAATTTCAGTATCCAATCTTCCATTATCAGTATTCCATAATAATCTTGCTGTCAAAGCCATAGTCATATAGTAAGAGTCTGATGGGAATTACCTCTATCCCAAATATTTTCTTGCCATCCATTCTGAATAGGTTGCTGAAATACTGCTGTAAAATCATATCTCTGTTCTTTTTTTCAAAATACACTGGGTCATCTCTTGAAAGTTTTTCCATTGTCACATGGCTGCAGTTAATTCCATAGATTTTCTCTATATTGGGCTCCATCACATCATTCCAGTCCAGAAGATTATCCATGCCATTGATAACTTTATCTCTAGAATCTTCATTAATTTCTTCAGAGATAACATTGAGTTCCAAACAATTGATTTTATTTCTAAAGTCCATAGACTCCAAATCTTGTTCCTGTTCCACGTTTGTTCCAATCTCCGGGATCTCCTCTCTCACAGGGACCCCTGTTCCAGTCTCCAGGGTCTCCTCTCTCACAGGGACCCCTGTTCCAGTCTCCAGGGTCTCCTCTCTCACAAGGACCCCTATGTCTTTAATCTCCTGTGTCTCCAAACAATAGATTTTGTTTCTAAAGTCCATAGACTCCAAATCTTTTTCCTGTTCCACGTTTGTTCCAATCTCCTCTCTCACAGGGACCCCTTCCAGGGTCACCTCTCTCACAGGGACCCCTATATCTTTAATCTCCTGCTTCATTTTACTCAATTCAATTTTCAGCTCCTTACAACCCTGTCGCAGGTTTTGTTTCGTTATCTCAATCTCATCCATTATTTTCTGAAACATAGTTATTTCCAGATTCTCAGCCACTTTCTTAATTGCCATTTTAAAAGAAAAATATAGGAAAACCACTTCTTATTTCAGCAACAATTGGGTTAATACTCCAAACTTGGTGACATCACAGTATAAACAGAGCAGACAGCCTTATCTCTCCATGCTTAAGTAAACAAAATGCAGTTCCCAGGATCGAAACAATTAATGGCGGTCGTCAGGAAACAGATTCGTCAAAATAAAATAGACCAAAAAGAGAGTAGTCTCAGACAATATAATATTCTTCAAAATAAAAATCTGGAATAGAAATCCCTCTTCTGTGTATATCTTTAGAATGCAAATCCAGGACAGCTTTTTGCAACAAAAACAGAGATAAGCTATTAATTAGTGAGTAGCAGAGAGAAGTTATGGCTCCCCAGTGAGATGTCAAAAACCGATCAATCTGGCAAATCTCTTTTAAACAGCAACAATTTAAGTCAAGTAAAAGAAAAATATAGAAAGAAGGGTGCTTGCCTGTTAGTGCGTTCTCTCTTAGAAGATAAGATGAACGTTCGCTTTATCAGATAGAGCTTGTTGTTGAAAATCCGTCCCACCTTCGTCGGCTGGACCTCGTCCCATAAATTAATGAGATCTGGTCGTCCCAACAAAAATAGGCTTTGAGGTTAATCTCTTCGTTTCTCCCTACCCGGGAGAAGTTTAATCAGTCAAAAAAAAAAAAATCTGACTGATATATCTGAATAAGCTTCTTTTGAGGCAGGAGCCCGTCTCAAAAGCAGGCACAGGCTAAGTCACCCTTCCCGGAAGTGAGCTGAGAAAAGTATTCCTAAGGAGAAACAGGCTTCCTTTCCTTGTACAGCTTCTGTGTGGCTTCCCACCCTTGCATCCAGTGCCAAATCCATGACACCGCTGTTCATTTAGAGTGGGAGCACAGCAAAGTGGCTGTTCAGTTATATCTACTTACTCTGTGTGCTGCCTAACCATACTCCATGTCATTCTGCAGTGTCTCACAATAGAGGACACCAATTTTAATGCTGCAGTTGAAGCAACCAGTGGCAATCTCTTCAGTCAGCACATGGAGGTCAGCAGTCCACCCCAGATTTATTGGCTTGCATCAGCCATAAGTTGCATCCAACAGCACCAGCTGTCATAATTTTGTCACTGGATGCTGAAAACTGCCTCCAAGGCCTGCATCTTGCCCAATTACTCAAAGTCAGTTTTATTGCATTTCCAAGAATTAGATTTCTCTTCCTAACACCTAACAGATTATTTTTGTGTTCTGATAACTGCTGAGCTTCAAGATGAACCATCCCAGTCAGAGATTAATTAATGGAACACCTAAGAATGATAACATCCAGCCCTTTTAAGATTTTGTAAGAAGCGGCCCACTCACTACATAAGAAATTAATGATAGCAGGGATATCCTTGAAAAGCAGTCTCCACAAATGTTTCCAATGGAGAAGTTTTCCTGCTGTCTCTTTTCAGCTCTGAGGGTATTTATGTAAGTTCTTGTAGTGTTTAAGGCACCCATTGGTCTGCAAGAGATTAAACTTTCCCACCCAGACAATAACCTCCTTAGGTCTCACCCATGCTTGAGCTGAGAGGAAGCCCTTTCTGCATGTGTCATTTTTGCTGGAAGCCTTGTCTGATGACAAAGAGGAGATAATTCCCCAAAAGTAAACTGCTGCACTTTCAAAACCATAGAACAGAAATTTATGGTAACTTCAATTTTTCCTTCTCATAGCTACAACTTGAATGTTGCCCTCTGGGGTTTTTTTTTTTTTTTAGATAATTCATCAATTCCTTGTATTCCAAAAATTCAGTCATTGATTGAAGATGCATGGAAAGAAGGTTTTGACCCCCAAGGAGCTTCTCACTTCAACAGCACATTACGGGGAACTAAGGCTTGGATAGGAGCATGTGAAATTTATTCACTCTTAACTTCTCTCAGGCTAAAGTAAGTACTGCCTATCAAAGGAAGGAAGTTTTTAACTCTGAGCTAGTTTGAACGTAGGACACCAGTTCTGTGAGTGATTTTATGTAACTTCACAGAAACTGAAGTTCTATATAGAGATGGTATTTCCCAAAGGATAAAATATTGAAATACTTTAATGAAAATCTGTGGGGGCAATTGGCGAATCAATTGTCTGGAACCTTCCTCATAGCATCTTTCCTTGTTCTTCTTAAAAAAAGATTGCTCTATTACTATCTTAGTCTACCTGTGTGTGAAAAACCTGTGACAGCAGCAAAGTTCTTATTAATGCAGATGTTCATTTCAATAGCTTGGGCTTCATAGGAAAAGTATGAACTAGTATGTCTGATTGTTTATGAAATGTATATCCTATCTCTCAATATTTCAAACCAGGATAGATAGAAAATAAAAAGTTGTAAAAATAACATAACAGATTAAAATAGCAGAAGTGGTTTTTAAAAAAAATCAAGAAAAACAATTCATAGTATTTATACTTTGCATTCTCACACTGGGGGGAGCTAAGTACCTGAGGTAAATACAAATACAAACTAAGAAATGTGCAGTTGATATGTGCTAGGGTGTAAGATTTTTAACAGTAGTAGAACTTAGAGACTAATACACTAAACAAAAGATGCTATTTGACATTTTAAACTAACAATTAATAGAGGCTTCATTTAACTGCCTCATAGGTGTCAGGTCATTGACTTTTACCAGCCAACTGGCCCTTCAGGAACACATCCTCGTTTGCTGGAGTGGGTATTAAACTATTACTCATCAGACAAGGAAAATGGTGCAAAAGTTGTGTGTACCTCTAAGCCACCAATCTATCTTCAGCACCAAGGTCAGCACAACTTCCCCCTCCCTTTTCTTTTATAAAAAATATTCTAAGTATGAATATGCATTACTCTTCTCATTACTGCTGTTCCTATGCCCAGTTCCTTGTTTAATGAATCATACTTCATCATGGGAGAGCAGAGCAATTTTTTTGACTTAATTGTAATGGTCAAATATAATGTAATTCTCAAATGTTAGTGCTTGGATATTTAATTTGGGATTATCAAAAGATCAGTTATGTCAACTCCCATGTTTGACTAGGAGCTGACTTATGTCTCAGTTGAGATATAATGTGTCTATTGGGAGTACTGCAGCTTTGAATCGAGCCTAACGTGTTCATTCCTATACCCGTCCTTTGGCAGAACCCTATAGGAAAGCCATGCTTATTGGCAGAGTGTATTACTACTGAGCTGCCCCATCCCTGTTGGGATGGAGGTAGGAGTTGAATACCTTTTTGTGGTGGAATAACTCTTCTGGAAATAGCAATTTTTCTTAGCTTTCCCCTGAATATTTCATGCTTTCCTTCTAACTGATCTGTGTATTTGCTGGTTTATAAGCAAGATTCCTCAAGAGCTTCTGGTAATTTTGAGTGTTCATTTTATCTCCTGCCTTGCCTTGCACTGTGTTCCTGTTAAATGTTGCAAACGATGGGCCAGAATGGGAGCAGAGTAGACAAGGGGCATCTGTACTGCCTGAAGGGCTGCATCAAGAGGTTCTGAGGACAGTCTCGGTCCTGGAACAATTTTACATGCCAAAGATTTGTTACCCAAGGTTCCAACACTTTTGTAATAATGCATCCACCAAACTTTCCTACCAA
The DNA here is from genome assembly GCF_030035675.1 of Rhineura floridana. Lineage (NCBI taxonomy): Eukaryota > Metazoa > Chordata > Lepidosauria > Squamata > Rhineuridae > Rhineura > Rhineura floridana. The sequence continues at coordinate 92,262,220 of NC_084483.1, read as the reverse complement.
AAATCAAATTGAGGAAGATTTCTTTCCATTGGGTCCCTGTCTTTTCTTTTTCTGTATGTCGTTATACTGTGTATGTTCAGTAAAGGTATAGCTTATTTGCAAGACAACTTGTACCTATGTAAGGTTCATTTTCTACTTCAGGCTATAGCAGCTACACTGTTGTGTCACTGTTAATGAGGTAAAACTGCTTGTCCATATCAGAGTGTAATATAAAGTGCTGGTTATTACCTTTTAAGGTCCTTAATAGGTTGGGACCAGGCCACTCCTCCCATGGTCATCTGCCCACCCTTTAATATCTATTGATGAGGGCCTCTAGCACATTCCATTGACTTATGAGGCATGGCTAGTGACAACTCACAAGAGGGCTTTTTCTGTGGCAGCACTCTGTATTTACAACTCTGAGCCCCAAGAAATTAAGCTTGATGTCTCCTTGTCTGTTTTTCATTGGTGTCAGAAAACCTGTATATCTTCAGCAGGGTTTTTGAGTTTACTGTTAATTAGACTGTAATCCATGCTGCTTGGTTTCTCTCGGTTCTGGTTTTATGCTGTTTTAAAGCTATGTGGTTTTCTGTGTCTTTAACTGTTTTTTTTGTCTGCTTTTGTGAGCCGTTTTGAAAGTCATTGGGAGAGAAAATTGTGGGATAGAAACTTTATTATAAATAAAACTTACTGTTAAAGGACATTCATACAAATAGTTTGTTTTTATAACTGTTGCAATTCTGTATGTAAGCATCCCCAGTTTAGGGTTTCACTAATGGATTTGTAGATCATGTGTTCAGCAGAAAAGTATGTACATTTAATGAGTGTTTTTTGTGTCTTTTTTAAAATTAGGTCATAGTCGTACTATTCTTGGAATAGAAGAAAGGAAGAACAAAACTTTGTGTCTACTGATATTTGATCCAGGTTGCCCCTCACAGGAAATGCAAAAACTCTTAAAAGGCATTGATGGAAACAGTCTCAGGTTGCTTAGAAGATTTGTGGGCAGCTTAAAACATAAACAGTACCAGCTAGTGGCTGTAGATGGTGTACTGACAACTGAGGAAAAAGTTGTAAGTATTATAAAAACAAGCCCATCTGATGAAATATCTTACTGATCTACTATGGTGCAAATAAAAGTAATAATGCTACATTCTAACTCTTGTTTGGCTCCCACTTAAGGCTCATAGGCAGGCTTCTCAACTCTTCACAGCTCAGCGGATTCCCTGAAATAAAGAATGCTGAGGAATATTAAGAAGAAAGTTGCAGGAGAGATCTTGGTACATTTACACAACTTCTTGGGCGAAGTACATTTTTTTAAGCAAAATAAATGTTGGGGAAAAATTAAGTCTCTGCGTTGACCTCTCTATTATTCCAGATTGTGAAAGTGCAATATCTCATCCTGAATTACTCATTACCATAGAGTACATTAAAATGTGCTCAGATTAGGAAATGTTCGGTCTACATGAAAGTTAACAGTACAAAACTGATCTGTGCTGCTCTTTTCAGTGTGTCAGGGAAAAAAACATCTGTGCTAAAATTGCATCAGCCCATGTTCCTATTGCAGTAAAGTAATCTTGGCCACACTTACCTTAATTGCACATTTTGTCTCTGGTATTATGGGATGCTGTACATACCAAGGCAACGGGGCATGAAGATCACAGGATAGCTGAAATGTTGGTGGAGCCAGTATTCATTCACACATGCAAGGATTACAAAGGATGGTAGAGACACCAGTAAACTATCCTAAAACAAGCCTTGAGTGCTGCAACCAATGCCCATCACTGCATAGTGTGTGCTTAGTTTTCCCAACCACTTGAGGTAAGAACAATATTTTCTAAAAACTGCAGGGATTTTACAGCTGAGCTACAAGTTACATTAAGTATCCTTTTTGAAAAGCTTGATTAATGCCACCACTTCTATTTTGAAAGAAAAGCAGCACTGATCCACAGAGGGTCCTGTGCCAATTTTCTGTCAAATCCCCTCCCCTACCTCAACTGCTTTTTGCTCCCACATGTGCTTTTTGCAGTAAACAGCACCTTTGTGTGCATGGGGGGGGGGATTGCAGCCAGTAACTGGCATAGGCCCAAAGATGGATTGGAAGTATGGCACTAAATTTAGGGTTCAATGGGTGCTCTTTTCTTTCAGAATAAAACTAGTAGCATCAAGCTTATTTTGTTTTAGTATGTAGTTTGGCCTTAAGGTGGCAAGAGATTTGTGGGATTTTTTTTTAATCCAAGTACATTTCTACTTGGAAAAAGCTTTGAAAGCTATATCAATCCTAAAAGGAGTTGATGCTAACAAGAAAGGATTAAAAAGGTCAGGATGTGAGAACACAATGACTTGGCTAGTGCCACACTCTGACCAGAAGCAATCTTAAAATGTGGGGGGAATGCTTTTTGAAAGCTACTTGTCTGCATTCCTTTGGAATGATTAGCTAGGCTGCATCTGTTTACCAAGGATGTTCCATTAAAATCAGTACAAGATAATTGAGTAGGATGCTAGAGTAACTAGAACTTGTATTACTGGTCTGGATGGAGTTATTCAAGATTAAACTGAGCCAGCAGTTTGAGCTAGTGCACTCCTACTCTGCTGAACTGGAGTCTGCTTGGGTGAACTTCCTAGTTATTGCTTCATCTCTATTTTCTATGTAGCTTAAGTAGACACGCAGGACATCATGTCTACTGCAATATTTAAACTGGTGGTACCATGTAGATTCGGGGCTCATTCACATGGGAGCTGAACTTCATTTTAAAGACGAACCTTTTGCTATTGTGTTAATTTCCAAGGTTCACACTTCCTACCTTCCAATTGCTGTTTTCCATTCACACTGAAGGTAAAGGATCAATCACCCCACTTCCTAATGACCACGCCCTCTTAAGGCCAAAATACCACTTCCTTTAGTTGCCTTGGCAACCAAGCATGCTCAGTTTCTTCCAGAGAAACTTTCATAAAAACAAACCCTGAAGTGCGATTATTTGTATTTTCACTGCTATAATCCAGTTGAAATACAAATATTTGTTTGAACAGTGTTATGCTTTTTTGCACAAGTTAGGGGGAAAGAAAAATAAAGCAGCGTTTGCAGCAGGTTTGCAGAACGGGAACCAGCAGGAAATGACATGAACAAAGGGAGGAGGAGGAGGGAGTGGTGTGGAGAACGATTGACATACCCACCTAAAAGCATAGGAGTCAATCCTCTGCAAACCCTAGAGATAAAATTAGAGACTTTTTTACCTTCCCTTTTCAGATTAGAATTGGATAGGTTGATACAGGAAACTGTGATAGCTGCTGATTGCCTGCAACATCAAGTGATCCATGCAGATTAAATGGGGATACAAGTAGCACCAATCTTGCAGTAAGTCACCATGTGAATGAGCCTTCAGTAACGCCTCTTTAGTTACCTCCTTAGAGCAGAGATGAGGAACCTGTAGCCAGCTAGATGTTGTTACGACTACAACTCTCATCATTCCTGACCACTGACCATGCTGGTTGAGGCTGACAGAAATGAGAGTCCAACAACAGCTGGAGGGTCACAACTTCCGCATCCCTGTTTAAAATGTTCTGTTGCACACAATGCTAACACATGCACCTATAAGCTTTTACATTGTATTGCTTGAACATTTTGGATTTCAGCTGTTATTTAAATAGACCAGATTTATTGTCTCGTGAACTGTGCTTGACCTGCCCCAGCCTCTCTTTCCTGCCTTCTCTTAGAGGAGACAGTAGCAGCCTGGAGGTGCTACAAGGCTCAAGACCATCAAACCTGCTTATCCCCATCCCTCCTCATTATCCTTTTTCTAGTCAGCTGCTGTCTTAGGTGCTAAATTTGGCAAGGCTATCTCTGTAGGGTATGTAAAACATCATCATGGCGTGTTAGCTAGCTCTGCAGTAGGTAAGGGAGAGTTTGTATCAGTCCTCCTATGCTTGATGCCTTGCCACTACTATCACCTGTATTCCTAAAGCCCAGAACTGTCAGCTTGAAATCAATGCCCTGGCAGGCCAAACAAGGGTGTGTTACGACATCTGCTCTTGGGAACCTGAGTGTGTGAATTTGCCACCCTCATGTCCCATGAAACACACCTCCTTGAGAGGAGGGGATCTTTTGCTAGGGATAAAACAAGCGCTTTGCCCTGAAATGTGCTTAAATGGTGTATCTATTTTACCCAAGAAATGCAGGTCCAAACCAAAATAAAGCAAAGCTTTCTTTTATTGAGAGAAAGAGTAGAAAAGCATTACAGAATTACTTGGGTGCGTGGCAGCATCAATCATTAATATCCTAACCCATTCATAACTTTAAACTAAAGAAATCAAAGGACCCTATTACTATAAGAGGTGAAAGGTAGGAGAGATTACCTATCCTATGCCCAGAGTGGGTGGTTGAATACAGCTGAAGCTGTGTGGAAGAGCTCTGATCCAAAAGCAGGAAGGAATCTCTTGGTCTCAAGGTTTTGCACCGAGACTCCCTCTCCCTAGTTGTCCTTGCAGTCCTTGATGCATTCCTTGAGAGCGTTGTACACGTGTGTGGGAGCTCTGATGTTCCTCAGCCCCCCTTCCTCTTTCTTTTTTTTCTGCCTTCAAGCCTCGGTTTTTAAAAGACTTTTTCCTCTCTCCCCCTCCTGCCAAGGGGGGGTAGAAAAGTCTGGTGATGTTGTGTATGTGTATCTCTAACTGACCCTGAAAACTAAGGCTCCTAACAAACAATGGGATTCACTGTAGGTGAGGGAAATTTGCCAAAGAACAAGATAACATTTATGCAGAACATTTATGCCGTAGCTTTAGTTTTGTATCTTAATTACTGCCCTTGTTACTCTTCGCACAAAACCTCTTGGAAAAGCATAACCAGCCATACCCTTAGGTGGGGGTGGGAATTGTAGTTTAGTAGGATCCATGGCCCTGCCTCGTAACAGGTGGTGGTGGAAAGAGATACCCTAGGTAGTTTTACCAGCCTCATTTCCCTGGACTGGCTATGAGCAACTTCATACCATGTTTTCTAATGCAGTTATTAAAAAAAAAAACCTGGATAGTCTAATTGTTGTAATTGGAAGCAAAATATGAGAATCAAATCATAGCCATCGGTAGGGTTAAAACCTGAACAGCTGTGTTGTATCTACAGTTTAACTGAGGTTGCATAGTTTGGATGGATTTGGTGTAACTTATTTTACCCTTGCAAAGTAATGGTAGAAGTGAGCTGAGGCTTGAAAGTGCAAGGTTATAAGAGTTAAGCACTCATTATCCCAGAGCACATCTTTTCTCTCAAGCCTAGATCTGTCTTCTAAATAAATTGTAAAATATCACACAGCTTTTTAAATGGAGCTTAAGAGATTATGAAGTTGGTAAGGGTTTTTTGCCCAAATATGTCATCAGATTACATAGGGTTGTAGACTCTAGGTTATCTGGGCAGTTTGTGTGTGTTGTTCATATCACAAAAATGAATCCTCCCTTCTTGCACTGGGGTGATCTTCTAGATCCAAAAGGCATTTCCTCCTTGATAAATATGGAGCGATGCTACCAAGAAAAAGGTCTGTTTCACAGTCAAGACAGTTACTACAAAATCTTCCAGAACAAATATATTTAATAGAGTAGCTAGCTTGGCTAGTTCTATCACATCTGAAATACATGAATGACTAAAGTTACATCCAAAAGTCCCAGGACCTGGACTAATAACTGAATACAGAATTACAAGGAAACTGTTAACAGCTTTCTGACAAACTAAGGAGAATAGTGCAGACAGAAGGATTGGATTCTAGGAATCGTACTTGTAGTAAGCCCTTAGTATGAGAGGCAAATTCCGAAACTCTTGCTAAAAACATTTCCAAATCAAATTTGGAAATACTTCTCATTGCAAACAATGATGACAAAGGAATTAAAACAATTCAGGAGCCAAGAAAATACCAACGTAACATTTCTAAATTCTAATGTTAAGGTATATCCATAACTCTGTACAATGTACATCTCAGGCTTTTTTGGTTGATTTTGTGTAAACAGGCTTAACGGGCGGATACACAGAGAACTTGCTAGCATAGAGGGCTAGAACCCACTTAGGGATGGTGATGAATCCAGGTATGAGGCGGAGAAGGCCAGCCAATTTGGGCATCAGTTCTGTAAGGACTTCTCGTAGTGACACATAGTTGAAGACATCCCTCCCGTCCACATCCTTGAACTGGTAAAGGCGGGCAAGGTCTGGACTGAGGAGAACCTTACCACTGTGGCGCATTACATGGGGATCTGAGGCCAAGCCAACTATGCACTTCCCGCTTACTTCAGTGGTTTCTCCTATGGTGGCCAGTTTCTTCTTCATCATCTGGAAGATGGGCTCGGGGTTTTGCTCGGCTTCCTTTTGCACGGTTTCGGTGCGAACTAGGCCAGGCCATAGGGCCACACAGGCCACACTAAAAGGGCGTAGCTCCACGGCACAGTCTGCAGCCAGGCGGTCGCAGGCAGCCTTGCCCACCCCGTATGGAACGTCGAACATGTAACGCAGCCCACCAGGGGAGGAGATTATGACAATGAGCCCGCGCCCAGCAGGCACCATGAGCCGGGCAGCATAGACTGAGCAGATGTAGTGGCCTCTCAGGCCTGCGTTGTTGACCTGGTCCCAGAGGGAGGTTGAGGCCTCCCAGAAGGGCATGCCCATCTCTTCACAGAGGGCACTCACCCCGGAGAAGGCGTTGTTGACCAACAGGTCCAGACGGCCGGCCTGCTCTTGCCGCACGCGGTCGAACAGAGCTGCCACTTCTTCCTCCCGAGAAGAGTCGCACACCACCGGCACGCACTTCCCGCCTCGGCCTCGTACTTCGGCCGCCGTTTTCTCCAAAGCCTCCAGACGACGGGCCGTGATGTACACGGTGGCGCCCGCCTCCGACAGCTGCAGTGCAATGCCCTTCCCGATGCCCCGGGAGGCCCCTGTCACCACGCACACTTGCCCCGACAGAGGCCTAGTGATACCCGCCATTACGGCGGCGAGGGCGGCGGCGGTGAAAAAAGGCAACTGGCAAACTTCTAGGCCTGGATTGCGTTGGACCAGTGGATGGTGGGCCAGTAGCAGTGCAAGTTGAGGCGCCTTGCTTAAATACCGTTCCCGTTGCCCCTCCCGCGAACGAGTAGGGCGGAGGCTGATGAGGCTCAAGTGCCGGAGTTTCTCGATCAGCGCGTGCCAGAGCTTCGCCTCCCGAGCTTGGAATTCGGGAACGACTCCTTTACCAGGAAGGGTACCTCCCCCTGTTCGAGCCCCAAACAGCACAGCCAAATCCTCTGCGTCTTTTGCGTTTCAGAACTGCCGGCTTTCGGGTTTCTGTCTCCCTCCACCCCCCCTTCTCAGGTGCAAAGGCTCCTCGCCGTGAAAAGTTGCACTGCAGGTGGAAATCCAGCCGGCCATTCTCCACACCGGGAAAAGGTGCCGAATGGCTACTTATAACATCTGTTTGAAAGCACTCGTTTAACCGCAATGCAAGCTGTCCAAATAAAAGACAGCTGCACGCGTGTTTTTCCAGGGCAGGACCTTCCTGAAGGGGGTGGGGAAATGGGTTGTTTGATTGGATAGGGCTGATCACTCGTTGGGACGGAAGATGAAAGGAATGTTTCGAATTAGCGCGTAGAGGGCGCTCGCGCACCCCCACAGCCTTCCCTAACACTGATAGACATTGTCAGCGCTTGCAGCCGCAGTCATATGATCAGCAGCAGTGTACATACCGACCCAAATCCAGTCAGGAAATGACTCTCCAGCTCCTGGTATTTATTTTCTCCTCACTGAGGTTATTTCCTGTAGTAATGTGACTGGCCGTAAGTCACCCAGTGAGTTTCATGGCTCGGATGGGATTTGAACTTCCATCAAAGTCCAACACTAAGGACATCCTGGCAATCTGGATGTTGTCCACCACTGATGCTTATTTCTGGATTTCTCTAAGGATTGATTTCTCTAAGACAAAAATATGAACACAGCACATTTTAAAGATTTATATACTATATGCTGGTTTTTTTTCATACTTGAGGTTGCAATTACAGCCCGTTTGCAGAATCTACAACACAGTCGTGGATCTTCTATGTCTGGTGCCAAAAATATCCCACAAAGTTTGTGACTGGTGTACTTTTTTTTGTCTCAACAAGAGAAGGCTGTAGCTCAGTGGTAGAGCATCTGTTTTGCATATAGAAGGTCCCAGGTTCAATCCCCGGCATCTCCAGGTAGGGCTGAGAGAGACTCCTTGCCTGAAATCCTGGAGAGCCATTGCCAGTGTGGACAGTACTAAGCTAGATAGACCAATGGTCTACTTCAGTGTAACGCAGCTTCAAATGTTCCCATGTCTCATCAAATGATAACGTACTAGGATAATGCATTTTTCATAACATTTTCCAAACAAATTGATCCAGAGAATCAGACTTCTTTTGATACCATACCATTGGTTTGGTTATGGGACATTTTACTACCCTGAGATGGTAGTTTGGGGTAGAAAACATCCCTCAAAAACCCTTTGTGTTAAATTTCTTATGGTGAGGGTTAAGTTGGAAAGTATATTCTTGCATTCTGAATGGCAAAATCAGAAAGAATCAAGCAAAACTGGCTCACCTTCATTTAAAAAAATAGTTTCAACTTTGTTATGTGCCTTCAAGTCGATTATGACTTATGGCGAACCTATGAATCAGCGACCTCCAATAGCATCTGTCATGAACCACCCTATTCAGATCTTGTAAGGTCTGTGGCTTCCTGTATGGAATCAATCCAACTCTTGTTTGGCCTTCCTCTTTTTCTACTTCCTTCAGTTTTTCCCAGCATTATTGTCTTTTCTAGTGAATTATGTCTTATATGTCCAAAGTATGATAACCCCAGTTTCATCATTTTAGTTTCTAGTGATAGCTCTGGTTTAATTTGTTCTAACACCCAATTATTTGTCTTTTCCACAGTCCATGGTATGCACAAAGCTCTCCTTCAGCACCACATTTCAAATGAGTTGATTTTTCTCTTATTAGCTTTTTTTCACTGTCCAACTTTCACATCCATACATAGAGATCAGGAATACCATGGTCCGAATGATCCTGACTTTAGTGTTCAGTGATACATCTTTGCATTTGAGGACCTTTTCTTGTTCTCTCATAGCTGCCCTCCCGAGTCCTAGCCTCCTTCTGATTTCTTGACTATTGTTCCCATTTTGGTTAATGACTGTGCTAAGGTATTGATAATCCTTGACAAGTTCAATGTCCTCATTGTCAACTTTAAAGCTACATAAATCTTCTGTTGTCATCACTTTAGTCTTTTTGATGTTCAGTTGTAGTCCTGCTTTGGTGCTTTCCTCCTCTTTAACTTTCATCAGCATTTGTTTCAAATCATTACTGGTTTCTGCTAGTAGTATGGTATCGTCTGCATATCTTAAATTATTGATATTTCTCTCTCCAATTTTCACACCTCCTTCATCTTGGTCCAATCCCACTTTCCGTATGATATGTTCTGCGTATAGATTAAACAAACAGGGTGATAAATACACCCCTGTCTCACACTCTTTCCAATGGAGAACCAATCGGTTTCTCCATATTCTGTCTTTATAGTAGGCTCTTGTCCAGAGTATAGGTTGCGCATCAGAACAATCAGATGCTGTGGCACCCCCATTTCTCTTAAGCATTCCATAGTTTTTCATGATCTACACAGTCAAAGGTTTTGCTGTAAACTATAAAGCACAGGGTGATTTCCTTCTGAAATTCTTTGGTCCGTTCTATTATCCAACGTATGTTTGTGATATGATCTCTGGTACCACTTCCCTTTCTAAATCCAGCTTGGACATTTGGCATTTCTCGCTCCGTATACTGAAATTATTTTTTAAAATGAAGGTTTGCCAGCTTCCACTATTATTGATTGCATCAGGTACAATAAAATAAACATTAAAATTGACTCCATACAAAAAGCATTGATATTATTCATTTATAATAATATTTTGTATTACCTCAACCCAAATGTATCCATCCAAAAGGAACAGAATAATAACACAAAATAAAAAGATCCTACACCTGGAAAAAGAGAGAAAAGGAAGATACGTAAATAAAGGGGATCCAGAAGCAAGGATCAGTTTACAGTACAAAGTAATTCAAAAATTATAGGCAGAACAGCATTTGCCATCAGGTCAGCCTCTCTGTTTTGCTCATGGGCTAAGGCCCCTTTCATATAAACACCATCATGCATAAAGTAATGGGGAGGGGCAATGTTTCCTGTTGAGTCGGGCTTCCACACATAGGCACTCCTTTTATTAATCCCACTCAACATATAGGTGTTGGGAACAGATTCAGCACAGGGAAGTTGAGGGCAGGACCATGCAATTATTTTCATATGATACATGTAAAATAGTCACTGTAGCACTTTTTTTTTTGTTTGCAAACTCATGTTCACCAGATTAGGAAAAATGTGAGACCTAGGACACTTGTTTCAACAAGATGTATTTTTACTTGTTTTATGGATTTTATTTATTATTATTCTTACATTTATGTCCCACCTTTCCTCCAAGGAGCTCAAGGTGGCGTACAAACATGGTTGTCCCCATCCCAGATCTTAGCGTCATAACAATCCTGAGAGGTAGATTAGGATGTGAGACAGTGACTGGCCCAAGGTCACCCAGTGAGCTTCATGGCCAAGCAGGGATTTGAACCCTGGTCTCCCAAGTCCCACTCAAACCACTATACCACACTGACTATCATTTTATTGAAAAAAATTGTATTTTTTCTTAAAGTTGGAATAGAAACACACACACACACACACACACATGTAATTGTGATTAACAAAACAAAGGCTTTTATTGTACTACCAAAACGTTTTGGCTTCCGCCTTAATCAGCTGCTCACATACATATACTGTTACCAAGGTGGCAGTTATAGAACATTGAGAATGGAATGCTCAGATGGGCTTCATTTACAGAGGCTAAGTGAGGGGAGATATGATAGCACTCTTCAAGTACATGAAAGATTGTCACATAGAGGAGACCCTGGATCTCTTCTCGATCGTCCCAGAGTGCAGGACATGGAATAATGGGCTCAGGTTGCAGGAAGCCAGATTTCGACTGGACATCAGGAAAAACTTCCTAACTGTTAGAGCCATACGGAAATGGAACCAATCACCTAGAGAGGTAGTGGGCTCTCCGACACTGGAGGCATTCAAGAGGCAGCTGGACAGCCATCTGGCGGGAATGCTTTGATTTGGATTCCTGCATTGCGCAGGGGGTTGGACTTGATGGCCTTATAGGCCCCTTCCAACTCTACTATTCTATGATTCTATGTTTGTACTGTCTTCCAGGTTAAGGCCATGTGGTGCCAATGTGTCTAGGGAGTACATCCAGAAGTTCTCTCTCTTAGTCAATGCTGTTGGATCTGTTGGCGTCTCTATAGCTGTTATAGTTAAGTCCAATAGGCTATGGCTGTCAGTGTTAACATGTTTTGCAACTGGTTGCTCCACGTTTTTAGTCAAGATTGCCGATTTGTGGTAAATATAATTTTCTAGGTTAGATTCTTGCAGAAACAGTAGTAACACAGGAAAGAAAGAACACCAACAAACATAGAAAAATGTAATTCTCCATCTTTGGAGATGGGAGGTGTTGCCACCACTCTCCATATGCTCAGAGACACATGTTAATAAATACTTCCAAGCTACACAGGGAGTGGATTGGACTGTGAAAGACCAACACAAATTGTGTTTGCATTTTGACAAATGTGTAGGGCAGTACAGTATCTCGGAGAGGAGGTCGGATCTCCAGCTCCCCTGGTGCATTCACTATAGCTGCCCAATTTCCCTGCTTTTTAAAGTTTAACAGAAATATCTATTGGCTATAGGTATATTCTTAAACCACAAGGTTTTGTACCTACTAGTGAATTTCTCTGCTTTTTAATCCAGGAGGTAAGAAATGGGACCCTGTGCAAGTTTGGTGAGAATGGATTGATCATTTGCATGCTTATTGAGTTCAATAGGATTTACTCCTATGAAATCATGGTTAGGATGGGTGAAACTAACCACAGGGGATGGGGAGAGGAGGAGAGGAAGGGCAGAGGGGAGGAGGATGGGAGCAGGCAGGAGGGGGAGGGAGGGGAGGGGGGCAAGTTTGATCATTTACATGCTGATTGAGTTCAGTGGGATTTACTCCCGTGCACTCAGGCTTAGCATATGTAAAACTGACCCTGGGGGGGAGGGCTGGAGTGGGCAGGAGAGGAGGAAGAAGGAAGAGTAGAGGGAAGGAAGAAGGGAGGAGGAAGGGAGGGAAGGACGGGAAAGACAAGTCTGATCATTTGCATGCTTATTGAGTTCAATTGAGATCAATGGGATTTATTCCTGTGCAATCACTCTTAGAATAGGTGAAACTGACCTCAGGGAAGATGGAGAGAGGGGAGGAAGAGGGCAGGAAGGGGAGGGGGAAGAAGGAAGGGGGGATGGAAGGAGATTGGTCGGGTGGGCACTGGGCAGAGGGGAAGCCCCTTTCCAAAAGGAAAACATTGTGAACAGTATCATTTTCCAGAGTTTCTTCCACTTTTTTATTCTACAGCAGGCCCATGTAGTCTCCCACCCAAATTTAAACCAAATCTGTCCCTGGCCACATCTACACCAGGCTTTTATTTCACTTTAGACAGTCATGGCTTCCCCCAAAGAATCCTGGGACGTGTAGTTAGTGATGAGTTATGAGAGTTGCTAGGAGATGCCTGACTGAAAAAAGTCCAAAGGGGGTCTGGTTTGTCCCCCTCTCTTTTTACATTTTGAACTCTCGATTCTCTCTGACTGTTTTGTGTATCAGCCTGAAAATTTAGAGGGTTGTTAAGCAAGCGTTTCTGAGGTCAGGACTATAAGTTTTGTAAGGTTTTGTTTTGAAGTGAGCTTATGGGAAGCATCAGAATGGCATTGGGGGTATTTTCAATTTAACATTGCAGAATGTGAAAAATCTATGCTGGCTATAGTATACAGCCATTCTCATGATAGAAATATCTGTTGGCTATAGGTATGTTCTTAAACTGCAAGGTTGATTTGCCTATCAGTAGATATCAGTGGTTGTGCAATGCAAGGTCTGGGGGAAAGTACGCTCTATGAAAATAGTACACCAGCTTCCTCGTGCTAGCCCCTAGGCTTAATTACAGAATTAATTAATACAGGGGGGTAGAGGCGCCGGTATGCCAGCCGGACAAAATGAATTGGGAAGTCTGTTGTCTCCCTGGGGCGCGCATCTGGGACGTCGCTGACAACCTGCCAAGGCTCATTGGGAAACAAGATAGGTACCCCTTTCTCCTCATCCATGTGGGCACAAACGACACGGTCAGAAACACCTTGGAACAGATCACCTCGGACTATGAGGCTCTGGGTAGGAAGGTCAAGCATTTGGGGGTGCAGGTGGTCTTCTCGTCAATTCTTCCCGTGAAGGATAGAGGACTACAAAGGGAAAGGAAGATACTGCAGGTCAACGACTGGTTACGCAGATGGTGTCGACGGGAGAGGTTTGGATTCTGGGACCATGGTCTAAGCTTCTTGGAGGGGGGACTGTTGGCAGGAGATGGGCTGCACCTCACGAGGACTGGGAAGAATCTCTTTGGCAGAAGTATGGCAAAACTCATCAAGAGGGCTTTAAACTAAAGCCTCTGGGGGATGGAGATGATAGCTTAAATACCGATCCAAAGACAGCGGGTTGTAAACGCAACGATTTGGAGGGTACAGCGGACACTGGGAGGGAGAAAGGGATGCACGGCAAAGCTCACGGTATATTAACGGAGGAATCCAATCGGGACAAAAGAGACTTCTGGTGTCTATATACCAACGCGTGGAGCTTGGGAAACAAGCAAGGGGAGCTTGAAGTCTTAGTGCATCAAGGCAAATATGACTTCATAGGGATAACAGAAACTTGGTGGGATGACTCCCATGATTGGAATATAGCCATTCAAGGATATAAACTCTACAGAAAGAATAGAAGCAACAGAAAAGGAGGGAGAGTAGCATTATACGTCAAAGACAAATACACCTCTATGGAAATCCAAGACAGTGAACAAAGGGGTCAGGTAGAGACCATTTGGGTAAAAATAAATGGAGAAACAAATAAAACTGACATGGTAGTAGGTGTCTACTACAGACCCCCTGGCCAGGAAGAGGTGGTAGACGAGGCCTTTCACAAACAAATCTCCGAAATCTCAAGGAGGCAAGAAGTAGTAGTGATGGGGGACTTCAACTACCCGGATATCTGCTGGGAGACAAAGTCTGCGAAGCACAAAGCCTCCAACAAATTCCTGATGGGCCTTGCTGATAATTTCCTCTTTCAAAAAGTAGAAGAAGGAACAAGGGAATCGGCAATGCTGGACCTGATCTTAACTAACACGGACGAATTGGTCACGGGAATTAAAGCTGTTGGTACCTTGGGGGAAAGTGACCACGTAATGCTGGAATTCGGGATTCTGGGGAAAGCCAAAGAAGAATATAGTCAAACATGGACTTTGGATTTCAGGAAAGCCGATTTTAGCAAGCTCAGGGAAATGATGGGTAGGATCCCGTGGCTAGATAGACTAAAGAAAAAAGGAGCCCAAGACGCGTGGGAGTTCATGAAGAACGTATTACAAAAAGCGTAATCGCAAACAATTCCAAAGAGGAAGAAAAATGGAAGACATCGGAAAAAGCCAATGTGGCTACACGGAAGTCTGGTGGAGGAGGTAAAAGTAAAAAAGAGCATGTATAAAGAATGGAAGGAAGGACGCATCACCAAGGAAGAGTACCGACGAGCGGCTTGGGCTTGCAGGAATAGCCTAAGGAAAGCTAAAACCCAGAATGAGCTGACGCTGGCGAGGGAAACGAAGAACAACAAAAAGGGGTTTTTCAGATATGTTCGAAGCAAGACAAAGACCAAGGAAACAGTGGGACTGCTGCTCAGTGAGGATGTCAAAATGTTGACAGATAAGGAGGAAAAGGCAGAACTGCTCAACACCTATTTTGCCTCCGTTTTCTCCCAAAAAGGGAACAGTGTGCAACCTTGCATCGGTAGCAATCTCAGTAAGGGGTCGGGACTGCAGTTCGAGATTGATAAGGAGATAGTCAGGAAATACCAAGTTAACCTAAATGAGTTCAAATCTCCAGGGCCTGATGAACTGCATCCCAGAGTATTGAAGGAACTAGCGGATGTACTCTCGGAACCTCTTGCCATCATCTTTGAGAAATCCTGGAGAACGGGAGAGGTGCCAGAGGATTGCAGATGGGCAAACGTCATCCCGCTCTTTAAAAAGGGTAAAAAAGAAGATCCGGGGAATTACAGGCCGGTCAGTCTGACTTCAATACCGGGAAAGATATTAGAACGGATAATAAAAGAGTCCATTGGCAACTATCTAGATGACAATGCTGTGATTAGAAGGAGCCAGCATGGGTTTGTCAAGAAAAAATCCTGTCAAACTAATCTCATCTCTTTTTTTGATCGGGTCACTAGCTTAGTAGATGGTGGAAATGCTGTAGATGTCATCTATCTAGATTTCAGCAAAGCATTTGACAAAGTCCCCCACGACCTTTTGATTAGCAAACTAGTCAAATGCAGACTACATGGAAATACTGTCAGGTGGATTCACAACTGGTTGGAAAACCATACTCAAAGAGTGGTCGTTGGTGGCTCTGCTTCGGACTGGAAGGAGGTCTCGAGTGGAGTGCCACAAGGTTCTGTCCTGGGGCCGATACTCTTCAACATTTTTATCAATGACTTAGACGATGGGGTGGAGGGAAGCCTTATGAAGTTTGCGGATGATACGAAACTGGGAGGGATAGCTAACACAATGGAAGACAGGAATAAAATCCAAAGGGACCTGGATAGACTAGAAAATTGGGCTGAAATTAATAAAATGACATTCAATAAAGACAAATGCAGGATTCTGCATTTAGGCCACAAAAACAAAATGCACGGGTACAGGATGGGAAATACCCGGCTTAGCAGTAGTGCGTGTGAGAAGGACCTTGGAATTGTAGTGGATCGCAAGTTGAACATGACCCAGCAGTGTGATGCTGCGGCAAAAAAGGCAAATGTAGTTTTGGGATGCATAAACAGAGCTATAGTTTCCAGGTTGAGGGAAGTAATAGTCCCACTATATTCTGCATTAGTCAGGCCTCATCTGGAATACTGCGTTCAGTTCTGGGCACCTCATTTTAAGAAAGATATAGACAAGTTAGAGCGGGTCCAGAAGAGGGCGACGAGGATGATAGCCAGTATGGAGAACAAGTCTTATGAGGAAAGGTTAAAGGAACTTGGCATGTTCAGTCTGGTGAAGAGAAGGCTGAGGGGTGACATGATTGCACTATTTAAGTACCTGAAGGGCTGTCACATAGAGGAGGGTACAGATTTGTTCTCTGCTGCCCCAGAGGGTAGGACTAGGTCTAATGGTTTTAAGTTGCAGGAGCGTAGATTCAGATTGGACATTAGAAGGAACTTCTTGACAGTAAGGGCAGTTCGGGAATGGAATCGACTGCCTAGGGAGGTGGTGGGATCCCCTTCACTGGATGTCTTCAAGCAGAGGCTGGACAGCTATCTGCGGGAGATGCTCTAGCTGTGGATTCCTGCTGTGAGCAGGGGGTTGGACTCGATGGCCTACAAGGCCCCTTCCAACTCTATGATTCTATGATTCTATGATTTTATGATTCTATGAATTACACATGCCCATTTATCACTAAACCACTAGAACTGAGTTGCATGATGTATAGCATATTCTGTCTTAGGCTCCAGGGTAGGTAACAACATTGTAAACCTCACAACAACCCAGGGAGATGGGTCATATGAACACTGGAAATGACTGATACTTGTAAATCATTGGTCAATTGATCCCATCCCATTTATCCCAGTATTGTTTACTCTTATTGACTGTGGCTGTCCAAAGTCTCAACTAGAGCTCTTTCCCAGAGAGTGGCCAGAGTGGTGTGTAGGATCTACTTGAACCTAGCAATACTACTGTCTCATGCACACTGTTAACTGGAAAACTAAGTAGCCATTCAAGCTCTATCCAGTGGAAAATATGTGGGACTGATCATTTCATTAAGAGGACCAACTGTACCATTAGTGTTCGGTATTATAAAAATACACACACAGAAATAGGAACTAATTTGGTTGGTCCTATTTCTTAGCAGAGTTGTAAAAATACAAGCAGCGGAATGAGAATGTAAACCAGCCCCCCTTTCTCTATACAAATAACAACAGACACAATCGTTTAGGTAAAAGAAAAAGAATGTTTACTCACGACGTCATATGTTTAGAAGAACATAGGCTTTAGCTTAGAAGAAAGAAAATATAGGAGTCTCAGTCCATCTTGGTGTTTGGTAATGGATGCTCTCAGAGACAGCATCTTGCCATGCGGCCTCTCTCAAAGGTAGAAAATCAGCAAGAATGGAGATTACTCAAAAATCCCCCAGGACAAAGGAGAAGGAAGTCAGGTAACTAAACCCCACCCATTAGGAAGTTACATCATGGTAAACAGGTACATGGGATATTTCC
Organism: Rhineura floridana; assembly: GCF_030035675.1. Taxonomy (NCBI): domain Eukaryota; kingdom Metazoa; phylum Chordata; class Lepidosauria; order Squamata; family Rhineuridae; genus Rhineura; species Rhineura floridana. The sequence continues at coordinate 92,244,806 of NC_084483.1, read as the reverse complement.
CAAATATCCCTTAAAGTGACCATGCAATATTAGCCTATTCCAACATAGTTCTCAGGAGTACATCTGGATCCATCGGCCTCAGAGAGTTTATTTATTTATTTAAAACATTACAAACCATGTAATACTTTAAAAATCAGATGATGTATAACATAAAAGCAGTGAACAATATTAAAACAAAAATTCAACATAAATCCAGTAAAAAAGAAGCATAAAACAAAAACAGGATTATTCATACAGATAAAAACAGGGTCTGATCTTATGGGTCAGTAAAGCCCAGGCTCTACAGAAGAACAGGTTCACAGCCAGTCTAAATCTTGCTAGGCAATGCTCTGATCATGATAAGGTAGTCACCAGGAAACCCCTCACGTCTAGAGCACCACCTCCCTGTCTCATTAAAAACAAACAAACAAAAAATAGAAAATATGATCTGTCACATATAGAGAAAAGATGACATTCTGGTACAACCTTAACAGTAAGTGGTAACTGGCTAAAATTTGGGGATGGTGTATGGGTGACAGTTTGTGACAATGACTTAGAATGACAACCCTGTAGGCCTACTCCTGTGTTAATTACACAATAAAAGTTTGCCTGAGGCAGAAATTTATCCTCAAGGCCTTTTGTGGGGCTATTTTTGTTTCAAGAAGGAAAATGGTAACTGGTAACTGGCTGAAATTTGGGGACATTGTAGATTAAAATTTAGGACAATATTTTAGGACATCCCTGTAGATCAGCTTATGTGTAAATTATGCAATGAAAAATGCACCTGGAGTCCAAAAGTACTCCACAAGTCTGCAAAATGTCACCTCTGTTTTCAACTGCGGGACATAAAGGGAATCATAAATGGAAACATTTTCCCCAGCTGTCTCTAGAGGGAAAGGTATTTGCTTTGTAGTAATTCTCGGGAAGGGAAACAATTTCAGTTAGCGTCTCCAGTGGAAAAAAAGGACTCTTTCAACAGTTTTCTTCTGATCCACAACTGTTTCCTAGGGAAGGTCCTTTCTTGTCCACCCCAATGTGGCTGATAATGATCCATTTATATGTGACTAAGTGTTCCTGTTTTTCAATAGGTTAGACCTGGACTCCAAACTATTTCCCCTGATTTCTCCCTGTACTCTCACCAAGCCCCCATCCCAGACCCTTTCTGCCTGGATTTGGTTCTCTCCCTCCAGCTACCCCCCTGGCCAGGATTTTTAAAAATATGTTAATGTATGTTAAATTAATCCCACCCAATGTGCCACTATCTCACCAGATTGTCTCCATCTCCTCTCTACTCCACCAGTTCCTGTGGCCCCAGCTGCTTCTGCATGTAGGTCTGTTGCTCCATGGCAGCTGTTCAGGAGAAAGGGACAGGATTTTGCTGTAAATATTGCATTACTTATTGAGGAGGACAATAGGGACATTCAGGCTGCCTGTGGTTACTTCTAGGAGCCAAGACCTTGGTTTAATACATTGTTAGGCACTAAATATTAGGTATTCTTGCCAAAGGCACAAATCCCTTTGTTTTTAAGAAAGTGACATTATGAGATATTAATAAAAATATCTAACAAAGAGACTTCTGGCATCTATAAGGCTAACTTGTTTATTACAGCACAAACTAAGCTGGAAATGGTGGGGATGGGGTGCCAGCAAGTTCAAATGGGCCAATGCCCACCTAGTATTGGGTATGTTTTAATTCAGGTAAGAGTGCACACTTTTTAAAACACCCCTGCTTCAAATAATCACCCCATTCCTACCTGTTCCTTAATTGGTCACCTTTGTTTTAACTGTAGGACATATAGGGGATCCAAGCATTAGTTTAAGAAATATTTTCACCAGCTATACTCTTGAGGTCAAGGTACTTGCTAATTGTCTGGAGGGGAAACAATCTCAGTAAGCAACTCCCGTGGAAAAAAGCACTATTTCAACAGAGTCCTTCTGATCCAACCTTTCCCAACCAGTGTGCCTCCAGATGTTGTTGGACCACAACTCCCATCAGCCTTAGCCAGCATTGCCAATGGTCAGGAAATATGGGAATTGTGGTCCAACAACATCTGGAGGCACACGGGTTGGGAAAGGCTGCAATCTGATCCATAACTGTTTCCTAGGGAAGATTATTGTTTGTCTACCCAAACGTTGCTCATAATCAGTGCTTTTTTATTTTGTACTCATATCTTGATAAAAAGGCCATGGGTGCCAGCACAAAAGCTGCCATAGGCAGCAACAAAAGAGGCGCCAGTATTCTGTACTGGTGAGTACCATCACAAAAAAAGCAGTGCTCATAATGATCATTTTATATTTGACTAAGCTCCACAGAGTTGGGTAAGTCTGATGAAATCAAGGGAAAGATATCATTGCGGGCTTCCCCAATCTCTAAGCGGTGACATTTCAGGGGTCCCTGCGCTTCTCCGGGGTTTGGTTTCCTTTGGGAAGAAGGTCAGCGGAGACTGCGGTGTCTTTATGAAATATGGTTTGTTTATTTACACACATTCCAACCTGAGCTTAAGATGGAGGGGGTTCAAAGCATCAGCAGTCCAATATCCAGCTTTTCCATCTGGGTTGCAGGAGGCATCCTACAGCCATGGTGCAGAGGGATCACCTCTCTGCCTGCCTGCAGCCCCAGCCATTCTTTCGAACAACTGAAAACACAGACCTCTCTTAGTGTCATGGCCCCTTTGGAGGACTCATCAGGTGAGGATGACGCGGGAGTAACAGCAGCAGACCCAGAAGGAGAAACAGAGGAAACTCCTGAGAACCCAGCTCCTTCTCCCCCTCAGCTGCAGAGCACCCCAGACACAGCTGAAGCCCTTCAGCCAGACGCAGACAGGGAACAGGATACTCCCCCTCACCTGCAGGACGTAGACAACAGAAGGTCAGGCAGAAGAGGGGCAGGCCTGTCCACTTAAGGCCAAAACGCTGATGGCACACACCTGCTGGCAAACCTGCTCCTTAAAAGACAAACCTTGGCTTCAGCTTGTTGCTGACTACAACGTCAGGTGTGGCTTCGTGTGTTTCCAGATTCCCTGAACCTTATCTCAGACTGACCCCTTAGCAATTGAACCCGGACCTCTACTGACCTCGCTTCTGGACTCCTGGCTTGGCATGTAAGCTTGGAAAGGGCCTTGCCCTTATCACGCTTCATCCTTGTTAGCCTGGCAGATTTACAACCAAGCTGCCAGCTAAGGACTTTTCCGCCCTGGTAAATACCCAGGAATTTCGAGCTCCACCTGCACTGCTGTCTCAGTGCAGAGCTGACAGTTTGTAGTCAGCCTAAACCGAAGCAAGCAACGAGTGAGTGGGGGAAGTGCTGACCATGGAGCAATTCCAGCAGGAAAACTTGCTCCTGAGCTCACAAGTAGACCAGCTGCTGTTGGCCATCCAAGGCTTGCAAGCCCAGCTGTCAGCAGCCCCACCCACTCCACCGACAGGGAGAGCCAAGTGCCCTGTGACCCTTCCAGAGAAATTCACTGGGGCTTCAGAACAGCTCTCAGCGTTCTTGGCCCAGGCCCAGCTCTTCATGGAGTTACTGGGAAGAGGCCTTCCCAGATGATAAGACCCGGGTGGGATTCTTGATTAACCTGTGCACCGGGGCTGCAGCCAGATGGGCCATGCCCTTGCTCCTCGAGCATAGCCCCGTGCTCAACGACCTAGCCGCCTTCACCAGAGAACTGAAGGCTATGTTTGAGGACCCAGTCAAATCAGCCACAGCCAACCGCTGCATACGCAGGCTGCAGCAAGGCCGATGCCCCTTGGGGAAATATGTAACAGACTTTCGTTTACTACAACAAAACCTTGGCTGGAACGAAGCGGCTCTCATGGATCAATTTCAGGAGGGGCTGTCCGATGAGCTTCTGGATGAGCTAGCTAGGGTGGAGCACCCTGGAACCCTGCAAGCCCTAATACGCCTGTGTCTCCAGATTGATGGGAGGCTGGAAAGCAGGCGTGCTGCCAACCGACCCCGGCCAGTCTACAGAGCTTCGGCTCCGGTGGCTGTGCCCTCGGAGCCCTCCGTCAAGGACCCTACACCCCAGAAGAACCTATGCAGCTGGGAGGGGCTCGGCCACATCTTTTTGCTGCCAAAAAGCTGAGACGCAGGCAGCAGGGCCTCTGTCTGTATTGCGGGGCCTAGGGACATTTTGCAGCCCATTGTTCCGCGAAACGACCCACAGCCACTACCTCGGGAAACTCCCATGCCCCGGCCTCCACAGGCCCCTGAGCCAGGGCAACCTTGTGGTTCAGGGGGCCCACCAGCTCAGTTCCTCACCACCCAAGCATCTGACCATGTTGATCTCTCTGACAGTCCCCGGAAGGGGTACCCTACAAGTACCAGCCATGCTGGACTTGGGATCCACCAGCAATTTCATGGACGTGTCCTTTGCCAATCTGCACCAGGCTCCTAGTCAACCCATTTGTTGCCCTATCCTCAAGGAGACTATTGATGGCCGGCTTCTCACCTCAGGCCCTGTAGTACAGGAGACAGTGCCGTTAGACATGGCCCTGGGTGAGCACCGGGAAAGCCTCCAGCTCTACCTGGCTGCCACGCCCCACTTCCCGGTAGTGCTTGGCCTGGCTACAGTGGCATGACCCCATCATCCAGTGGTCCACGGGCCGACTGTCCCTTGGATCCCCCTATTGCCGAACCACCTGTTGGGGGCCGAAGGAGCAAGTCCTGACTACCCGGGAGGCAAGCTCAGAACTGGAGAAATTACTGGAAAAGTACCGGGAGTTCCAGGATGTTTATGGGAAGCAAGAGGCGGACCAGTTGCCGCCCCATCGTCCCTACAACTGCCCCATTGACCTGCTCCCCGGAGCCAAGATTCCCGTGGGCCGGATTTACTCCCTGTCAAAACTCAAACTGGCGGCCCTCAGAGAGTTCCTAGACAAGAACCTGTGCCGAGGGTTTATTCGCCCCTCGACGTCACCTGCAGCCGCCCCTGTACTATTTGTAAAAAAGAAATGTGGGGAACTCCGGCTTTGTAATGACTACCGAGCCCTCAACCAGATTACAGTTCGGAATCGGTACCCTTTCCCCCATCCCAGAACTACTAGAGCGGCTGCGGGGCGCTCGCATTTTCACCAAACTGGACCTGAGGGGGGCCTATAACCTGGTGCGTATTCGGGAGGGAGATGAGTGGAAGACGGCCTTTGGCACCCGTTATGGACATTTTGAGTACACAGTGATGCCTTTTGGCTTGTGCAATGCTCCCGCTGTCTTTCAGCACTTCATGAACAACATCTTCCGGGACCTCCTAGACCGCTTCCTGGTGATTTATTTGGATGACATCCTGATCTACTCACAGAACCCCTCAGAACATAAGGAACACGTTCGAGTGGTGCTGCAGCGCCTGCGGGAGAACCGCCTATTCGCCAAGCTAGAAAAATGTGCATTTGACCTCACTACTGTGGATTTCCTAGGCCATCGGATCTCTCCCTCGGGAATCCAGATGGACCCAGCCAAAATTGAGACCATCCTCCAATGGGCAGCTCCTCGAAGCCACAAAGATGTGCAGCGCCTCTTGGGCTTCACCAACTATTGCCGCCGGTTCATTTCCCACTTCTCGGAATTAACAGCACCCATATCGGACCTGCTCCGATGCAAAGAGAAGTTTGTTTGGACAGAGGCCGTTCAACAGGCGTTCCAGCGCCTCCAACAAGCCTTTACCTCTGAACCCATCTTTCAACAACCTGACCCCACCAGACCTTACATAGTAGAGGCCAATGCATCCGATAAGGCAGTGGCAGTGGTCCTACTACAGCCGGTGGGGAAAAAGCAGTCCCTGCTCACCTGTGCATTCCACTCCCGGAAACTCAATTCTTCGGAACAGAACTACACCATTTGGGATAAGGAGCTACTGGCCATAAAAGTAGCCTTCAAGACCTGGTGTCATCTCTTGGAAGGGGCACACCATCCGGTATAGGTACGAACGGACCATCAAAACCTGGAGCACCTGCAAAGTGTCCGACGGCTTAACCAACTCCAGATCCGGTGGTCCCTGTTTTTCTCCTGGGTCCATTTCACGCTCACCTACCTCCCTGGTCACCAAAACACACAAGCAGATGCACTCTCTCGCAAGCCGGAATACCGAGCCGAGCAGTTTGATCGCCCCCTTCGCCCGATCCTCCGCCCAGAGAACTTCGCAGCTACCTGCCAGCCACAACCCCTACTGGACAGGGTGCAGGAACAGCAGGAACAGCAGCAAAAGGACCCGTATGCCCTGGCACAGCAGCAAGAGCTCCAGTCAGGAACCCCCACCCTGGATAGCCCGTTTTCCTTGCAAAATGGCCTCTTGTACCACCGGAATCGTTTGTAGATTCCCCCGGGAGCTCTGCGGGGAGAGGTGCTCCAGCTCTGCCATGACAGCCAGCCAGCAGGTCATTTTGGAACCTATAAAACCTTCCATCTAGTCCTATGGGATTTCTGGTGGCCCCGGGTCCAAGTGGACGTCAAGGACTATGTAGCCGCCGTGATACCTGCCAGCAAGCCAAGAGACACCTGGGCTCCTGCTCCCGCTGCCTACCCCCCCAGGGCCCTGGCGCTTGGTCTCCCTGGATTTTATCACAGACTTACCAGCCTCCAGGGGAATGACCACCATCCTCGTGGTCGTAGACCTGTTCACCAAGATGGCCCATTTCTTCCCCTGTGCCGGACTACCCTCTGCCCCAGAAACTGCTCAATGGTTTTTGACCCAGGTTTTCCGTTTGCACGGCCTACCAGACCACCTGATATCTGTCCGAGGAGCCCAGTTCACTGCCCGGTTCTGGCAGGCACTGTTTCGGGCCCTGAACATCCAGATCCACTTGTCCTCCGCCCACCACCCTCAATCAGATGGACAAACTGAACACACCAACGCCACCGTAGAACAATACCTGCGATGTTACACCTGCTTCCAACAGGACAATTGGGTAGATCTGTTATCTCTGGCTGAGTTCACGTATAATAATTCCGTTCATACCTCCACACGCCAGACCCCATTCTTTGCCTCCTACGGCTACCACCCCTGGTTCTTCCCCTCGGTGCGACCCCCCTTGCTGGTCCCCGCTGCAGATGTCATGCTGCAGGGGTTGCAGGCCCTGCAGGCAGTCCTGAAGGAACAGCTGGAGCAGGCGAAGGGCTCGTATAAGCATTTTGCGGACCGTCATCGCCAACCAGGCCCGCCGCTGAAGGTAGGGGACCGAGTATGGCTCTTGACCAAGTTCCTGCGTTTGCAACGACCGTCTCAAAAGCTGGAGGCTCGGAACATAGGGCCCTTCCGTATCACCCAGCAGATTAACCCTGTGGCGTTCCGGCTCCAACTCCCTGCATCCTTCCGCATTTACCCTGTCTTCCATAGATCACTGCTGACTCCCGCTCTCCCGCCTCACCCCTTGAGTAGTAAGCCATGCCCCCCACCGCTGATACAACTCAATGGGGAAGAGGAATTCAAAGTGGCGCAGATCCTGGACTCCCGGAGGCATCGTGGCCGCCTCCAGTACCTAATAGACTGGCAGGTGTACGGCCCAGAGGAATGCTCATGGGAAGATGCTTTGCAGGTGCATGCCCCTCGTCTGGTCCGTCGATTCCACCAGCACTACCCGGATAAGCCGGGCCCGGGTGGGAGGAGGCGGGTTGGTCGTGGGGAGGGGGATAGTGTCATGGCCCCTTCGGAGGACTCATCAGGCGAGGATGACTCGGGAGTAACAGCAGCAGACCCAGAAGGAAAAACAGAGGAAACTCCTGAGAACCCAGCTCCTTCTCCCCCTCAGCTGCAGAGCATCCCAGCCACAGCTGAAGCCCTTCAGCCAGACGCAGACAGGGAACAGGATACTCCCCCCTCACCTGCAGAATGTAGACAGCAGAAGGTCAGGCAGAAGAGGGGCAGGCCTGTCCACTTAAGGCCAAAACGCTGATGGCACACACCTGCTGGCAAACCTGCTCCTTAAAAGATAAACCTTGGCTTCAGCTTGTTGCTGACTACAACGTCAGGTGTGGCTTTGTGTGTTTCCAGATTCCCTGAACCTTATCTCGGACTGACCCCTTAGCAATTGAACCCAGACCTCTACTGACCTCGATTCTGGACTTCTGGCTTGGCACGTAAGCTTAGGACGGGCCTTGCCCTTATCACGCTTCATCCTTGTTAGCCTGGCAGATTTACGACCAAGCTGCCAGCTAAGGACTTTCTCGCCCTGGTAAATACCCAGGAATTTCCATCTCCGCCTGCACTGCTGTCTCAGTGCAGAGCTGACACTTAGGCTCCAGGAGGGGGGGGGGCTCTCCTGAAGAGTTTCAATGACAAAAGGATCTTCCTGGCCCATTCAGCAGGGATTGGAGAGAGGAAACAGCTATGACATATGTCTTTAAATTTTCTGTATGAACCAGACTTTTTTTGGAAGATTTTGACATTAACACAGCATGTCTTGCCTTTCTGCCACTCTCTTCCCACCTCACTGTAAGAAAATATAAAAGGTGGCTTGGAGAATAATCCAACTCATGTTTACACTGGGCTGGGGAGAGTTAGATATGGTGGCTCCTGGCTGAGCTGGGAGGGTCTCACCACCACTGGACTCCATCAGCAGAATCCCCTCATCCCGGCTGAGCTGTGGTGCCACCAGGACTCTCCCAGCTCAGCCGGGGGTCTGCCAGGGAAGCCTAGACTGGTGGACGGAGAGTCAGTGGAAGCCAGTGGAAGGCCTCAAAATGGGACGTTCAGGGGGCATGGTGGAGGACAGGCATCTTCCTCATATTTGGAGTGTTCCTGTGGGTCTTGATCCGGACCAAAATTAGGTCAGGAAAAGGGTCAGCATAAGAAAATAATGCTAATGGGAGTCTATGGGGAGCACTTACTCACCTACAGGAATATTTGTGGAAGCTGCTTTTTTCTTTTCCATTTGTGTGCACAGCTCCAGGCTAAGCCAGCATTTAGCTAGCCCGGCAGCTCCAGAACAGCAAATGGATGCCTTGGAGCTCCTCCACTGCCCCCTCCCTCCTGCCGGCTTCCCATAACTTAGATTGCTTTGCCAGTGAGAGCAAGCAACAGAGAAATATAAAACTGCTTGTAGGGTTTTAAAATCCCAGTGGGCCAGAGCTGTGCAGTTCTGCTCTTCTTGTCATGTTGCTTGCCAGCAAGCCTACCTAGGCACATAATTTCAGCATGTAATTTTGACATTTGATTTTAGCAAGGATAAGTGTTTTATAATTACTGATTCTTATTGGTATTTTAAATTAATATCTATTGTAAACTGCTCTTTTGTACTAGTAAGTGTTACATACATTTTGTTAAATAAAAATAAATGAAACAAATATGAAGGTTGCTGCTGTAGTTGTGATAAAAACAACAAGAAAGCACATGCTGTGTCACTGCAGCCTAGAATTAAGATGTAAATTATGATAATGACAGCCCAGAGTAGTAAGAGGGATGAAAGACATAGTCACCGCAAAGTGCTTTTCATACCTTAAGTGCTATGGAAGTATGTAATAACAATAATAATGGTGCAATATTAAATAGAAACATCAGCTGAATCATGATCTTCAATTATATTAAGAAGCCTCTTCAAAAAATGCCACTGATATTTTTAAAAGAAGTTAAAGAGGGATGGACTGGCACCATGAAATCAGCCAGGAAAATGACTATCTTAGAAAGCTTCCTATCTTGAGTTCTCTCTTGTGAAATTGTTTACTGGCTATATTGGAAACAAGGGCAAGGCAACTATTTCTTCTAGGCATACCAAACTTAGCATAGGGTCAAACTGTGCTGACCATTGAATATGTTGACACTTCTGAAGCAATACATATGAAAACAAGCAAATTAATCCAAATTCAGTACAGTTACTTTCTCCCCATCCTTTCGTCAGAAACAAATAATTCTTATTTGGGGACCTCTACAGTTATTTATTTATAAAAGTATTTATATACTTGCTAAAGTCAAACTCAGCACCCCATCACCTTATAGTTCGCACAGTTGTTCTCTTTGCAGACCAATCTTGTTTGCTATGAGCTTCCTTGGCTTTTTCCTAAAAAAGCAGTAAATATGACAATATTGTTATCAATTACATCTTTGATATGACGTCTTGAATGACATCTAAACAGCTGAAAAGTATATTCACTTCTGTGTCACAGAGGTGCTGATGGTAGCCATCAACATTCATTGTTTGATTTTAAACCTGTCTCCACCTTGTATCTTTTTTTTTAACTTGCAGGCACAGCTGTAATTTACACAGTAATTGTCTGTCAGATATGTCTGCTTAATGATCCAGGGCCATGGAAAGGCACAGGGGGGAAAGGAAGAAAAATACTCTTAAATCTTAAAAACTGTCATCATTGCTGTGATATTGATGGGGGACCAAGCAATATAATTGATTGACACTGGGGGAGGGCAGCACTCTTGTGCCTTTAAGTTTTGTGGGAGACAGAAATTATTATGAACTAAAAGTGCATTTGGATGAATTTGAACGGAACAATTTATTTATTTATTTATTTTTTATTTATTAAATTTATATACCGCCCGACTAGCGATAGCTCTCTGGGCGGTGAACATAAAATAGTATAAAAATACAATGAATAACAAAATAATATTAAAATACAATCAACAATACAATAAACATTTTTAAAATTAGATCAATGTAACTTAAAATGCTTCAGAGAATAGGAAGGTTTTAACCTGGCGCCGGAAGGAAAGCAGAGTCGGCGCCAGGCGTACTTCCTCAGGGAGACTGTTCCATAGTTCGGGGGGCCACCACTGAGAAGGCCCTAGATCTTGTCATCACCCTCCGGGCCTCCCTGTGAGTTGGAACCCGGAGGAGGGCCTTCGTAGCAGAACGTAGTGCACGGGCCGGTTCATATCGGAAGAGGCGTTCCGCAAGGTATCGTGGTCCCGCACCGTATAAGGCTTTATAGGTTAATACCAACACTTTGAATCTAGCCCGGAAACATATTGGCAACCAGTGCAAGCTGGCCAGAACAGGTGTTATATGCTCGGACCGCTTGGTCCTTGTCAGCAATCTGGCCGCCGCATTTTGCACTAGTTGTAGCTTCCGAACTGTCTTCAAAGGTAGCCCTACGTAAAGCGCATTACAGTAATCCAAACGTGAGGTTACCAGAGCATGTACCACTGATGTAAGGTCCTCTTTACTCAAATAGGGACGTAGCTGGGCTACCAACCGAAGTTGGTAAAACGCATTCCTAACCACCGAGGCTACTTGAGCCTCAAGTGAGAGGGAAGAGTCTAAAAAGACTCCCAGACTACGAACCCGGTCCTTTAGGGGGAGTGTAACCCCGTCCAGGACAGGGTATATATCCACCATCCGATCAGAGAACCCGTCCACCAACAGCATCTCAGTCTTGTCTGGATTGAGCTTCAGTTTGTTAACTCTCATCCAGTCCATTGTCGAGGCCAGGCAACGGTTCAGCAAATCGACAGCCTCACCTGAAGAAGATGAAAAGGAGAAGTAGAGCTGCGTGTCATCAGCATACTGATGACAACGCACTCCAAAACTCCTGATGACCTCTCCCAACGGCTTCATGTAGATATTAAAAAGCAGGGGGGACAAAACTGACCCCTGCGGGACCCCATATTGGAGAGCCCGCGGTGTCGAGCAATGTTCCCCAAGCACTACCTTCTGGAGACGACCCGCCAAGTAGGAGCGGAACCACTGCCAAGCAGTACCTCCAACTCCCAACTCCGCGAGCCTCTCCAGAAGGATACCATGGTCGATGGTATCAAAAGCCGCTGAGAGATCAAGGAGAGTCAACAGAGTTACACTCCCTCTGTCTCTTTCCCGACATAGGTCATCGTACAGGGCGACCAAGGCTGTCTCAGTGCCAAAACCGGGCCTAAAACCCGATTGAAATGGATCTAGATAATCAGTTTCATCCAATAGCGCCTGGAGCTGGCCAGCAACCACCCGTTCCAAGACCTTGCCCAGGAATGGAACATTCGCCACTGGCCTGTAGCTGTTAAAATTGTCTGGGTCCAAGGAAGGCTTTTTCAGGAGTGGTCTCACCACTGCCTCTTTCAGACAGCCCGGGACCACTCCCTCTCGTAAAGAGGCATTTATCACTTCCTTGGCCCAGCTACCTGTTCCATTCCTGCTAGTTTTTATCAGCCAGGAGGGGCAAGGATCCAGTACCGAAGTGGTTGCACGTACCTGTCCAAGCACCTTGTCCACGTCCTCGAGTTGAACCAACTGAAGCTCATCCAACAAAACAGGACAAGACTGTGCTCCGGACACCTCACTAGGATCTACTGCTATAACTTGAGAGTCTAGGTCCCGGCGGATACATGAGATCTTATTCTGGAAGTGATCGGCAAACTGATTACAGCGGGCCTCCGATGATTCCACCGTGTCCGGAGGGTTTGAATGGAGAAGCCCCCGGACAACTCGAAAGAGCTCTGCTGGGCGGCAAAGAGATGATTTAATAGTGGCAGCAAAATGATGTTTTTTAGCTGCCTTCACTGCTCCTACATAGAGCTTAGTCGAAGCACTAACCAGCGCATAATTGTATCCGTCGGGAGTTCGTCTCCATTTCCGCTCAAGCCTCCTCCTATCTTGCTTCATCGCTCTCAGCTCCGGAGTATACCATGGAGCTGTATGAGCTCTACACAGGAGAGGGCGTGCAGGAGCGATCGTGTTTACAGCCCGGGTCATCTCCGTATTCCACAGAGCGACCAGGGCTTCAGCAGGAGCGCCAGTCCTATCAACCGGAAAATCCCCCAGAGCCCTTTGAAAACCTTCAGGATCCATTAGTCTCCGGGGGCGGACCATTTTAATAAGTCCCCCACCCTTGCAGAGGGAAGAGGTTACTGAAAGTCTAAACTTCAGCAAGCAGTGGTCTGTCCATGACAAAGGGAGTGTTGTAAAACTCCCCACATCCAGATCACTTTCCCCATGCTCAGTAGCAAAAACAAGGTCTAGAGTGTGCCCCGATACATGTGTTGGACCACTAACATATTGAGACAGCCCCATGGCTGTCATGGAAGCCATGAAGTCCTGAGCCGCGCCAGACAAAGTGGTCTCGGCATGAATGTTGAAATCCCCCAGTACTATTAGTCTGGGGGACCTCAACAATATATCCGAGACCACTTCCGCCAGCTCAGTTAGGGAAGCCATTGGGCAGCAAGGTGGGCGGTACACCAAAAGGATTCCCAGCCTGTCCCTCTGGCCCAACACAAGGTGCAAACACTCCAGGCCAGTAACTGAATGAACATGGTGCTTGGTGAGTGAGATGGAACTCTTATAGACGACAGCAACCCCACCTCCCCGACCCTCAGATCTACCATGATGCTGGACCAGGTACCCCGGTGGGCAGAGCTGAGAGAGACCAACTCCTCCCTGCTCACCCACCCAGGTCTCGGTTATACATGCCAGATCGGCTGCCTCATCCACAATCAAATCGTGGACGAGGGAGGTTTTATTATATACCGATCTGGCATTTAATAACAGCAACTGGAGATCTGAGAGTTGGCTGATAGGACTACCAACGACCTTGCGGGTGTGGGAAGGACCGGAACAAGGCACAGCCACAACATGTCTGGACCGCGTTCCCCTTACCTGGCACGTCCTTCTCACAGCGCCATACCTTCCTTTGCCCGTCACTACGGCAATTGGGGCCCCCTCAAGTCTCCCCGCCTGATGGATAAAACTCTCTCTGAAGCACATAATACAACTAAAATATACAACAATTAAACGTATAAAAACAGCTATATATACAGCCATATATACAGCATATAAACAAACATACATTCATATAATCAGGCACCCATTCATCTCAAATTGCATCAACACACCAACAAAAAGTAAAGAAAAAGAAAAAGAAAGGAGCAGCACAGCAGCAAGAGCAGCAGCCTCTCCTTCCCTTGGGGCGATGCTTTCTTTCTCCTGCAGGGCCTGGGTCTCCCAGGCCACCTCAGCCAGCCGGCTTATGTATCCCTCCAAAGAGGGACAGGTGGTAAGAATCAGTCCTGGCTGGCTGGGTACCTGGGGCCCTTTTAAGATGAACTTTTTGAGCACTGTTGCTTACCAATACAATCCTATTTATCTTATTCAGAAGTGAACCCCACTGTGTTCTGCAGGGCTTACATGAGACCAAGCATAGGACTAAAGTCTTTCGCAGTGCCCACTAAATGTGAGTTTCCAGCAACCCACTCTTTGCATGTGTTTGTGTGTTGTATGAGGGGGTGTTTAAACATTATTGAGAGAGTATTACTGCATGAGCAGAGATCTAGATTTCTGTTCACTACTAAAGAGGTATGACTTAACTCTGTGCACACACACTCATGAGAGTGAGTGTAGGACTAAAATTTTGTTTGGTGCTAAATATTAATAAAACTGCAGTGCTGAAGCATCCACTATTTCTTTGCAAAGGAGGATAGGGAATGAACCAGAACAGGTGGAAGTCACTCCACCTTTCTTCCATCCAACAAGCAATGGTGACAGCAGGGACCCCTTCTGAACAAAAGGAAAACACTTTTCAGTTTAGTTAGGTGTTATTTGTAAAACTGCAATGCTTACATGTCCATAGTATGTTGGCAACAGAGGAGGATGGTGCAAAAACCAGAACTTGGCCATGATGCTGTGATATCCTAGCTGCCTACCAGCCCTAGTGGGCACCAGCCATCACTTACCTAATCCAATTAAGTTATGGCTGGCCATCCCAATATTTCAGTAATCAGTAATCAGCCTTTTGGGGGGGTGTTTTTTCTTTTTCTTTCTTTTTTTGGGGGGGGGGGAGATCTGCCTATGCTAATTTAATAAGAAAAAGGAAATGTATTTTTTCCTCCCACTCTTCAAAGAAATGCAGGGTAAATCACTGTTTTATGGGCTCCTGTCATCAGAGAGCAGTCTCCCATCTTCTCATAGAAGACACAGATTACGTGGGAGAAATGCCTTCTCAATTGATTGATATGGTGATCTTGCACTTTCATCTGCACTTTGTAGCATGTGACATAGGCCCAGTGATTTCAATGATGGTAGAAGGAACTCATCTTGGTCCAAATCCATCATTCCTTTCATAGTTCGTGGGGTTAAAATGAGCAAGCACCATATACTTAGGGCTCATCCAGACGACTGCAAAATGTGTGACATGCCCGCTATGTGTGTTCATTATTTTTCGGTCGTCCAAATGACGTCTCGTACTGTTATGCATTTTCACGGGTTAAATCCGGTCCTTGCAATACGGGCAAAAATGCAATTTGCTGTTTAAAATCAGGAATCATCCGCTGTGCCTTCAGGAGGTAGGATGCAATACTGCAGACTTTACAGCTGATGGGTGGTTCTTGGGCGTTTCCCCTTGCCCCTTCTCCTCATTCCAGCCAATCACGTATCTGCACTTTTGCGCATGTGTGAGAATAAGCCCGGGAAAATTGAACCAATCATCGCAATGGTGGGGTGTGTGGGGGGGTGTCTGCGACTACTGCGCAGGTGCATTTTATTTTTTGCCAGCCTGCAAACTGGGCGACCGCTCTGGGTGAGATCTGCAATGCACAACAAGCAAGAAAGGGGCTGCTGGTCAGTTTCACACCTGCCTCAGGAAAGCTTTGTCAATTTCATTCTACTTGCTAGGGTTTTTGTTTCAAATCATTTCGCTGCGGGAAGGAAAGGGAGAAGGAGGGGTGTGTGACACGTTTCTTGCTTTTTTGGAGAAATAAGTGCAATTGCCAGTGTGTGTATCTCCTTAAATATCCATAAAGGCAGAAAAGCATACATAAGCATAATATCGCAAATACAAACAAGAAAGCAAGCAGGCTTCAAATGGGTAGATCTGGTGGCCTGGTCTAATGCAAAGACTTTCCCAACGCCAGGTCTACCCATTGAAATGCCAGATCTACTCATTGAAACGCATTGGCTGTTGTGATGCCAGGTCTACCCATTGAGACGCATGGGCTTTTCTGCCCCCAGTTCTACCCGTTGAAAGTAATGGACATCCCCTGCCCTGCATATGAGTGGTTTGCTACAGTGTACCCGCCGCCCAGAACCATAGAGACTGGAGAATCAAAGAACAAGAAACGTGTCACCCCCCCTTCTCCCTTTCCTTCCCACGGCGAAATGATTTGAAACAAAAACCCCAGCGAGTAGAATGAAATTCACAAAGCTTTCCGGAGGCAGGCTGAAACCGACCAGCAGCCCCTTTCTTGTTTGTATTTGCGATATTACACTTAAACGAATGTATGCTTTTCTGCCTTTATGGATATTTAAGGAGATACACACACTGGCACTTGCACTTATTTCTCCAAAAAAAAAAAAGAAACGTGTCACCCCCCTCCTTCTCCCTTTCCTTCCTGCGGTGAAATGATTTGAAACAAAAACCCCAACAGGTTGAATGAAATTGACAAAGCTTTCCTGAAGCAGGCTGAAACCGACCACCCCCTCCTTCTCCCTTTCCTTCCGTGGCGAGAACTCCTTTACAGCCATATTGTGCTTCATTGCAAAGGGGGAGAGGAGCATACGTCATTTTTTTGCTGACCAATTGGTTGATAGGGGGAGGTTTTAGAGGCGGAGCTTGGAAAAAGCAAAAAGAATGTAGGGGTCTTACCGCTGCATGTGCGGGTGCAAAAAAGCATTTTTTTAATTGGGAAAGAACAAACTAAAAGGCAAAGTGAGGACTATCAGATGACAAACCGAATATGGAAACCATGGATTATTCCGCTCCATTTGGATAAGCCCTAAGAGCAGCTTCCAAATCACGATGTTGTTTTGTATATCCTCAGCTAAGTCTGGATAGAAACAGTAGAGTGATGAGACATCATACCATTAGGAGTTCAGCCAGATTGCCCCTGTGATGGCCATGGAATGAAGTAGCAGCTGATGGAGCAGTCTGCGTGGGGTTCCATTGCTCTCACAGCTTCCCAACATCTCATGTTGCTGCCACTGATCAAGAGGAAGAGGGGTGAGTCATGGGCAGCTTGGCTTGACATGATCTGTGGTGACAGGAGCATCAGATTGGCGCTTCTAGCATGCACTGCACCATATTGAACTCATTTCCCCCACTCTGTGTCAGCGATCTATGGGAAGCCAGAAGAGCAATGGACCTTGTGACGTCCTTCCCTGGTTCTCCCTGTCAGGTTCCCACCTGCTTGTGGCTACTGCCTTTCACTAGGCACCACCAGGGATACCACCAGTCCGGACCATCCTTTATATGGTTTCTCACTTCGCTCTAGCACAGATCTCACTAGATCCCCCTGCTAGGCAGCACCACCAGTCACGTCCTATAACCAATACTCCCAGAGACTTTGCCTGAGTCTCTCTCTAGCTGGTTACTTTTGTGACTGCGTGCTTATGCTGTTCCCAACCCCCTTGTATCTTTATAGATAACGCATACAACTCTGGGTTGCTCTGGATACTTGAATTGTTATTATTCCTCCCTTCACCTCTGCCACCATTAGATACTGTTTCTGTTCAGCCTTGGTAATTACCTTGCCCTCCCTTCAGGTATGTATATCCCCCAGCCAAGGATCAGGCCTTTGGTAAACCAAATAAGTATTTATTAAATATCAGAAATAACAAGATTAGTTTTAGAATGTTTCACAAGCGTATGGTTTCATCTATTCCTGTTTTGTACTTGACTTATTATTAATCAGAACTCCAACTCCCTCTTTCTCCACACTCCTGACCTCCACCCTCAAACACCTCTTTCTCCACACTCCCAACATCCACACCCAAACACCTTCTTCTCCACCCTACTAACATCCATCCACCAAACACCTTCTTCTCCACCTTACTAACATCCACCCAGATTCAACTGTCATTCTTCCATTTATACTCCCAGCCACTCAAACGCTCAGCCAATCATCCAGCATTCTACTGCTCATGTACTCCCCCCTCCTCTTTCACTCCACTTACCATATGTCTTCTATATAAACAGCACTTACCATATTTACCCTACAAGCAGGAACATCACATTCCCCCCCTTAAAATAACAGCAAAGTATTATTCCTGCTCTAGGATTCATACGACGTGTTAACAATAAAAAACAAGTCTCTTTGGGGGAAATGTCTTTTTTGCACCCACGTCTGGGTCATGTCACTGCAGTCCCAGCCACCTGCCTTGAAAGTCCATTGGCCAATACATTGTCCTTGCCTTTTATGAACTTGAAGTCTACCTGGTCATCTTGTAGAGCCCAGGACCACCTCTGCAGCATAGTGTTATGATTTTTCATAGTCTGTAACCATAACAATGCTCGATCATCCGTCGTCACTGTAAATCTTCGTCCCCACACGTATGGACGCAACTTGCTCAGTCCCCACAAGACCGCTAGGCACTCCTTTTGGACCGACGAATAATTCTTCTCCCTCGATGTCAGCTTGCGACTAAGATACATCGCTGGATGTCTGGTGCCTCCTCTCTCTTGTAGCAAGACGACTCCCAGCGCTAGGTCCGACGCATCCGTAGCCACGATGAATGGTTGCTCGTAATCTGGTGCTATTAATACAGGCCCTTGGCACAAGGCTTGCTTCAGAAGGTCAAAAGCCTTTTGACATTCATCCGTCCACACCACACGCTCAGCACACTTTTTCCTTGTTAGCTCATGCAAGGGGGTTGCGATTTCCCCAAAATCTTTTACAAATTTACGGTAAAAACCAGCCACACCTAAAAATGCCCTAACTTGTTTCTTAGTTAAGGGGATGGGCCACGATTGTATTGCCTCAACTTTGCTCCATAAGGGGGTTATTTTCCCACTCCCCACCTTATGTCCTAAATAGATTACTTCATTCAACCCAAACTGGCATTTCTTGGCTTTTATTGTTAGCCCTGCTTTCTTAAATACCTCTAATACTGCTGTCAGGTGTTGGACATGCTCAGGCACCGACTTGCTGAAAATGGCCACATCATCTATATAGGCCACTGCGAAATCTGACATGCCTCGCAACACAGTATTAATTAGTCTCTGAAAAGAACTTGGTGAGTTCCTTAGTCCCATGGGTAAAGTCACAAACTCATATAACCCATATGGTGTACTGAAGGCAGTTTTGGCTCTGGATTGCTCGTCTAATTCCATCTGCCAAAATCCTTTACACATATCTATGGTAGAGATAATGGTTGCTGCTCCCAATAGCTCTAACATTGCGTCCACCCTAGGCATAGGATACGCATCTGGGACAGTAATTTTATTGATTAAACGATAATCAATACAAAACCTTGTGGTTCCATCTTTTTTCGGAACCAGGACAATACTTGAGGCCCAGGGACTGATGGATTCCCTGATCACTCCTAGTTCCAACATGTCTTCAACCTCCTTTCTAATTTCATTCAAAACTTTCCCATTCACATGGTACGGAACAGATCTGATTGGGGCATGATTTCCAGTATCAATGGAATGTCTGGCTATACTGGTTCGGCCAGGTTTATTGCTGAAGAGATCCCCATATTTTTTTAAAACTCTTAGAATCTCTTTCTTGACTTCTTCCTTCACCTCCTCCGACCATTCCAATTGATCTACCCCTCCTTTTGCTTTGCATTCCTGTACCAAATCTGGAAGTTCAGGCCCACTTCCTTCAGGGAATAAGGTAACTTGCAACACCTTTGCATCCCTGGTGTGATAAGGTTTCAACATATTTACATGAACCACTTTATGCTTTTTAATTGGTCTGTGGTTATCACATACGTCACTGTGTCAAGTTTTTCCCTTATGGTATATGGTCCCTCCCAGTTGGCCTGTAATTTATCGTGTTTCCTGGGCGTGAATGCCATAACCATATCTCCCACATCATACACACGTTCTCTGGCTGTTCTATCATACCAGTAACTTTGCTTCTCCTGAGCTTGACTTAAATTCTTTTGCACAACTTCCATCATTTGTTTCACTGGTTCACATTCATTCTCTCTCTCAGCAGGCATCCACAGTCTATATAAAATCCCATTCTCACACACAATTTGATTCCTCAGATTGTCAGTAAAGGGAATCTTTTGTGTAAGGGCTTGGTCCTTCATTTGCTTCAAACTTGCATCCTTATCCAGCTCTTCCCTGAACTGCTCTGCCTCTTCACTAGAGACCATTCAATACAGTTTGTCTCTTTTAGCAGGCCTGCCAGGGGTTGCTATGGCGACCTTAGGCTCGATAACAGGTTCCACCCTGTTTTCTTCGGCCTCTGTTAACATGGTTTCTGTTGCTTTGCCAAGTTGTTGTCTGGTCACCACATATATTTTTCCTTGTGCCCCCATAACATCTCTTCACAGTATCACTGGTTCTTGTTGTTGGGCATTAATACCTACTTTACATATTTCCTCCTTTCCTCTCCACTTTAATTTTATCAGGGCCATGGGTATGCTTTCTGGTTCACCCCTCGCTCCTTGGATTGTCACCGTTTCCTGAGGTAATATTTCCTCAGATTTTATCAAATCTGGCCTCAGTAACGTCTGAGCGGCACCAGTATCAAGCAATGCCCAATAATTTGCCCCTTGCACACTCACTTCTTCCCTCAGACTCAAATCAAAGTCTTTTACATTTGTCCAGTTTATCTGGCAGAACTGAACCTTCTTCGTTTCTAACTCCCTTGGTTCTGTTTTCACTGCCCTTCCCTGAGCAGGATTACCAATGGGGTTGGCAACCTCACATTGAAAACGTAGGTGCCCCGGTCTACCACATTTATAACATATTTTCTCCTCCATTTTAGGGTACACAGATCCACTCTGGGGTGTCCTGTGCCCTTCAGACTTTATTGGAGGACTCACTCGCTGTGGTACCACATCCTTTCTGCCACCATTATATGGTCTGGGTTTAAACTCTCTTGATGTTTTCCCCACCCAGCCAGTTCTATTGGAGGCAAAGTGATCTGCCAACTCTGCGGCCTCTTGAACAGATGTAGGGGAACGGTCTTTGACAAGGAGCCTTATTTCTGGTGTATAATTGATCCAGTATCATGAGGCTTTTCACCTCTTCCACTGACTGAGCTTTGGCACTTCCCATCCACTTTCCAAATATGTCCATCAATTTTGCTCCCAGTTCAACAAAAGACCTCCCTGCTTGGATCTGACAGTTTCGAAATAACTTCCTAAAGTAGTCAGGTCCCAGTCTGAATCTTTTGTACACTGCCTCTTTACACTCGGCATATGTGACAGGCCTGTCTGAGGGGAAATATTGGTATACCTCTGCCAATTCCCCTCTGATCAGATTTGATAAATATTGCATATATTTATCCTCCAGTAGCCCCCACATCTGAGCTGCCTTTTCGAAGGTGTTGAGGTAAATCTGTGGGTCTTGTCCAGGTTCAAACACTGCAAAATCTTTTGGTGTAACCTTTATTTTGGTTTCATTTCTGTCCTTTCTTGTTTCATCAGAATGAAACTTCTCTCTTTCAAATTTTAACTTTTCCACCTGTATCTCAGCATCCAATGCTCGTTGCTTCTTCCTCTCCTCAAACCCCATTCTCATCGTTTCAGTATCCATTCTCATTCTCTCAATTTCCAGCTCCCGCTGTTTTTCCTTCTCTGCACCTTCCATCCTCAATCTCTCAGTTTCCAACTTTAACTTCTCTCTCAAATACTCTATATAAGCGGGATTCCTTGAGTACCCTTCTGGGTTCTCTTCTCTGACAGGTTGTTTTTGTTGAACAGATGCGAATGCTATCAATGCTACTCACAATTCATCTACCCCTTTACCCTTGTGAGGTAAATTGAATGTTATGCACTTCTCCACCAGCTCCTCTCTTTTCATCTTTATATATTCAGCCATGTTTTTAGGAGTTCACTCACACTTTGCCACACACTCTTTGCCAGTCACTCTCACAAGTAATCTTTATTTGTTATTTCTTTTAGCCACACCACTTTTAGGGACTCTCTATTGTTCGTATCCCACCGCTAACACCACATATGACGTCCTTCCCTGGTTCTCCCTGTCAGGTTCCCACCTGCTTGTGGCTACTGCCTTTCACTAGGCACCACCAGGGATACCACCAGTCCGGACCATCCTTTATATGGTTTCTCACTTCGCTCTAGCACAGATCTCACTAGATCCCCCTGCTAGGCAGCACCACCAGTCACGTCCTATAACCAATACTCCCAGAGACTTTGCCTGAGTCTCTCTCTAGCTGGTTACTTTTGTGACTGCGTGCTTATGCTGTTCCCAACCCCCTTGTATCTTTATAGATAACGCATACAACTCTGGGTTGCTCTGGATACTTGAATTGTTATTATTCCTCCCTTCACCGCTGCCACCATTAGATACTGTTTCTGTTCAGCCTTGGTAATTACCTTGCCCTCCCTTCAGGTATGTATATCCCCCAGCCAAGGATCAGGCCTTTGGTAAACCAAATAAGTATTTATTAAATATCAGAAATAACAAGATTAGTTTTAGAATGTTTCACAAGCGTATGGTTTCATCTATTCCTGTTTTGTACTTGACTTATTATTAATCAGAACTCCAACTCCCTCTTTCTCCACACTCCTGACCTCCACCCTCAAACACCTCTTTCTCCACACTCCCAACATCCACACCCAAACACCTTCTTCTCCACCCTACTAACATCCATCCACCAAACACCTTCTTCTCCACCCTACTGACATCCACCCACCAAATACCTTCTTCTCCACCCTACTAACATCCACCCAGATTCAACTGTCATTCTTCCATTTATACTCCCAGCCACTCAAACGCTCAGCCAATCATCCAGCATTCTACTGCTCATGTACTCCCCCCTCCTCTTTCACTCCACTTACCATATGTCTTCTATATAAACAGCACTTACCATATTTACCCTACAAGCAGGAACATCACAGATCTCCATGTCTGCTCCTCCTGATGGAGTGACAAGTTGAACAGTGATGAATGTGGCAAGTCTTCTTAGGCATTCTTCTCCAACAGTCCTCCTCGGGCATCCTTAGTTGTCTGCACCAAACATTTAGCCCAGCCTATTTGGTTAAGGATGACAAGGAGCAACAGTGCCATCTCAGGTATGGTTTCTTTCCACAAATTCCTTAAACTAGACTAATGCATGTTATGATTACCCGCCCTTCAGCCACATGTCCCAGGGTGGGTTACAACACTTTTATATACAGCATTAAAAACAACCTAAAATCACAAAATAGGGTGGGTCCTAAAAATATACATCTCAGGTGTCAAAGGCCAGGGTAAAGAGGTGTGTCCTCAGCATTTGCCTCAAACTGTATAATGAAGTTGCCAGACATACCTCGGTGGGGAAGGAGTTCCATAACTTAGGGGCCATCACAGAGAATGCCCTGTCCTGGGTCACAATCCTTGAGCTTCCAAGACTGGTGGAACTATCAAAAGGGCCGCCTCTGCTGATGTCAACACCTGAGAGGCCCATTACCAATGCAGGCCCATTGCCAGAAATTACAGTATATGGCAGTCCCTGTGTTGTAAATAACAGGTGCAGGGCTATGATTGTTGCAATCAGATGCTTGTGATGGAACTAGGAGATTTCAAGCCATTTCAGCTGGAGTTTTCAACAATCGAGAAGTTCTTTCCCTGGAATGGTCCTGCAAAATCAATACAGATTTTTGACCAAGGCTTCTTGGTCACTTCCCATGGGAAAACAGATGTTTTTAGTGGGTTACCTCAAGTAGCCAGATGTACATAAATATGTCATGGCAGAATTTTGGAAATGTACAAAAATATAATTTAAGAATTAAAACAGAATTTTTTATTTCATGCTCATGAGATCGTAGGTATTTAAGAGATGGGATCACGGTATGTGTGTTAGAGAGGGCTCTCCTAAACAAATATATTAAGGGGGTAAGTCCCACTGGACACAGTTGAATTTACTTTATTAAACATCATAGGATTATGCTGTTTCACCTATTCATTATTGACCTTTGAAGAATGTTTGTGCATTTGAAATGGTTGACTCCAAGGGCAACAAAGATTGCCAGGGCACAAAGACATTGACCTGACTATATTTGAACAAAATGTTCGTTGGAAAAACTTCACTGAACTCCTCTGTAAAATTGCCTCTCCAAAATAAAATAAAATAAAATAAAAAAGGTGGGGAAAAGTTGCAAGGTTTCTACAGGACTATAATTATGACCCATAATTCTGGCACTTGGCTGGCTTTTTTTTTAAGGTTATCCAGATAGGGAGCTGCACCCATGTACTGCATGACCATCCAAGGCAGTGCAGTTTGATAACAGACAATACAGGTAATGCATTATGTAACACATAATGTTCAACAACTATACAATCCAGGTTTGCTGCCAGCAACAGGAAATGGCTTCAATTATTTAATAATTATTTAATAGTTATGTTGTTCTCCCCGTCTCGGCTGAGAACAGAGTCAATTTATCCTGTGTGATGCTGTTTTGCAAAGGCTTTTCCTTCAGGAGAATCCCTTGGAAAGCAGCACTCCCCAACATTAATAGTGCAATTTTATGCATGTTTCCTCAGAAACAAGGAATTAAACAGATATATTATTTAGAAGTAAGCACTTGTGTGTTCCTTTTGCTAAAATATGCATTATATTATATTATATTATAATTTGTTTTTAATGTTTTTAATTGTTGTAAACTGCCCAGAGAGCTTCGGCTATGGGGCAGTATACAAATGCAATAAATAATAATAATAATAATAATAATAATAATAATAATAATAATAATAATAATAATAATAATAATAATAATAATAATAATATCATATGCATAATATGATAAGGGCTTTCCCCTAATATGCACATTTTGGGTTGAAAAAATATTGCAAACATTTGAACTGAATTTTGAAGGATTATTGTGACAATATTCACACTATACATTCATTCCACTATTACTCCACTTTAAACAGTCATGGCCTTCCCCAAAGAATCCTGGGAGGTGTACTTTGTGAAGGGTGCTGAGAGTTAGGAAACCCCTACTCCCCTCACAGAACTACAGTTCCTAGAGTTCCGTGGGAAGAGGGACTGACTGTTAAATCACTCTGAGAATTGTAGCTTTGTGTGGGGAATAAGAATCTCCTAACAGCTCCCTTCATAAACTACACAGCCATGACTTATTAAAGTGGAATAACAGTGGAATAAATACATGTTGTAAATGTGGCCTGTATTTTCATGCACATCTTGTTTTGAGAATTGTGTGTTTTGGGTCATGTATTGTATTAGAAAGTGTGAATTAGGTATGCTCACATTAAAACTTGAACCAATTTTTTCCCCTATCCTGCTGAAGTATTATTATTAAGAACATAAGAAGAGCCTGCTGGATCAGGCCAGTGGCCCATCTAGTCCAGCATCCTGTTCTCACAGTGGCCAACCAGGTGCCTGGGGGAAGCCCGCAAGTAGGACCCGAGTGCAAGAACCCTCTCCCCTCCTGAGGCTTCCGGCAACTGGTTTTCAGAAGCGTGCTGCCTCTGACTAGGGTGGCAGAGCACAGCCATCATGGCTAGTAGCCATTGATAGCCCTGTCCTCCATGAATTTGTCTCATCTTCTTTTAAAGCCATCCAAGCTGGTGGCCATTACTGCATCTTGTGGAAGCAAATTCCATAGTTTGACTATGCGCTGAGTAAAGAAGTACTTCCTTTTGTCTGTCCTGAATCTTCCAACATTCAGCTTCTTTGAATGTCCACGAGTTCTAGTATTATGAGAGAGGGAGAAGAACTTTTCTCTATCCACTTTCTCAATGCCATGCATAATTTTATACACTTCTATCATGTCTCCTCTGACCCGCCTTTTCTCTAAACTAAAAAGCCCCAAATGCTGCAACCTTTCCTCGTAAGGGAGTCGCTCCATCCCCTTGATCATTCTGGTTGCCCTCTTCTGAACCTTTTCCAACTCTATAATATCCTTTTTGAGATGAGGCGACCAGAACTGTACACAGTATTCCAAATGCGGCCGCACCATAGATTTATACAACGGCATTATGATATCGGCTGTTTTATTTTCAATACCTTTCCTAATTATCGCTAGCATGGAATTTGCCTTTTTCACAGCTGCCGCACACTGGGTCGACATTTTAATCATGCTGTCCACTACAACCCCGAGGTCTCTCTCCTGGTCGGTCACCGCCAGTTCAGACCCCATGAGCATATATGTGAAATTCAGATTTTTTGCTCCAATATGCATAATTTTACACTTGTTTATATTGAATTGCATTTGCCATTTTCCCACCCATTCACTCAGTTTGGAGAGGTCTTTTTGGAGCTCTTCGCAATCCCTTTTTGTTTTAACAACCCTGAACAATTTAGTGTCGTCAGCAAACTTGGCCACTTCACTGCTCACTCCTAATTCTAGGTCATTAATGAACAAGTTGAAAAGTACAGGTCCCAATACCGATCCTTGAGGGACTCCACTTTCTACAGCCCTCCATTGGGAGAACTGTCCATTTATTCCTACTCTCTGCTTTCTGCTTCTTAACCAATTCCTTATCCACAAGAGGACCTCTCCTCTTATTCCATGACTGCTAAGCTTCCTCAGAAGTCTTTGGTGAGGTACCTTGTCAAACGCTTTTTGAAAGTCTAAGTACACTATGTCCACTGGATCACCTCTATCTATATGCTTGTTGACACTCTCAAAGAATTCTAATAGGTTACTGAGACAGGACTTTCCCTTGCAGAAGCCATGCTGGCTCTGCTTCAGCAAGGCTTGTTCTTCTATGTGCTTAGTTAATCTAGCTTTAATAATACTTCCTACCAGTTTTCCAGGGACAGAAGTTAAGCTAACTGGCTTGTAATTTCCGGGATCCCCTCTGGGTCCCTTTTTGAATATTGGTGTTACATTTGCCACTTTCCAGTCCTCAGGCACGGAGGAGGACCCGAGGGACAAGTTACATATTTTAGTTAGCAGATCAGCAATTTCACCTTTGAGTTCTTTGAGAACTCTTGGGTGGATGCCATCCGGGCCCGGTGATTTGTCAGTTTTTATATTGTCCATTAAGCCTAGAACTTCCTCTCTTGTTACCACTATTTGTCTCAGTTCCTCAGAATCCCTTCCTTCAAATGTTAGTTCAGGTTCAGGGATCTGCCCTATATCTTCCACTGTGAAGACAGATGCAAAGAATTCATTTAGCTTCTCTGCAATCTCCTTATCGTTCTTTAGTACACCTTTGACTCCCTTATCATCCAAGGGTCCAATCGCCTCCCTAGATGGTCTCCTGCTTTTAATTCTATTTATAGAATTTTTTGTTGTTGATTTTTATGTTCTTAGCAATGTGCTCCTCAAATTCTTTTTAGCATCCCTTATTGTCTTCTTGCATTTCTTTTGCCAGAGTTTGTGTTCTTTTTTATTTTCTTCATTCGGACAAGACTTCCATTTTCTGAAGGAAGACTTTTTGCCTCTAAGAGCTTCCTTGACTTTGCTCGTTAACCATGCTGGCATCTGCTTGGCCCTGGCGGTACCTTTTCTGATCTGCGGTATACACTCCAGTTGCACTTCTAATATAGTGTTTTTAAACAACTTCCAAGCATTTTCGAGTGATGTGACCCTCTGGACTTTGTTTTTCAGCTTTCTTTTTACCAATCCCCTCATTTTTGTGAAGTTTCCTCTTTTGAAGTCAAATGTGACTGTGTTGGATTTTCTTGGCAATTGGCCATTTACATGTATGTTTAATTTAATAGCACTATGGTCACTGCTCCCAATCGGTTCAACAACACTTACATCTCGCACCAGGTCCCGGTCCCCACTGAGGATTAAGTCCAGGGTTTTATTACTGTCTGGCAACTGAAGCTGATAGAAAAAAGACCCCAGGAAACTGACATCTATTAGAAAGGGACAACTTATAGATCTCCCAAAATATATATTATCCCAACACGTTTATATTGTTTCAGAATAGGGTAGGGTAGGGTAGGGCAGGGCAGGGCAGGGTAGGGTAGGGTGGGACAATAACTCACAGAGCCAGTTTTCATCCTTAGGAAACAGAACAAACTTTCCAGCCTTTGAAATAAAAACAATTTATTTCAAATAAATCCCAATTTTAGGATCTCTGAGGTGCTGTATTAAAAACCTGCCATTTTGTGGGAAAGCAACTGAGTCACTAGAGACAGACAAAATTGCAGAACTGGCTACATTCAAGAAGTTGAAAGCTGAACCCAGGGTAAATTTGGCTAGTTGCCCAATGACAATACAGGAAACCATCAATGACAGTCTTTATGCAAACTAATTCTAAAATCATTAAGGCATGAGTACGCTTACATGGTAAACAAAATTAAAAATGAGTTATTCCCATACAGGGGCACAATTCAGTGGAAAAGAATTTTCACGCAAGTCCCAAAATAATGATTAGGAACAATCCAACTATGAGAAAGTCTAGAAACCTGCTGCCATGCTTCTGCTTTCCATATGATTAGGCAAGCATAAGTGAAATAAAACATAAACTGCATCTGCTGAGTTCAGTTGACAACTATGGTACAGCAAAAAAGCACAAATATATGTTCTGCGTAAACAACATGGATGGGATCATACTGTGCAAGCAATTGCTCATAAGTAAAGAAAAAGGGAGAGGGGATAAGATGTGCATAATTTCCATAACATGTTGTCTAGTTTATGGCAAATATTCATTTCTTGTCCTACCTTAGCTCTTTGGGTTTGGGGGGCCTATAAACTAAAGTATCCTAATCAGGACACCTGGCAGGAATGGGAATAAGGGGCACCATGCTGAGTTGGCTTCCCTCATTCCTGGGAGGTAGGACAGAGAAAGTGTGCTGTAGGGTTCCATCTTACCCCCTGGAGTTCTACATAAAAATTCTACATAAATCATCTACATAAAAATACTGCCCTGAGCTCCTGTTGGGAGGAAAGGCGGGATATAAATCAAATAAATAAATAATGGAATTGCTGCATGAAGTCATCTGGAGATTTGGGCTGCAGAGCCATCAACAGTATGCAGTGGAATTCTTGAAGTGCTGTTTGTCAGCAGGAAAGGACTGGATGGAGCAGAAGAAGTTAAAATTTAATCTAGGCAAGACAGAAATACTTTTGGAGGGCTAACCATCTGCCTCAGGTTTGGGTGTGACACCCCCCACCTGAAACATCAGATTTATAGATTGGGATGCTCCTTTATCTGGCCTTGTAGAGGTTTAGGAGCACTTTTTTCCAGCTTTGACCGGTAAATCAAATATGGCTCTTTCTGATACATTAGGACATTGCCACAATCATTCATGCCTGTTATCCTGTTATCTCCTGATTCAACCATTTAACTGTGCCCTATTGGCCTTTGAAAATACGTCTGAAATCTTGATAGGTGGAAAATACTGCTGCCAGTCTATTGGCAGGTGAAACTTTTATTGCTGGGTTTATTGAGTAAGTATTTGATTTGACTTCTGGTAAAATGCATGCAAGAAAAAAATATTCATACTGTTCTTGGATGGATTTCTAAAGCAACCAGTTCTGGCTGCAATGCTAATCATTTAGTAAGTCTCATTAAGATCAATAGGGCTCCTTTTGGAGTTAAAGTGGTTGGGATTGGGCTGTAAATTACACAGAGGCATCCGTTGTTGAACCTCAGGTCTCTCTTCCCATTTGCACCCATTTTCTACAAACCAATCTTAATTGATTCATTACTGTCTGAAAATAGTTTAAAGGCCATGGCTGATGTTGGTATGTCTTGTGCAAAAGAACAGGTTCTTTCTGGCTCTTGGCTATTTTGCATGCTCTGCAACATTCCATAGCCCATGTACCTGTTTCACCTTTCTGTTCATGAATAGCATCTTATGAATGATTTACTAAGAAAGAGCCATTAGTTTAATTATTTGGAACAATGTATACAAAATATTCATCAGCTGACAAAATCCTGTATGGGTTTGAGGTTGAGATGGATGATTTCTATGAGTCCCCTTCCAACCTCTGATTTGGAACCTTGCATCTTGGGGTAAGAAACCCACTCTGCTGGTCAGAACATTGACTTCTAGAGCACCAAGTGGAAGTGCTGAACAGTTGTTTGGTGCTTACAGCAAGCCTGCTGGGATTGGCACTTACTCATATTCCTTTGCATCCCTGCCTGGTATGGAAGCCATTGATGCATTTCTCCCCAGTGATCTGTATCTCCTATAGGAAGATGGGGGACTGTTCTCTAATAATGGGAGCCCATAAAGCAGTCGTTCACCCTGCATTTCTTTGAAGAATGAGAAGAAAAATACATTTTCCTTTTTCTTATTAAATTAGCATAGGGGGCACTTAAATACTTTCTCCTCCCCCCGAAAAAAAGAAAGAGAAAGAAAAAATACCCAAAAAAGGCTGATTAAATACTGAAATATTGGGATGGCCAGCCATAACATAACTCACCATCCTCCTCTGTTGCCAACATACTGTGGACATGTAAGCATTGCAGTTTTACAAATAACACCTAACTAAACTGAAAAGTGTTTTCCTTTTGTTCAGAAGGGGTCCCTGCTGTCACCATTGCTTGTTGGATGGAAGAAAGGTGGAGTGGCTTCCACCTGTTCTGGTTCGTTCCCTATCCTCCTTTGCAAAGAAATAGTGGATGCTTCAGCACTGCAGTTTTATTAATATTTAGCACCAAACAAAATTTTAGTCCTACACTCACTCTCATGAGTGTGTGTGTGCACAGAGTTAAGTCATACCTCTTTGATAATTAACAGAACCTAGATCTCCGCTCATTCAGTAATACTCTCTCAATAATGTTTAAACACACACACAAAGTGAGTGAGTTGCTGGAAACTCACATTTAGTGGGCACTACAAAAGACTTTAGTCCTATGCTTGCTTTCATGAGCAAACCCTGCAGAACACAGTGCAGTTCACTTACTTCTGAATAAGATAAATAGGATTGTGTTAGTCAGCAGCAGAGCTCATCTTAAAAAGGAATGAAATAGTTCAGTTCAAGTTCACCTAAATGCACTTTTAGTTCATAATAATTTCTGTCTGCCACACAACTTAAAGATAGCTTGACCACAGCAGTTGAGGAATTGGTAACTTCAAGACTAGATTACTTCAATGTACTCTGAGCAGGGCTTCCGTTGCACCTGGTCTGAAAACTGCGGATACTGCAGAATCACAATGAAAACGTAGAGGGTTGTTAAGCAAGCATTTCTGAGTTCAGGACTATAAGTTTTGTTTTGAAATGAGCTTATGGGAAGCATGGGGGGTATTTTCAATTTAACATTGCGGAATGTGAAAAATCCATGCTGGCTATAGTATACAGCCACTCTCATGGCTGTATAATTACATAGATTTGTTCTTAAACTCTCTTAATTTTGTCTATATTTTGATAACTTTATTATGTCTACTTGGTTATGAAAAAGGTATGTTGGTTTAATGTATTTTTGCTTGTGAGCATTTTATACTATTTTATGTAAACTGCCTAAATACTTTTTTTTTATAAGCAGTATATAAATCTTGTTGAATAAATAAATAAATAAAAATAGGGGAGGAATGGAGGCATGATGAGAAATCTGACTAAAAGAGCCTTATCTGGGCAGAGTAAGCCTTTGGAATGAGGCAATCCTGAGTCAGATTTCTGTTCCCTATATGATAGGGCATATTTTGGAACTTAACCTCCCTCATATCAATGGAAAAGCGCGCAGACTGCAGGGTGACGTGCCTGCCTGGTGCAAAGGTTGCAGATGTCACCCATCATTTAGATAGCTTGGTAGATAGTGCTGGGGAGGAGTGAGTGGTTGTGGTGCATGCTGGCACCAATGACATAGAGAAATTGCTCTATATAAGCTTCAAGTTTGAGCTACTTCATTGTTGAAGCAACAGTTCCCATTCCAGCCCTTGTCATCTTGAAACTAGAGAGGTATCTGCACTCTTGGGAGATTCCCTTGGTATGGAGGAATATGGACAGTTGTAAATAGGTAAATTAAAAGAAAAAGTAAAGGGACCTCCAGCCTCCACCCCTATGTGTATGCACACATGACAGGTCAGTGAGATCTGAGTATGCTCAGCAACCTCAAGGAACAATGCAATGTTGAAACAACAGTCCTGTGAAAACATAAAGATCAATAAATTTATTTTGTCTGCAAAGGTTTGTGGACTAAGGCCCATTTTGTCAAATGCATGAAGTCTCAGTTGTTTGGGGTATATATGCACAAGGGTGTAAAGGAGAAATGTAAGTGGGAGATGGATGGCAATGAAGTATAAAAAGTAGAATGAGTGCTAATTCAGCGAGAGATTAAATGTATGTAAAATAGGTATAATAACCCTTTAGAGCAGCATATCGGTGATAGTTCACTCAGCTTAGCTGAAATGATTGTGTCAACACCTGTAACGGGATAGGCAGTGATTTTTGTGATGGTATTTGCTGGTACAAAGTACTGTCACCTCTTTTTTTTGCTGCCTGTGGCAATGACTTTGTGCTGGCAATCAAAGCACTTTTATCAAAGTATGAGTACAGCACCTCACTTTTCACACACACACACACACACACACACACACACACACACACACACACACACACACACACGAGAGAGAGAGAGAGAGAGAGAGAGAGAGAGCATTGGGAATAGGAAACCATTTTCTTTAATGAGGCCCAAATGAATATTTTTGAACTTTTTGATGAGCTGCATGTACTTCTACAGTTTTATAGTGGAATCTCCCTTCAAAATTGCTCTGTTTTAATATAGCCAACATTAACTGACAGGGCCTTCTTGGTGATGCCCTCATATTTGTGGAACTGATTCTCAAAAGACATATGTTTGGCCCTGTCAGATTTAGCTTTTAAATAGGCCTTGAAATCCCCTTTGTTTTGAGCTGCTTTTACTTGGGGGGGGGCTGAATTTTTATTTTTTAATGTTTTATGCCAGTTCTTAAACTGGATCTTCTAAATTATTTAAATTGGTTTTATGTGAGCATTATGCTGATCTGTGGTTTTCTTTTAAAATATCTGCTCTACACTTATGCCAAATTAATTTCTCTCCTGACAGTGCTAGCTAGCTCATATCTAGACGACATAGAAGGCTGGTGTGCTCACAAAGACGACTTCAGTATTCTATTTCTTACCTATGAGGAAATGAAGAAGGTAAGATATCACAATATTTAATTTCAAAAAATCATGAAAATTCTCCTAACTTTTTTGTACTTTCATTCCTGCAGTCCTGTGGCCCGGCAAAGAGGGAATGAGCCCTGCTCCAAGCTGCGCTTTGCCTTCCCAGGATTGTTTTGGAAATTGCTTTCTTTTTAATTTGTGAAATAACAGATAATGACAACTTCCATTTAAAGAATGATAGCTTGTGTTAAGGACAGGAGCAATTTAAGGATAGGACTCTCTGGAAAATACAATAAATAAGGCAGGGTGAGTGAACAACAAAAGCCCCAACATCACTTGAATTGAGAGACAGAGGTGAAGCAAATCGGAGACCTCATCCCCTACCTCGGGATCCAAACAGAAAGTGAAGAAGACGGAAACTATCTCCTCAGAGACAAAAAAGAGTACCTAGGAGTCATGGATGTCAATGCAGTAGCCACGCCCATGGAAACAAACTATCTAAAGGGAGATAAAACAGTGAACTCCTATCACAGAGCGACCAATACAGCTGTAGGAAAGTGGCTGTATCTGGTGACCACAACAAGGCCAGAATGATATAGCCACATCAGTATGGATACTGTGTAGAAAAACCAGCTCACCAGCAAAGAGATTGGACTGCTGCAAATAGAGTGACCAGATATTTAAAGGGGGCTGCACATCTGAAACTAAAATTGCAGACCACCAGTAGTCCCAGACTGGATGCGGATTGGGCCAGGGACACAGCAAATTGCAACTCCACCATAGGTAACTTGTTCTTCCCAGGAGGTGGAGCAGTCACCTGGACAAGTAAAAAGCAGGATACAGTAGTAATGCTATCTCCTGAAGCGGAATATGTGTCAGCTGCCCAAACATGCCAGGAACTAAAATGGCTATCTCAGTTATTGGAAAATCTAGGAATAGATGAACCAAAGCCCAAACAGATCCTAGAAGACAACCAGAACTGTAAAAAGCTCCACAAACTGAGACAACTGTATAAAGCTCTCACATCAAAAGCATATTGATTTTTGCCATAAAAAATATGATAAGCTTTTTAAATTTTCTTTCCTCCTCCTTAATTCCTTGTATAAAAGAGAGAAGTGTAACTCACCCAGGTATCTTAATTGCTGATTCTTAAACAAATCCCTTTTACTGTAGTAATTTAAGCCAAATGATAAGATTAGACAGAAGAAGGCTCGCCCGTTGTGGATCGTTTAAAAGAAAAAACGTCTCGCTTTTTTTCAGCCCAGCTTGCTGAAGTCCTGACTCCGTCCTCGGCTGCTAGGTATGCCTTCCTTTCCCAGGGAATTCCTGATCAATTCCAGCCACCGACAGCCCAACGAAGTTTCTGTGGATAATCTATTCGGTTCACCCTTGCCTGGGAGAACATTTACACCAGTCAAAGTTCCCTTTTGACTGATTTTAAACTGAAAAAAGCTTCCTCTGAGACAGAGCTCTCTCAGAGGCAGCCACAGGCGGAGCAATCTTCCGGGAAGTCATCAAAAGCATATTGATGTGAAATATCACTTGTTGAGAGACATGCATGAAAAACAGCTTATTGAGATGGAGTTTGTCCAAGAGAGGGATGATTGCAGATATTCTCACTAAACCACTTCCTAGAAACCACTTTCAACTTCTGAGAGAGAAAATGAATCTTGTGGACTTGAATGTGCATTGTTGAGAAGGGGTGTTGTGAGTAAAGCACCAATACTTGTAACAAGTAACCTGAACTTGGGGCAGGGGGGGGGAATAGACACAAATGCAACCTATTCTTCCCTCTGCTGATTCTTTTTTTAGTAACTACTTGTTGATATGTAGATTGTTTTCTCAGGCTTCCTTTCTTCTTGTTAGTGTTTTTTTAACTTCACGACTCCACAATGGCCACATATATGACTGTACTCAGAAAGCCAGTGTGGCATAGTGGTTAGAGTGTTGGACTACGGCCTGGGAGACCAGGGTTTGAATCCCCACACAGCCATGAAGCTCACTGGGTGAACTTGGGCCAGTGGCTGCCTCTCAGTCTCAGAGGAAGGCAATGGTAAAACCACCTCTGAATACCGTTTACCATGAAAATCCTATTCATAGGGTTGCCATGAGTCAGAATTGACTTGAAGGCAGTCTATTTCCATTTCCATGACTGTACTCAGAATGGCTTTTTTCCCCAGGAGTAATGAACCTTGTTCCTTTATTCTTTCGACCACCAGTCTTACCAGACTACTCATTTCTGCACTCCACTGATGTGGGTGTAGGTGTCACACACTAAACTCCAATAATGCAGACAGCAAGCTGCAACTGAACCATAATAGTTCAAAGCAGTGCAGTTTGATAGCTGAGGATGCTCTTCAGGAATGACACACAAAGAATCTATTCCTTGCATCATCTGAAACACATACTTCTTTCTCTCTAGTTCACCCAATGAACACAATCACATGAAAAAGCACAGATTCCATTTTGTGAACCCAGGTGGAAGGGAAAGTAGAAATCAGACTGTGAAGAAATAGCCAGACCTGAGATAGGGGTGAAAGCAAGGCCACAACTCTTTACTGATGAACAGCTGCTCAAGAGGGTTTGGCTTGGCATAGGGAGAAGATTGGATCGCACAGTCCACCTGTTGTAAGATGTGCATGCCGCACCTGCTACCCTGCCTGTGCTGGGTGGTCACCAGAGGAAGTTGGCTCATCAAAAAGTGGGCCCATTTGCATGGAATGATAGTTTGGGAGGTCCCAGAGGCAATCGGGGATGCCTTACACCTGCTTGCCCCCACCCCTGAGCTAGGGCTGCAAGCATTGAGGTGGCACCCCATATATCTTAAGGGAATTCCTGAAATGGGAAGCCAAGAGCCCATACCCTGCTTTCCCAACAGGTGATCCTGCCAAAGAGGTTGTGACAAATGAAGACAAGGCAATGAGAAGAACCCTTACCATGAGGAAGGCAGAAAAAAAGGAAATGCCAATCATCCTATGGGCAAAAACATCCTTCCCAGCCCTGGTAAATGTAAATGTACTGCCTTCAAGTCGATTCCGACTTATGGTGACCCTACAAATAGGGTTTTCATGAGGCTGAGAGGCAGTGCCTGGCCCAAGGCACCCAGTGAGCTTCATAGCTATGTGGGGATTCGAACCCTGGTCTCCCAGGTCGTAGTCCAACATCTTAACCACTACACCACACCGGTAAGCAGTGGCTAATGCATTTCCACAAAGGTAAGCAAACAGAAGGTAAACATTGCAACTAGATCAGCCTAAACTATGGGACAGGGTGGGTGGGAAAGACTTTGCTGAAATGGCTGAGGAGGGTGGACTGGACCAGAGCCTAGTCTTCTGACTGGTCTGACCATGGGACCCGCCTCCCACAGGAGCCAGCCTGCATTCAGATTGGCTCCAGCTGTGATGCCCCTCCCCTCCCCCCTCATCCTGTGCCAGGGCAGCTATGCCACCCTGACCCCATGGGTGGTGCTGCCATTCAAGATGCTGTTCACTCTTGTTTCCATCCTCCTCCTTCCCTCCCTCCCCCCAGCCACAGATTGGGCCCAAGATGAGTCTGGGACCTTAGTCTTCTAAAAATGGTTCTTACAGAATGCTAAACCAATAACAGTTGTTAATAAATGCTTAATGGATCTTTGTAAAGTAGAACTTCAGGAACTCAGAGGAGTGTGGAATAGGGAATTAGGATGTATTATACAACTTAATCAATGGAAAATTGCTTTAGAAACTATACAAAATGTTTTCTTAGACTTAAAATTTAGATTGATCCAGCAAAAATTAATATTTTGAGTATACTGGACTCCACATTGTATAGGAAAGCACTGTCCAATACAGACAGAAGTTGGAGGTATAATGCTGAGAATGTCTCATTGAGCCATATGATGTGGGGTTGTCCAGTGACATATTCTTTCTGGTCTGAAGTTGTTATCCACATTGATTTTGTACTGGTAAAATCCTTGTTTTTTGCAGATGTCCATGGACTTTTAAATCATATTCCAGTAGGATAGGGGTTAATGGCAGGACAACAGAAATGGATTTTGTGAGCCCTTATGGTCGCTAAGAGACTTACAGAGCAATCTAAATGCCAGGGAGCCGGCAGAAGGTCGGCCGGCAGAGGAGGAACTGGTGGAAAGCCCCATAGGGTCCTCCTCCTGCTTGGGATCTGCTGGCCCAGCTGAACACATCCATTGGCATGTACAAGCTGGATAGGAAATGCCAGCTGCCATGAACAGGCCTCCCAGGGAGTAAGCACTCCCTGTAAGCATCAGTGGTAATGTTTTTACTGTGATGGCCTTTTGGCTGGTGAAGTTTCCCAGCGGATCAGGACCTGGGGAGGGCTCTGAATGTGAGAAGGATCTCATGCAAGGTCCCCCGTGGCTCCACCCTACCACACCTCCAGAATGCCCTGTTTTCTGGGCTTCCAACAGCCCTCTGTCTGCCGAGCTAGCTGTCTCCGTCAGATCCCCAGTGTTGCCGGCAGGCTCCTAGTGGCAGCGTAGCTCAGGTGCAGAGCTTGGAAAAGTTACTTTTTTGAACTACAACTCCCATCAGCCCCAGGCAGCATGGCCACTGGATTGGGCTGATGGGAGTTGTAGTTCAAAAAAGTAACTTTTCCAAGCTCTGCTCAGGTGCGGTAGAAGGCTGCTGCTGCTGGAGGCTGGTGAAGCCCAGTGGCACTGGGAGGCTGCCAGCGCCTCCAGGGGTCCACAACATCCAACTCCCCCCACACTGGCAGAAAGGTTAGTTGGATTGCGCCCTTATACTTCAAACCTGGAAGGATAAATGCCCACCATTTATTAAGCAATGGTCTGAGGATCTCATTGCCTTGGCCACATTTGAACATTTCATATAGATATCAATTTTGAATGGATACCTATTTTGACATTTGCAGGAATGACATTATGTTTAACTTAAGGTGCATATACTGATGGTTATTGTATCTGTAACGTAAACTGATGGTGGTTTATTATTACTGCGAGTAGCATTCTCATATTATTTCTTTTTTTTATTTTACTTACAGTCTTACTTTTATTTTTACAGTCTTACTTTTTTGGTTTCTTTGTTAAACACGCAAATAAAAATAATAAAAGACATAGTTAGTTTTGCTCTTCCAAGAATTTAGGTGCAAACATTGCTTATATCCCAACCTGCAGACATTTAGTTATTTATTATTTATTTATTACATTTATACCTCGCCTTTTTTATGGTTTCCAGGCGGTCTCCCATCCAGGCACTGGTGAGACCTGACCCTGCTTAGCTTCAGCAGAGGATGGCCTCATGTGCCTTCAGACCATAGCCTGGTCTAAATCAGCACAATAATCCAACAGAGATTGAGCGGTCCAGCCCTATTCCCAGGTTTAGGTGTGCCGGTATCAATTTCCACTTCCAAAACAAAAAGCTGACTCTGCCTCTTTTAGGACTCTGCAGTAGGGATTGATGATTCAATCAATTATAGTTTCCTCTCAGCTTCTCAAATTTCCACTATTTAGCTCACCATATCGCTGTACCAGTTTGCAATTTTTTAAAATAAAAAGCTCATAAAATTTGTCAGCATTTTATTTCTCTTAATATATAAATTTATATACAAATGTATATAGTTCTGCAAGAAATTTTTCCTAATATAATTCATTTGGTATGTTATTTCCACAAACATGTGGCACTCCAGAAGCCTAGATCCAGGGGACGGGGAGGTGGGGTCGCAACTGTCTGCAGGGAATCTATCTCCCCTGTAAGGTACCCTGTCCTTAACAC
The DNA here is from genome assembly GCF_030035675.1 of Rhineura floridana. Taxonomy (NCBI): domain Eukaryota; kingdom Metazoa; phylum Chordata; class Lepidosauria; order Squamata; family Rhineuridae; genus Rhineura; species Rhineura floridana. Next base: position 92,206,299 of record NC_084483.1, on the reverse strand, counting down.
CACCAGCTTTGAATGTGTGTGCCTGGCGTTGGGTCAGAGAGACAGAGTGGGGATTCTGTTGGTGTACCGTCCACCCTGCTGCTCAACACTCTCCCTCCCTGAGCTGGTGGAGCTGGTCTCGGCGTTGGTGTTGCAGTTCCCCAGGTTGAAGGTCCTGGGTGACTTCAACATACATGCTGAGGTTAGGACTTCATGGCTGCCATGACAACCATGGGGCTGTCTCTAATATCATCTGGACCAACGCATGTGGCAGTACACACACTTGATCTTGTGTTCTGTTTGGGACAGGAAGAAGGTGATCTGAGAGTGGAGGGGTTCTTAGTGACTCTGTTGTCATGGACAGATCACCACCTGACAAAGTTTAGACTTTGTGCCCCTGGTAACCTTCGCAGGGGTGAAGGGCCAATTAAGATGGTCCACTCCTGGAGACTCATGGATCCAGGTGGTTTCCTGAATGCTCTGGGAGATATTCCCAGCATGGCTGGCGATACTGCCAAAGCCCTGGTCAATCTCTGGAATACGGAGGTGACCCGGATGGTAGACACTATTGCTCCAAATTGCCCTCTCCCACCAGGGAAGGCCCGTAATACACCGTTACTCAAACATTGGGCCCGATGAAACGGCAGGGACGACGGCTACAGCGACGATGGAGAAAAACCCAGTCCACTTCCAATCAAACACAGGCTAGAGCTCATTTTCGAGCCTATCATGTGGCGGTGATGGCAGCAAAGAAAGTGCACTTCTCTGCCACCATCGCGTCTGCCCAGTGTCGATCGGCGATGCTTTTCCAGGTGGTCCGGGGTCTTTTGGGCTCTGGCCCTACATTAGACTCTGAGCTCTCAGTTGCTTGCTGTCAGGGGCATCACTACCGGGGTGGGGAGGGTGCGGCCCGCACCTGGATGTCACCATGAGGGGGGTGACACCCAGAGCTGCCCCACCCCGCGCACTGCAAGGCTGCTCCAACTCCTCGTCGGAGGTGGGCGGGTGGGCAAGACCGGGAGCAGCATTGGCGGGGTTTCCAGGCCTTCTCTGGCTGGGTGCCCCTCCAGTGTGCACCCTCCCAGGGGCATGGACGGGGTGGCTGGTCTCGAGTGCGTGCACACGCAAGCCCAGCCACCTCGTCCATGCCCCTGGGAGGGCACGCACTGGAGGTCCGCACCCCCCGCACTCCCGCTAGTGATGCCGCTGCTTGCTGTGACATGTTTGCGAGGCACTGTGCAGATAAAATTGCTCGCATTCGGACTGACTCGGACTCCTCATTAACTACAGTTGTGTTGCGCTGCAGCCAACTCAGAAGGGACAGGAAGGGGGAAGGCATGAGTTTCAGGCACCTCCGCAGGCAGAAGAAGCAGAGTTGGGGATTGTTGTGTCTGAGCAGGATCGTGCAGGAGGGGGGCAGCCTGCTCTCCAGCCAGTTCCCACAAGTAACGCCCTTTCCGAGGAGCCGAGTGCACCGACCCCAGTTGATGCAGAGGACTTGTGGGGGGAAGCTTCAGAGTTAGTGCCAGCTCCTCCTTTTCCAAGCAGTTCCCAGGAGGATTCCAGCGTGGCACCGCCCCCTGACCTCGAGCCTGTTGCTCGGGAGCAGGTGTCTTCAGATGAGCTGTTGGATGCGCGTCCCGTCTCCTCGTTCCCGTCGCCACGAGAAACAGACCGGGCAAAGACAGGAATTACGAAGGAGTCAGAGATTATGTTCGAAAACATTTCCTATATAAGCCTGCCGCTCCCGGGGGGGGGTCGTTGAGTCAACTTCCTTCACACGCTGCAGAGCATGTCTAGAATATAGTTAGGGACTTTAGTGAGTTAGAGTAGGGTTTCCTATGAAGCACAATGCTTTTGATGTATCTATCACTCTAATAAAACGAGATTTACCTGCACACACGCTCCAGCCTCGTTCTTTCAGCTCTGGACGGGACAGTTTGACTCAACCACCATCCCTACTCGAACCTGTTCCCATGGCGGATGACATGGGTCAGAACGGAGCAAGAGGGGGAGTACCTATCACCATGGAAACCTTGTATGCCGAGATCCAGAACCTCCGAGTGACTACGCAAGCCCTACAAGCCGAGAACCAAACCCTCAGAGCCGCAACGCAAGCCTTGCAAGTGGATAACCAGAATCTCCATGCCTTGGTCGCCGAAGTCCAGGCTATGCCTCCCGGGGTGGCAGCCCCTGTGAAGTCTCCAGTGGGGCTCCGCGTGCGATACGGGGGCCAGAGTGAACAGTTTGCCATGTTTCTAACCCAATGTGAGTTGTACATTCAAGTGCGCAGAGCTGAGTTCCCAACTGATGACGCGAAGGTGGCGTTCATCATCAGTTTATTGGAAGGAGAAGTGGCAAAATGGGCCACCCGTATTTGATTCGCAACGACCAGATATTGCGCCAGTTTGACACCTTCAAGAATGCGATGGGGGACATGTTCCGAGACCCCCAGAGGAAGGAGACGGTTGCCCGCCAGTTAGGGACCCTGAGACAGGGAAAGGGGTCTGTAGGGCAATACACGAATGCTTTTCGTGTTTTGTCTCAGGAGACGGAGTACAATGACCCAGCCTTGATGTACTTCTACAGAAATGGACTGAGTCCAGAAGTGTTGGATGAACTGGTGCGCTCCACACACCCCGACTCACTGAGGGGTTTGATTCAACTGAGTTTGCAGATAGACAGCCGCTTAGAAGGAAGAAAGTTGGAGTGAAGAATGGAGCCCTCACGGAGTCAGGTTGCTGCTCCGCTGCCCCGTGCGCGCCCCGTGCCCAATCCTGGCATCCCTACTGTCTCAGGAGAGGAGCCCATGTAGCTTGGGGGGGCTAGACCGCGATTGACAGAGGAGGAGAGGGAAAGAAGCTGGAGGGAAGGACTGTGTCTCTATTGCGGAAAGTCTGGACACCTCGCCAGAAATTGTGCAGCCAAAACCGGAAGATCCCAGCTGCCGGAAAACTTCACATCCCAGCTCTCATAGAGGCTAGAGAGTTGGGGGGTGCTACAGATACTGAGCCTCTGTTACGACCCCTTCCCTCCCAAGGGGCTCTTCTGTTGCCCATTCGCATCACCCTATCCTCAGGCGAGAGCTTCTCAGCCAAGGCTATGATTGACAGCGGAGCATCCTCTTGTTTCATGGACCGAGACTTGGCGCTACACCATGCTATTCCCACAAGAGAACTGAGCCAGCCGTTGGCAGTGGAAACTATAGATGGCCGGCCTCTGAAGTCTGGGGGGGTGACTCGGGTGACTGAGTCCATGGAAGTGAAGGTCCCTGGGCATTGGGAAGACCTGTCATTCTATGTGGCATCCTTGCTGCGTTTCCCGGTGGTGTTGGGTATGCCTTGGCTGGTTAGGCACAACCCCACAATCTTTTGGGATGAAGCTGTGGTGGTTTTTACCTGCAAGTACTGCCATCAACATTGCCAGCCTGAAGAGGAGCCACAGGTGTTGGCAGGGGTGTCTCCCCCAAGGGAGATAACTTTGCGCGCCAAGTATGGGAGTTTTCGGGACGTCTTCGATAAAAAGGAACCGGAGCAACTCCCTCCTCACCGGCCCTATGATTGTGGCATTGATTTGGTGCCTGGAGCACGCATCCCCGCCGGGCGGATTTACTCTGTATCTGAACCAGAGTTGGCGGCGTTAAGGGAGTTTCTGGATGCCAATTTGAAGAAAGGCTTCATTCGCCCTTCACGGTCCCCAGCTGGTGCACCCCTGCTGTTTGTGAAGAAAAAAGGGGGGGAGCTCCGTCCCTGTAATGATTATCGGGCCCTAAACCAGCTCATTATCCCCAATAGCTACCCGCTGCTGCTCATCAGGGAAATGTTGGACAGGTTGCGTTCTACCAAAATTTTCACGAAACTGGACTTGAGAGGAGCTTACAAGTTGGTGAGGATTAAGGCAGGCCATGAATGCAAGACGGCGTTTAAGACCCGTTATGGTCAGTTTGAATATTTGGTGATGCCATATGGGCTGTCGGGAACACCTGGAGTCTTCCAAAATTTTATGAATGACATCTTTCAGGACTTTGTGGACCGCTTCATAATAGTTTATCTGGATGATATCCTGATTTATTCGAATACTCCCGAGGAACACGACTCGCATGTGCGTGCAGTGCTGCAGAAGTTACGGAAACACAGTCTTTACGCGAAGCTGGAAAAGTGTGGGTTTGACCTAACCACGTTGGACTTTCTGGGATATAGGATCTCTCCAGCAGGAGTTGAAATGGACCCAGAAAAAGTTTGTTGTGTCCTCACGTGGCAACCCCCCAAGACCAAGAAGGATTTGCAACGCTTCTTGGGCTTTGCGAATTACTACCATCGTTTCATAGCCAACTACTCCCATCAGACCGGACCGCTCACGGATTGCCTGAAGGGCTCAGGACCTTTCCAATGGACAGAAGCTGCACAAGAGGCTTTCGAGAGCCTGAAGCGAAGGTTTGCTACCGAACCCATACTACAGCATGCCGACCTGGCGCTTCCTTTTGTGGTAGAGTCGGATGCGTCAGACATCGCGATCGGAGCGGTTCTTTTGCAACCGGCCCAGAAAGGGGGAGAACTGATGCCTTGCGCCTACTTTTCCAGAAAGTTAACCGACTCTGAACAAAACTACACTGTGTGGGAAAAGGAGCTATTAGCCATTAGAGATGCTTTTGAAGCCTGGAGACACCATCTGGAAGGGGCGCAGCATGAAATTGAGGTGCGCATGGACCATCGTAATCTAGAGAGTCTTCATACCACCCGTAAACTCAATCAGAGGCAAGTGCGCTGGGCTCAGTTCTTCGCACAGTTCCATTTCAAAATTCATTATATTTCCCAAGCACAGAATAAACGGGCTGATGCCCTCTTGAGGAAGCCAGAATTTCTGAGGGATCCCACCCCAAGACCGTTACAGTACATAATCCCTCCCGAGCGGGGAGTAGTAGGGGCCTGCCAAGATTCTTGGGAAGCTGAAGTGCGTGAAGCGCAACAACAGGACCCTTTCGTGCAGCAGCAGCGGGTCGAAGAGGGCGCGTCACCCCAGGCAGAACAGAAGGACCTTATATGGAAGGATGGCATACTGCACCATCAGGAAGCTGTTTATGTGCCCCCCGGAGAACTGCGAGCAAGGGTACTACGGCAGTGCCATGATGCCCCCACGGCAGGCCACTTTGGGGGTTTTAAGACCATTCAAGCTGTCACTCGGGAGTTCTGGTGGCCCAAGGTGAAGAAGGACGTAGAGCATTACGTTTGCTCTTGCCCCACTTGCATGAGGGCTAAACATGCCACTGGGAAGCCACCGGGGCTACTGGAGCCCCTCCCTACTCCGGGAGGACCTTGGAGAATGATTACTATGGATTTTATAACAGACCTTCCACCTTCACAGGGGAAAACCACAGTTTTGGTGGTCGTTGATGCCTTCTTGAAAATGGCTCACTTCATTCCGTGCGCAGGACTCCCCAGCGCTCAAGACACTGCCAAGTTGTACATGCAAAATGTGTATCGGCTGCACGGTCTGCCAGACAGCCTGGTTTCCAATCGGGGCACACAATTCACCTCGCGTTTTTGGCAAGCGTTGTGGAAGTTGCTGCAAAGTGAGCTGAGACTGTCGTCTGCACATCATCCCCAAACGGATGGGCAGTCTGAGAGGGTCAATGCAGTGTTGCAACAATATTTACGCTGTTTTGTGGGGTATCAGCAGGACAATTGGATGTCCTACCTGCATTTAACTGAATTTGCCTATAATATTGCTGTGCATTTGCACACGCAACAGACTCCTTTCTTCGCCAATTTTGGCTACCACCCTCGAGCCTTCCCCGCCCCAAAAGACAGTCTCTCAGTCCCAGCCGCTGAGGATTACTTGCAGGAACTTCACACTGTGCAACAGCTACTCCAAGAGCAACTAGAACAGGCCAAAGTGGATTACAAACGTGCAGCTGACCAGCATCAGAGAGAAGGAGACCTCATACGAGTGGGAGACCAGGTCTGGATCTCTACACGTTTCTTAGCTATGCCTGGCCGGTGTTGTAAACTGCAGGATTGGCGTGTAGGGCCTTCTGAGGTGGAGGCTCAGATTAACCCCATGGCTTACAGACTAAAATTGCCATCCACCTTCAAGATGCACCCAGTCTTCCACAGGGGATTGTTGACCAAGGATGCTGGCCCCGACCCTCACCGTCCGCAAGTGGAGCCCGCGCCGCCGTTGTTGGTAGAGGGGGAGGAAGAATACGAAGTAGAACAGATTTTGGACTCGCGAAAACGCTGAGGGCGTCTTCAGTACCTGATTCATTGGAAGGGGTACGATCCAACTGAACGTTCCTGGGAAACAGAGGAGAATGTGCACGCTCCGATTTTGGTGAGAGAATTCCATGAGGCTTATCCAGAGAAACCTAGACCTCAGGGGTGGGAAGGGTTAAAGCATGGAGGGGGGGATGATGTTGCGCTGCAGCCAACTCAGAAGGGACAGGAAGGGGGGAGGCATGAGTTTCAGGTACCTCCTCAGCCAGAAGAAGCCGAGTTAGGGATTGTTGTGTCTGAGCAGGATCGTGCGGGAGGGGGGCAGCCTGCTCTCCAGCCAGTTCCCACAAGTAACGCCCTTTATGAGGAGCCGAGTGCACCGCCCCCAGTTGATGCAGAGGACTTGTGGGGGGAAGCTTCAGAGTTAGTACCAGCTCCTCCTTTTCCAAGCAGTTCCCAGGAGGATTCCAGCGTGGCACCGCCCCCTGACCTCGAGCCTGTTGCTCGGGAGCAGGTGTCTTCAGATGAGCTGTTGGATGCGCGTCCCCTGTCTCCTCGCTCCCGTTGCCACGAGAAACAGACGGGGCAAAGACAGGAATTATGAAGGAGTCAGAGATTATGTTCGAAAACATTTCCTATATAAGCCTGCCGCTCCCGGGGGGGGGTCGTTGAGTCAACTTCCTTCACACGCTGCAGAGCATGTCTAGAATATAGTTAGGGACTTTAGTGAGTTAGAGTAGGGTTTCCTATGAAGCACAATGCTTTTGATGTATCTATCACTCTAATAAAACGTGATTTACTTGCACACACGCTCCAGCCTCATTCTTTCGGCTCTGGACGGGACACCCATCCATTTTATTCACTCATGCCAAATATAGTAATATTGATACGTTCCATTTCTTACTTGACAATTTCTAACTTTCCCTGGTTCGTGCTTCTCACATTCCATGTTCCTATTGTGTGCGTTGTACAACTCCGGACTCTCCTTTTGCATCTGTGCACATCAGCCTCTGGGCTTCCTTTTGGCTTTGACCTAGCTGCATCATTAGTCACAGCGTTACTCGTACTTGTCCTATTTGTTATATTTCTCCCAAATATAACAAATTGTTATTCATATTGAAAATAGTACACAAGTTGGCTATGTTACAAGAAAGGAAGCTATGACTGGGACATCAATTCAATGAAATATCTGGAAATATATATGGTAAAATATTATTCATATACTGCATTTTTAACATTTAGACAACTCTATTAAACTTTGGACAACATGGTATTCAAAACTATCTGGGGTAACTAGAATATATAAGGTGGTAAATGATAGAAGCTGGAAATGTGGAATGGACAGAGCAGATTTTATCCACTGCTGGTGGAATTGTCCTGAGATTAACAAGTATTAATAAGTATTTGGTATGAAAATTGCATCAAATATAAGCAATATTTTGAAGCATTCAGTATAGTTAGACCCCAAAGTATACTTCTTAACCTATCTCAAACATATGGTTCCCAAAGACAGAGAGAAATTATTATATTAACATGATCTAGCAGAAAGGATTTTATATGCTAAATATAGTGGGAGATTTCTCCATTTAAAGGAATAGTTTATTAATCAATTATTAATTGGCAACTCTGAGCAAAATCACCTGAATGCTTTGGGTTCAACAAGAGGAAATCCAGACATCCCTGGGATTCTAAAGAAAGCAAGTACTAAAGACCAGACTCTGCAGCCTGGAGCCCCAAGCTAACAGGTTACTCAGCTGCACTTAGCCATGTTTGGCTATGTGCTGGATTTAGTCCCATGGGTTAACCTAAAAGAACACACACCAGCATATATGAGGTATCTTTATTAAAAATAATTAATTAAGAATAGCAGCAAAACACATACATGTGTGTGCGCACTCTCTCACACACAAAACAGAGCACCAGTAAGAAATACAGATAGAAAACACCACCAAGAATACCCTTGGGAATTATAAAGCAAAATAAAACAAAAATCTGACCGATCCTATCTCTAATACATACCCACAGATCATAGGAGCATTGACTCCACTATAAACAAAGGAACTTATCACCCAAGGTGCTACAAGATGTGGGGCACAGAACAAAAAAGAGGCTAACTTTGTAGGAAAAAGTATAGCACCTAAGAAGAAACATAAGAGCCAATCAGAAGGCTTCTCTAACTGACCTGTCTAATGCAGCCTTTCCCAACCAGTGTGCCTCCAGATGTTGTTGGACCACAACTCCCATCAGCCTCAGCCAGCATTGCCAATGGTCAGGAAGATGGGAGTTGTGGTCCAACAACATCTGGAGGCACACTGGTTGGGAAAGGCTGGTCTAATGCCATAGTGTATGTATGTTCCCACAGCCAACTGACCATCCCAATTAATAAGCCCCAGCTTTGGTCTTGAAGCACTGCCCTCTCTAAGGCCACATTCACACCAGCCCTGTAGCTTGGGGGGCAGATGGGGGCACGGTCTCCCTAGATCAATACTTTCCTCTCCCCCCTGATTTTTTGGGGAAATTGTCTTCTTTTTAATCTGTGACATGACAGAAAACGACAATGTTCCTTTAAAGAATTATAGCTTATTTTAGGAAAGAAAAGGTGCAATTTAAGAATACAACTGAGAAATTCAGTGAATGAGACAGGGCAAGTGCACAACAAAAACCTCATCTGGACGAGCCCCCAAAGGTCTGCTCACTCAGTACTTTCCCTGACTGAAGGTAGAGTTTTCATGATCACAACCACCCTATAATTACTTAAGTGATCCTGGAAAAACAACAACAGTATAGTAACATGACCCATGAAGAGTTAGATATTAGAACTTTGTATTATGGGCTAGAGTTAGACTCTACACCTTGGACTTCTCTTTGCTCTGCTTTTCGATTTCTGTTTCAGTTGTGTTCTCTATCCAGCCAGCAATAAACATCTTTTTTTGCCTGCAGTAAAAAGTAAGAACTTGTTTATTCTGCAGATATTATAACAAGTAGAGGAGGATTGGCTGCTTACTACTAAAGGGATAAGTTTAAAGTGATCTGAAAAAATGGCTTCTCTAAATTACCCTTTACTCTTTTAAAGCCCTCACTATACGAATAATCACAGTGGCTATTTTTTTCTTTTTCTTGATTACTTGATGGCAAAGGATGAAAACAGAGGAATAGAAATATTGCTGTGTACACTACAGTTAGCTGGCTGGCTAATTTCTAATTTCAGGCCTAATTTCTAATTTTCCCAAAGTGTGCAGCTCAGCATGAGGCCTTTTCAGGGTTCTGGACAGAAAAATCAACGCAGCAACTAGGGAGAGGAAATCCAGCTGCTTTCCACAATTAGTTGCCCATTGCTTAGCTAGTCCTTTATATAGCAGCCAGTTGAAAAAAATTCCCTTGATTGTCCAACAGGAAGGAAAATCCAAAGGTCAGGAACAAAACTAGAAAGAGGGACCCTCAAGGTAGAGTTAATAAATACACCCTAAAGTATTTATTTTTTTCTACCCTTCCCTAAATTTGTAGTATAGACAAGTTTGGTTTTTTGGGTGGAATCTAAAACTGAACTACCTAATGCAGCATCAGAGCCAAGCTCAGGACCTTGCTGTCATTACCAAAGTAGTTCACTTCATAAAGAATCAGAACACAGGGACAGACCACAAGTGAAAGAGAACTGTAGCTATAGGCAAGGTCAAGCTTTTGAGTCTGATATTCCTGCGGGTTTCTCAAAAAAGGGTATGTCAGGGGCCCCAAGGAGAACCTTTGGCAAGATTAGGAGGATGGAGAGTGGATTGCAGATGTTGGGAAAGGGGCTGGGGAAATCCTGGGTGAGACACTTCCAGAACACTCTGGCAGTTCCATGTGTAGTGAGGTTAATATTGCCAGTTGCTCCCCCCCCCACGGTTCTGACGACATCCTCCCTGGCACACAGCCCAGACCTAGCTGATAAGCAAATAGAGCCAAGCCAGAGTGATAAGACAAGTTCAGAGGGAGAGTTGACAATCTCACCAAGGTCATGCTCGCTGGAGAAAATACACTTGCAGATAAACAGATTTCTTTCTGCTCCTAGAAGAGGCTCTCATCTTGCAGCACAAGCTATAAGGTGCCAGAGGTACTAGTGCGAGTAGAGTGCCCACCCGCCTCTCATATTTCGAGTGACTGGATGTGATAAGGTTGTTGTGATGAAGTCTGCTCCTTCCTCCACATGCTGTAACTGTTCTGAATCCTGAGACATGCCTAGTCTACTCCTGTTCTGTATCCTGAATCTTGCCTAGAGTGTGTGATGTTCATTCCTGTACTGACTGGAATAAAGCTTCATGGAAAATCCAGTCTTGAGTCTGCTTCTCTGGTTGGGAGCCAGAACAGGTGAAACAATTCAAGAGATTAAACCTCATTCGTGTAAGTTAACATACTCTCTGGATGGAGGAGGAGTGAAGGGGAAGGTCACTGCCTTTTCCTTCCCCTGGCCTGGCTCTTATGTCTTCTCCACCAGAGAACTCTGAAAATTGTAGCTCTATGAGGGAAATAGGGCTCTCCTAACAACTCTCAGCACCCTTCACAAATTACCCTTCCCAGATACTTTGGGGAAAGCCATGACTGTTTAAATTGGAATGATAGTGGAATAAATGTATGATGTGAATGTGGCCTAAATAATGCAGATGTCTACAGCATGAGATCAGTTTTCTCTGAATGAGAACAGGCTTCTCAGCAACAAGATCTTACCCAGAAGTCTACAGTACAGAACCGTTTTCTTAGGCTAATAAACCTGTTTTCTTGACAATAATCATAATAATTCTTCCTTGAGAAAAAAAGATTCTCATAAACATGAAAATCCTTATTTCCTCTAGATTACAGATGGGGGTTGGGGCAAATGTAAAGGGTGAGGATAACAATTTGCCTCCTTAACAAATGTATGGTTTAGGTGAGCTTTGAGCTAGACCTACGCATGGGAGAAGGGAAGGGTAGACTGTACACATTTAATCCAGGCCTATTTGGCCAAACACAAGGGGCCAGGTGATTTAGGGGACTTGAGCCCAAACTGCAACCCCATTATCACAAGGGGCAAACTGAGGCTAATTGTAGATTATGCTTGAGGATATTCCTGGAAACTATTTCCTTGTATTGGATCTATTGTTCAGATTTTGTGAGATTTCCTGAAGCCAATGAGAAGCAGTGTTGGAGTGTTGGAGCAGAACAAGCAACATTCTGAACAGCGTTGCTTGCCAAGGTCCTTTTCTAGAAGAGAGAAAGTTTGTGCTTGTGCAGTTAAACTAAGACTTATGGTTTGAGAGACAGAGGACCCCTCCAGACTGATGCTCTATCGTGAGTGTATTCTGCAATATGTTCTTGAATATTGCCAGATTCACACAATAAAAGTGTGTCAGTGGTGGATTTATTTTGCTTCATTAGTTGTTCTGCAGTGCTTCCCCAATGCTACCACATTATTGCTATATGGGAGGGCTGTAGGCACAAGCAGGACAAAAAGAAACCAGAACATTTGTGATATGAAAAGTTACAGGATTTCAATGAACAGTATTGAAATGGGATTCCATATGACAATCCTGATAGCATCATGAGCAGAAATGATGAATGTGCAATACAAAGGATGTCTGGAGAGATTAATGCTTCCTTATGTAATGCTTTGTAAAGAACTACCAATCCCAGCATTCCTTGTGCAAAAGGAGAAGAGGCACCGCTGGTGGGAGAGTCAAAGCACCATGATAATCAGGAGCATCCAGTATAGTGAAAAAGTACTGCTAATAAGATTTACAGGCCCACCATGTAGCTGAGTAAATGTCTGGTTGAGGTACACAGACACATGCAGAGGAAAATGTAAACCAAACTGACATTTTGCCTAATTGAAAATAAACTTGCAAAAGAAATTGACTTTAGGAATATAATTCATTATTTGCAATTTTAAAAAGGCCAGAAAAATACCGTTTGAATGAAAAGCAGTTTCGAAAACTGCTTTGAGACCACATGGTGAAAAGTGGTCTATAAATAATGACCTTTTTTTAAAAAAAAAATCTGTTAAAAAACTTCCTTCCTAAACATTTATTAAGGGGGTAAGTCCCATTAGAAACAGATGGATTTACTTCAAATATACATGCACTGAATTGTGCAGTTTGTCACTTATTTGCCATAGGCCTTTGAGGAATGGTTGTGGCCAAGTCTGATTACAGAAGAACTTGTTTGACCCCAAGGTTAATAACATTTGTAAAGGCCAGAAACATTGACCTGAGTGTATTTGAATAAGTGGTTCAGTGAAAGAACTTTTTTGAACTTCCATGTAAAATTGCCTCACAAAAATGTCACGTGGAGAAAGCGTTAGATTCCAACAAGATCATAATTATTAATCACAATTCAAGAACTTGGCTGCCTGTAGAAAAGAAATGCTACCCAGAAAAGGAGCTGTGCCCATTTGCTACGTGGCAATTGAAGACAGTGCAGCTTGATAGGAGACAATAGATTCTGTAACAAATGCACAAATAATCTATTCCTTGCATCATTTGACACATATACTTCCCTAGTTCACACAACAATCACATACACAAAAAAACACAGATTCCATTTTCTAAAAATGGTTCTTCCATGAGATTAGCTGCAGACATTGCTCAGATTCCAACCTGCATATCTAAACTAGCACAATAATCCAACACAGATTGATCAATCCAGTCCTGTTCCCAGGTGTAGCTGTGGCAGTATCAATCCCTACTTTCAAAATAAAAACTGACTCTGACTCTTCTAGGCCTCTGGAGTAGGGATGGGCAAATTAGTTTCCCCTCATATTCTCATATTTCTACTCTTTCATTCAGTTCACCATATTCCTTCAACTGTTGCCCTTTAAAAAAAACCTCACAAAACTTTCTCACCTTTTTAGTGCCTATTTCTCTTAATACCACACTTTTGCTAGTTTTTTTCTGGATGTCATGCATTTTGTACATTATTTTACTAACATATGCATAAACACTTTCTTTTGATATACACTTTATTTTTGGTTGGAGAACTGTATTGCAAAGTTTGGAGACGTGTGAATTTTGCAGGATTGCTGTATTTTGGTTCATATATTGTTTCAAGAAGTACAAATTAGTTAGGGTAACATTAAAACATGACCTACATTTCTCCCCCATCCCTACTCTGGAGTATTATTACTATCTGTTTGGCAACCAAAGCTGATGGGGGAAAAAAACCACAGGAAGCCAACATATACCAGAAAGGGACAGTTTATAGGGAGACTTAAAATATGTATTACTACAACAGATTTGGGATGGGGTAATAATTCTTTACATCAATACAAGACAACAGGAAGAGTGCTGTTGCACTCAGGTTCTGCTTGCAGGCTTCTGATGAGCATCTGGTTGGCCACTGTGAGACCAGGATGCTGGACTAAATGGGTCACTGGCCTGATCCAGCAGGCTCTTCTTATGATTGTATGTTAATTTTTCATAATTAGGAAACAGAATTCAAACTTCCTAGCCTTTGAAATAAAAAGAATAACAAACCATGAAATCAGTTTCAGGATCTCAGAGGTGCTATATTTTAAAGTCAAAGTCCTTCATTGCATTATCCACAAGCCATTGCAAATTGGAATTTACAGAGAAAATAGAAACCAGATAAATAGCTTGATCAAGTTACCTGACTAAAATTCTGCATTTACATAAGATTCCAGCCAATAAAATTCATGTATACAGAATCCATAAAACGACTCACAAATAAAACTGAGCAAAAAGCTATATCAGATTAAAACTGAAGGTGCCATAATATATCTTGTTCTAATAGCATCTACTAAAATTTTTGCAAACTGCTGTCACCATCTGGTCTTGGTCTGCAAGAAGAAAAGTCACATAAAATTAGTTGAATGCTCTGGAAAAGATGACAACAGTGGGGTAATCAGCTCGCTTCTCAGATCTCTGTGGAAATGGGCTGCCTTCAAGTAGATCCTGACTTATGGCGACCCTATGAATAGGGTTTTCACGGTAAGTGGTATTCAGAGGTGGTTTACCGTTGCCTTCCTCTGAGGCTGAGAGGCAATGACTGGCCCAGGGTCACCCAGTGAGCTTCATGGCTATGTGGAGATTTGAACCCTGGGCTTCCAGGTCATAGTCTAACACTCTAAACTCTACATCACACTTGCTCTCTGCAGATCTCCATAGAAAGCAAAATAGCAGTACATGGGCTGCTGTTTCAGCACTGCCATCTCTCCATGGACATACACGAGTTTGCAATGGGATTCTTTTAAAACGCCCCTCTAAACCGACTTGGAGACTGAAACAACAGAACTTTGCCCTTCTGATTCTGCGAGTCTTATGCAGGCTTGATTGTCCTCAAGTATTCTGATAAGCTCTGGTTCAGATATGCCCAAGTCTCCCAGAAGCTTGCATAGCCACAGCATTTCCTTGCATGCCTCATCAGCTGATACATACTCAGCCTCAGTAGATGAATGTGCTACAGTCTCTTGCTTTCGACTTGTCCAGCAGATAAGTGACTGTCCATAGTAGAACTCTTGAACGCAAGAGAAAAAAAACTTTAAGCTATATTCTTATCCAAACTGAAGATCTCAAAGCCACCATTTCCTGACGTTGCAATTAAGTGTAGGCACTGCCTGGGTCAACAAATCACAACCCTGGCTTCACTTATTGGCTGCAATCCTGAAAGGGCGGGGTTAGTGCCAGAGCTTGGGAAAGTTTTTTTTTGAACTACAGCTCCCATCAGCCCAATCCAGTGGCCATCCTGGCTGGGGCTGATTGGAGTTGTAGTTTAAAAAAAGTAACTTTTCCAAGCTCTGCTAGGAGCTGCTATAACAGATTCATTAAACAGATTTAATAGTCGCAGGGGGTGGCTGATATTTTGGTGTATATCTCAGGAACCAGACCACCTAGAAACTTACTTTTTTAAAAAAAATTGAAGCTGAGAGTCTGGAGATTAAGGTGGGTCAACTGGAGCACCAGAGGGGACCCCCAGAAACTGGAGTCTCAGGCTGAAAAACGGAGATCTGGCAACGCTAAATTGATTGGGCATGCCAAAGTGAAATAATAAAGTGTTTGTGCAGAGTTCAGAGGACAAGTGTGTCATAAGCAAAAAGCAAGATTTTATGGTCTGATGAAACAACATGGATAGGATCACAATGAACAAGAAGTTGCTCATGGGTAAATGTAGCAAAAGGGGGAAGGGATAAGATGTGCATCATTCCCATAAGAAGTAATCTAGTTCATGGCAAGTATTCATTTCTTACCTTAGTTCTTTGGGTTTTGGAGGGCTATCTGTAAACTAATGTATGCCACCAACCATAGGTTAGAATTAGAATACAGGGTACCTGGCAGAAATATCCTGTTGAGTTGGCTCCATTCGTTCCTGGAGTTAGGACCCAGAAAGTGTACTGGGGACTAGTACACATCCCTTTGGCCTTTGGGGCTCTGCAAGTTTTGTCAGGGATTCCCCTGGTCCCTCAGCCAGGAAGTTACACAGCCAGCCCACACCACCAGTGACAATGGGAAGTTTTACCTGGGAGGGTGGCTTCTGATCCATGATCCTGCCCAGCCCCAGCAGCAGGGCCCCCTGTCAGCATCAGGGGTCCTTGGCCAGTGCCCAACGTGGCCTCTCGCTGGTGTCGGACCTGGAATCTTAAGCCAATCAGAAAGAATTTACCTTTTCCGGGCCCCATCTACTAGAATCCTAAAGCAGTTGTGTCTCTCAGCTCTCAGAATCAGTCACCAAGCAACCACTGCCAAGCAGGCTTGCAACAATGTAATAACACAAGGCCACTTTTACTTTTTTTAAACTACAACTCCAATCAGCCCCAGCCAGGATGGCCACTGGATTGGGCTGATGGGAGCTGTAGTTCAAAAAAACAACTTTCCCAAGCTCTGGCTCTAACCCCGCCCTTTCAGGATTGTAGCCAATAAGTGAAGCCAGGGTTGTGATTTGTTGACCCAGGCAGTGCCTACACTTAACATTTCTTTAACACAAACACATATATAGCATTCTCCGCAGGGACTACTTCACATCCCCTCAGCCTTTGGAGCTCTGTAGGTTTCCATCTTTTCCTCCATGCTATATAATGTGTTTACCTTGGCCTTTGACAACTATGATATATTGTTTTGTAGAGTGCACCTCTTTTGCTGAATGTATGCTGGTGTGTTCCATTTGGAACAATTTTACTATTGGTTTTATCAATTTTATCAGTGGGTTGTACTATTGCAACCCACCCTGGGATCTTAATGGTGAAACACAGGTAAGAAATTGTATAAATAAACCCATACGTACATCCATTAAATTGTTGTTTTTGAGATATCTGGAGAGTTGAGCTGCAGATTCATCAATAGTATGCAGATGATAACCAGTTCTGTCAGTTATGTACGTCTGATCCTAGGGAGGCAGTGGAATTGTTGAAGTGCTGTTTGTCAGCAGTGAAGGACTGGATGGGACAGACAGAGTTAAAACTCAATCTAGACAAGAGTGAACTACTGTTTGAGAGATGACCATTTGCCTCAGGTTTGGGTATTACAACTCCCACTTAAAGGTCTGGTTTATAAATTAGGGGTGCTCCTCAACCTAGCTCTGCTGGTATGGGGCACCTTTTTCCAACTTTGACTGGTATGTCAAATATGACTCTTCCTGATACATTAGGGCATTGCCACAGTCATTCATTAATTATTTATTTAATTATTATTTGATTTATATCCCACCCTTCCTCCCAGCAGGAGCCCAAGGCAGCAAACAAAAGCACTAAAAACTTTAAAACATCATAAAAACAGAATTAAAATACATTAAAACAAAACAACTTTAAAAACTTTTTTTAAAAAAAGCTTTGAAGACTTTTTTTTAAAAAGGTTAAAAAAGATATTGTTTTTTAAAAAAGGTTGAAAAGCATATTAAAAAACAATTCCAACACAGAAGCAGTATTCATGTCCTTGTTATGTGGTGATTCAACCACTAAAATGGCCTTTCAGTGGCCTTTGGAAATACTTCAACTTTTGAGCACAAAATCAATAACACTGCCAATCGATAGCTCTGAAACTTTGATTGCTGGATTTATTGATTGAATAAGAATTTGATTTGACCTCAGATAAACTGTGCAAGTGAAAAAAAGACCACTATTATTCCCATTTAGATTTATAAAGCAACCAGCTCAGATTGCAAATTTAATGAGGCTTATTTTGTCCTATTTAATGAGGCTTGGTTTGGAGTTATTGTTGGGATGGGGTTGTAAATCAATGCAGCCATTACTGTATATGTAGGCATTCATTGATGAATCTCAGGTCTCTCTTCCCATTTGCACCTTTTTTATACAACAGGATCTGAGCAGACGTAACACTGTATTTATTTAAAAGGTCAAAGGCCACTGTTGATGTTAGTGCAGCTTGTGCAAAGAAACAGGCTCTCCCTGACATTTTGTTCTTTACGCTTTTTACTTCTAGGCTCTTCCATAGCCTGTGTATATACTGTGTACATACCTTTCTGTTTGTGAGTAGCACCTTATGAATGATTTACTAAGGAAAAGCTAGCAATTTATCATTGCAAAATTCTCATCAGCTGACAAAATCCTACAAAAAGCTGCTTCTTGAAGGAGAGCTCTTAACCTCAGCTGTTAAAAGCTGAAATATTCCAAGCAGGAGAAGAGCTTTGTTTCTCTCTGTTTCTTAAAAGAGGGACTCAGAAGGTAAGTTGATTTTTATTGTTTTTTATTGATTTATTAACTTTCTAGGTTTCAAGCAAGCAAATTCCTCTGTTATGGGCATTGTGTTGAACTTGTTCTATAAAAAGCTTAGGGATGAACTGAAAACAAAACAAGGACACATAAAGGAAGTGGAAGGCCACAAAGGAAGAATATAGACAGCTAGAACAGAATTGCAGGGATGGTGTCAAGAAGGCTAAAGCTAAGAATGAGCTGTGGATAGTGAGGGACAAAGAAGCTTAATTCAGGTATATGTATAGTAAAAGACAGAGAAAGGAAATGGTGGTTCGGCTCCTCAATGAGGATGGCAAAATGATAACAGATGACAAAGAAAAGGCAGAAGTGCTCAATTCCTACTTTGGCTCAGTCTTCTCACAAAAGAGGGTCTATGACCCTCCCGGCAAATGTGAAGTATGATTTGAAGGGGCAGGATTGCAACTTGAGATCAATAGGCAAATAGTCAAGGAATACCTGCTTTGAACCAGTTCAAATATCTAGGGCCCAATGAACTGTATCCTAAAGTAATGAAGGAACTTGCTAAAGATCTCTCAGAACCACTGTCCATTATCTTTGTGCAATCATGGAGAATGGGTGAAGAGCTGGATGACAAGAAGAGGGGTAATGTTGTCCCTGTCTGCAAAAAGGAGGAACCTGGGAACTAAAGATCAGTCATTCCGACATCAGTCCTGGGAAAATTCTGGAGCAGATTATAAAGCGGTCAGTCTTTAAGCACCTTGAAAACAATGCAGTGATTGTCATTGATTTGTCAAGAACAAATTCTGCCAGACTAATCTTATCTCAATTTTTAAATGCATAAGCTCCCTGGTAGGCTGTGGGAATGCTGTGGACATACTATATCTCAACTTCAGCAAAGCTTTTCACAAAAGGCCCCGTGATATTCTGATTAGCAAGCTTGGTAAATGTGGACTGGATGGAGCAACTATCAGGTCCACAGTTGGCTATAGAATTCACAGGATCCACAGTTGGCTACAGAATTGTACTCAAAGAGTGTTTATCAATGGTTCCTTCTCAAACTGGGGGGAGGTAACAAGCAGGGTACCACAGGGCTCAGTTCTGGGCCCAGTGCTCAACATTTTTATTAATGACTTGGATGAGGAGGTGCAGGGAATGCTTATGAAATTTGCAGATGGTGCAAAATTGGGAGGGATAGCTAATACCCTGGAAGCAGAAACAAAATTCAAAGTGATCTTGATAGGCTGGAGTATTGGGCTGAAAACAACAGAATGAAATTTAACAGGGATAAATGCAAAGTTCTGCACCTAGAAAAAAGAAACCAAGTGCACAGTTATAAGATGATAAAAACTTGGCTCAGCAATACTCCATGGGAGAAGGATCTTGGAACTGTTGTTCATCACAAACTGAATATGAGCCAACAGTGCGAAGTGGCTGCAAAAAAGGCAAATGGTATTTTAGGGTGCATTAACAGAAGAATAGTTTCCAAATTGTGTGAAGTACTAGTTCCCTACTATTTGGCACTGGTTAGGCCTCTTCTTGAGTATTGTGTTCAGTTCTGGATGCTGCACTTTAAGAAGGATGCAGACAAACATCCTGGAACAGGTTCAGAGTAGGGCAACAAAGATGATTAGGGACTGGAAACAAAGCCTGACTGAAAGAACTGGGCACGTTTAGCCTTGAGAAGAGAAGACTGAGTGGAGATGTGATAGCACTCTTCAAATACTTTAAAGGTTGTCACACAGAAGAGAGTGAGGATCTCTTCTTAATCATCCCAGAGTGCAGGACCTGGAATAATAGGCTCAATTTAACAGGAAGCCAGATTTCAGCTGAGCATCAGGAAAAAACTTCCTAACTATTAGAGCAGTATGACAATGTAACCAATTACCTAGGGAGGTGGTGGGCTCTCCAACACCAAAGACATTCAAGAGGCAGCTGGACAGACACCTGTTGGTTATGCTTTAAGCTGGATTTTTGCATTGAGCAGGGAGTTGGAGTCGACGGACTTACTGGTCTCTTCCAACTCTACTATTCTATTATTCTATGATTTTATCCAATGCTGCTGCTCCTCTTTTGCATGGGAAATGATTGGAGGACTGTTGTGCCTCCCCTCTCTCTCCCACCACCTCTTCCTCCTTGTCTGTAGGACCAGAGGAGGGGGCATGTTATTAATTTTTCCCCCAATGCACTTTTGTATAGCGATGCTGCTTTATTTTCTCAGCTCTTGCTATATCCACCTGATTTACAGGCAAGCTTCACCCCCTTGTTCCTCTTTGTATATCCTTTCTTAAGATCTTAGCTATGGGTTTGTTTCCTTCACCTGCTACTGTAACTCGGAGGTAATTTTTCTGCCATTGTTTGATACTATTTCACAACCCTTGTTTATATTTATATCAATCCTTATATGTGTTATAGTAGCTGGTCAAATAACCAGGCATGTTTTAAACCAAAATAATTTATGAAGTTACAGATTTGAATATGAATAAGAATACTTTGTGTTCAGGTTATTAAGCGTGTGGTTACTGTTGCGCTGTGTGTAGTTGTGTTGCTTAATTTCATTTAAAAGCAGCACCACAGCAGCAGAGAGTAACAGCAGATGTTGAAATGCGAGTGTAGCAGCGTGTGCGTGCGTTTGCCAAAGAAAGCAGGCTTTTACCCTGCATCAGCATCACTGAGACTTGAGACTTAGTAAAAGTCTTAGTAAAAGAAAAGCTACTTTATTTATAGAAATACATAGTAGATAGAAACGGCATACCTAGTTCTAACTAATTAGCTAAGTTGGAGGCATAACGTCCAGGTGCGGCCGTTAGCCCCATGCTAGGAGAGAGCAGAGACAAAGGGATGTCTCCTCTCTCCTGGACAGCCAGAGAAGAAAGGAGTGGAAAGGGCAGAAGGAGGAAGGGCAGGTAAGCTTCCCTAAAGGCATCACAGAGTCGAGACAGAAGGAAGTCAGTCAGAGCATCACAGGTAAAAGGTAAACAAAGCCTATCCATCTGGAGGACCCTAGCTCTATCTTCCTTCTGGAGCTTAAACAAAAGAACAAAACAGGAGTTGCTCTTGCCCCACTTCCAACAGTTACAAATAAAGGGTCTTTACTTTTGAATGAAGCACGCTCATTAAACTGCTCAATTAACACCTGCAGTAATGACCTGCCTAACTTCCCACACTTCGAGTCGGTACTTTCTGAACCGAGAGGGTGCTTCTGAGCCCTCATCTTCGCACCAAATGCACGCATAAGGGCGAGTGCGGTTCCTCTATGGCAAGTGGAGGAAAAGCACTTAGGACGTGCCCAGAGGCTCCCTTTTGCTGTCTCTGTGTCAACGGGGTCGATGCCTAGCATTCAAGAGCTGCTGGGATTGAGCTCCAACAGCATGTTTCTTTCCAGTTAAAAAACACCACCCACACCCACACCCACGGCTTGTACAATGCCTTGTCCCCCTAAAATAGGAAAGGTTTGTAGTTTGGAGAAAGGTGGAAGAAACTCCAGGACCTCCGCTCCGGCGGGCCAGGCCTGCCATGCCCCAAGTTCTCCCGGCACCTTTTGGTCGAACGGGAGCTGCTGGGTTTTGATTGCAAAATGTTGTCTTACATCCGGTAGAGGCTCCAGTGGAGTGACTGTGCTGAGATTTATCCGTTTCCCTAAGGGGCTGTGTCTTGCAGGAAAACACTTCCTTTCCAAAAGAAACGAGTGGGAAGTGGAGTGACAACACCCCACCCCAGTTTTGCATAGGTTCTTGTTATATTTAGTTTTCCACCTACTTTTGCTCCCGGACTCCAAAACAGGGAGGGTTCTGGGTTTGAAGTCCTGGTTCGCTGACATGGTGTAGCACTGGGCCAGTTCTTCTATATCTTCCTGCCCCCCTCCCAAATTTTCTTGGTTGTGAAGAAGGATAAATAAGGCTTGCCCGTTCTTGAGCCCTTCTCTGTCATCTGCTGGGCGTTCCAACAGGAACCACCCAAAGGCAACTTTCTCCTATGGCTTCAAGAGACACCTGGTTGCAGCTCTGAGGAGGGGTGGGGCTGCCACTGAAACGACGCAGGAGGCTGAAGGGGGAAGCAGCCCGGCGCTGTTGCTGACATCCTACCCCGTCTCCCCCCAAGGCTAGTGATGATATGCTGAAACAGAATTTGTATTGAAATTGATTGATTGCCTTTGTACAAGAGCAGTGTGTGCTGTGATGTAGAGCTTTTCAGATGCTTCCTTCTAGCCTGAAATGTTTCCATTTGGGTTTTTGCTTGACCTCAGTCTGAACAGGTGACTCTTGTGGGTTGGGTACAGTCTCCCTTTTGAAGCAACAGGCTGCATTTTGCTTTGGGTGGGCATTTGCTTCAATGAAAAACTAGTCTATGTAAGGCTAGGGGCAGTTCAGTGTGTTTTTCTTCAGTGCTGAAGCTCCTCTGTCAATCAGTCATAGACCTTGATGAACCCCTACACCTGATTAATGACACACATGGTTTTTACTTCAGTTATTTTGGCATGCTGTTTTTTAGGGGTGACATGGGGGGCTTGGTCTGTGGTCTTGTGAGTTTCAGTTCTGGCATTACACATGTTCTCTAAAGAAATGGATAGTGTACCAGATTGTGCTGAACACCGTATCTTATGATTGATTGATTTGATTGATTGTGAGTGTGTATCTGTTGATCGGGTGAGTGTTTGGAATGAAGCTGGGATTGTGCTGTAGGACTTGCAAAGGAGAAGGGTGCTTGTTCCCTCTGCTGTGTTGCTCCCCCTACCCCTACAGAGCAAAATTGAGTTAGAAAGACCCCCATAATAAAGGAGGTCACATATTGGCTGATAGGCTGGCAGCAGTAGAGATGGGACAGCTCTTGAAGTGACAAAACATCCAACGGCAGAAGCAAAACACAGAGAAGGTTTGGGGAAGGTTATGGGGGGAGGGAAGAGACCTGTACCTTGGGTAGATCGGGGGCAGGGTATTGAGTTGGAAAAGGTTCAGATAAGGACAACCAAAACAATCAAGGGGATGGAGGGACTCCCCTATGAGGAAAGGTTGCAGCATTGGGGGCTTTTTAGTTCAAAGAAAAGGTCAGTAAGAGGTGACATGATAGACGTGTATAAAATTATGCATGGCATAGAGAAGGGGAAGTTTTTCTGCCTGTCTCATAAAACTAGAACTTGTGGACATCCAAAGAAGCTGAATGTTGGAAGATTCAGGACCAATAGTGTAGTGGCATATTCAGAGGTGTGGGGTCTCTTCATGTTAGTCACAACCACGTTCCTCCCCCCCCCTTTTTTTGCTGCTGGGTTGAGAATTACATCCTTGTTAACACCTCCCACAACAACAGAAGTCCCTAGTAGCCAATAAGCATGAAAGAGTGTTAGCTACTGAGAAGAGTGTTCTCAGTGGCTGACTTACCTCCTTTCACTCTGATTGGCTCCAATCAGCAGTAAAGGGCAAGGAAGCATGTTAGAAGACTCTTCTCACTGGCTAACACATTCCCCTTTCAAGTTGATTGGCTCGTAGGATGCTGGAGACACAGGGAGCCTGCTCCCCAAAAAGTAAGGGGTCTAAGACTCCCTGAGACCCTGGACAACTACACTCCTGTCTAGGACAGAAAAAAGAAAGTATTTCTACACACAGAGCATAGTTAAACTATGGCATTTACTCCCACAGGAGGCAGTGATGGCCACCAACTTGGATGGCTTTAAAAGAGGATTAGACAAATACAGGGAGGATAAGGCTACTTATGGCTACTTGCCATGGTGGTTATGTTCTGCCTCCATGGCCAGAGGCAGTATGCTTCTGAATAGAGTTGCTGGAAATAGCAGGAGGGGAGAGTGCTGTTGAACTTCGGTCCTGCTTGTGGGCTTCCTATGGGTATCTGGTTGGCCACTGTGAAAACAGGATGCTGGACTAGATGGGCCATTGGCCTGATCCAACAGGGCTTGGTTCTTATGTTCTCTCTATGTGTGGCTTTGCTGACTTAAATTGCTCCCACCCACCTGAAGCTACTACAAGCAGCAGAAAGGCTGATGGTGGTGGTAGACAAGTACCTGTAGTTTATTTGCCTCCCCGCCCCCATTAATAGGTTTAACAGAAAACCTGTCAACATAACCATCATCCAAGTCTATGCTCCAACAGCATAACACAGAAAAAGAGGAACTGGAAAGATTTTATGCAGAAGTAAGGAATAAATTGATCACACACCAAAGCAAGATGTGCTGATAATCATGGGGGACTGGAAAGGAAAAGTAGACAAGAACTAGAAATTGTGGGGAAATGGGGCTTAGGAGATAGAAATGAGGCAGGAGAAACACATTGCATTCTGTGAAGCCAGTAATTTGTTTCTTGCAAACACCTTTTTGATCAACCAAAAAGACAACAGTACATGTGGACAACACCAAATGGTCAATATAGGAATCAAATTGATTATATAATTGGGAGCAGAAGATGGAGAAGTTCCATGCTTTCTGCAAAAACAAGACCAGGAGCAGACTGCGGTACAGATCATGAACTGGTCGTATCAAACATCAGAGTAAAGCTAAAGAAGAAGAACAAAGCAATCATAATGCCAAAATACAATTTAAATAACATCCCAGAAGAATATAAAGATCAAATAAAGAACAGATTTAAGGCTTTAAACTTAGTTGACAGAGAATCAGAAGAACTATGGAGTGAAGTCAGAGACATTATCAGGGAAGAATGCAAAAAGACAAAACCTCTTGTTAAAAAGAGAGAAATACCTCAATGGATGACTGAAGAAGCTCTTAAAATGGTTAAAGAGAGAAGGAAAGCAAAAGCAAAAGAAGATAGAAACTTGGTTAGAACCCTAAATACAACAATACAGCGACTAGTACGTAGGGACAAAGAGAACTATTACAATAGTCACTGTATAGAAATAGAAGAGGACAACAAAAAGGGAAGAACAAGAGCCCTATTCCAAAAGATTAGAGAAATTAAAGGGAAATTTAAAACAAGAGTAGGGATGTTGAATAATCAACAGCAGAACACACTGATTGACTGAGATTAAATAAAAGGAAGATGAAAGCAATACACTGAAGAACTCCATAAAATAGATGCAAGGATGACAGATTCACTCATGGAGGAACCGTATGATGAAGAACCAGAAATTTCAGAATGTGAGGTGGAAGCTGCTCTTAAAATACCTGGAAGAAACAAATCACCAGGAATAGATGGCATACCAATAGGGTTGCTATGTTACTGAGACTGAATCTGTCCAGATTTTGACAAAAATTTGTCAACAAATATGGAAAACTAAACAATGGCCCACAGACTGGAAGCACTAAATATGCATCCCAATTCCAAAGAAAGGGGATCCCAGGGAATGCAGTAATCTTTTGAACTATTGCCTTAATAGCCCATGCAAGTAAAGTAATGCTCCAGATTCTACAACAAACGCTCTTACCATATATGGAGCGACAAATGCCAGATGTCCAAGCTGGATTCAGAATGGGAAGAGGTACCAGAGATCATATCGCAAACATACATTGGAAAATGGAAAAGACCAAAGAATTTCAGAAGAAAGTCACCCTGGGCCTTATAGATTACAACAAAGCCTTTGACTGTATAGATCACAAAAACTATGGAATGCTTTAAAAGAAATAGGGGTGCCACAGATCTGTTTGTCCTGATGCGCAACCTATACTCTGGACAAGAGGCTAGGGTAAGGACAGAATATGGAGAAACCCATTGGTTCTCAATAGGAAAGGGTGTGAATATGATGTGTGTTCCCAATTAAACATTAGTGAACTAATTCATAAGTTTGCCAATGAATGAAGATTCATAAGTTCGCAAACATGAAAGCATATACTGCTAAATTCATGTGACTATGTATCTTTTTGCTAAATAAAGGCAATACAAAAAGGTCGTTTTCTTTTTACTTTATTTTACTATTCACACAAAACATTTTCCTACTCCATAATGATTTTCTTATTTGTCCTTATTTGCCTTGTTACATTTTTATAACATTTGAATTGAAAAATGAACAAAAAAATTATAAAAGGTAAGGGCACTGATTTATAATTTCCAGGGGGGCGCCGAACACGCCAGCACCGGCCCTGTTCCCGTAACTGCTACTTCATCCACCAAATCATCTCTGTTGGTTAGAATCAAGTCAAGGATAACTGATCCTATGGTTGCTTCCTCCACTTTCTGTAGGAGAAAGTTATCTGCAACACAAGTCAGAAATTTCTTGGAGGGGCCGTGTTTGGCAGAATTTGTCTCCCAACAGATATCGGGATAACTGAAATCCCCCATTACTACTATATCATGCCTCCTCAAAACATTGGCAATTTGCTTTTCAAAAGTTACATTCTTGTATTCTCCTTGATTGGGTGGTCGGTAATAGACTCCAAGCACCACATTCCTTTTATTACTTGCCCCATTAATTTTAATCCAGATACTCTTGGTGGAGCTACCAAACTCATCTTCCTGTATTTCTGTGCAGGGATATATATTTTTAACATATAGCACAACTCCATCTTCCTTTTTATTCCTTCTGTTCTTTTTGAACAAGTTATATCCTTTAATTGCTGTATTCCCAGTTTAAGTTATACCTATCAAGTCGTAATTGCCCTCCCGTATTAAGAGTTCAGGTTCGTCCTGCTTGTTTCCCACGCTCTGCGCATTAGTAACAGACATCGAAGACCATGTGATTTATGGCTTGGCTTCCTTACTACATTTTTCTGAGGACTGTTACTGGGCCCTATTAGAGCTGATCTCTCTGTTCCTATTAGTGTGCACAAACCTTCATCAGTCATTACCACCAAGTTTACGTCTCCCTACCCCTTAGGATTCAGTTTAAAGCCTTCCTAATAAACTTCTCCATGCTGTGGCCAAACACATTCTTCCCAGTCCTTGTGAGATGCAACCGATCACTTGCCAGCAATCCATCTTCCAGGAAGCATAGCCCATTGTCCCAGAATCCAAATCTCTCACTTCTGCACCACCTTCATAGCCATTCATTCACATGGAGTATTTTTCTTTCCATTTCTACTCTTCTAAGTACTGGAAGGACGGATGAAAAAACTATCTGGGCCCCAAAGTCCTTGAGTTTCCTTCCCAGAGCTTCAAAGTCTGATGTGATTTCTTCATAGCTCCATTTGGCAGCATCATTTGTTCCCACATGGGTGGGGGGAAAGGGATACCTGTTGGTGGGCTTGATGAGTGATGGCAACCCTTCCGTCATATCTCTAATCCATCCTTCTAGTAGATAGCATACCTGGCAAGTCCATGGATCTTCTCAGCATACTTGGGTTTCGATCCCATGCACTAGGGAGTCTCCCACTACTAGTACTCTTCTTTTGTTGTGGGGCGGGGTTTCATTGGCCCTGCTTGATTGAGCTTCATATTCTTGCCCGTTGCCGCACAAGGTCTCCTGTAATTCTTCCACCACAGGCTGTCCTCTAGTCTCATCCTCGAGTAGTTGAAAGCGGTTCCATAGTTCCACTGGTGAAGGGTGTCTTCTAGCTCTTCTGCTCCTGTCACCCTTTCCTACAGTTTCCTCCACTTCGTTGTTCCTCTCCAAAGCAGTCTCCTCTTCTGCTACCACATGCTGTTGCTCTTCCACCTCCACTTCTCTTTGCTGCTGTTGTTCCAGCATTCTGTCTAACAACTCTTCATCTTCTCTTATAGTCCTCAGTGTGGCCACCCGCCATTCCAGGCCTCTCATTTTTTATTCCTACAGTGCCACAAGCTTGCGCTTGTTGCATGTGTACGCCATGTTGTTCTCAGGCAAGAAAACAAACATGGCACACACCTTGCAGGTCACAACCACTGGAGAATCCTTCCCGTTCATACTCTCTTCTAACATTTGTTTCTTTCTAACTACTTGTTTTGGAGTGTCCTGTGCTTTGTCCTGTCCTACTACAGGGTAAACTTGAGAGTCCCACTGGTATGCGGTGCGCTGTACAAGGAGAATTAGTAATTTTGGGGGGGGGTTTAGGGACCTCCCCTTGACCTCTCTTGTCGAACTCCTTTGTCAAACTCCTATTTGCTGTCCCTGTTTGCGCTCTCTCTCTCTCTCTCTCTCTCTCTCTGTCTCTCTGAAAGCTGGCTAGTAGGGCCCCGCTTACCGGTGTTCTGTTTTGTAGTGTTCCGCTGATGCGGGGGCTCTCAGTTAGGGGAAATTCCCCGTTTTAAAGCTGATTTGCGACATTTTTGCATCATTTTTGCGTGATGCGGCCCATTATAGTCAATGGGTTCCGCTTTACGGCAATTTCCGCTTTACGGCGGGGACCTGGTCCCTAACCCACCGTATAAGCGGGGCCCTACTGTATGTCCTTACCTGTAGACCAAACTGAGACAGCTCCCTCTGCTCTGCTCTGTTAGGAGTCAGGAAACAGAATGAAAGTCATTATAAATTATTTTCAGGCTTAACAACACTTTATTTTTTTATCAGTATTAAGCACTGACTTTGATATTTCTTGATTAAGTGCAATAAATGCATCATGTCCTGGAACATTTAGATTAAAAGAGGATCTAAAATGGTTAAAGATGTGTTTTATGAAGTTTATCCCAGGAATAAGCAGAGGAACACGAAAAGGGAAATTAATTCAGCCCCAGGCAGGCAAGAATTCTGCTGTGCAGAAATCTGTCCTACCAATTTCTTGAAACTTTTCTTCCCACACAGAACAGACTTCCATTTTTCTTCCTCATTCCTCTGGTATTTGGGAATTTCTTTATGATTTCAGGTGTAGGGAACCTAGCCTCTGGTGGGAGGGTTAACTTGTTGATCACTGCACCAGGAAAGGAGAAGGATGGAGCCATGTCAGTGTGACTTGTGGGGTTGATCCAGGGTCAAGGAGGAAGAAGCTAGAGTTCCCAACGCAACAGTCCTCTGGATCCATTTCCAGAGTGCAGTCTTGCCTTTGCTTTTTTGGCTTCCTCCTCCTCAGCTAAGTGCAGGAATGTGAGGTAACACTGATCAAAGCTACAGTACTGGAGAAGTCGGGGAAGGGGATCAGGGAGCATTATCAAGGCCAAGGGTTGCATGTGCCTGCAGGCTGCATACATACATGTCCTTTACATACTAGGCGGTAAGATTATATCCTGTATATAAATTTATTTTTTCACCAAGGTTTTTAAACTTGTGGGAGTATTTTGTTTTTATGTGAAGGAGTATTGAATTACTCTGTGTCTGTGTTGGAATTGCTTTTTAATATGTTTTTTAAAAAACAGTGTGTTTTTAACCCTTTTTAAAAGATGTTTTAAAAGCTTTTTTTTTTAAAAAATGTTTTTAAAGTTGTTTTGTTTTGGTGTATTTTAGGGTGTTTTTATGATGTTTTGATGTATTTTTAGTGCTTCTGTTTGCAGCCCTGGGCTCCTGTTGTGAGGAAGGGCGGGATACAAATCAATCAATAATAAATAAATATTATGCTATTTTTCTGTATTGTATTTTAAAGCTGTAAACCACCCTGGAATTTGTGTTGAAGGGTGACATTAAAAATGAAGAGAATCAAGGACAATTGAGAGTGGGGTAGAGTGTGACTGCTGTACACTGTGGTACACTTGGTGTCTTTACACTTGCCCAGTTGCTATTTATAGGATGGAAATATGGTCAAGCTAGAGATGGCAGGACTGGATGGAAATACGGTTCAAGAGGGAGGCAGTGGTGTATGCCATTGAGGAGTAGCCTGGGGTCTATAAGCTCCCACAGATACTATTTAATCCACAGATATAGTGACAGCAGTGAAGAAAGGCAGAGCAGAAGGGAGGAACAGAGGTCAAATGAGAGAGCTGGCTAGAAGAGCCTTATTGTCCTGGGAAGAATAAGCCCAGGGATGAGCTCAGTTGCACCTTGTGTCTGGAGAGAGGCTATCTAAGGAATTAAGAAGGGTCAGGTGAAGAGAAAGTAGAATAAGAGGATTGCAGGAAAGATACTCTAGAAAGGTAGACTCTAAGGAAAAAGGTGAAAGGAATGGGGTACGTTGGAAGCAGCACTGTTTTATTTTATTTTTAAAGGAATTAAAGCAAAGAAAAAAATGTTTTGGTGTCTCAGTGATGATGAGCCTGTTTCCTAAATGATAAGGGATATCTCAGAACGTCACCCATATGGAAAAGGAGCATGGACTTGTGCTCCGAGGTCTGCAAAAAGTGTGGGATTTCACGAAACGCTTCAAATCAATAATAAATTTCTCTTTGTTGTTGTTTCTCATAATAAAGGGAACCACTTCTTCATTGTTGTGCCGGCAGTCCCAGCAATGCAGCCATCAGAGAAATACCTGTTCAAATACAAAGGATTTTCTTTCCAACCAGACCTGGTTACAGTGGAGGTCCTAGATTCACTGGAGGATTTTGAAATCAGAGACAGTGATGTATTTTTAGTCACTTATCCAAAATCAGGTAAGATTAGAAACACTTTCTTAGGAAGAACAAGATTTTACCATTTTACTTAATGCCTTTAGTATTAAAGTTTCCACACAACAAATATAGAGACTCACATATATCTAAATAATATCTATATTTTACTAATGCAAATTTAAATCCACATGCAACATGCCAAATGATAATGAATACTATTAACTAGGAGTGTGCACAGATTTGTTTATTATGTTTGTTTTTAAAAATTATGACCAGTTTCTGAATCAGCTGTACACTTCTTCACTTTGATCTGTAATTTGGCTGCTGAAACGCCATGTGTAAAATAAAACTCTGTGTTCCCCCATTCACTGTTATGGGGAATCTAAAAATGACTATAACCTTTGCATCTTTGGGTCAAAGTAGATGACATTTACAGGTGCAGGAACCCATCCAGAGTGGATTAAGCGTGCCAAATTGCACACAAAGAAGCCCAAGGGCTTTGGGGGGTCAGTTGTTTTTCTCCATAATCCATTATAAGTGGTGGTGTCTTGTCTCCTGTTACTTACCATAAAACAATTAAAATATGACAGATTGGTGTGTATTCTTGGTTGCACATTTTTAAAAACTTTACAGCTTTACACCAGCCTTTCTGATGCTTGTGCCTTTTGATATAGGCCTTATCCTCTGATACAGGCCTTAGAACATGACAGCGTATAGAACACTACCTGTAAAGTTCTTAAGAGTTTTTACTTTCTTTTTGTTAGTGAGCAACATAAGATTTAAAAAAAAAAACTTAAATGAAGCTTTTAGCTTTTTCAAAAAATCCTCTACTGCTGTGTTAACGCCAAAAACAGCCAGATCTCTTCAATGATCTGCAGACAGTATTTGGGAGAGCCACACTTCTTGGAAAGCCCACAGACAAAGCAAAGATATGTGAAAACATACATGTGGGGACAGACTAACAGACAGACTTAACAGGGAGAGGCTGATCAGTACTATCCTGGCTCTGCCCAGTTTGCCCTCTTGTCCAGTAAGGGTGTGTGTTTTTTATTTGACTGTGCCAGTTTCATAGTCTGTTTTTTTCTGTTTGATTCTCGCTTGCAGATAAGAGTGTTTTTCACTGATTGCAGAGTGCTGATGTTTTAGTAGTGGCTTGGGTGATTACAGTTAGGAGTGTAGGCATGGAACAACACTGTAAACCTGGCTCAGCTCATAAGGGGAAACACAGTGGTGGGGATGACTGCAGTGAGAGTGACACTAAAGGGAGTTGGCATTTTTGGTTGCCCTTTGGGGAGTTGTGTGTGTGGGAAACATCCACACCACTAGGAACAGGAACTGTAGACCAGGTCCTGTGGGAGAAACAGGCCTGTGACCTTGACCCAGAGTGAGAGCTTGGGTGGAGGTAAGTCTTGGTGGAGGGGTGTAGCTACTGAATCATTATCTTCTGCCTGCCACTTTGGGATGCTTTTGTTAGTATTGATCCCTAATTAATCATCTGTGGCCCTAACCTTTGTGTTGTATACAGGTTTCATCATGTGATGGTACTAAAATATGTCTCGGTGGTCATGCGGCAGGGAATTACAATGATAATGCCTCAGTGGTTGTTGGCAGGGGGAGGTATAATTTGAGTGGAGGGGCTGATTACCATCCAGGGTGGAGATCTAGATGTTTTGTCTCTGTCTCTCTTTCCAGTCCTTCCAGTCCTCCAGAAATTCATAGTTGTTTCCCTTGAGCCCTCTTGTCTGGTGGTGCTACTACGTAATGCCAGGTCGGTCCACAACAAGACCATGCTCATTCATGATTCGATCATGGATAAAAAGCTGAGGCATGCATTGCTGGGACTTGGATGGGTGAGCTGGGTGGGTTTGAATTAACTCAGCTCTGCCTGTCCGGGTACTTAGTGCAGGACTAGGTTAAATTGGAGGGTCTGGGGGAGTGTTTGTCCATGGAAGTACCATCTCCTATACCAGAAAACCTCTTGAACTTGGGGTCATTTTAGAGGATTTGTATTTAGTGTTGGCCAGAATGGCAGATGGTGCTGGTGTAATCACCACTTTGCTGTCCAATGGCGTGCCTGACTGAGATGGTCCCTGGCAAGGTATTAGAGAACTCCAGAACAATAGTACTGGGTGACTTTAAGATTCTTGCAGAGGCTGCTATTGGATAGGGTTGGGACTTTATGGCCTTCATGACAAGCATAGGGCTATCTCAAATGGTTATCAGTCCAACAAACTGAGGAGGGCATACCCTTTATATAGTCAAAGCACTCTGTTACTTTGTTTTTCTGTACCTTTTTGCACAGAATCACTATTTGTTTAATAAGATTTATATGCTGCATGATAAAAAAAGTTCTAGGCAGTTTACATATAATAGGATAAAATATTCATAAGAAAATATCAATAAATTCAAACTTTTAAGACAAGTGCTTCCCCAAATCTACTTCAGAGGGTTGGAGGAATGCCAGAACAGAGGGGGGGGGTGTGGGGAGAGAAGAGGAACCATTATACAAGTGGAAGTCCTTGCGTGAATGGGATGACTTCGTTGGATGAAACCCAAAAGTTTTGACTGTAATTTCATCAGTCTGCATTGTATAGGCCTTGGAGACTTAGGCAACATGAAGAAAAGCTTCAACACCTCTTTTCTGCACTTCCTTATTTTATCAGTTCACTAATTATATTTGTCCCAACCACCAGCTGTGACAGTTCCTGTTCCCAGAATACATTGGTGCAAATACTTATTTGAATCAGCTTCATCAAAGTACTTTGGAGGGCTGACAACTGTTTTTATTCACTGAACGTTTCCTATCATTTGTATTTCCACCTATGGTTAGAAGAAAATTTTTGGCAGCATTATTTCAAAAATAAAGCAACTTCTTAAAATTTGAAATATATTTCTCTTCCAAATCCCTTCCCGAAATCCACAAATTCTGCAAAGCCTTTAGTCAAACTTCCTAGTCCTTGGCCACAACTGAAATGAAGCCTCAGGAAATATTAACTCCTCAATCAACCCTTCCTGAGCTTTCCTTGACTCCCTTCCTTGCCATCCTTGCTTGTCTCCAACAGTGTGACAATTTAGAGCAATCCAACTGCTGGGAAGCCGACAGAGGAGGAACCAGTGGAAAAGCTGAATGCTGGCTCCGGCAAACAGGAGTAAGTGCTTCCCGTAGCCACAATGGGGCATATTTAAAATTATTTTAGGTCACCAGCCTTTGGCCGGCGGAGTTTGTGGGGGGATCGGGATTCAGGGGAGGGGTCTGGATGTGATGAGTATCTCATGTAAATCCCCCCCATGGCTCCTTCCCTGCCACACCTCTGGAATGTTCAGGGCTTCCACTGGCTTCTGCTGGCCCTACGTCTACCATGCTGGCTGTCCCCAGTGGACTCCCGTGGCACAGGGCTGCTACTGGTGGAGCCCAGCAGAGCCCAGTGCAGCCAGGAGTCTCCCGGCACATCTGGTGCTCCGCAGCATCCAACTCACCCCAGCCTGGCGAAAAGGTGAGTTGGATTGCACCCTTGGATAGTAAGCTCCTCAAGCAAGAGAGAGAGATGCTGTTGTGGATTATTTTACTCTTTAAAGTGCGGCATAGATTTAGACAATGAATGAATTAAATGAGTTTCTTGTCCTTCACAGGTACTATATGGACTCAAAACATTTTGAGCTTGATTTGTCATGAAGGTCATCGGGATGGAACTGAAAACATAGACTTACTAGACAGAGTTCCATGGGTGGAGTACAATATCCGCAATATGGATTACATCAGTCGCGTATCACCTCGTCTCTTTGCAAGTCATTTGCCCTACTATTTAGTCCCGAAGGGATTAAGGAATGGAAGAACAAAAGTAGGTCTTGCTGCTTTTATAATTTTATCAAATTCAATATTTGTCTTGCCTTACTCTGAAATAGGAATTTCACAGAATCCTGTCAAAAACAGAAGCATGCCAATAATAAATAATAATAATAAATTTTATTTTTCATCTGCCTATCTGTCCGGGTTAGGGACACTCTAGGCGACGAACAACAAGAATAAAAACAATACATATACATCAACATAATCAAATTTTAAGCTAAAAAACCATTCATTAATTCAGTTGTAACATAGGTTAATCTGTCCCAATCTTGTAGGCCTGCCTGAACAGCCAGGTCTTCAAGGCTCGGCGATAGCTGGACAGGGAGGGAGCATGTCTGAGATCGAAAGGGAGAGAGTTCCAGAGGGTGGGGGCCACAACAGAGAATGCCCTCTCTCTGGTCCGTACCAGCCTGGCTGTTCTCACAGGTGGGACCGAGAGAAGGTCTTGCGAGGCTGATCTCGTCAGGCGGCACCATCGGTGATTCTGTAGGCGTTCCTTCAGATATACTGGGCCGAAACCGTATAGGGTTTTAAAGGTCAACACCAACACCTTGAATTGGGCCCGGTAGACAACTGGTAGCCAGTGAAGATCTAATAACACTGGGGTGATATGATCCCAGTGACGGCTATGCGTAATCAAGCATGCCGCCGCGTTCTGTACCAGCTGTAATTTCCAGACCGTTTTCAAGGGTAACCCCACGTAGAGCGCATTGCAGTAGTCTAAGCGAGAGGAGACCAGGGCATGTATCACCTGAGGGAGCAGGTGAACAGGAAGATAGGGATGCAGTTATTGATACCAAGCTGCCCGGCTCACTGCTGTAATCTGAGCCTCCATGGACAGCTGGGAGTCAAGTATGACCCCAAGACTGCGGACCTGGTCCTTCAGGGATAAACTTACCCCATCAAGCATCAGGTCAGTAATTCCTAACTTCCTTTTATCTCCCACAAGTAATACCTCAGTCTTGTCGGGGTTCAGCTTCAGCCTATTCTCTCCCATCCATCCACTTACGGATTCCAGGCACTTGGACATGGTATTCACTGCCAACTCCGGTGAGGACTTAAAGGAGAGATAGAGCTGAGTGTCATCTGCGTACTGATGGCACTGCAACCCAAAACTCCTGATGATTGCTCCCAGCGGTTTCACATAGATGTTGAATAGCATGGGAGAGAGGATAGAACCCTGTGGCACTCCACAATGAAGAGGCCAAGGGTCTGAAACCTCATCTCCCAATGCCACCTGTTGCTGCCTATCCGAGAGATAGGAACGGAACCACTGCAAAACAGTGCCTCCTATTCCTAATCCCTCTAGGCGGTTTAAAAGGATACTGTGGTCAACGGTATCGAAAGCCGCTGAGAGATCCAGGAGGACAAGGAAGGTGTATTCACCCCTATCCAATGCCCTCCGCATATCATCTACCAGCGCGACCAAGGCTGTTTCCGTACCATGACCAGTCCTAAAACCCGATTGGTATGGATCTAAATAATCCGTTTCCTCCAAGTGTGTCTGTAATGTTTGCTTATTGGTCCCATGTCTGGAACAGAAATCAATCCAGCAAATACAATCAATATTTGCTACTGTTGTTGCTTTTAGTCCAGTAACAATATGAAATTGATTACATTTTTTCTTCATTTGCATTGCATTATGTTTTATTTCAAATGAATGGGGTGGAATAATATAAAGACAATGTAACTTACATAATTTATGTAAACTCCATATGTTACATAATTTTGCTGATGCATACAGTGAAATTAATAACATTGGCGGAAGATGAATTGCTTTGGAATGGAAGCAGTGCTGGTCTCAAAGCACTCCGTTCTATCTTTTTTATAGTCAATGCTCAAGGCTGCACACATGGTGGGGGCTTCCCCAAGGCTTGACAAGGCTGGCTCCTGTGAACCCTTAGAGGCTCAACAAGGCTATGGGCTGTGCACTCTCAAAGACTCAACACTTTTGCATTCTGTCTCTCCTCTTGGCTGTTTGCCCAGACTCTGGCAGTTGTCCTTGACAGCTGTATAAACAAGACGGAGAGGTGGGAAAGAGGGGGAGAAGGAGAAAAAAATAGAAGGAAACTTAGCCTTCTCTTTCCTGTCAGCTGATTCGTTCAGCTATGACACACATATGCAGGGGAAATGATGCTGATTTTACAGGAAGAAAGAAGTTAAAAAGGGGCTAGCCCACAACATAATGATACAGTTTGGCCTGCATAAAATGGAGCTATGCCATTTGTCTAATCCACATCATTTCTAAATGCATATGACATTGGAGCAGAATTTATTTATTATTAAATTTATGTCCCACCCTCCTTCCTAGTAGGAGCCTAGGGCGGCAAGCAAAAACACTAAAAACATTCTTAAACATAATAAAAACAGACTAAAATATAAAAAAAATCTTTAAAAACATCTTAAAACATCTTTTTTAAAAAAGCTTTTAAAACATCTTAAAAAGCAATTCCAGTACAGATGCAGACTGGGATATCGTCTCTGCTTAAAAGGCTTGTTGAAAGAGGAAGGTCTTTAGTAGGTGCCAAAAAAATAACAGAGATAGCACCTGTCTAATATTTAAGGGGAGAGAATTCCAAAGGGTAGGTGCCACTACACTAAAGGTCCACTTCCTATGTTGTACAAAATAGACCTCCTGATAAGATGGTCAGGAAAGATCATAGCTGAATGACTCTTTTGCTGTTCTGTGAGTATATTAATTGGACCTGTCAATGGACATGAAGTGGGGAATGAAAATGATGCCTGTATTGGGGTGAGGGAATTGTCAGAGTTATGCATGAGCTGGCCTGCAAAGCGAGAACCAGCGTAGGATATATTGCTGGGATGAGATCTCTTGGATCTAACAAGCTTTGAAGGGATGCAGGTGATTCATAAAGGAGAGAAAAAGACAATGAAGACCAAAGTCAGGTAATGAACTGGGAGGGTCTGTCAAACATGGACCTCCAGAAAATGCAGATGTTTAAGAGGGAAGAATGGAAGAAAATGTACATATGAAGGTCATCTATAAAGGTTTCTGCAGCAAGGAAGGGTGATCGTAGTCAAGTGAAGAACAATGACAGGTGGTTTTACACAAGAGAAGACTTTTTTCCCATTGTAGGATCTGAAGTTGTCATCTTAAAATACACTTACTGGGGAGTAACCTAAGTAGACACAATAGAATTGCACTGTGACGTTTATGTTGTAAAAGCCTATAAGGACATCATGGCTATAAAG
Source organism: Rhineura floridana (assembly GCF_030035675.1). Taxonomy (NCBI): domain Eukaryota; kingdom Metazoa; phylum Chordata; class Lepidosauria; order Squamata; family Rhineuridae; genus Rhineura; species Rhineura floridana. Next base: position 92,169,141 of record NC_084483.1, on the reverse strand, counting down.
CAACTCAGAACGTCCAATCATCCACAAGAAAAGATACTTTACCCTTTTATTAATTTATTATTTTATGCATTTATACCTCCAACCAGTTGGTTCCTGGAGCATTTCACAACAGCTTAAATAACAATAGAAACACAAGAACAGAATATAACCAGACAATAAAGCCAGCAATTATAAGCAGCAGATTAAAATTAAACCATTTTAACTCCTGACAAAATAGCAAAGTAAGGACCATGCAAGCCTCTTGTAGGAAGCAGCATCACTGCAAAGGGCCTTCTCCTGGTTTAGCTCAGGGTTTGTGAACCTGTGGCCCTCCTGATACTGTTGCATTCCAACTCCCATCAGTGACAGCTAGCATGGCCAATATTCAAGGATCGTGGGAGTAGCAATCCAACTGTAATTCAGTTGTAATTCAGGTTTTTTCCCCATCCCTGGTTTACCAAATCCGAAAGGATAGTGAACATAAAATCAAAATAAACTAGAGAATATTATGAAAATAATGAGGTTTGAGAGAACCTATTGCTAGCCATACGTATCTCATCATTAAAAGAGTTTAGCTCTCTAGATTGTATTGATATTACTGTTCCTGCAGGTTATTTACGTGTCCAGAAACCCAAAGGATGTTTTGGTCTCCTATTACCATTTTGCCAAATTTTCAACTAAAGTAGAAGAAGTAGAAGACTTTGGAATTTTCATGGAGAGGTTTATATCTGGAAATGGTAAGGGCTGTTTGCCACTCTAGAATAAATCACTTTTGTCCCTTCATCCCTTTCCTTCTTTGAAAACAAATTGAAATAAATTTTGTGTATGTGTATTTCCAGAATGCTGTTGGTTGCTATAAGAAAATTCTAACTGATTTTCAACCCGTATAAAATGGACTAGCCTCCACTGCTTTACCCTCATGTTTAGAACTCATTTCCCCACATCTAAGACATACAGTTCCAATTTAGCAATGAGCTCTAAGCATAAGGACGAAGCAGTGGAGGCTAGTCTGTTAAGGAATTGCCCCATCAACTCCAGTCTGCCCTCAGCCAGCCCCTGTCTGCCTGCCTTCTTACAGCTGGTCCAGGGAATAGCGCTGCATGTCAGCTGCCTCTTCCTTAGTCTCAACTAAACTAGAATTAGTTGGCTCTGACATTGGCTCTCTCTCCACCTACTGCTGGCTTCCCTGCTTTCTGCCTCACCACTCCCAATGGGCACCAACCACTAGTGGAGTAAACTTGTGTGCTGTAGTTTTAATTGTTTGGAGTATCTGTGTAATTTGATATGTGTTGAAAAAAGGTTAGGATGTCCTCATAGCAACCAACAGCATTCTGGAAATTTCAGTGGGTGCAGGCTTTTGAGCTTACCTTAGCAAGTCTGTAAATATTACATTCCCCAACTCTAAGTAGCACTAATTTTGGTGTTTTTACAATTATTTGCCCAGTTATGGTGTTGCTCTCCTTGAGCACCTAATCCCAAAATCTCACTACCTGAGGCACTCCTACTACAGCCAAATGACTGCATCCCCTCCAATAGTCTGGGGATATTGTACCCAGGATGTGGGTCAGTTTTGGTGGGGAGTAATATCCTGTGGATGGATTTCAATGTATTCTCGTTCCAGATGCTATACCCCATTCTGTTTAACATCTATGTGGATCAGGTTTTGAGTGTAACTCTGCTAAAAACTTCTTAATGTTGCAATTGTTTTATAATATTCTATATTAATATTGCATTTTTAATACTTTATGCTCGTGAGCTGAGCAGAGAGCAATGTGTGCACACTAGGGATGTGAAGGCCTAGAAAAAAACTGGGGAAAGTTGGAAAAAAACTTGAGGGAGGGGTTCAACTTTTTCAAAAAAAAATTGGAAAAAACAAGAAAATCGAGGGGGATTCCTTTTTTTTCTGGGCATTCTTTAGTACACATGTGTGGATATATATCAACTCATGTGCTACTAAGCCATTTAAGAACCATGTGTACATACCACTCTTGAGTGAGAAAACCTCCAGTTCAGTTCAGTGAAAGAGACAGCCCCATGTGCCTATCTCCTCACAAGCATTGAAAAAACTGGGTGGGGAAACTACATGTGAAGATTTGGACATCAGCACCTGCAAAGGGTCCCTGGGTTGTGGTGTGTATAAGCATGGCCAAATATGAATCTCTCACATTGCCTTTGAAACATGCTAAGGAAGGCTCAAAACCCTATACCCACTGAAATTCTAAATGAATTCTCACATGCCCTGAAGACAAGACAGAAATGTGGGAAGTCTCTTTCACAGTGGAAGAAACTTTTTGAGAAACCGGAGGATAGATTTTGGCATAGCTGGAGAAAAGTGAGAGGAGAGGAAAATGTGACAGAGCAGGCAGCACCAGAGAGGTGGAGAAAGAAAGAGGAATGAACAGAACGGCAGGCTTAGCAGTCAGTGAAGCACAGGAGGTACGGGGAGGAGGAGCCAGAACTTTCCAGGTAGGGGAAAGAAGCCAAGAAACCAAGACATGAGGAACTGGGCAGGATATCTAACAGACTGGCCTGCAGTCCTCCTGGCTGAAAGGAACTGCAGGGAAATCTCCATTGTTGGGTTCTTGGTGGGGACACAGTGCAACATTTTGTTTGTGGTCCCACTTGCCCTATCTAATGGGCACTTTGGGTGGATGTGTGCATATCAGTTTGGAAGCAGATCTGGGCTGCACCCAAAACAACAGAGTGGTATCAATACTCTTAGTACATAGTAACTTTGGAAATTAAAATAAAAAGTAAAGAGCTTGGAAAAGTTACTTTTTTGAACTACAACTCCCATCAGCCCCATCCAGTGGCCATCCAGACACACCCCTCTAATACACACACATAGCAGGTCAATGAAAACTGATCGTGTGCATTGCCCTCCAGGAACCATACCATGTTGAAACAACAAAAATCCTAAAGCACTTTAAGACCAACGAATATATTATGGCAAAAGGATTCAGGGACTAGTAAGTCCCATTTTGTGAAATCTCAGACAAGTGTATGTACACAAGACTGTAAAGGAGAAATGTAAAGTGGGAGCTGGGTGGCAGTGAGGTTCAAAAAGTACAACCAGTGATACTTCAGTGAGAGCTTAAATGCAGGTAAAATAGGTACAGTAACCTCTACAGCACTGTGTTAGTGATAATTGACTCAGCTTAGCAAAAATGATTGCATAGTGAGATATGAAACCATTTTCTTTATTTAGGCCCAAATGAATAGTGTTGAACCTCTTGATGAGTTGTAATTCAACAGTTTCATGGTGGAGTCTTCCTTTGAACTTCATTTGTTTGAATGTAGCCACCAGCAACTGACAGGGCTTTCTTGGTGGTGGCCCCACTTTTATGAAACTAGTCCCAACAGATATATAGTTGTCCCTGTCAGATTTGGCTTTTAAGCAGGCCTTGAAACCCCTTTTGTTTTAAGCTGCTTTTATTAGTAGGCTGGGCTGAATTATTATTATTTATTTGTTTACATCACTGCTGGTTCTTAAGTTGGTTCTTTTAAATTATTTAAATTAGTTTTATATGAGTGTCATGCTGTCCTGTGAATTTTCAGAAAAGATATCTGTTCTGTGTTTATGCCAAATTAACTTCTCTCCTGTCAGTACTTGCTAGTTTATGGCTAGACCACATAGAAGGCTGGTACGCTCACAGGGATGACTTCAATATTCTGTTCCTTACCTATGAGGAAATGAAGAAGGTAAGATATAAAAATGCTATTCCATCTGATATTAAACAGCTATCAAAACTCACCTTTACAAAAAAGGAGGAAGGAAGCAATTTGAGAGCCACTGGTGGTCAGTGTAGAAAATACTGAGCTAGATGGACCAATGGTCTGACTTGGTATAAGGCAGCTTCCTATGTTCCTATGTATCATACTTTTAACCCCACTCCCAACATTGCATCTCCTTTTTTCCACCACCTTGTTTTGTGCATGCTTAGTGGTGGTGGGGAAACCAACACATGAGCTCCCACTTGCACACAGGAACTCGATGCAGTCAGGATACCTGATACCCACACATGATCGATCATATGTCCCATTTGTGTGAAAGCACTATTCATGAGCAGGACCTCACACACTGAGTTTTCTTTTTCTTTTCTTTTAAATTTTGTTTGCAAATGTATTTTACATTATATATATCAGGGTTTTTTTTAAAAAGGAGAAATATACATGAGATACAAATTGCATAGTGGAAAAAACAACAGAATTTGCTAATATTCAATTACATACAAACATGAAAAACACCTTTGTAATAAGTTATTAATACTTTAAATAAGCAACTTTAATTATTGTTACAAATATGAATAGAAGTATGAATATATGACCTACTCATACCAGAGCTGGGAGGTTAGCTTTTCTGTTCCTATCTTTTTAAAAGACAAATACATTTACTTCTTTTGGCTCCTTTGGGAAGAAGGATGAGATATAAATTTAACAAAATAAAAATAAACTATTTTTTCCTGGAATATCTAATTCTTGTTTTCATGTACTGAGTTCCTAAATTCCAACTTCTTATAACCTCCTAATATTTTTCTCTCTGTTTAATCTTTGCCATTAGTTTTACTGTATGTAATTGTTCCCAGAGTTTCCTTCTTATATCAATACATCTTTCCAAGATTAGGTATATAAGATCCTAGCTATTGTTATAATATATAGCATGAGTCTCAAGAATTGGTTGTATGTATTCCTTCATATAATTTAACAGAATTAATGATACTTCATATCACTGAAGTTTTCTATGACCACAGACCAAAAAATTCTCACTTTATGACATGTCCATCATAGGTGGATAAAATCTCATTTCTCTCTATCACAGTACCATCTCCTCTTTCCAATTTCATGGGATTTCCAAAATGTCTGATGCCACACAAAAAACCATTTTAATATAGTTTTCATGATAACTGAGCTTTTTCCTCACACAGCCAAGACTAACACATATTTCTGAGAGGGAAAGAAGCAACAACAGGAGGAGAGCTTAAACCATGGTCCCTCTTCTCTCTCTCGACACATGCATGACTAGGGCTTTTGTCTTCAGTTTAGAAAAGCTCACACTCACTTGCAACAGCATGGGGCTCTTTGCACCCAGCTTCCAGCTGGGCAGCGCTTCCTGGAATGATAATCTAAACATGGGAAGTTACATGCAAAGAGCTCCTTTCCTGTACAAAGACAAACAGCATTTAGCTTTTCTAAACTTTTAAGAGCCTCAAAAGAGAGAAGGTGGAGGAGTGTTTAAAAAGGCTTACTATAGATCAGAGCTTGGAAAAGTTACTTTTTTGAACTACAGCTCCCATCAGCCCAATCCAATGGCCATGCTGGCTGGGGCTGATGGGAGTTGTAGTTCAAAAAAGTAACTTTTCCAAGCTCTGCTATAGATGTCTATGAAGCACACACACTCTTTTTTCTTTGCAAATATAACAGAAAAAAGGAAACTTCATCCTCTGACATTAACAATAAAAATATCCCTTCGATCCTGACTTAACCATATAAATTAACATAGGCAGTCCAGGGGTGTTATCCAAATAACTTTCTCCCCCAATCCTCCCCACACACACCTCCTAATTCTATTCTAGGGGTTCCCCTAACCCTCTGGAGCAGACATGGGGAGGGTGTGGGGTGCATGCGGGAAGACAAGAGGTGGAAAATGCTATTGTGGAAGTGTAAATCCTTGCACTGATGGATCCTGACATATATGTCCAAATGAGATTAACAGTAATAAACTATGTGTTCAAACATAGAACTGGCAGTGAAATTTTCAGACCACTGACTAGTGGATTGTGGGTGTTTATCCTTGCAGCCTTACAGTGGCAGTCTCTTTACAACCACAAGAGATCACAGGGTCCTCTTTCATAGTCCTCGGTTGATGCTTTCCATGTCTATAATCAAACAGTGTGTGAACATCTGCAAATATCAAGACCCCCCCCCAATTTAATAAAACAATAATTTCTGACATAATTTTTCTTCTAGCAAAGGCAGTGGCTTCTGACTTCAGTAGTGATACAAGTTCCAAATGATTGCATATGGATTTTTTGAGTGTTCAATCCAAGCACTTTAAAAACCCAGTTCAGCTGCTGATCCCCTCCTGCCCCCCTCTTCTCAGCAGCAACAAAAATGATTAACAGGCAATGGACCCATAGATTCAGGAGCAGCTTTGCGGGCCCTAGCAAATAGGGCACTGAGCATCATTTTCTCTTAGAGTTTATGGGGCTTATCATAAAGCTTCATGATCCCAAGCAGGAAATGTTTTACATGTCCTCTGATGCTGAGGACAAATGTCATGGAATCTCCTCTGTGTCAGTGGTGGCATTTGTTTATTTACTTTTGGTGGACTCAATTGAAATAGGTGCCTCATAATATCGGTTTTCTAGGCGGCTCACAAAACAAATGCAACAATTAAAATACACAAAACAATAAAAATAAAAACAAAACCCCTACATATTTAAATCACAGGCTGCTTGTTCCCCCTTTCCCAATCTTAGGTTTTATCTCTTCTGGAGAGATGCTTCATAGCAGTGTAGGCAAAGCTACAATGTAACTTGATCTATAAATGCTTCCAACAGATGATTCAATGTATGGCTTGTGTCTTGTAAATACTTAGCAGAGGTCTCATGTATCAGACCTATTAAAAGAATGTGGCTTCACCTTAAAAAAATAAAATAAAAATACAGATATATTAAATTAGAAATGCCCCAGAAGCTCATTCTGCTGATATTCTTCCTTTAGAATATTTGTTTATTATCCTTTCTGTTCCAAATCAAGTTACTGGGCTCTTGTAATTCTTAATTCTAAATGGCCTGACATGAAAACCATGTGCACTTTCAGGATCTGAGAAGCACTGTACTGAAAATATGCAACTTCCTAGGAAAGAGGCTGACTGAAAAGGAGGTGGATACTGTTGTGAATAAGGCTACTTTTGATAAAATGAAACTGGATCAGAGAGCAAACTATGAGTTCATGCCTTCTGATATCTTAGATCACTCTAAAGGAACTTTTCTTCGGAAAGGTAAGTCAGTGGCAAATTGAAATGAGTGAACTGAATACCCGATAGCTTCACCTGGCTCCCAGTCTGATATCGTATAGGCACCAAATGAAGATGGTTTTATTTTCTCATTCTTTTATTAAACTCTCAGATTTATTCTGCAGATTAATCCTATATAAATACCTTAAATAAGTAAAAACAACAGTTTGTTAGAGAAGGGGGGGGAAGTAACTGTTTTAGCTGCTTCTCACAAAAAGTTGCCTCTGTCACCTTTTACATTCTACAGCTTTTAGATTTACCTTTTGTTTAACTCAGGCTAGAGATGCATGCTTGTTTACTTAAGAACAGGTTGTAATTGCCAACAATACTAAGTTAAACCAGCAAAATATCTGTTTGAGAGTCAGAGAGGTTTAAGCTACAACTCACTTAAATTGAAAAAAAAGAGCAGTTAATCCAGAGTCATCAGCCTTCTTGGCTAAAACAGGCAGTAGTAGTCTGTAAAGCAGCATCGGTTGTCTAGAACAAAAAGTATGATCTTGGAACCCCCGCCCCCAAGGGGACTGGATGCTGCTGCAGCAACTAGGGATGGAATTTTCTGAAAATCTGGGTGTCAAGCTTATTCACACTGATTTTTCTTAATTCCCATTTCACTCCATAGTATTAATAAGAAGCAAATTAATTTTTTACTGGTTCCACTAAAAATAAGAACAATTCTAGCAAATATGTATTCTTACATGCATAATGAGAGCCAGTGTGGTGTAGTGGTTAAGGTGTTGGACTATGACCTGGGAGACCATGGTTTGAATCCCCACACAGCCATGAAGCTCACTGAGCAACCTTGGGTCAGTCACTGCCTCTCAGCCTCAGAGGAAGGCAATTATAAACCCCCTCTGAATACCGCTTACCATGAAAACCCTATTCATATGGTCATCATAAGTTGGAATCGACTTGAAGGCAGTCCATTTCCAATTTTTTTACATGCATAATATTATAGGCATATTATACAGCCACAGGAATGACTGTATACTATACCCAGCATGGATTTTTCGCATTCTGCAATGTTTAATTGAAAATACTCCCCCATGCCATTCTGATGCTTCCCATAAACTCATTTCAAAACAAAACCTTACAAAACCTATAGTCTTGAACTCAGAAATGCTTGCTTAACAAGCCCCTAAATTTTCATGGCAAAATACAAAACAATCAGAGAGAACCGAGAGTTCAAAGTGTAAAAAGAGAGAGAGAGAAAGACCCTTTTGGCATTTTTTCTGCCAGAGTTCTCATAATTTGTTGAGATTCATTAAAAATCAGCCATGTTCACAGAGTACATGTAATCCTATTTCTGACCTTGCCCCAAACTCTGACCTTCATCTGCTGCAGTTAAAAAAAAATGCCTAGCTGATTTTTAATTAATTTTAGAAATGTAGCATTACAGTCAATGATAAGCTCGGGCATGCTCAGTAAGAACCAAGTGTCCAGTGTTCTAAAAGCCAGACTCAAAGCTGCTGGGCTTGCCTAATCAGGGGGCCACACCCACGCCAGACCTTTATTTTACTTTAGACCATCCTGGCTTCCTCCAAAGAATTCTGGGAAGTGTGCTGTGAAGGGTGCTGAGAGGAGGCTTCTATTCCCCTGACAGAGCTGCAGTGGCCAGAGTGGTTTAACAGTCAGCCACTCTGATTGAAGCTCTGTGAGGGGAACAGGGTGTCTGCTAGCAACTCTCAGCAGCCTACACTAACTACACTTCCCATGATTCTTTGGGAGGAATGACTGTCTAAAATGAAATAAAGGTCTTGTGTAGATAAGCCAGGGACAGCTTTGGTTTAAATTTAGGTTGGAGACTACATGTGCCTGCTGTAGAATAAAAACATGGGGGAAACACTGAAGAACAATGATTTAGCACAATGTTATAGCACAATGTTTTCCTTTTGGAAAGGAAATGGGCTTCCCCTCTGCCCATTGCCCACCCATTCAATCTCTTCCCCTCCCCCTTCTCCCTCCCTCTCCCTTTTCTGCCCTCCTCCTTTCCTCCCTGCCCCGTCCCCAGCTCAGTTTTACCTATCCTAAGCATAATTGCACAGGAGTAAATCCCACTGAACTCAAAAAGTATGCAAATAATCAAACTTGCCCTCCCCTCCTATTTCCTCCCTCTTGTCCCTTCCCTTCCTTTGCCTCTCCCTCCCTTATCTCCTTTCAATGCCCTCCTTCCCCTCCCTTCTCCCCTCCCCTCCTCCTCCCCCATGGTCAGTTTTACCTATATTAAGCATGATTGCACGGGAGTAAATCCCATTGAACTCAATAGCATGCAAATGATCAAACCTGCCTTTCCCCTCATCCCCCTCTTCTCTCCCTTCCTCCTCCCTTCTTCCCTCCCCTCTTCCTTCTTCCTCCTCCCCTGCCCACATCAGCCATCCCTCTCTCTCTGTCCCTCCCCCCCATGGTCAGTTTTACCTATCCCAAGCATGATTGCACAGGAATAAATCCCACTAAACTCAATAGACATGCAAAGGATCAAATCTGCCCTCATCCTCCCATCCCCCTCCTCCCCTCTGCACTTCCTCCTCCTCACCTTCCCCATCCCCTGTGGTCAGTTTCACCTATTCTAAGCATGATTGCAGGGGAGTAAATCAAACTGAACTCAATAAGCATGCAAATGATCAATCCAGTATCAGCAAACGTGCACAGGATCCCATTTCTTACCTCCCGGATTAAAAAGCAGAGAAATTCACTAATAGGTAAAAAAAAACCGCTTGCGGTTTAAGAATGTACCTATAGCCAACAGATATTTCAATCAAACTTTAAAAAGCAGGGAAGTTAGGCAGCTACAGTGAATGCACCAGGGGAGCAGGAGACCTGACCTATTCTCTGAGATATTGTACTGCCCTACAAATGTGTCAGAATGCAAACACAATTTGGGTTGGTCTTTCACAGTCCAATCCACTTGTGTAGCTTGGAAGAATTTGGTAATGTGTCTCTGAGCATATGGTGAGTGGTGGCAATACCTGCAGTCAGCCCAAATAACAGAAACAAGACATGTGCTGATCTTGTTTCAGCAGGGAGGAAGCAACAATATTAAGAAAGTTGGTATAGTTCAGATATTCACTTTAAATATGTTTGATTTACTTTGCAATTTCAGTGAAGTTTCCTATAGTAAATCATTTTCTTTTGCTTCTTTTTCTGTGAATATGTAAAGTACAGCAACGCTTTGCAACACTAAAAAATTCTAAAAGCAATTGTGGAATAATGGCACTGATTATTGTGCAGAATAGTTTCCAATGGACATAAAGAGTGTCTCAGCTTGCACAAGATAAAACAGTGGGAGGTGAAATATATTCTAGCAAAATTCTAGGTGTGCTCTATGTTTTTAATTAACCATGCCCACCTTCCCTTAAGTGGAGTGGTTTAAGCATTTCAGGCTGAAATCATGCAACTTGGGCAGGACAAGTTTGTTTTTTCCAACAGCTGGAGTCATTGGTTAAGTAGCAACATATTGTAATGTCTGATTTTACATCAAACTGCAGTTTCAGATTCAACTGTTAATGCACCCAAAATATTAATACAGAATAACCGCCAGTTTGAAACACAAAAGGCTGTCTTCACTATCATATGATATTGACCCATAAAAAAACTTTGAAATTAATAAAAATAAATTTGACACAGATTTCTATTATGAATAATGAGAGAAATATAATTTTCTAGGTTAGATTCTCTGTAGAAACAGCAGTAATACAGGGAAGAAGCAAAGTAAGAACACCACCAAACATACAAAAATGTAATTCTCCATCTTTGGAGATGGCAGGTGTTGCTACCACTCACCATATGCTCAGAGACGCATATTACCAAATTCTTCCAAGCTACACAGGAAGTGGATTGGACTGTGAAAGACAAACCCAAACTGGTTTGCATTTTTACAAATTTGTAGTGCAGTATAATAGAGAGGAGGTCATGTCTCCTGTTCCCCTGGTGCATTCACTATAGCTGCCCAATTTCCTTGCTTTTTAAAGTTTGATAGAAATAACTGGTGGCTATTGGTACGTTCTTAAACTACAAGGGTTTTTCTTGCCTGTTAGTAAATATATTCCAGATTTCCTATATATTTATAAAATTATGTTGCAGGAATGTAGTACCACATGGGGCTTGTTTCTCTTATACATAGTTATACATATTGTTGTTGTTATGTGCCTCCAAGTCGACTACGACTTACGGCGACCCTATGAATCAGCGACCTCTGATAGCATCTGTCATGAACCACCCTGTCCAGATCTTGTAAGTTCAGGACTGTGGCTTCCTTTATGGAATCAATCCATCTCTTGTTTGGCCTTCGTATTTTTCTACTTCCTTCTGTTTTTCCAAGCATTATTATCTTTTCTAATGAATCATGTCTTCTCATTATGTGTGCAAAGTATGACAACCTCAGTTTCATCATTTTAGCTTCTAATGATAGTTCTGGTTTAATTTGTTCTAACACCCAATTATTTGTCTTTTTTGCAGTCCATGGTTTCCGCAAAGCTCTCCTCCAACACCACATTTCAAATGAGTTGATTTTTCTCTTATCAGCTTTTAGTTATACATATAATATACCTATATTTTGGCACATAATTTTGTGTGTAACTAGTTGGGCTTTTTTTTTAAGACAATGTGTCAGTGGCTTGGACATAAGCAGCGTGCTGATGCAAGAGGTGGTCTGATGCAGGCAAACTTGATTGGGTCAGAACTGTTAAATTCCGTTTAAAAGATGTTCCTCCTCCATCCTTAGCTGCAACTGAAAGAGACCTGGATCTTCCACTGTTCTATCCATGCTGCCTCCCATCTTCCCTGCCCACCCCACCTCCCACAATACTTACCTGGGTCAGAGAAGCAAGGGAATGGGAGCAGTGTTGATGCTTAGGCAGTCCATGCCCCATATATGACTCTGGGACGTGTAGTCCCAGTCCCTTCCCTGCACTGGAATTGCATTCTTGAGTGTCTGCAGTTCTTCTGCTGTGGTCTATTCTTCTCCTGCCCTAGGTTAAACCTTGTGGTTCTTGGGTGGGTGGAGGCAGTGGTGGCCTCTTGAGCGTCAGGCCAGGGTCCTGCTTGGCCCAAGTCTGTTAGTGAGGAATCAAAAGTTTCTTTTGTGAGTACCCTCTGATTCCTTGCAACATGTCTACTTTTTGTAAAGAAAGTTGCTTTCTTTTAGCCTGTTATGCTAACTCACCATTAGCATTCCGTTCTCTTCATACTCAAAGGCAGATACTTGACAATCACAATGTTCTCTCTTTCTCTGCTTCCTGTGCCAGGTACTATTGGAGACTGGAAAAACATTATGACTGTTGCACAGAATGAAAGATTTGACAGTGTTTTTAAGGAGAGAATGGAAAAGCTGCCCATCAAGTTTTGTTGGGACATCAGTGATGAACTATGAGTCTGCTTCCAGCTTCAAAACATAAAATAATATGCAGTGTATACATATGATCTGTACTTTTTATTAGCCCAGGTGGCAAAACACCAACTGAGAGCAGTTGTGTGTAGCACCATGGCCACCTAATCCTGAAATAACTGAACTATATATTTTTAAATATTCTACTATTACATATCGAACGCCCACTTCCTCTAGGGAGTTTTGGACAGTGAGCTTCTGACACCCATAGTAACTATCACATGTGGCAAATTACAAGATTTGAGCCACAGACGTTATGACTTGCATGTCATAAATTCCCATCAGTGCAATAACCTTTTTCTTATGTTCATATTTATCACCCTAAATAATCTCTTATTAATTGGGTAAGTCCCTTTGGACACAGTTGCATTTACTTCAAGTGAACATGCATAGGAGTATGTTTGCCTCTTATTTCGCACTGGGCAACAGTACATTCACCTCAGTGTATATGAAAAAGTGGTTCAGTGGGAGAACTTTCAACTCCCATCACAAAAAAACACTTTTTGCAGCAAAGCAGTTACAAAATTCCTACAGGGTTGTAATTATTAACCACACTTCAGGGACATAGCTGGCTGTAGAAAAGAATGTTATCCAGATAGTGATATACCCCCATAAAATACATGACAGTTGATGACAAGACAGTTTGATGATGGTTCCTGGTTACACATACACAGGCAGAGCAATCCAACTCCTTGGAAGCCAGTGGGAGCAAAGCCTGCAGAGGCAGAGCTGGCAGAAGGGGGGCCACAGCCAGCTGCTGCTCAGAGGCCTCTCGGAGGGGAGGATACTGGGTGCACCAGGAGGGCACGGCAGAAGGAAAGAAAATACATGTTTCCTTCTGTTACCCCTTTTCCCAGCATACCTGCTGCTGTGATGGAGGGCCACAGGAGGAAGCTGAATAGGACCTGGATATTGTGTACGTCCCCTGTGGCCCCTCAACACCTCCCCGGAACACCCCTGTTGGAAGCCTTCTGCCAGCTTCCACTGGCTCCCATTATGCCAGGCTGGCCTTCCTCAGTGAATCCCTGGCAGAGCCAGCTGAGCCAGGATGAGGGGTGTCTGCCAGCATAGCCCAGCTGAGCCAGGACCCAGCAGGCTCTGCCAGGGATCCACTATATCAAACTGTCCTCAGACCAGCATAAATAGCAATTGGATTGCGCCCTTAGCACTGATCCGTGCACCACCTGACACACATCCCATCCCTCTCTGTTTGAATTGCAACCACAATCATAAATTACAGACATCATTTTCTAAAGGTTTTCAAAATGCTTGATTAAAAATTGTTATTTGGATTCTCCAAAGGGTTTAGTTGCAACATTTTTGGCGTTTGTAAGTCAGTGCAGATGGAACAGCCCAGTCCTGTTTCCAGTTGTAGATATGGTAGTATATCAATCCCTGCTTCTAAATAAAATAGGATTCTGTTATTTCTACATCTCTGGAGTATCATTACTATATGTTTGGTAGATAAGCACGTGGAAAAAAGGTCAGCGGCAGCTGACACCTACCAGAAAGAGACAGCTGATAAGGTGGGAGTGGCTAACCTGTGGTCTGCCACTTCCATCGACTCTGACTATTGGCCACACTTCTTGGGGCTGATGGGAGCTGAAGTCTAACAATATTTGAAAGGCCACAGGTCAGCTACCATTTACTCATAAAATATTATTACTTGGGAACCTGGGAAGTACAGACCAGTCAGTCTGACATCAATCCCTGTGAACATTCAGGAGCAGACTATAAAGCAGTCAGTTGTAAGCACCTTGAAAACAATGAAGCGATTACAAGAAGCTAACATGGAGTTGTCAAGAACAAATATTGCCAGAATGATTTTATCTCATTTTTTGATTGGGTAACTTCACTGGTAGACTGTGAGTATTATTATTATGGTTTATTTCTATCCCGCCTTTTGTACGGCGGCTTACAAAAAATAAACACAAATATAGAAATACATATCAATAAACACAGTACAATTTACAAAAATTAAATAATAAGGTAATAACATTATCAAAAACCAACAATAGGAACTTGCAATGAAAATACAATAACAAATCACACTTTCCTAATACTTTCCAAATACATTCCTAACAATTAGACAATGTCTACTAGTTCTTACATCAGTATGTTGACATCAAAACATGATACCACTGAGGTGTCCGGCTGGTACTGCATCTGCCAGTCCTAATATAGGAAAAGGAGCAGGAGCAGTCCAGCTTTTTGCCAACATAGACCGTGTCCACGGTAAGCACTACTTCCATGGGAATGAAGCAGTCAATGTTCCAGCTTTCATAGGTTGTTGCAAATGATGGGCTTGGAAAGGAAGGAGAGGAAAGAAGTAGAAGCCTGCTCAGCATGGGTGGGTCTGCCCATGGGAGAGATGAAAATGACAGGCTCTGAGAGGAAAGGGGTGGAGGCCTGCTTGGTGTAGATGGATCTGCCCACGGAAGAGGCCCCAGCACCATATCGTTGCAGAGTTGGTACGGGTCCACCATCACAGCCCGGCTGGACAACAAGAGTTAATGTTGTATGCTGCTTGCCATCTGCCCACCTCAGTGATAAGTGTATTCATTATTATAGGACAGAAGGACTGTGTGCAGAATTTGTCACTGGCACTCAAACCCAAGTCGGTATTAACCATCCCAGCTTCATTAAAGAAAAAATGGGTTCTCAATCATTTGAGTTGTATAGGATTGACTGTTAAACCACTCTGGAAATTATAACTCCGTGAGGGGAACAGAGGTCTCCTAACAACTCTCATCATCCTTACCAAACTACAGTTTCCAGGATTCTTTGGGGGGAGCCATGACTGTTTAAAGTGATAAAATACTGCCAGCCCTGTAGCTCCAGGGTGGGGCAAATGGATGCACCTCCCCCCGATTTTCTTTTGAAAATTGTCTTTTTAATTTGAGGCATGAGAGAAAATGACAGCCTCTGTTTGAAGACTGACAGCTTGCTTTAAGAACAGAAGCAATTTAAGAATAGGACCCTCTGAAAAATTCAGTGAATAAGGCACAACAAAAGCTTCATCTTTTGGAAAAAGGCTCCAGTCTGCTCACTGAAGAATTTCCCTGATTGAGGGTGGATTTTTCATTATCACAATCACCCTATAACATAACTACTTAAGCGATCCTGGAAGAAACAGCCTGTGCCCCTTCAAGAGATAAATATTATAATTTTATTTTATGGACTAGACTTAGACTCCACCCCTTGAACTTTTCTTTGCTCGGTTTAAAAATTATTCCCTTGAATCAGAGCTAGGCCTCGTCACCAAAGCCTAGTAATGGTGCAGATTTCTTGCAGCATTTGTGCTTTCAGTTTCAGTTGTATTCTTTACCCAGCCAGCAATAATGTTTGTTCGCCTGCAAGTAAGAGTTGTGTTTATTCTGCAGCAGGATTGGGTGCTTATTGCTAAAGGGTGAAATAAAGAGATAACTTAAAGTGATCTGGAAAAAAACCCTACCCTGATGGCTACCCCAAGTTACCCTTTCTGTTTTAAAGCTCTTACTATACTCAAAATCATAGTGGATATTTTTTCTTCTTTTTCTTGAGTATTTTATGGCAAAGGATGAACACAGTCTTAGAGGAATTAAAAACACTGCTGTGCATACTGTGTACACTATAGTTAGCTAGCTGGCTGGCCACCCAGGCTGTAATTCACACCTAATTTCTGATTCTTCCAATATCTGCAGCTCATCATGAGGCCTTATATGGTTTCTGGGCAGAAAAATCAACCCAGCAACCCGTAAAAAAAAATTAAAATCCAATGGTTTTCCAATTAGTTTCCAATTGCTTAGTTAATTCTGTATATAGCATCCAGTTAAAAAGTTTTTCCTTGATTGTCCAGCAGGAAGGAAAATCTAAAGGTCAGGATTCGAATAATACTAGAAGAAGGGACTCTCGAGGAGGGGTTAAACACACTCTAAAGTGTTTATTTTCCCTCTGCCCTTCCCTAAACTTTTCGTATGAACAAGATTGTTTTTCGGGTGGAATCTAAAACTGAGATACCTAATGCAACATCAAAGCCAAGCTCAGGAGCTCACTGACATTACCAAAGTAGTTCAGTCCATGAAGAATCAGGACAGACTGCAGGTGAAACAGAACTGTAGGTATAGGCAATATCAAGCTTTTGTCTCTGGTATTAC
This sequence comes from Rhineura floridana, assembly GCF_030035675.1. Taxonomy (NCBI): domain Eukaryota; kingdom Metazoa; phylum Chordata; class Lepidosauria; order Squamata; family Rhineuridae; genus Rhineura; species Rhineura floridana. The sequence goes on along the minus strand of NC_084483.1, from coordinate 92,152,628 downwards.
TGGGGATCCCTCAAAACAGGGTGAGACAATGATTAAACTTCATTCATATCCAAACAGCGAGGAGCATAATTTCTGACAAGAATGGTTCCAGACATATCAAGTTAAAATATTCTAAGCTCCACACTAGTTTTTAACTTCTTAGTTATAGCATAAACTATTTTGTTTTACATCTTTTGGGATCCTCTTGTTCACTGTATTCTTAATATACACTGTCAGTCATTTAATTCTTAGTTTCAACTAAATTTTCTGTTAACTTGACCTTTACATAGCTCATTATGTAAGAGTCTCTGCACAGAGAAGTAAGGGGAAAGGTCATCGCCTTTCCCTTTCCCGGCCCTCACATCCTGTCCACCAGAGAGAGTTGGGCTGGTGCTATGTACCCCCCCATGCCCCACCTGGAAATGTGGCTGCCTCACCTAACAAGGACGACTGGCTACAGGGTTGATGAAGCAGGGCTTTCCTCATAGGGATACCAAATGTTAGACAGGCACCACTTTGCATCCACAGATAATCAAGGCGCTATTCTGCATTCACAGATACAGCTCTCATGCTCTACCTGAACTTCTGTTACTTACAAATGTATAATTGACACACAGCTTAATGAAAGTTGGTAATTTCTTCACCATTCCTAAAGAAAATGTGGGAATCAGATTGGAACAGTCACACAAAAAGTCTTGGCTCCGATTATCTAGAAATAGTGTATGAAGGGGCTGGGGGGAATAGTTGTCGAAATCCATCATTTCCTAGTTAATATTCTAGAAAGGCAAAAGGATATAGGAAACAAGTGTTTTTATGTGGCTAATGGGAGAAATCATGCTGTTTTCAACTTGCATGGTGAACTACATAGCAAAGTCACATCAGCAGAGTACAAATTGATAAGAAGTGGAAATAAGAATTTATGGAGCCAAAAGCCAGTAGACGAGCTTGGCAGCCCGATGTCAAAATAAGACCCACCATACCAACTCATAAATGCCACAAGAGGTTCGTGTAGTATTGCAGTAAGCATGCATTTGCTTTCACATGCCATTTGTGAACTACTGTACAAATTAAGTCACCACCGCTTCTTGAGCTTGGACTGCATAACAGTATGTCATTGGCCTTTGAAGAATGGTTGTGCAAACAGATGAAGCACTTATGAAGTTGTAGAACCCAAGTGTAGGAAAGTTTGCCTGGAGTCGAACAGTTCACAACAGAATTAGCTGAACAAGTAATTCAGTGGGAGAACGTCTTTGACCTTAAAATGCATCACCAAGACCATTTCAGGTGCAAAAGGAGTTTAAAAAATTCTGTCTGTGGTATACTTCTTGACTGCATGACTTGAATCTGAATAGCTCTGGAAAGCAATGTTATACAAATTGTGATTTGCCCACAACAGGATCTCTCCTCCTATTCCAAGACTGTCAAGCCTTTGATCTCAGGAGTCTTGGGAGATAACTGGAACACACATGCACTCAAGTCTACGTGAAACCACCTAAAACTACAGCATTTCCTATTTTGGATGCCTCCTTGATTTCATTCTCCATCTCAAGATCACCCTGAACATTTTGGTCAGGAGGAGGATGGCACTAAACTACTCTTGGGATCTCATATCACCACCCACAACAATTCTGTGGAGTCTGTTGTGATGTTCCTATATTAATGTATATATGGTAAGTGTTGTTGTTTTAGAAGATACATGGTAAGTGGAGTGAAAGAGGGGGAGTGAATGGGCAGTAGAATGCGAGATGATTGGCTGAGTGTTTAAAATGGCTGAATGTATAAAAGGAAGAGTGAGAGTGGAATAGGGGGGGAGAAGAGAAAGAGTGGATTGCTTGGTGGGGTTTGAGAGAGTTGTTTGCCAGGAGAGAGTGAAGAAGGAGGGGGGTGGAGTTCAGATTAGTATTGAGTAAAACCATATGCTTATGTGCCTTAAGAAGAAATCTTGTTAATCTTGTTAGCTTTGTTATCTGTAATAAATACTTAATTTGGTTTACCAAAGGCCTGATCCTTGGCTGGGGTTTCACAGACCAGAAGGGAGGGTAAGGTAATGACCAAGGCTGAAGGGGAACTGTAACAAATGGTGGCAGCGGTGAAGACAATAACAATACCAGTATTCAGAGTCTCTGGGAATACTAGTATTGGGACGTTACTGGTGGTTGCCTAGCAGGGGATCTGTTGAGATCTGTGCTAGAGCGGATAGGTAAACCATAAGAGAGTGTGGTCCGGACTGGTGGAGTCCCTGGTGGTGCCTAGAGACAGGCAGTAACCACGAGCAGGTAGCAACCTGACAGGGAGAGCCAGGGAAGGACGCATCACATCTGTCCCTTGTGGGATTTCTAGCTTGTTGGACTCTTATGCCCTTTTTGTCGTACAGAGACACCACCTCCAGCTTGCCCTTTCCCATGTTTCTAGAGTTTGTATCCAGATAACCATGCCCCATTGGTTCTCTCTTTTCCAACAGATTTCTATGCCCACTGTATTTATGCTCTTCTCTGAGACCAAGCACCCCAGCTCACCAATCTTGGCACAAAGACTTCTAGCATTAGCATAGGAGCATTATAGTTTCTCTCTCCAACGTCTGGCACTTGTGTTTTAGACTACTGTCATTTGGCCTCTCTTAATTGTGTGTCAGTTTGCATCGAAAACATATGGTAACCTTTGGCACTACATATTATTTTAGTGCATGTATATACCTAATACAAAAAATTACATTTTTTGGGAGAAAACCTTTAGAGCAGGGGTGGCTAACCTGTGGCCTTCCAGACATTGCTGAACTACAACTCCCATCTTCCCTGGCCTTCAGCCATGCCAGTGCTTCTGTCAGTGTATCCACACCACCCTGGCCACATATTGTCCTGGTAAGTGGTGATACCACTGCCAGGTATGCAGTGCTGCCCTGCTAGCCACTCCTAGGCTGAAGCTGATGGGAGTTGTAGTTTAACAACATCTGGAGGGCCACAGATTCCCCACCCCTCTTTTACAGCCAAACACCCAAAGATTCTTGCTTTCTGAAGCAATCTGTACATCTGACCCTTCCTTTCTATAGCATTATTAAAATAAATATATCTGCTGTTCTGTAAATTTTAGAGAGCTGTTAAGAGTGCACATTCTAAGGAGCAGCTTCTTATCAGAACAGCTGGTCCTCCTGAGAAGGTTTGGGACTGAAGAAGATATGGGAACTTTTCTCTTGCTCTTGTTTTTTGCTTTGCACATAAAGTCTCAATCTTAAACCAAGGCCTTCGCATTATAACACACTTAGAGTTTCAAATGCATTTTAAACTTTAATTGGTCCAGTGTACTCAAAAACACGAGGCAGAGGGCTCATTCACATGGAAGCTGAACTCCATTTTAAAGACAAAGCTTTTTCCATCGCAATGGGAATTTAAAGACCACACTTCCTACCTTCCAATTGCTGTTTTCCATTCATACTAAAAGGAAAGAGTCAATCAAGCAGCTTCCAAATGACCATGCCCTCTTCAGATCAAACTCTCTCTTCCTCTGGTTAGCTTGGCAACCGAGCATGCTCAGTTTGTTCCAGAATAAGTTTCATTAAAAAAAGAAAAAAGTCTTCAAGTTTGATTATTTGTATTTTCAGAATCCAGCAGAAATACAAATATTTGTTTGAATAATGTTATGCTTTTTTGCACAAAGGGGGGAAAGAAAGAAAAAAGCACTGTTTGCAGCTGGCTTGCAGAACGGGAGCCAGCAGGAAATGACATAACAAAGGGAGGAGGAGGGAGTGGGCGTGGACTCACAAAAGCATCGGAGCTAAGCGTCTACAAGTCCCCAGAGATGCGAAGCACAGACATTTTTTCCTTCCCTTTTTGGATTAAAATTGGATTGATTTGCTGCAGATTAAACGCTAAAAGCACTGGGACGTTTTCCCTTTGTCTCCTACATCATGTGATCGCTGCGAATTAGACGGGCATGCAAGTAGAACCCTTCTCAGATTAAATCGCCATGTGAACTGGCCCAGAGATTCAAGAATGCATTTTAAACACTGAAGTCAATTTATTATCTGTGATGAAAGATGTCAGAGGAAGAGTCCCCTGAAATTAAGTAAGAAAAAAGGAACCAAGACATAGGTAGGTGTCTCTCTGTACAAATGTTCACATGGGTTGTATCAGTACAGCTGGTACAGTAATTTCAGTCTAGTCACTATCTAAATGAGCAGGATTATAGTCTGGATCATCTTCTTCATCCTCCAACTCCAAATCATCCATTTCCTGGAACAAGGATTCATCTACTTCCACACTGTTTCCAGCTTTCGGGAGAGAAGAGAGAGAGAAATCTGTCATTTTATCATACAGAAGGCCAGTTCCAGATTGGCTGCATGTGACGGTTGCGTGGACACTTTAGCAAAATGCTGTGGCCCACCTTCAGAGCACATAAGTGTTATGAAGACTCCATTCCCAATGCAGACAGAAAGCACCCAATGCTCTGCATAGTTATATTGAATGGAGGATCTAAAGTAGGCCAGACAGAGAGGTCTGGTGGGCTGCATTTGGCCCTGGGATTTCCCACCCCTGATCTAAAAGGTAATTTAGATGTCCAGGGCATTCTATCATAGCAAATGTGGATAACAAACTCAAAATTCATGTTATGTGAAGTTCCACAATTCTTTTTCTGTCTTAAAAAAATTAACCTAAGGCAGCCTGGTCAAGCAGAATTTAAGTGGAACAAGGAAGAGGCCATCAAAATAATGCTCCTGAAGTTACTTTTCCAGTTGCCTACATTATAGGAACTCCTTATGTCCCCTCCAGTTCAAAAATCAGCTCGGAGAAAGTATTCTAAACTTAAATAAACAGGTGGGGAGGGAAGGATTAAGCATCTTTTCCCGACTCTCTTGTGTTCCACTTCTAGGTTCCCCAATCTGCTTTGGATTTAAAACAAAGGAAATATGAGGAAGAATATCTGCACTCTGTGTAACATGTAGTTTGAGCCTATGATTAATCAAACTAGAACAGTTATGTTCTTCCCATTCCAAAAGGTATAATGAAATAATAATGACATTTTCTGGGCAGCAACTTGAATAGAGTATATTTACTACACGAGTTTAATTTACTTTGTCCCCTTTATACCAAGGCTGCAATCTTATGCACAGTTACCTAGGAGCAAATCCCATGAACACAATGGGGCTTACTTCCAAGTAAGCAAGTACTTACACTGTAAGACAAGAGAAACCTGTGGTCCCAGCCAGCTTCACCAATGGTCAGGGATGATGGGGACTGTAATCCCGCAATATCTGGACGGCCACAGGTTCACCATCCCAAGTGTAAAAGATGCTATAATAACTCAAAAGAGGTGACATGCCTCCCTAACAATGGAATGAGGTTTCAAAAAACTAGGTGGATTATTTCGCCCTTTTAAAACTGCCCATATCACTAAGGGTGCATTACAGTCTTGGTTGTTTGGGGGAATAAGATACACTCATACTTTCTATTTTGTCTTTATGCCAAGCAGTCCAAAGCGGTGAATGTGGGGGCTCCCAGACAGATGCCCATTCGAGGCAGCAGCCAGGCTGAGACTTGATAAACTTGTCTGCCTCTCTTTGGAGTCTCCCCAGCACACAGGCAGACTTGCTTGGCTAGCTTCCTGCTTCCAGAAATGCCTTGGTCATATTTAGGGGAATGAGGATGAGACATGACAGGGTCTGCTTTTCCCCCCACACTTCTTTGTGCGCTCACAGCATTGAACTGGAAGCACCTTCTCACTTTCAAAAGTCTATTAAAACTTCACTCCCCTTCAGTAAGTACTAGAGGCAGGCAGCATTTAGACAATGAGTAAGTAATTGCACATTTTGATCTTGGGGTGTGAATAATTACAATTTAAACCAATGAAAATAGGATTAAGAAGTTACCTTCTTCCAAGAACTGAATATCCGATGTATCCAGATTATGATCTGTTTCAAACAGCTGTTTTCCTGAATGAAATTATTATTGCTGTTATCATCATCATCTATAATCCAGGATGGGTTACAACTTTAAAATACAACATCAAAAACAATTTAAAAACAACCTAAATAAATAAAAACATAATATAAAACGAGTCTTGCTGGATCAGACTAAAGGCCCAGCATCCTGTTTCCCACAGTGGCCAACCAGATGCCGAAGGGCCAGGAGGACATGAGCGCAACATTATTCTTCCTGCTTGCTTTCCCCAGCAAGTGGAATACAAACCATCCTGCCGCTGACTCTGAAGGTAGCTTTATCCTTCATGAATCACCTTTTAAAGCATCCAAACTGGCAGCCGTTACTTGTGACAGTGAACTTCATAATTTCAACTATGCATTTTCTGAAGAAATACTTCCTTTTGTCTGTCCTGAAACTCCCACCATTCAGCTTCATTAGATGACCTGTTTCTAGCATTATGAGACAGTAATGAACGGTATGAAATATTGCATTCATTTCATTTGTGACTGACTTGCCATGAAACATCCCAAAGTGGTTAACAATAAAAACAAAAACAAAAACAATTTCTAGTCCATTGCAGACAAAGGCTGAGCTAAAAATCTTCACGAAAAGGCTTGTTGGAAGAGGAAGGTCTTCAACATGCACCAAAACGATAATAAACAATGCCTGTCTGATATATTTAGGGATAAACACACAGTTACCAGAATTATGATGAAAACATTATTTACAATAGGGAGAGCGAATTGGTGGCCCTTGAGATGTTGTTGGATACCTATCAGTCCCAACCAGCATGACCAATGGTCAAGGATAATGGGAGATGCAGTCCAGGAACATCGAGAGGCCCACAGGTGAGCCACCCCTGCTTTATTAGCTTAACTAGCAATGCCAGCAACAAAGTTTGGGTCTGTAGCACCCTTAGTTATATATCTGACATTAGGAGCAAGGACAGCAGGGGATAGACTGTATTCCTAACCACACTTTCTAGAAAGTGGGCCATTTCAGACACAATGCTAACTTATAGAGTTACATGCAGAAGCCAGCATGAGCTTTAGGCCTGCTGTTTGCCCCCTCTCTTCCTTTGGCATACCTGAGAGAAAGAGACTGGAAGCATCTGCTCCTAAATTAGTCAGTTTCCCCAGATTCGGATGCAATGAGAAACTCTACCTTGTTTAAAAGCGGAAAGATTATTGTTTACATCCAAACCTGCCCATTACGTCCTACCTAACTCAGTGGGATTGACTTCTGAGGAAACATAGTTAGGATTGTACTGTCCATTAAAGCAAACACTGTTTTAACATTTAAAGTTCAAGCCTATGTTAGTTGTGAAATAGCTACAGCCATTTGTTAACATCTCCTATAGAAGCTTCTACCCCAACTTTTATTACTGCCACTCTATCTTTTCTGGGTGTTTGTTTTCATTCTTAAATTGACAGCCTGGAGATAAATAAATATAACACACAACTACTTCTGCACATCTGTGGGAAGTTTGGACTTCTGGTCCTTGAATAGCAGCCCCCATGCCATATGGCAAAACTTCTGAAGCAGGTAAGCATTTCATAACCTGTTTGCGGTCTGGCATGGGTGGATGACCATTCAGAAGACAACAGTAAAAGACTCCTCTGGCTTGGCTGATGCCTGACATTCCCAACAGTCTTATGAACTTTGTAAGACTGTAGGCCTTTCCTGACCTGGTGCCTTCCAGATGTTTCAACATTAGCCCCAGCCAGCACAACCGTTTAGGGAAGGCAGACTTAAGGCAACTGCCACATCTTACCTGTTAGTTTATTTTTGCCACATTGTTCTTCCTCTTTCATCTTCTTTCTTTTAATTTCCAGGAGATCAGCATCAAACTTTGCTTTCCAGCTTAGAAAGTTTTCAATGGTGACAGGAGTGCCATGGAAAAATTGCTATACAGAACGGCAAAAGAATAAAATAAAATTTTAAGATACAGTTCAGAAAAACACAGTCAAGAACACGTAACCCTTTATTATCCAAATAATGTAATTATATTTCTACCCAATTCAAAGCACGTATGTCTTTAAGCATTCAAAACGTATTTCCTTATAAACAGCTATACTAGGGGGGACTGTGATGCAAGAACTGTCACATGCGCAAGAAACAACAAAAATTGGCTAGATTTATCTACTTGATATGATTGATTTGATTTATATCCCACCCTTCTTCCCAGTAGGGGCACACTTGTATGAAGTATCTGCTTTATACAAACAAAGGAAAATCCTTGTGATTCAACACCAGTAGCCCACCTTTACAAGTAAAGTGTGTGTGTACTGGGGGGGTAGGGTAATCTTTTCCTGCCCACTGCATCAGGCATGCTGTTCATCTCTCCCCCAGACATTCACACACAAGCAGCTGTTCACATGTGGGCTTCTTTACTGCAGACTTTCCACACCAAGGCATGCATGTGTGGCAGCAGGGCCAGCAATATACCCAATGCTAAGAGCAGGGCTTCTATGTCTACTTGGCTTTAAGGCCACTTCTGCAAGCTGAAGATTTCCAAAACACAGTGATGTGCCATCAAAAGCAGTGGGACACTCTAACATGTGTATTTATGTAGCCAGGCTATATCATTCCAGTCCTGGTTGGAAATGCGACCTTTTACTGTACTGGAGCAGAAATGAAGGTCTGTCTCTGATCTTAACACCGTGGTGCTTAGTGCTAAGATGAGAGATAACATTTCTCTGCATGCTCTTTAAAGACCCTATTTGAAGAGCAGCTAGAGGAATCTTGCTCACTCCACCATTGGAATGCAGCCCCTGGAAAGTTGGGCAAGTTCAAATCTGGCACTTGGACTGAAATCGGTTCTGCGCCACTGGTGTAAGGGAGAAACAGTAATTCTTCCAACCACTTAAAAAAAATTACCCCATTTTGGCCTTTTTAAACTTTATTCTGTGCAACATCTGATATCCAGGATTTTAATATAAAAACTACAATGCTGTTCTTTACTTTTCTTTGATGTCCAAGGGTACATTTCGTGTTAGACAAAGATCTAAGTAAGTGCTGAGAGTCATTGTGTCTTTGTCCAGTATGTTTTGGTGCACCCAGAGATCTTTCCAAGTTGCCATCTTAAGACTGTCAGGGATAACAAGCAGGCCCTTTACCAGCTATCTCTTTCCTCCCCACTTTTTAAAAAAATAATAATGTCCAGCCTGCAGAAGTGTTTTGTGAAATGTGAAAGCCATTCACTACATGGCTTTAAGTTGGCCATGATCAAACTGTTACGCTACTGCTGCTGTTTGAATTATGATCATTGTGGCCAAATGAACTTCAAGGCCCAATTTCAGTATATGAGCTATTGACCCTGAAAGGACAAAGAGCCCGATGCCGCTGTTCACATGTGGGCTCCACATCCAAATTAAATACAACACTGGAAAGAGCATCCTATGTCTTTTATTTATGTATTTCTTTCTTTATGTATTTATATCCCGCCCTTCCTCCCAGCAGAAGCCGAGGGCGGCAAAGGTACAATACCCAATAAAATGAAATATTACCAAGTTCCACAGTAGGGCAGTATTTTTAGTTTCTAACAATGGAGAAACAAGTTGTGAGATTCCAAAATATTTGCCCTCTGCACATCCTAGTAGCAGAAAGAAGCTCCATTTGCTTCCTGGAAGAAGCAGCTCAGCATAGAACTCATTGTACACTTCTCCCTTTGAAGTAAATAGGGGAGCTGGTGCGGGAAGTAGAGAAGCTCCTTTTGGCTGACCACTAGGGATTTCCCCCCACAGAATGACATCATTCCGGGGGGGTTAGTAGCTGCCATTTTTCTGTGATGGCCACCATTTCCCCTCCCCTCTGAGTTCTCTGGAACAATGTTACATTCAGAAGAAGTGCACTCTCCTCCAGCTGACAGGTAACCTGGGACTGCAGAACAAATGGGAAGCACATTCTGACCCTGTTCGTCACCCAAAGGACTAAGGCCTGCAGTGCCCCATGAGTGGGGCTTTGGGTATTATCACAGCTTGTTGCTTATAAGCTGCATTATTGTTTTATTAATTTATTAATCACCTTTTACATGAGTTTCAAGCACACAAATGTACTGTAAAAAACTAAAACTAACTTAAACAAAGTAACACCTATGGCAGGGACCTTTTCGTCCAGATGGAAAAGGCTATCGAAACAAAAATGTCTTTGAAAATTTCAAATAGTAGTTTCGGCACTGTTTATTTTTTTAATTTATATCCTGCCATTCCTACCAGAAGGAGCCCAGGGCCTTGCTCCAAGTTACTATGCAGCAGCCTTCTGATATTTTAGGGACTTCTAAGAAGAAACTCTGCCGAAGACAATGACCTACTGGGTATATAAGCCAGTTTCTCAAGTAATCCGGTGTTGAGCAGCATAGGTCCTTATACATTAGAACCACAACCTTAGATTTGGCTCCGTAGCCTTGATAATCATTCAGTGGATTAAATGATAGGTGACAAATCTTCAAAATAAACAATAAATAAAGAGTACTTGCAAGAGATTGCTGGATTGGGCAAAGAGAGTTTAACTCTCTTCCTTAGTTACCAAACACAGAGTATCAAAGGAAAGCCACACATAGCCAGGCCAACCTCACCACCAGAGAGCCAGCTAAAGTTTATAGCATTATGCAGATAAAGAAAAACAATTCCAACATAGCTTTTACCTTTTCTGCCTCCTCTGCCTCTTTTTCCTTCTGTTTCTTCTCCTCTTCCCTTCTTGTATTTATCTGGTCTACTATTTCATTTAGTTTTTCTTGCACAGCCGATACTAGTGTGAAAATCATTACCATGCCTAGGTTCTCTTTTGCCTGAAACACAAAAAGGGCTTCATAGGAAATGATGTCAAACGTGTCACACCAAAAACAAGGTCAGTGAGGGAATCGTTCAAAGTACATAGAAAATGGGAAAATAGATATGTCTGATGCAAAACACAACTTTGGCAACAACCTTGAGACAAACCACTTCAAAGAGGATGGTTTCTCACATATTATCTGTACTTAGCAAGACTTAGTTGCCCCAGAACTGCAGTTTCCAACTGGTACAAAAACAGCATAAAGACCATCTTTGCACTTTCAATTGTATTGGGGGGGTAGATCATCCATATAATAGATTGTTGTTGTGTTGGCCAATCTAGCTGTGATGTCACAGTTACAAAAGCAGTCTAAAACTACTGCAAAAATGGTTAATTTGCATTTATATACATCTCAAAGCAACAAACGTTTATAAATGATTTAACAAAAGAGAAAAATAAATGACCTGTTATGACTAGAAAGAAGCAAAGAAATGTTACACAGTATGCTTGCACAGCCACCTCCAGGTCCTGAAATTCATATGAGCATACACAGTATCACTCAATGCAGATTATAATGCAATCTTATGAATACCTACTTAGAATAAGGCCCATTGAATTCAATGAGACTTACTTTTAGCCAAGCGCATAAAATATTGCAGCTTTAGTTACCCTTTACATAGTGCCATATTCTCAATCATGGGGCACAAAGAGCGTTTCCCCACCCCACCCCTTCAATGTAAAACTATTTGTTTTAGGGATTGTGAGCACAAATCCAGAAGTGAATATAATAAAACCTCAGTTAACGAAGTACATGCATTCCTGGACATTATTTGTTTAACAGAAACTTTGGTACCAGAGGAAGGAATAACATGGAAAGAACAGGGATAAGCTCCTACACCACACAAGAGCAGTTCAGTGTATTTCAGCAAATTTTTTGTTCAAAACTAACAATATGCATGTCTGAAATTAAACAACCAGGTCAGGTAACCCTTGCATACACATTACTTGAAGGCTTTTTTCAAAATTCATCCACGGATGCCTGCCTTGCCTTTTTTCTTTAATCATGCAGCATCTTGCTATCTATCTAAAGCTCTGAGCACAGTTCTCCTCTCTATACACCTGAGCAGGCAGGCAAGGGGCAGCCACCACGCTGTGCTTGGTATCTCTCTCTCTCTGCCATCCTCCCCTACACTCGAACAGATGGTCTGCAGTACACAGTGCTTCCAAGGCACCTACCAAGGAGCACCATTCAAACCAAGCATGAGATAGCTGCCTGTAGCAACTGCAATCCAGTAGAAAAGGAGACACATTCTGATTATGTCAGAGTGTGCACCCTACCCCCTACACCCAAAAAAGACTTTGTTAAAAGGAGCTTCTTTTCTGGAGGATTTGTTAACTGAGGTATTACTGTAGTTATTCTGAATTAACTAGCAAGGGTGTAATTATCTGTGTACTGTGCAAGATCTTATCAAGTTCTGTCTGAGAGCTATAGGAGACAGGCCAACATCAGCTGAATCATGTGTGTTTCAAGTATATTTATATTTATCCATGAAGTATTTTATTGCCTGTGCATATCTGCAGAACTCACTTTCCTTGAGCTTGGGAAAACAAACAAACATAGCAATGATGCCCCTTACTCCCCTCTTTGTAAAACATTTGTGTTTCTAAGCAGAATAATAGTTGAACTTGCTGCATCTTAATGTTTTTAAAGCAGTAAACCTTTACATCAAGAGAACCCTGTCTGTTCTGAATGTTGCTTACCTGTTCTTGCAGTAATTTCAGTATGCCTGTGATGTCATTATCCTCAAGATTCTCTTGAGACAGGAGTTCACAGAGTGGGATTTCATCAGGATAGTTCTCCGCATATGTGAATTTGAGGGTTGTCTGAACAGCTGTAGCGCAACAGAAAACATTAGTAGTTATTGCTTCACGTCGCCGACAGGAGCTGCTGACATGCACCATCATTTAGTCTACCGCAAATTATATTACAAACAACTTACACAACCTAATTCTGACAAAGGCCCAACACGCACAAATACATCAGCGTGCAACCAGTGCCAATATGACAGTTGCTGCTTTAAAATCTATAGGGAGGTGTCTGATCCATGTGCTAAGTCTTTTGGTGCTGGGGAATATCTCAATTTCCCCCACACCATTGCAACCATCCTTTTTCATGGTGAAAATATAAAAAAACACTTCACCAATGCAGCTGCACCAAAAGAAGCTACTACCCTGCTTGTTGCTGTTGTGCATTGGGCTTAACAATCTAATTGTTTCTGTTGTTATTTTCTTACATTTATACCTCTCACCACCTTTTCTGTCATGGAACCCAATGCGGCACAGATGTGGTTTCCTGGGAGCCTCCTACCCAGGCACTGACCAGACCCAGATTTGCTTTGTTTCACCTAGGTGGTGGCCCCATGTGCCTTCTGATAATACCCTGTGAATCTATGCTTTGAAAGCATTCTGAGAGAATTGTCTCTTAAATAAAAAGGCAACATTTCCAAATTGTTTAGCAGGCTCCTTTCTGAACTTACTTGGGGTAGGGGGATTGGGCAGAAAAGAACCTTGCCTTTTCACTGTATGTAAATTCTAACACACTTGAAGGCTCTACACCACTAAAAACCCAGCAGCAGGGATGGAGAACAGGTATAGCCAATGGTCATGGATGATGGGAGTCGTAGTTCAATAACAACTGGAGGGCCGTAGTCCCCATCCCTGCCAGAGAGTAAATTGCTCAAGGCAACCCAGTGTTTGATAGCTGAGTAGTGTTTTCAATGTGTGTTTTCCAAATATAAAAACCAAGCAGAAAACCACCAATTTCTAGCCCATCACCTTATCAGCTGACCATCTCACGTCAGTTTTGAAACAATCAAGTCTTTCAAGCATTTCACACAAAATTTATTTCTTCTTGGGAGATCTCTTTCCTTATGAAAGCTTAACAGCAGTCAACTTACTTTCATCGTTTTCTCCTGCTTCAGATGTCACAGTGATGGTGAAACATGTTGGATTTTCTGATAATACTGTTGAAGAAAGAAGTAGCAAATGAAGACAAGAATGTTTTCCCCCCTTTTGTAGGTTGGCTGTTTTCTGTTTGTTTTTTGTTCAGCCATGACCCAAAATTAAACAGCCTCTGCTCTTTTCATTAAATGATTTTATATGTGAAATTAGTTTGATATTCATAGGCCAAGTAGGTATCAGATCACCAAACCCCCAAATCAATAACCAAAATTATCTTTAACTGAAGAGCATTCCCCTTGGAAGAAGGACCATAGTTAAGGGCAGAGCACATTCTTTGTACACAAAACGGTCCTTAGTTTAATCTCTGGGAAAGACCCCTCTTTGAATCCTGGAGAACCACCGCCAGTCTGAAATAGACAGACCAATAGTCTAACCCAGTGTAAAACAGTTTCTATGAGCCCTCCCTCCTCCCAATCTCAATGGATAAAGGCAGCCATAGTTACTTAGCGGCAAGGGAAATATACTCTCAGTATGCTCAGACACTTTCTCCCATTTGCTATTACTTCACATGTTCCACACATGGAAAAGAGGGCCAAGGGTTGAGCCCTTACTCGTAAACATTTAAACATTTCTAATTCAAACATGCTACAGAGACATGGAGCAAAGACATACGTCCCTGCTACAACTGCCCTATGCACACAACCAGTAGAAGCATTTCTAGAAAAAGCAGGTACTTTTCTGTTCAGCAAAACCCCACATCAAAACACGTAATGACTGAATGGCTCACACTGGATTACAATTATCCTGGTCAGCCTTTAGATGGGAGTGAGTTCTACACAGGTCGATGCTGCTGCTTAGGCAAATTGTGGGTACTGGATGGCAACCCATCCTCACAGTTAGCATTGTACATATTTAATTTAATATCCCACACACTGTTGGTGCAAATCTGACTACTGATACGAGCAGTGCATAGTTAAATGATGGAATTTGTTCCCACAAGAAGCAGTGATGGCCACCAACTTGGATGGCTTTAAAAGATTAGACAAATTCATGGAGGATAAGGCTACCAATGGCTACTAGCCATAATGGCTATGCTCTGCCACCATAGGCAGATGCAGTACACTTCTGAAAACCAGTTGCCAGTAGCCACAAAAAGGGAGTGCTCTTCCACACAGGTCCTGCTTGTGGGCTTCCCATGGGCATCTGGTTGGCCACTGTGAGAACAGGATGCTGGACTAGAGGGGCCACTGGCCTGATCCAGCAGGTTCTTCTTATGTTCTAAGCAACTGGTGTCATCACTCCAATTGACACAACACCACTCCTTTTAATCAGCTTAGTCAATGTGTATAATGTGGATAGCACAACAATATTCTAGAACCGTGCTGACTGCTATCCAGAACACTTTGCTTTACTGTGAACTTGTCTTGACCGTTAACTCACAGGTTGGCAAACCTCTGTATCTCACTTACAACTCCTTATCTGAAACAATGGGCACAATACTACTCACCTACCTCACATCATTGTTGCATGAATTTGAGCAAGACTACATATGTGAAACATTCCAACTCAAAAGCACCACATAAAGGCCTCATTGGGGGATTAAGTTCTGAGAGTGGAGTGGCATTAAGACAAGGGATCCCCATTACATGCTATTATAAGCAGATGTACTGGGATATTTATTTATTATTTGTATTCATATGGTGCCTCATAAAATAGGGAGGCAATGGTAAACCTCCTCTGAATACCGCTTACCATGAAAACCCTGTTCATAGGGTCCCCATAAGTCAGAATCGACTTAAAGGCAGCCCATTTTCCATAAAAAAATTTCTCAAGGCAGTATACTGATTTCAACAGAACTTGCTTCCACACAATATTGTTATGTCTTGGCTTGTTTTAAGGCTCTCTGGATTTTAATTGTAAGATTTTAAATTGTTGTAAATCATCTTGGGGGCTTTATTATTTTTATTTTTAAGAACCAAAAAGCAAAATATGACTTTTAAAAAATGACATCTTTTACAGTCACGCTATTAAAGGGGTCAATTACAGAATGAGGAGCCACCCAGAAACAACTGTTAATGAGACTACTTCAGAGTGCATGCACTTTAGGGTCGGATGTTCACGGCCCTGCAGCTGAGCAGGAACACCTACGCCCCTACAGAGAGGCTGTTGGGGAGAATCCCCCACCGCCCAGCATTCCAAGGAAAGAATTCCCAGGGAAAGGTTGGGATCGGTATCGTTCACGCTGCAACTTTCCTTGATGGGGGGGGGATATTGGCAAGAACATGATGGGGCCCCTTCCCACTTTGAAAGCCGGGTCTTCAGAACAGACTGGAAATGCAAGTGAACGGTGGGTTGGGAAACTGAAGCTTCTTAGGAAAATCAGACAGAAGGAATGCAATGGGATGGGAAGAAACAAGGAAACGAGTTGTGCCACATGTCGGAAACTTAGAAGAGAAGCCGCCACCGCCTGCTCCCCATGCGGAGTTCCAGGCACGACACACCCAGCAAGCTACCTGTAAAGGACTCCGGGTATATAGACTCCAGGGCCTCGAGCTCATTGCGCTGCTCCTCCCCGTAATCAGTCATGGTCCCCCGCTGCCGGCCATGGGACGTTCGGGCCCGCAAGTACCTCCGCCAGCAGAGGAAACCCAAGGAAGGAAGGAACGAGAAACCCGGACAGAAAAAGAGAGAAAGAGCGAGCCAGGACAGCTTCACGCACGCGCGCGCAACATTTTCTTTGCCTTTTGCCACTCGTACGGCAGCAACTCCTTGGCCTGAAAGGAAATCCGTTGCTCTTTCTGGTGATTGATCGCGCCTGCTGCTCGCTGGCATAATCCACGCATGCTCCCATCCCAATGTTTTTCTGCAATTCCTTCTTCAATTCTTTTGAAGGTTTTGATCTGTGGGGCTTCCGGCCGTTCAGCGGTTATTCTCGGTTTTGTTCTGGAAGCGCGAGGGCTTCTTGTTTTCAAAATATGCGTTTGGTTTTGAAGCATTTATTTATTTGTTTTTACCTGCTCATGTGCAGAAGGGAGTCTTGATAGGTTGCAACAACCCTAAAGTCCTGAAGGGATGACTGGGAATAGAAAGAAGCACAAAATAGTGTCGTATTGTGTGTTCTTCCTCAGAGATGTGTTCAATGGAGCTTACTTTCAAGTAAATGCGTTTAGGATTGCAGCCTAACAGTGCAATCCCATGGATCTTTAGTCCCATTGAGTTCAGTGAGGTTTACTGGCAAATAAATGTGTATGGGATTGCAGCCTTAATCTCTTCCCCTCCCCCAGTTCACAAACCATGGCGTAAATCCTCCCACGACCTTCCTGGCATTGTTTGGGGAATTTTCATCTCGTTTTCCCCAAAGAGTAGGGAGGGTTTCTGGAAAACAGGATTTAAAAAAAGGTCTAGTTACTCACGGTCTACCAGTGGCACTAAATCAAGCCCAACTTATGCTATACATCAGATATTCTGCCATCACATACTGAGTGCAGCAATAACTATGAATGACTACTTTGTTTTAGAAAGTACTGAGATAATTTTGCTAGCATCCCAGTCTATCTGTTCACCCTCCTCTGATGCATGAATATAAAATGAAATTGGACTCCCACCACCCTATCAGAGGGTCTACTTAACCAAGAGTTTAGGGGCTCCTCAGATGACCTATTTACTCTGCATTCATACTTGTTTGTTTGGACAAAGCTTACACAATGGTTAGACAATGTCCAATCTTTATTGAGCATTCATTCTGAATTATTACTGAGTGGTAATATGACAATGAGCATTTGTCTTCCAGTCATCCTGAGTTGGTATTAGTAGTTTATAATAGGGCTGTGCCCCAGGTTGGGCTGCTCCAAAGCACTGGACCAGGCCATGAATCAGATTGGGGGGTGGGGGTGCACGGTCCCAGTTTATAGCTTATGCCATCATTGCAGATCTATAGCTAGAAGCTGTTGTTCCTGGTTGTATGAATCAGTGTCTCCCTGCTTGCTTAGCAGAAAATGCAGCATAGAATTCAGTGAGCACAAGTGGGACAAGCCACAAAATGTTAGAGTGTGGAGTTCTCCTGTTTGGTGGTCCAGTCAGCCCTGCTCCCTTCCCTTATACTTCGTTCCACCCCTTCCCCACTTGCAGTTTTCTCTCTCCCATCCTCTGTAACTGTCAGGCCCAGGATGTGACTCAGGAACCAGACCAACGATTGTAGTTAATTCGTGTTTTATTAGGGTAATGTCCAAACAAAGACTGCGTTTTCTCATGAATCAATACAGGGATACAGGTCCTGCGGCATTGGGAGAAAGTTGACAGAGCAAGGGACTTCTTCCCGCCTGTTCTTTAAGAAGGGGCCAAACGGGCGCGCAATCTTTCGCTCCTCCTTAACTGCCCCTCAGGTACTCCCCGCCATCCCCCCCTTCTCTCCTGTCTTTTCAGCTGTCTGCGTGTGCGCGGTGAGGGGGGAAGCATCACCCCCTCCTCTTCTGAAGTTTCCGATTCCAGGATGGGGGATAGGGGAGGGGCTGATGGTAAACTGCCTCCCCGCTTTTTGGCTGTGAGCAGCCCTCCCTCTTCCCCCTCTTGCTCTGAGCCTGAAAGAGGGGGAGGCATGAGAATGTCCAGGGAGGGCTCAGGCTCCCCGTTGCTAAGCGACCTTATCACTGGAAGTTCCTCTGTTTCGTCTTCGCTCCAAAGGGGGGAAGTTCCTCCCCCTTCCCTCTGCCATCCATCCGAATACTCTTCTCCCAACTCTCTGGGATCCAGCTCCCCGGGATTGGGACCCCAGCTCTGCCTTCCGACACCATCCCCCCTCCCAGGCTGTGCCCCCCTCCCCTTGTCTGGCTTGGGATGGTGGGGAAAACGTTGATGGAAAAGTTTTACCAATTCTGGAGCATGCACATCAGCTGCATCTTCCCATGATCTGTCAGCCACCCCATAGCCTTTCCAGTGAATCAAGTACTGCAGCTTGTGGCGTCTGATCCTGGAATCTAAGATCTCCTCAACTTCAAACTCAAGCTGCTCATTTACCAGGAGTGGAGCTCCGGGAGGTTCCTCCGGCCGTAACTCACTGGGAGGGGCGGCTTTCGTTAAGAGGGATCGATGGAACACAGGATGTATTTTAAACGTGTCAGGCAGCTTCAGTCGGTACGCCACGGGATTGATCTATTTCGAAAGGACCCACCCTCTTGTCTTGTAATTTTCTACATTTGCCCGGCATCTGGAGGAAGCGGGTGGACAGCCATACCTGGTCTCCCGGTTGAAGGGGGGGGGCCTCCTTCCTGTGCAGGTCAGCAACTCGCTTGTACTCCGTTTTGGCTTCGTTTAACTGCTGTTTCAGTGTCTGTTGCGCCGCTTGCAATTCCTTAACGAAGTTCTCAGCTGCCGGTACCAGCATTCCTTCTGAGCTGCTTGGAAAGACTTTAGGATGGAATCCATAATTAGCGAAGAACGGGGTTTGTTGAGTGCTGGAGTGCAGAGAATTGTTGTAGGCGAACTCTGCAAAATGCAAATATGATACCCAGTCAGTCTGTTGATAGGACACATAACTTCGTAAATATCTTTCCAAAACGGCGTTCAAGCGTTCCGTCTGCCCATCTGTCTGGGGGTGATGGGCGGAGGAGAGTTTTAATTCCGTCTGCAACTGTTTCCACATTGCTCTCCAAAATTTGGCTGTGAACTGAGTTCCTCGGTCTGAGACTACGCTGTTTGGCAATCCATGCAGCCGGTAGACTTCTTTTATGAATAACTTGGCCGTTTCTTTAGCCTCTAAGGCCCCTGCACAAGGAAGAAAGTGTGCCATTTTGGTAAGTAGATCCACCACTACTAAGATGGCTGTCATTCCTTGGGACTTGGGTAGATCAGTTATAAAATCCATGGAGAGGTCCTTCCAGGGTTCGTGTGGGACAGGCAACGGTTGTAACAGTCCTGCTGGTGTCCCTGTTTGTGTTTTTGTCCGCAGACAGACAGAGCAGGACTTTACATAACTCTCAATATCCCGACGCATTTTAGGCCACCAGAAGTCCTTGGCCACATTCTGAATGGTCTTGTAAATCCCAAAGTGTCCCGCTGTGATGGAATCATGACACTGGCGTAGGATTCTGAGCCTTAATTCCCCTTCTGGCACATATCTGGCGGTTTTGAACCATAACAGTCCATTTCTCCAGTGAAAGGTTACTTCTGAGTCTTGACCTTGTCCCGTCTCCTGCTGATATTTTAGCATGTCTGCATCTTCTTGTTGTGCCTTTTTGAGTTCCTCTTCCCATGAAGGCTGGCATACTCCCAACGTTAATTTCTCTGGCGGGATTACGTACTGAGGCTGGTCCTCGGATTCACTTTCTTTGTATTGTGGCTGTCTGGATAAGGCATCCGCTCTCTGGTTTTTGGCTTGGGCATGGTAAGTAATCTGGAAGTTAAACCTAGTGAAGAACTGGGACCATCTTATCTGTCTCTGGTTCAGCTTTCTGGCTGTTTGGAGGCTTTCAAGATTCTTGTGGTCGGAGCGCACTTCAATTCGATGAGAGGTCCCCTCTAGGTATTGTCTCCAGTTTTCAAAAGAGTCCTTGATGGCTAGCAGCTCCTTCTCCCAAACTGTGTAGTTCTTCTCTGCAGGCTTTAACTTCCGAGAGAAGTACGCACAGGGGTGCAGCTCCTTCCCTTCTTGGTCTAATTGTAGCAGGACCCCCCCGATGGCAAAATCTGAAGCATCTGCTTCCACTACGAAAGGGCGGTTCGGATCAGCAAAGCGCAGAATGGGCTCAGTAGCAAACCTTCTCTTCAGCTCCTCAAAGGCCTCGGTGGCGTTCTCTGTCCATTGAAACTTC
Source organism: Rhineura floridana (assembly GCF_030035675.1). Classification (NCBI taxonomy): domain Eukaryota; kingdom Metazoa; phylum Chordata; class Lepidosauria; order Squamata; family Rhineuridae; genus Rhineura; species Rhineura floridana. The sequence continues at coordinate 92,132,197 of NC_084483.1, read as the reverse complement.
TTCTTCCCCCTTAAACAGTCAGTCAGAGGAGCTGTTAATTTGGAAAACCCTGGAATGAACTTTCTGTAATAATTGGCAAACCCCAAAAACCGTTGTACATCCTTTTTGGTGACAGGTTGGCCCCAGTCCAATATGCAGCTTACTTTCCCTGGGTCCATCTCCACGCCTTCCGCTGAGATTCGATATCCAAGGAAGTCTAGAGACTTGAGGTCAAATCCACATTTCTCTAATTTAGCATACAGGTGATTTTCTCTCAGTCTCTTCAACACCGTCTTCACATGCTGGTCGTGGTCTTCCTGGTTCCTTGAGAACACCAGGATATCATCTAAGTAACAGATTACATACGTGTCCAACAAGTCTCTAAACACGTCGTTCATGAATTTTTGAAAAATTCCTGGACTTCCACAAAGCCAGAACGGCATGACCAGGTATTCATACTGTCCGTAAGCGGTCAAGAATCCTGTTTTCCATTCATCTCCCTCCTTCATTCTGATCAGATTGTACGCTCCTCTCAAATCCAACTTCGTGAAGATTTTTGCAGAGCGCAGTCGGTCCAGCAACTCTGAGATCAGGGGCAGTGGGTAGCTGTTGGGGATGGTGATCTGGTTCAATGCGCGATAGTCGTTACAGGGTCTGAGTTCCCCCCCCTTCTTTTTCACAAACAATAGTGGCGCTCCAGCAGGGGATTGTGAGGGGCGTATGAATCCTCGCCTCAGGTTTTTATCCAGGAATTCCTTCAGGGCCTCCCTCTCATTCTCTGTGAGAGAGTAGATTCTCCCTGATGGGATGCTGGCTCCTGGCACTAGGTCAATCGCACAGTCGTAAGGGCGGTGGGGGGGTAAAGTCTCTGCCTCTTTTTCATCAAACACATCTTTGAATTCTTCATACTTTGGCGGCAGGGTCACTTGCTCGATCTCTTGCACTGCCCCCGCTAAGGTGTTCTTGATTCCTTCAGGTTGACAGTTCTCCTGGCAATACTGTGAGGTGAACCACACCACCGCCTCCTTCCAACTTATTTTGGGTTCATGCTTTGCTAGCCAGGGCATTCCCAGAATCACCTCAAAGTTCGAGAGATCTGACACGTATAGCGAAATGAACTCTTCGTGCCCAGGGATTTGAAGTTTCACTTCCTCCGTGGCTTGTGTCACCCCTCCTGACTTCAGGGGTCTCCCATCGATAGTCTCCACAGCTAGGGGAGCGTCCAGTTTCCACCGGGAAATTCCATGACGCTTAACTAACTTTGCATCAATAAAATTTGTGGAGGCTCCACTGTCAATTAAGGCAGTGGAATTAAACACCACTCCTCTGGAAGTTGTAATCCAAATAGGCAAGACCAACACCCCCTTTGAGGGAGGTTGGATCGTTGGGGGGCCTTTATACAACGCTGCCCCCAGTCCACCGGCCTGCACGTGGACTGGGTGTTCTAGTTTCCCGATGGCTCGGCTTTCCCCCCTTTCAGTCCACAGTCTCTGGCCACATGGCCCGGCTTTGAACAATAAAAGCATAAACGTTCCCGGCGTCGTCTTTCCTTTTCTTCTTCCGACAGTCTTGGCCTAGCCCCTCCCTGTCCCTCAGTTGCATTACCTGCCATCCCTGCAGTGGGAAGGGTCTTGTTGCGGGATGCCGAGGCTGAGTATCTCGGGACCTCCTGCTTCCTTTCCAGGCGCCTTCCTTCCATCCGGTGATCTATCTGTAGGCATAGCCGGATGAGCCCTGGTAGGTCAGCGGGGGGGGAGGTCCTGGCCAACTCATCCAGGATTTCAGCATTTAATCCACTCCGGTACATAAACATCAGGGCGGCGTCATTGTAACCAGTGTCCTGGGACAGAATTTTAAAAGCATTAGTGTACTCGGAAACAGTCCCTTTAGCTTGCTTCAGAGCGCCTAGTTGCCGCGCTACTGTTTCAGCCCTTTGCGGGTCTTGAAACATCTCGGTCATCTCCTGTATAAATCCTCTGTACCTTCCTAAGACAGTATCCTTTCTCACGAGATACGGAGTCACCCATTTTGCAGCTTCTCCCTCCAGGAGGCTAATCACGAAAGCTACTTTAGCCCCATTGTCTGGAAATTCCGTGTGCCTGACATCCAGATATAACTCACATTGAGCCACGAAGGTTGCCAACTGATCACTTTGTCCCGCGTATTTTGGGGGCAATCCAATGGGAACCTTTACTACGGCAGCTGGAGGGGCTGTTCGCATCTGGTCTATCGTGGCCTTCAAGGTTTGATTATCCGTCTTCAACGCCTTGACTGCTGCTAGCAGGGCTTGAACATCCGTCTGCAAATCAGCTACCTTAGTCCTCAGGAGTTCCACTTCTTCCGTCTCAGAAGTGGGGTTCGTCCCCCCTGCTGCTCCCTTTGACATCTTGTCCCAGTCAAGTGAAGAGAGCGTTGAGGGTGATTTAGGTGGCTCTGTCAAGCTGTCAGGCCCAGGATGTGACTCAGGAACCAGACCAACGATTGTAGTTAATTCGTGTTTTATTAGGGTAATGTCCAAACAAAGACTGCGTTTTCTCATGAATCAATACAGGGATACAGGTCCTGCGGCATTGAGAGAAAGTTGACAGAGCAAGGGACTTCTTCCCGCCTGTTCTTTAAGAAGGGGCCAAACGGGCGCGCAATCTTTCGCTCCTCCTTAACTGCCCCTCAGGTACTCCCCGCCTTCCCCCCCTTCTCTCCTGTCTTTTCAGCTGTCTGCGTGTGCGCGGTGAGGGGGGAAGCATCACCCCCTCCTCTTCTGAAGTTTCCGATTCCAGGATGGGGGATAGGGGAGGGGCTGATGGTAAACTGCCTCCCCGCTTTTTGGCTGTGAGCAGCCCTCCCTCTTCCCCCTCTTGCTCTGAGCCTGAAAGAGGGGGAGGCGTGAGAATGTCCAGGGAGGGCTCAGGCTCCCCGTTGCTAAGCGACCTTATCACTGGCAGTTCCTCTGTTTCGTCTTCGCTCCAAAGGGGGGAAGTTCCTCCCCCTTCCCTCTGCCATCCTTCCGAATACTCTTCTCCCAACTCTCTGGGATCCAGCTCCCCGGGATTGGGACCCCAGCTCTGCCTTCCGACAGTAACAGTCAGTCAGCAGCACTCTGTGCCCACTGAGCATGCTCAGTCTTCTTTTGGCTGTTTGAGGTTGGGGGTTCCCCCACGAAAAACTTTTTGTGTTTCTACAAGCCTTAGGATTCCCCGAGGGTCTGATGATATCTCCTGCTTGTGTGGGCATGGTTACTTAAGAATTGAGACTGCTGTTATAGAGGGAATTATAGCTTTTGCTAGCTCCATGCTAGGCTTCTTGTACCAGTCTTGTATAACAGGGCTGGGGAATCCCAAGCCTGGGGGCCAAACGTAGCCCTCCAAGTTTCTCTAGCTGGCCCTTGGAACTCTCTCTAGGCCACACATCCTCACCGAACCTGCTTTTGCCTGGCTGGGATGTGTCCTTGAATTCTGACAATGCCTATTGAGAGGTGTGTGAGTGTGTGTAGAAATTAGTCTTCTGTACAAAGGAAACATTTACATTTGTTACTCTGCCCGTTTTTGCCTCTTGTCCCACCTACCACTGGCATGTGGCCCTTTGGCTGAAAAAGGTTACCTATCCCAGTTATATAAGAACAAGAGGGAACCTGTAGCTCTCCCACTGTTACTGGACTATAATTCCCAGCATCCCTGGCCATTACCCATAGTGGCTGGGCTGATGGGAGTTAGAATCCAACAGGATGAGAAACAATTGTCTGTAAACTTGCTTGAAGACACAAAGTGATCCTAGAATGATAGACTAAGGAGAATAAGGTAGAGGTACACTTACTGTTGTGCTGGTTCCAGTTCAACTATGCCTCTGTTTTCTGAAAATGGCACACAACACTAGTCAAACTCTGCCCCTTTTTACTCTAAAACCTGGTTATATCAGCTTGAGTGTTTTTTTAAATTCTGCTTCCACAGATTTTGCAACTGATTGGTAGGTCAAATTGTTGCCCCTCTAGGTGTGGCCAATGGAAACACTTTGCTGTAGGCTCAGGCAAAGATAGTGATTGGCCAAACATTTTGCTGTGGGCAGTCTTGAAAGATCTGAAGTCAGCAGTGAGGAAAGCAGGTATGTTTGACCAAGGGCAGAGTCGCTTCAAAATGCAGCCAGAAAAAAAACATTCTTCCTGCTTTTGAAGTGACTATGCTTTTGAAGTGACTAGTTGCCCACAGGATGAGATCACTCTTTTATTAAGGGCTGTCAGGTTATAACAAATGGCAGAAGGAAAAACAACTCAGTTGTTTTAATGAAATGAAGTGGGTAAACAGGTGGAAGGTGTCTGCAGGTCAGAAGCTGCAGTACTCACTGCCCAACTGCTGATGTCAGAGTACTGTGCACTGCCCACAGCAAAGTGTTTCCACTAGGTGCACCACAGATTAGGACAGATTAATCCAGCAAACAGTTTCAAGATCACGAAGCAGAGTTCAAGAAAATATGAATCCAACACCCAAAATCACAGATTGCGGATTAAAAATGGGTGGGATTGACAAATGTCATGTGCTCCAGTTTTCAAAATAGTTGGAAGACTCACTTTTGAGTGCAAGTGTGTTTCCACCCTGGGACAGCTTTGGGGACCACATAAAATGATGTTGGCCTACAGACCACGGGTTACCTACCTGTGATATAGGTTTAGGCTTTTCCTAGCTGGAAGGTGCACTGCCATCTGATTTTTCAGGCATTTGGGAATGTCAGGAAATTGGAGTAAGGAGCAGACACTAAGTATGTGCTGTCGCATCCTCCTTAGTAATGGGAGACATTCTTGACAGAAGACTGTAAACACAAACCAGTATATTCATATCTGCGTGTGACATCTTTTCCTTCCCCACCCCCTCAGTGTTTTATAAGGGAAGAGGTATAGACAGTAGGTAGCTGTAATTCATACTAGCCAGTTGGCAGGATGAAGTAAATAGAAAGAGATGATTCAGCTATCAGGGGACATGGTTATCCTCAATGCAACTCATTGATTTTCTGTTATTGCAAGATCCCTTAAAAGCTTAGCATTCCTCTATAACAATCTAAATATACTTTTAAAGCCAAGAGCAGATCCATTGCATTAATTGCTTCCTTTAAATCTAGATATATTTTCTCAGAGATACAGTTACCGGTGGATGCACAAGAGGAAAATAATGTTTCTATAAAATAAGTAGACTGCAGATCCTAAAACATAATCCAAATCCAATAAGGAAGATCTGCTTGCACAAGCACAAACTGAACTGGTAGCAGGAGACTACAGAAATAAATTGAGAAGAGAAGGCAGCCTTCCAGGAAATTTGGATTGCTAAATTAAAAAAAAAACTTCAAAAATTGTATTTCCCTGAATCCTTGATAGTATTTTCCAAAACATTTCCAGTTCCACTGGCAGGACTGGGGGAAATCTATCTGTAGCATCTAACAAAATAAAAGTGTTTTAAGACTTATTATAAAATAAAGGAATTATACTATAACTGAACAAGACTGCTGGCATAAAATTAAAGAGCTTAGCACTTTGTGGTTGAACCTGTACACTGAATAACTGATCCAAAAAGGTTTGACAAACAAACAAACAAAAACCCTTTAGGTTGACAGAAAACCAAATTTAATTTAAAGTTCTCAGTATCCAACCATTAACTTTAGATCCAAATCATAAGGCAGACAAAGTGAGACCACTTGCCTCAATTCACTGATTTCATATTACATTAAAGCACAGCAAATTGTCGATTCATTTGTTATGTTTTTGCTACCAGAACTATTTGGATGTTCTTCTTCAGGCACCAAAGTCTTGCTTGAACAATTTCTGAAAGCAGATGAATTGCCTCAGACAATTCTGATAGTTTATTATACTCCACTTTTCATTCAAAACACCTAAGGCTGTAATCCGATGAACATTTGCTCAGGATGGGATGTTCCATTGAACTCAATAGGGCTGAATCATGATTAGATTGGGCTGTAAAGCATATGGGAAAGAAACTGATGGAGACATAGCAAAACATTTCACAAAGACAGAAGGGAGGATGGACTTGGGATGCATTTGTGAGATCTCCAGCTGCGTGTACCTAATTGACTCAATAACAATTATCTGTTTTTTCCTTCATTCTATCCATTCTTTCTGCAGTCTTTACACCCAGCCCAGACAAGTGTGTTGCCCCTTTATAAATATTTGTTGATTTGATGCATTTCTTTACTGCCCTTTAGCAGAGCCTCTAGAGTTGCTTACAAAACAGATAATAAAATGCAGATAAGACATAAAGAGCATCTTTAAAAAGAAAAAAGTATTAAAAAGCCTGGGGAAATAAAAATTACTTTGGCTATTGCAAAAAGATAACAAAGTTGGTAACAGGCAACTCTTTGGAGAAGGAATTCCACAAATGGGGCCCTCCCTGGTCACTGACTTGTCTCAAATAGTTGGGGGAACTGTAGGAGAGCCTCTGAAGATGAGATTAATTTAATTAAATACCAGCACTTTAATCGTGCTTAAAAATGGACAGTTTCCAGTATTGCTAAGATGTGTTTCCACTGACCAGCACCAATCAATGGTCTGGTGGGTCTGTTTTGAACTAATGGGACTTTCCAGACAGTCATCAAAAGCAGGCCCACAAACAACACAGTATGGTAGACAATCCTAGATATTACAGAGTCATCATCTGCACAAAACATGTAATGAAGTTTAATACCACTTTGAACAGTCACAGCTTCCCCCCCCCAAATACTGGGAACTGTAGTTGAGCAAGGGTGCTGACAGTTGTTAGGAGACTGCTATTTCCCCTCACAGAGCTATGTCAGGACCCATCCTGTATCTTCCACCCTGTCACAGTCCCACCTCAGGGTCCTGGTCTCTTAACGGTTCTCTCACCGGCCCTAGCACAGATCTCTCAAGATCCCACTGCTAGGAAGCACTACCTGACACTCCCTATAAACAATATTGCCTTGAGACTGTGCCTTTGTCATAGAGTCTCAATTTGGATGTTCACCTTTATCTTTGGAGGATTGGGAATTGTTGATTCTCTCCTCACCTCTTGCACACAGATTCCTGCTTGATTTGCATTATCATCATTTGCTGTCAAGGCCAAATTGTGCAAACTACGGTTAGCACTGGTTCCAAATCATGATTTGGAAGAATTAATCATAGTTTGCCCAGTGGTCACATAAACCAGGAAAGGGAGAAGGGAACTGCACATGCGAAGGGGGGGGAGGAGGGAGAGGGGATGTGAAAGCCTAGAAGTTCATGGCACATTTCTGATCTTTTAAACCATGGTTTGGAGAAGGGCTTGCCAACCTATTCAGGCCAGAGGGCACATTTGGAATTTTGAGAAAGAACTATGGGTGCCAGTCACAAAATGGCTGTTACAAGGGTGTGGCATAACACAAAATGGCTATGCCATCCAAAAGAGCAGAACAAGATACATGACCACAAAATGGTACTAACATGCCCCTCATCAGTGCCCCCCCTGGTCAGCTAGAAAAGAGCACCTACATCAGGCACTGCCTTGTTCACAGAGAGAAGGTCTTTGCAGCTCTACTCTGTTCAGAAAGGATGGGTTCCAGTCCTGGCATCCAGTGAAATGCAGGCATGTTTAAGGAGGCATGTTCATTGTAGGAGAGGCTGAGCCAGGAACTAAGCAGGAAGAGCCATCTCTCGTGTACTGTGGATTTTTGCGGAGATCTTCTGAGACCTTCTAACCATAGCAGGTACTGGTTTGGAGGATTAGGAAAATGGCATCTGAACTGAGTTAGTGTGTGTTTGGGCATGCAGAGGTCCTGTTCCAGAAAGGACTCCATCCACACCCTGGTTCTGCATGGAATGCCCTTTCTGGATCAGGAAGATTCTCTTTCTAGGTAGGTACAGAGAATCAAAATATTAGCTCTCCACACGTAGCTACTTCAGATATTGATTTCACTTATTTCTTTTGTGTTTCTTGGTTTCAACCTTCTTTAGGAATGTAATTCCAATTTCTGTCACATCATCCCCCTTCAAAGTGTCTTGAATGAAAGTAACTTCAGCAGCCAGATGTACCTGAAAATAAGTAAGTTTAGTCAATTAAATGAAAGAAAACTTTTCATTTTTCTTCATTTCAGTTTATTTTTTTAGAAGTGCTCTGCTTTCTACAAGAAAAACCCATTAAGCTCAATGCAGACTGTGACATTTCTGTGTCTCTGGGATTACCACCTCCTGACCCCCAAATGCCTGGATCAGGAAGTCCGTCTCAGTCTGAGTCAGATATGCTCTCTGAACCACAAGCTTCAGCCCCACCACCAAAAGGTGGCCACTGCTTTAATCTGTCTGTAAAATTGCTATACCTTTGGGTATAGAATAGGACCTTTGTTTGGTAGCATGCTTGACCAAGCTGACTCGTGGGATTTTGAATCAAACAAATACACTTTATTGTATACAAGATGTTAAATGTGAAAGTAAATGAGTAAGTGGTTATTGTCCCTATCCTACCCCTTTAATCCCAATGAATTCTCCCCCAAAATCCCAGCCCTTCTGACTAGATGTTCTCTTCTCGATCCCTAATCCTATCTACCTCTAACTGTCAAACCCCAATGGTTTCTCTTCAAAACTCCCCTCAGAATTCTCACTCACACATCTCCTCCCACCGGTCAGTCATACCTCATGTGCACCTAACATTATATTCATACTTTCTTACCTGAACCCAACTTCAAAACAGTTTTAAACATATAAATAATTCTGATTCAGTTACACAGACATTCATTCATTTCGATATTTATAGGTTGCCTCATAACAGGGTGGCTTACAGAATAAAAATAAACAAGTTAAAGAACAATAGATTATGAAAAGTAATAAAATACGGTATGATGCAGCATTAAAGCAAACTCCAAATTAATGTCAAAAACAAAGAGTGAAAAATAAAACTCAAGAGCTAAAATTTATTTTAAAACTACAGGAAGATTGAATAGGAAAATAAAAAGGTCTTTGCTTCATGCATTTAAGCGTATGTGTTGTTACTACTGTGCAAATGACACCTTGAAACATGGTAGCCAGGGGCAGGCCAGCAGGCATAATACCAATCTTTCACCTAGCACTCATTTGTACACCTCATGGGTTGCCAATGTGGTGCCTGTGGGTGCAGTGGTGACCTGGAGGTCTTCCCCCAAAACCTACTCAACCTCTTAGCCCCCACGTGGACATGTGGTGGTGAGGGTGGTTACCTTTTTCTCGGAAAATACATAGAGGTGAAGGAGCAAATTCGAAGAGAGAGACTCTTTCCCACTTCCTCTTTCATATCTATGAGTGATATTCTGCTAACACATCCCAGCAGCACAAGGAGCTCTGTTTGCACAACGGAACTTCCCCTCTTTCCTCCCCCCAAGTGTGCCCTCCCAATACTTGCTCCAGAGGGACCCTAGAACAGATTTAGGGGGCACATAGGGAGGAGAATATTCTGCTGAAAATCCTTGTGCTGATGGAACTATTGCTTTAGCGCTACATTGGATTCCACCCTTTATTTATTTATTTATTTATTTATTAGATTTATATCCTGCCCTTCCTCCTGGTAGGAGCCCAGGGCTTTTCAAGGTTCAGATTAATTCTACTGGATCTGACTTCCTCTCTGAGGGGGGCAGCTCCAGAGGAGGGAGAAATAAATGACCCAATGTGGTGGCACACACATCATTCACTCAAAACTCCAAATTTGTCCAAGAGCCTAGAAAGATAGATGGGCCTGATATACATAATGAACATCTGCACATTGACATTTTTTGTTAATTCTTTGGAGATTCCTGTACACATATAGCTCATTAAAAAAAAAGGACTGCATGCATCAGTACAGCCATATACAAGTCCATTATGGTGTATACAAATGAATAACCATTTTAAAAAGCAGCACAGTATAGCTTCCAAGCACTTTGCCTGGAAGCTTTTTGATTGCAAAAGTGGGTGCAGTTCAACTTCTTCTTTAACATTTGTGCAGATCCTGGCAACTGCCCAGCTTCATTTCTCACCACTCCACCAAAGGGCAAGAAGTTAATTGCAACGTGGTTTTGCCCTTCGTGCAAGGGCTAGCCAATGCCATCCCCATATCATAGATTGTGTATGTGTGAGCTTGTTGTGCACAGAGGAGGGAAAGGCAGAGGCCAGGTCCTTACCATCTCCAGCGCTCCTCTAATGGCACCACACAAAAGATTGCAATAGCAAAGTGAAGATCGCCCTGCTGGCAGCTCCTCCACAAAGTCGACTAAGGGATTCTTAGCCAAAATTAGGGAGAACTCATTTTCCATGGTGTTACTGCAAGTCACAGTAGGGATGACACCCAGATACATCTTAAAAGCAACCTGGAAAGAGAGAGGAAAGCATGCATCACTTCAACATTTTCTCCAAGTTTTCAGATGTTACTAGTTACCAAATGTGTCCTCAAGGCAGGATTGTTAGCGTACAATAAGGATGAGGAACCTGTGGCCCTCCAGATGCTGCTGGACTTCACTTCCCATCATCCCTGATCACTGACCATGCTGGCAGGGGCTGATGGGAGCTGTAGTGCAACATCATCTGGAAGGCCACAGGTGTTCCATTTGTGGCTTAGGACAAACCCAGCTAATCGTCTGTTCGTTGCCAGCAATAACCTAGGTTTAAAATCTACTTAGCGGTTTTAAGTTTAAACCTGTATTCCAGTTCATGTTTAATGAGATCATAAACAAATGTTTCATGCAAATGTGAATGGTTTTTTGAATTTACATATGCAAAAATTGAACTCATGCATTTTATGGATATGTATTTACTACTGCTGATTCCCCTGTTTGCATTCACTTGATTACACTGTCTCTTTCCATCTGCTGAAAACTTATATCAGTTTATAGCATCTAACTGGTGTTAAATGGGATGTAAAAATGGTATAATGATTTGTTTTCAGTGTGTTTAGTTTTACACTAGGCTGCTTGTGGCTTTGGGCAGTCTTTTAAAATTATTATGAATGTTGGCCGTTTTAAAGTTTAATATATTTTGTATTGTTTGATGATTGATTAATTTTGGATGCTGCCTTTGAAGAATTCTCGCTTGGAAAGTGGTTTATAATTTTGTTAAATAAACATATTGAAATGGCTTCCCCCAAAGGTTCCTGGGACTTGTATTTTGTTGAGAGGTTTTAGAAAGCCCCCAGACTGAACTACTATACCTAGTATTCACTGGGAGAAGGAAGGACTCTCATTTTAACTCTGGAGAGTAGGTATAGAATCATAGACTAGTAGAGTTGGATGCGGCCTACAACGCCATCAAGTTCAACCATCTGCTCAATGCAGGAATCAGACTTAAAGCATATCCAACAGGTGTCTGTCCAGCTGCCTCTTGAATGCCTCCAGTGTTGGAGAGCCCACCACCTCCCTAGGCAATTGGTTCCATTGTCATACTGCTCTAACAGTAGGAAATTTTCCTGATATTCAGATGAAATCTGACTTCCTGTAACTTGATCCCATTATTCTGTGTCCTGCACTCTGGGATGATTGAGAAGCAATCCTGGCCCTCCTCTGTGTGACAACCTTTCAAGTACTTGAAAAGTGCTATCATAACTCCACTCAGTCTTCCCTTCTCAAGGCTAAGTATGCCCTGTTCTTTCAATCTCTCTTCCTGGGCTTTGTTTCCCTGTATCTCCTCATCCAAGTCATAGATAAAAATGTTGAAGAGCACTGGGCCCAGGATCGAACCCTGTGGTACTCTGCTTGTTATCTCCTCCCAATTTGAAGAGGAATCACTGATAAGCACACTTTGAGTATGATTCTGTAGCCAGTTGTGGATCCACCTGAAAGTTGTTCCATCCAGGCCCCATTTAGCTAGCTTGCTAATCAGAATATCATGGGGCACTTAGTCAAAAGCCTTGCTGAAGTTGAGATATATCTTGTCCACAGCATTCCCACTGTCTACCAGGGAGGTTACCCAATCATAGACCCTCTTTTGGGAGAAGACTAAGCCAAAGTAGGAATTGAACATTTCTGCCTTTTCTTTGTCATCTGTTATCATTTTGCCATCCTCATTGAGTAGCTGTACTACCATTTCTTTTCTCTGGCTTTTACTATGGACGTACCTGAAGAAAGCTTCTTTGTTGCTTTTAGCATTCCTTGCTAACCTCAGCTCATTCTCAGCTTTAGCCTTCCTGAAGCATCCCTGCAATTCTGTGATACCTGCCTGTACTCTTCTTTTATGGCCTGGCCTTCTTTCCACTTCCTGTATGTGTCCTTTTTTGTTTTCAGGTACTCTCTAAGCTTTTTGTGAAGCCACATTGGCTTCTTCTGCTGTTTCTCCCCTTTTATCCTTGCTGGAATTGCTTGCCATTGCACTTTTAGAATTTCCTTTTTTAGAAACTCCCACCCATCTTGGACTCCTTTTCTCATTAAGGTCATTTGCCATGGAACCATACTTACAATTGTTTTGAGTTTATTAAAATCAGCTTTCCTGAAGTCCAGGGTGCATGTATGGCTACTCTCAGCTTTTGCTTCTGTTAAAATCAAGAATTCAAGTATGGTGTGATCACTTTCCCCGAGAGTTCCCGTAACTGCCCCTTCATCCACTAAGTCATCTCTATTAGTTAGAATCAAGTCAAGGATAGCTGACCCTTTAATTCCTTCCTCCACTTTCCGTAGGAGAAAGTTATCTCCAACATGTCAGGAATTTCTTGGAGCGCCTGTGTTTGGCAGAATTTGTCTCCCAACAGATATCATGGTAACTGAAGTCCCCTGTTACTAGTACATCATATCTCCTCGACAAATTGGCAATTTGTTTTTCAAAGATTTTATCCTTGTCTTCTCCTTGATTGGGTGATCAGTAGTAGACTCTAACCACCATGTTCCTTTTATTCCTTGCCCCATTTATTTTAATCCAGATAGTTTTGGTGGAGCTACCAAGCTCATCCTCCTATATTTCTCTGCAGGGATATATATTTTTAACATATAGGCATCTCTGCCTCCCTTTCTATTCCTTCTGGTTTTTTTTGAACAAGTTATATCCTTCAATTTCTGTATTCCAGTCATGGGAATCATCCCACCAAAATTTCAGTTATAATCACATTATTAAGAGTTTAGGTTTGTCCTGTTTGTTTCCCATACTCTGGGTATTAGACATCGAGGACCATGTGATTTACAGTCTGGCTTCCTTCCTACATTTTTCTGAAGACTATTATTGGGCCCGATTAGAGTTGTTCTCTTAGTTCCTGTTACTGTGCATAAGCCTTCATCCGTCATTACGTCTACTTTACTCTTAGGATTCATTTTAAAGCTCTCATGTGCTGTGGCCAAACACATTCTTCCCAGTCCTTGTAAGGTGCAACCCATCACTTGCCTGTAGTCCATCTTCTAGGAAGTATAGCCAGTGGTCCCAGAATCAGAATCTCTCATGCTGGCACCACCTTCATAGCCAGTCATTCACCTGGAGTATTTTTCTTTCCCTTTCTACTCCTCTAAGTACTGGAAGGATCGATTAGAAAACTATCTGGGTCCCAAAGTCCTTGAGTTTCCTTGACAGAGCCTCAAAGTCTGATGTGATTTCTTTGTAGCTCTGCTGGGCAGTATTATTCGTTCCCACATGGATGAGAAGAAAGGCATAATTGTCAGTGGGCTTTATGAGTGATGGCAACCCTTCAGTCACATCTCTAATCTGTCCTCCTGGGAGACAGCATACCTGGCGAGTCCATGGGTCTTCTCGGTATACTTGGGTTTCAATCCCACATAGGAGTTTCCCACTGCTACTACTCTTCTGTTTTTCTTCTTGTGGGGCATGGTTTCATTGCCTCTGCTTGACTGAACTTCAGCCTCTCACTCGCTGTCACGCAGGGTCTCCTGTGATTCTTCCTCTACAGATTGTCCTCCAGTCTCATCCTCAAATGCCTGGAAGCCATTCCATAGTTCCACTGGTGAAGGTGTCTTCTAGCTCTTCCGATCCTGTCACCCTTCTCCATGGAGTTTCCTCCACATTGTGGTTGCTCTCCACAACAATCTCCTCTTCTACTTCAACATGCCGTTGTTCTTCCACTTCTGTACTTCTCTTTGCTGTTCTTCTTCCAGCATTTCGTCTAAGAACTCTTCATCTTCTCTTATACTCTTCAGTGTGTACATAATTGCATTCATTTATCCCAGAGTCCCATGTCCAGACCTTTCCCCCTTTCAAGGTGTGCTGCAGTTGGGGCCGTGGTAACTGTCCTGGTCATCATCAACTAACATCACCAGCACACACCTGTCCCTCAGACTCTGTTTTTTCATTCTCTGGGATTTATGATTCACAATATTTTTACTTTGTTGCTGAATTTCCTTTATGTATTTAATATGTGCTAATTGGATATCAGAGTGACTTAGGCGAGCCTCAGCCGTTGTGAATAGCTGGTAAAGGAATTTCTGTGCAAATATGTTTGTACTTGTGTAAGCTTGTGATGCTCACCTCAATTTGATAACTGTAATAACATGGAAAAGATTACACCAATTGTAGGCCTAGATTGCCTTCTTACAGTAAACATTCTGAATGAATACAGAGCTCCAGTTATGGGGGAAGGTCTTTCAATGACTATCTTTCCTTTATCTAACTGGCCTAAATTACACAAGCTAAAGTGCAAATTTGATAGATTTTGCTTTGAAAGTAAACTGAACTGAATTCCTCCTCCATCCCTGCTCCCAGGTAAGGGCATGTAGGACTGCAGTCTATACCAATTAAGATCAGATGTGCCATTGTAAGCAGCTGTTACACATGTTCATATAACAATATCCTCCAAATATTGTAGGAAACAACTACTTTTCTCTTTCATATGGCAAACACTCACACTCGATGCAAATTCTTGAACTGGAGCCTGCTTGGATCCCTAACACATTTTTTTATGGCTCCACTGTGAGATTCTTATTATCATCTGGTTTTAATAGGGCTAGCTAAGATGTTATTCATTTCATATGGGCCATGTTTTCTCTTTTGTACTCAGTTATGTTTTGTTTCTTAAAACTCTGAATTGAAATAAAACAGCTGCCATGCAGAGAGCAGTTGGCCTCTCTTTCAAGATTCACAACCTCACCAGTTTGTAAAGGATTGTAAAAGATGCAAAGGTGTAGGGAGAGAAAGACACCATCATCATTACTTATTATCATGGTGATGATTATACTTTTCAAGCCTTCCATCAACAAAACACATCTGGCTGCTCAGATTTCACTTACATATTTTAGAGATGTGTCCAATCAAAGGATGCATTGAAGGCCAGTGCATTAGGGCAAATGGGGCACTGCTTCCCACTGTCTGCTTTCTTATTTACAGCCAGTCAGGGAGTTGCTCTGCCTGTGATTGGCTCTGGCTTCATCTGCTATTGGTCTTCCTGCCTTCCGCCCTAGCAGACTCAATGGTCACCAGCCACCACCGAAAGGATGGAAGACACAGAATTGAGTGTTGCCCCCTACCTGCAACATTACTGCATGACATTCACTTTTATGGGCCCTGGCTGAGATTTCCATCCCACTTGGTTGGTGCCAAGTACTAGAGGCCAGTTATCTGGCACAGCAGCTCATCTGCCAGCTGCCGAGCATGGGTAGGTGGGAGGTGCTTGTATTTGCCTTCTACTCATACTGATGTAAGCAGCAGTAATACCCCTAGTGGGGATTATTTCCAGTCTTGGGGACCTACAATGAGAAACACAGCTGGGGATAAAAACAACTGGGGAAAGGAAAAAGGAATGGGAAGAGCAGCCTCTCTCACCCATCCGTGCTGCACTTGAGAGAAAATGTTACAGTCCATATTGTCACACAGAAGCCATGCATCCATAATACTTTGTTTGGCTCTTATTTGGCTTGCACACTAGGAAGCGATTGGTCCTTTAATGCAAAACCAAAGTGTTTTCTATTCTCTTCTATTTTGAAAGGCATCCTTTCATGCAATAGTTAAAGCAAAGGAACCCTGCCACTGTTCCATGTTCCAAATCTCTAGCGTTGACAACCAACAAAAAAAACAATCCACATGGTTTTTAGACTAGTGCCAGCAGGCAGAATTATGTGTGGTGTCCATGTCCATGAAAGCTATATATCTGGGCAAAGTACCAGATTTTTTTAAAAAAAATAATGGAAGATAGCAGTAGCATTTTTGTTTGATGCACATATTTGAACTAGGTAGGGCACTCTCAAATGCACTAAAACTTCAGGATGCCAAGTATGTTTGGAATTAATGGGCTTCACCTCTGGGTTGTCTCATGCTCTGCCTCTGAGCATCCCCCCCCATCAAAAGTTTTGAAGGCAAACGTTGCCATCCTGGTCTCCTTCTGGGAGGAACGGCGGGATATAAATTTAATTTTTTAAAAAAATAAATAAAAGTTGGCAACTGTACTAAACACATGTCAGGATGCTTACACTTGAATCCCCTCTCCTCCCAGTTGCCCATCCTGTACTCACTGCTACATGATTATTTTCACAAATAGATGTTCTCATGTGTTCATTTCAGTTACAACTCTTTCATAGATCCTTTCCTCTCCCCCCCGCCCACTTCCCATGCTCAATTCACAATTTTATTTTTGCATTTAGCCATAGGCCATAGCACAACAAATTTCCAGAAAATAGAATACAATAATAAAAATGGACAATATAATATAATATGCAATTATATTGACAAGCCTAAACTATAGAACAGAGTGAAGTTCATTGCTGATCGGTCTTACCATGGAGGGCTCTAATATGTTTAGCCGCAAGAGCAAAGTTGGCTACCGCCATGGTAACTGTACTATAATTATCTGCCAACAAGTCAGCTATTATGGTATCAGGAGAAAGGTCAGCTCGAGGATTAATAAAGGGGGATAGGAATTTTTGTCTGGGAGCATTATATAAAGGACATTTTAGAATATAATGACCAAGATCCTCAATCTCCTTGTTTCCACAAATACAATAACGTTCACTTCTCGGCACCCCATTGTATCTGCCCTCCAAGAGGGCTGTTTTCATAGTTTGAAATCTAATTTCAGTGTAAACTTTCCGTATCTTCGGGTTAGTAAGAATGGTAAAATAGGAAGCGATTACATGATTTGGTTTAAAGGAAGGGAACCATCTCGAAAAAGGAGATGTTACTATGTGAAGCCTATCTTGTACCTCGTGAAAATTAAAGATCCAATTGCTCAGATCCTTTGGGGGAAGTGTTTGGAGATTACTGGGGGAGAGGTTATAAGAATTGATTAATGTTAGAGTAATTTGGGCCCATCCTCCGGATTGTATTTGTTCTTGCCAGCATGATCTAACGATTGAAGATTCATCAAGATGTATAATTTTTCTGCAAAACCTCAATGCCGCCCAATCCATTTTTGCTGACAATGGGTAAAGCCCCGTTTCAGCCCTTACATGGGCAGAAGGCGTTCCTCGGGGAAGGCCCAAAATTTGTTTTAGAAATAAATTTTGAAGGGGTTCTAGGGTTGACTTAAGGGCATAGCCCCAAATTTCTGCCCCATATAATAATTTGGGTAGAGCTTTAGCACTAAAGATTTTTATCATCGGGGGAATTAACTGGCCGCCACGAGTATAAAAAAACCTTTTTAATAGTCCTGTTATTCTGGCATTTGCTAATTTGATATCCTCTGCCTGGGGTTTCCAGGAAAGGTTATTGTTCAGAATTATGCCAAGATATTTGAATGACTGGACCTGCTCTAGAGGGATACCATTTAAGGTCCAAGTACTTTTGATCTTTCTGTTCTTTCCACAGATCATGATTTTAGATTTTGGATGGTTTATCAGAAGATTGTTGATCCGACAGTACTCGTCTAGGCGAGCTAACATTCTATTTAAACCAATCTTATTTAAAGAAAAAAGGGCCATTTTTTATTACCAATTGATGGGGGGAAGAACTTAAGTGAGGATAGGGTAGGGATTATGTCATTAATAAAGAAATTAAAAAGAAAAGGTGCCAAGATGCATCCCTGCTTCACCCCTCTCAGGGATGGAATTTCACGTGATAGCGCTCCATTTCTACCCAGGCGTACTCTTAAACAATTAGAATGATGGAGGGACCTAATTAGCCAAGCCAATCTTTTGTCTATATTAGATTTCTCAAGTTTGTGCCACAGAATCTCCCTGTCCACCGAGTCAAATGCCGCAGCGAAGTCTATAAACGCTATGTAAAGGGATGAGAATTTTCCTTTTTGGGCTTTAGATATTAAGTGCTGTAGTATATAGACTTGGTCTATCGTGCTCCTGTCTTTTCGGAATCCCGCCTGTTCTTGGTGGATGATCGAAAACTTAGTATCCCACTCTGACAGTTTATTTAGGAGGAAACGCCCATATAATTTTGCTGTGACATCGAGGAGACTAATAGGTCTATAGTTTCTGGGGTCTGCTGGATTCCCCTTTTTATAAATTGGTACTATAATACTAGTGCACCAGCCCCGGGGAAAGTCTCCTGTATTATTAATATGGGTGGATAGATTTGCTGCACTGTCTCTATGTGTACATGTCTTTCTTTAAAAGCGTTGAGACAGAAATCTTCCAACATACGAGCACATGATGTCTGCATTTACTTGTGAAAATAGTCATGTGCCAGTCAAGCACATGCCGGGAAACTGAATTTTTGCCTGAAATGGAGCCAAAGTAATAATTATGCTAAGAGCAGGACACCTGGACATGGTCTTGCCTAATCAAGGCAGTGCCTGTGAGTACCTGTGCAATTACACGTGCAGTTTCAGAATAACTCCGGCACTTCTTCACAGCAGAGCGAGCCAAAAAGTCTTCACACAATCTGATCCCAATGTTGTACCCCCTGGAGAAAGAGAGAACGAGAGTCAACCATAGCAATGCATATTTTCAGTTGTACCCACCCTTACTTTACCTTCTCTGTTTTTTAGCTCATGGCACAAAATGCTGCATGGACCAGAGCAGAAAAAGTGGTATTGATCTGCCCTGTTAAGTAATTTGGAGTCCTTAAAGGTTGTGCCTCTCACACTTGCAAGCACCACGACACACAACAGCTTTCAGAGCTAGTGTGGCATATACACTGAAAGCACATTCAAAGCATACCCACCGCCAAACAAATCCTGGGATCTGCAGTTTACCTCTGTAAACTTGTTTATTGTATTTTATCATGTTTTATTGTAAGCCGCCTAGAGTGGCCATTGGCTAGATAGGCGGCCTATAAATTAAAGTATTATTATTATTATTATTAAACTATTTTAAATGTATGATGTGTACACATCCACTGTGGCTAGTCTTGTATCTAGACTGCAAAGGCCCAGGACAGGCAGGAATTAGCAGCTGAAGATTTTCATGTCATGGAAAGAAATGTTTCGCCTGCTAATTGCTGCAGAGCAAGTGGATGCTATAACTAGAGCAAAAGGGCCTAGCAGAAATTCAACAGCAGAACTTTTCCCCAGCATAGGAGTGCAATGAATGGGAAGGGGATGGATTCACCTACTGAATTTCTATTATTTAAAGGCAGAGGAAAAAATTATTGGCAATCCTACCGCTACAGCTGGTTTTGTATATTAAATGATTACTAAGTAGATCCTAAGAATGTATAGGGGACTTTTATAAAAAGAAAATGAATGAATCAAAATAGTGCCTTTGCCTGACTGAAAGGCTTTAAAATTTAAAACTGAAGAGAGAGCATTTAATGGAACTTTCTTTACAGATCCATTTCAAGTTTAAATGAATCCAGGAAAAAGTTCTATTAAATTCTTTCCCTCTTAATCTTGGTCGCAATTCACAACCAGCTTCACCGGAAAAGCAATTGCAGTTAATGGGAAAGCATTTAAGTAATACTGGATGAGAGTATATGACAGGAAGCCAAAACAGAATATAGTAGCCAGTGCATTGCTATAACACAAACATTCCTAAGGTTCAAAGCAACATTGTGCAATGCATCATGACATGCAATATTTGTTTATTTGCAGGTATGCTAAATCCCAATTTAGAGCATTAGCAGCACCAGAAAGTATCTGAGTAGCAGATGTTCAAATATGTACATCTTTTTATTGTTCACATCCACACTAAAAAACTTGCTCAAATTCTATTAACTTTCATAACAACAACAAAAACTGATGGAATCAAGTGAAAATCTATTCTTCAGTACCATGGGAATTTTATTTCTTTCCGTGAAGGAATGACCAGCTTTCCTAGAAAAAGTGTACACCGCCATTGTTGAAAAGCAACTGCTATTATTGCTGCTTAGCCCCCCAAATTAAGGCTGTTTCAAACTGTTTTCCATACAGTATAGAGGTGTTCTGTGTGGGACTGGCCTTGATGCATGTTCAAAAATTTCAGCTGGTGCAGAACATGGCATTCCAACATCTGACCAGCATTCAAGATCCTTTTAAAAACAATTCAAGGTGACAGCCTTGGCCTATAAAACTTTTTACAGGAGGGACAGAATGCATGTAGGGGTGGGGGAGAATTTCGGTTTGGTTGGCTTTTAAAGCCAAAGCTATCAAATTTGCACTTTCCAAAACAATATGAGAACTGAAATATGGTCATCCTTCAAAATTCACACTTATCTGAATTTTGCAATGCAGTTCTCCAATCAATGTTTACAAAAATGAATATATATGGGGAAAAGGTGCATAAAAATGATAGCATACAAAAACAACATATGAACAGGCATTATACAGTAATACCTCAGATAACAAAGCAGATGCGTTCCTGGGCGTTACTTCTTTAACAGAAACTTTGGTAGCAGAGGTAGGAACAACATGGGAAGAACAGGGAAAGGTTCCTATACCTGCTCATAGATGGTGGGGGCAGCTTCAACAGTGGATTTATAGGGTGCCTACCCAGCACACAAGCACACACCTCCTTCTCCCTCCCTCCCCTCCCCCCCCTCTCTGAATCATATTGGATCCTTCTCTCCCCAGCCCTCGGAGAAAGCAAGAGATCTCTTCTAATGCAAAGCAAACACACAGGCTTGTCAGTTTCATGCTAGCAAAGCAAAGTCACAGGCTTGAAAGTTAAGCAAACCTCGTTAGTTTCAACTTTAAAAGTTAATAGGAGCTTTGTTCCTGGAGGATTCCTTAACTGAGGTATTACTGTATTAGGGAAAATTGCTTGCAAAAAGGTGTACATTAGTCAAAACTGCATACAAAAATGTGTTTAGTAGAAGAAATTTGCACTGAAATACTTCCAAACTGGCTGTTTATTGAACATTCATGCTGACATGTTTGCACAAAACTTGTGCGGAACTTACAAGACATTGTAGGTTTATTGAGCATTCATCCTATGTTTGCGTAGAGGTCACATGACAATGCTAGCAAGTGGTTGTTATCCTGCACTTTCAGAGCAAGTTTCTGTCACTTATCTTATTGGACTTTGTGGAACTAAAAAAGTGATTGGATCATTGCCCTAGGAAGTGTGTGATAACAACCAAATTTTATGTTTAGTTAGTTTATTGAAACTGTATATAGCCATAGGCTGTTACAGAAGAGTCACAAACATAAAAATACATAAACAGTGTATAGTATGATACATAAAACTCAGTATAAGAATGACTCAAATTAAAATTTTAATACATATATTAATCATAGATTTTTAACATAACTGGCTCTAAGTTTCTTTGCCGCCAGAGCAAAATTTGCAGTAGCAATTATTATGTGTGGTTGATCCGAGGATAAGAGAAGAACCACGCTCTGAGACTCGGTTAAGTCTTTATTCCTGTGAAGCAACGGGGCTAGGAATTTGCCTCTTGGGGCACTGAATAAAGGACAGATTAGCATGTAATGCATTAAATCTTCCGGTACCTTACATCCTGAAACACATAGGCGTTCGGCATATGGGGTTCCAAGGTATCTACCCTGCAAATTCGCAGAGGGCATAACCTGGAATCTTAATTCCGTATAGGCTCTGCGAAGAGAGGCCTTTGTTAGAATATCAAGGTAAGGAGCCCACTCATAGTTGGTTTTAAAGAGTGGGAACCAGGGAGAAAAGCGTGCTGTAGAAATAACTGCACTGTCTTGTTGAGCCTCGAAATCAAAGATCTGGTTACGGAGTGCCCTGGAATTAAGATTATTAAGGAGATTATCTGTTAAATCATAGTAAGTAGCTAGGATGGAGTTGCCCAACCCCCATTTTGCAACTGTTCCTCCCAGCAAAGCCTGACCAAGGAACGTGAGTTAGTTGTTGATAATTTCCGCCAATAGCGTAGGAACGCCAGATCTATTCTGGTCTTTAAAGTGGGTAACTTGAGTTCAGCTCTAACATGGGTTGCAGGGGTGCCTTTCAGTAAGCCCAGGATTTGTTTAAATATGGTATTTTGGATTTTCTCTAGGGCGAGGCGTAAGACGGGCCCCCAAATTTCGGAACCATATAAGATCATTGGGAGAAATTTTACCACATATAGATTGAAGAATGGTCTTACCAATTGGCCACCTCTGGAATAAAATATTTTTTTCAGTTGTCCTAGAGTCTTAATTGCAAGCAACTTAATGTATGCTAAATGGTGGGACCATGTCAAGTTGTTATTAATGTGGATACCCAAATATTTGAAGGTATTTACCTGTTCTAAATGATGACCATTTAGGTGCCAAGTATATTTAGATCTACTATTTTTCCCACACACCATTATTTTGGACGTAGAATAATTAATATGTAACAAATGTGCGTCACTAAATTCTAGGAGGGAAAGTAGCATACGCTTAAGGCCTATCCTGTTTTGAGACAGAAGAACTAAATCATCTGCGTACAAAAGAACCGGGATTTTCCTCTCCTTATCCGAAGGTGGGAAAAAAGCTGGGGAAGCCATTGTAGAAACGATGTCATTAATAAAAAAGTTAAATAAAAAAGGGGCCAAGATCCATCCCTGCTTGACTCCTTTCGAAACGGGAATCTTGTGGGAAAGGGAACCATTTAGACCAAGGCGGATTCTGATAAAGGTGTCGTGATGGAGTGATTGAATGAGCCGCAGCAATCGTTTGTCGATACCAGCTTTATCTAATTTCGTCCATAGTAGGGAACGGTCTATCAAATCAAATGCGGCTGCGAAATCGATGAAAGCTAGATAAAGTGATGTGAGCGGTCCTTTTTTAACTTTCCTAATAAGATGTTGCTGGATAAACACTTGGTCGATTGTACTAGATCCTTCCCTAAAGCCTGCCTGGACATCAGCTATAATAGGATGTTCCTTTTCCCAGTCTGACAGTTTATTTAAAAGGTAACGTCCGTATAACTTAGCTGCAACATCCAGCAGACTGATGGGTCTATAATTTGTGGGAATAGCTGGATCACCTTTTTTGAATATGGGAACCACTATACTTGTTTTCCAACCAGTTGGAATACATCCAGATTCATTTATTTTAGTAAAAAGGGTTGCAAGAATAGGACGCCACCAAAATGGGAAAGCCTGGTAAAGATCTGGCGGGATCATATCTTGGCCAGGAGCTTTCCCCAGGCGCAATGATGCTAGTAGGTTGTCTATTTCGAGGCCGGTCACTGGAGCCCAAGATGGGGAATCAGTAGGAAAGGTAGGACTAGTGTATGGTACAGGAGATAGATTCCCAAAGATGGTCTGAAAGTGGGTAATCCACGTTTCTGGAAGTATTGGAGGAATTGAAAGTGGTGGTCTATTAAATAGATTACTGTGAATTAAATTCCAAAATTCCCCATGATTCCCTTGTAAAGCCGCCCTGCCGAGGTGTTGCCAGATCGAGGTAATATATAATGATTTTTTATGCTTTAAAAGGTTATTATATTCTCATTTAAGTTTTTGGAGTTTGGAAATGGCTACTTCAGAAAAGTGGAGTCTAGTGAAGCGTGTTTGGAAACAGATTTGTTTCTTTTTGGCTATGTGATTAAACAGCTTCGCTGGAAGTGCCTCCGATCTGCTGGGTTTTGAATTTTTCATACAGATCCAGGTGTGAGAAAAACCAAGTTAAATGGATATCATTACCTGCTAAGCGGATATGTAACAGTGTCTGAATACATGTTTGCTACTTACATACTGTCCAAATATTTGTTCACATCTTCATCCTTTTCATAATCCTTACAGAGCTGGGCTACCAAAGCACCATAGGTGAGTACAAAAAGCTCTCTGCTCTGCCAATTAAGGGAAATACAGAGTGAAGGTCATGGCTCATGAAACATACCAGGTCAGAAGGAACAGCTTTTCTTACACCTCCCCAGAACTTTTAGGTAAGTATCTTGTCTAATGCAAAGGCAATGATCTTTCAGTATGTGCTGCATAATTACACATATTGTCAAAAAAACACAAAGAAGCCAGTGTTTTATTGAATCCCCAAAATATCCCAACACCCCAGGGAGGAATGTTAGAGGGTAGATGCAGTAGTCATTCAGCATACCATGTGATGTGCTGAGGCAGAAGAGGAAATGGTGGGTAAATGCCAGTCCTATAACATAAAGAGAAGTAAAATAAAACATGGGAGGGGAGAATGACAAAGTCACATTCTTCTGTAAATTGCATCACTTGAAAGACAGAAAACAAGAAAAACGTGTTGGAATGAATTGCAAAAGCTGATTAAACACTGACAGAACATAATTCACGCTGCTAAAAACTGACTCAGCAATTCCTGAAAAGGTAATAGTGATAACAAGTGCACAAAGGGTTTATTTTGAAACTTCTCCAGCAGCACTTGTTTCCTGTCTTCCAATGAATAAACAATCGCACTTCAAAACTCCAGCAAATTGAAAATAAGAAAGTGGACTTATTGCTATGAAACTGGGAAGGGGGCGCAGCTGTGTGCCAACCAAGTCTCCGGCATGCACAGCCTTAAAGTCCACTTCAGAACCACAAAAAAGCATCCAACACAACCCAAGAAGTTTGCCAGTGACTTCGGTGGAATAGGAATTGCAGCCATACAGCCCATCCCAGACTCATTCATTCCAAATGAAGTTCCACTAAGTTCTGTTATGCTTACTTCTTCGTCTGCATGTGTAAGATTGTGTAGCCTTAGTGAAAATTAGCAAAGTATTTGCAAATGGCTCCTGCAGAGATACCACTGAAATGCAGGGGAGCTGCACAGCTTGAATATTTGGTGGGCTCTCCTGCTCTTACAGTGTTGCAAAGCGTGCCCACCATTGCAAAGCCCTTGCAAAGAGCTTTCCAAGGGGCTTCTCAGGATCTGAGGATAAGCTGATTATCTGGTCTTAGGTGCTGCTGCCCAGAGGTGCCTGCAGACCCCTTTCAGCTGAGTCAGATTTTACCTGCCCCACTTCATCATATATGATGTCAGGCATAGGGCAGGTGGGCATGGCTTGGCCAAATGCCCTGGTGGGCCAAATTAGGCCCACAGGCCAGAGATTCCCCATTCCTGACTTACACCAACAACATTAGAACTTTCTACTTTGAAATATTTTTTACATATACTTGCCTACCAAAAGACTCTAGTAACCTGCACAGGAGACTGGAGGATCTTATAAGGAACCCCCTCACTTCACATGCAGCCCTTGCCAGGCCTATTGGGCTTCACATTTACTCTGCATGAACTGAGTAAGCATCTGAACACAGCGCCTTGGAAGTGACACAAAGAACTGCAGCACGCACAGGGCGATTTTCACTGCAAACATAGTGGAGTGGCCTCCTGGGGTTGCAAAGCCAATAAAATGGGCTCTCCCACCTCCTGAAATTAAGTAACGAAAAAATGACACCATGATTGCAAGTGTCATGTTGGGCAGTTAGGCATGAATGCTTGATAGGCTTCTGGCAAACACCAACATTCACCGAAGGCACCACCGGACAGCCCAACACGTATCTACTCAGAACCAAGTCTCAATGAGTTCAATGGGGCTTATTCCAAGGTAAGTGGATACAGAATTGCAGCTTAGAGATGACCGGAGGATATTATAAAATTTACACAGAGATGACTATAACAAGCTAAGGATACATCTATGTTTTACAAACTTCTCTATAATGCCTACATCCCTAGATTCCACAATGCCATGTCATATAAACTTACGTTTTTGAAAAAATAAAACTCCGGCCGTAACTCACTGGGAGGGGCGGCTTTCGTTAAGAGGGATCGATGGAACACAGGATGTATTTTAAACGTGTCAGGCAGCTTCAGTCGGTACGCCACGGGATTGATTTGAGTTTCTATTTCGAAAGGACCCACCCTCTTGTCTTGTAATTTTCTACATTTGCCCGGCATCTGGAGGAAGCGGGTGGACAGCCATACCTGGTCTCCCGGTTGAAGGGGGGGGCCCTCCTTCCTGTGCAGGTCAGCAACTCGCTTGTACTCCGTTTTGGCTTCGTTTAACTGCTGTTTCAGTGTCTGTTGCGCCGCTTGCAATTCCTTAAGGAAGTTCTCAGCTGCCGGTACCAGCATTCCTTCTGAGCTGCTTGGAAAGACTTTAGGATGGAATCCATAATTAGCGAAGAACGGGGTTTGTTGAGTGCTGGAGTGCAGAGAATTGTTGTAGGCGAACTCTGCAAAATGCAAATATGATACCCAGTCAATCTGTTGATAGGACACATAACTTCGTAAATATCTTTCCAAAACGGCGTTCAAGCGTTCTGTCTGCCCATCTGTCTGGGGGTGATGGGCGGAGGAGAGTTTTAATTCCGTCTGCAACTGTTTCCACATTGCTCTCCAAAATTTGGCTGTGAACTGAGTTCCTCGGTCTGAGACTACGCTGTTTGGCAATCCATGCAGCCGGTAGACTTCTTTTATGAATAACTTGGCCGTTTCTTTAGCCTCTAAGGCCCCTGCACAAGGAAGAAAGTGTGCCATTTTGGTAAGTAGATCCACCACTACTAAGATGGCTGTCATTCCTTGGGACTTGGGTAGATCAGTTATAAAATCCATGGAGAGGTCCTTCCAGGGTTCATGTGGGACAGGCAACGGTTGTAACAGTCCTGCTGGTGTCCCTGTTTGTGTTTTTGTCCGCAGACAGACAGAGCAGGACTTTACATAACTCTCAATATCCCGACGCATTTTAGACCACCAGAAGTCCTTGGCCACGTTCTGAATGGTCTTGTAAATCCCAAAGTGTCCCGCTGTGATGGAATCATGACACTGGCGTAGGATTCTGAGCCTTAATTCCCCTTCTGGCACATATCTGGCGGTTTTGAACCATAACAGTCCATTTCTCCAGTGAAAGGTTACTTCTGAGTCTTGACCTTGTCCCGTCTCCTGCTGATATTTCTTCTTGTTGTGCCTTTTTGAGTTCCTCTTCCCATGAAGGCTGGCATACTCCCAACGTTAATTTCTCTGGCGGGATTACGTACTGAGGCTGGTCCTCGGATTCACTTTCTTTGTATTGTGGCTGTCTGGATAAGGCATCCGCTCTCTGGTTTTTGGCTTGGGCATGGTAAGTAATCTGGAAGTTAAACCTAGTGAAGAACTGGGACCATCTTATCTGTCTCTGGTTCAGCTTTCTGGCTGTTTGGAGGCTTTCAAGATTCTTGTGGTCGGAGCGCACTTCAATTCGATGAGAGGTCCCCTCTAGGTATTGTCTCCAGTTTTCAAAAGAGTCCTTGATGGCCAGCAGCTCCTTCTCCCAAACTGTGTAGTTCTTCTCTGCAGGCTTTAACTTCCGAGAGAAGTACGCACAGGGGTGCAGCTCCTTCCCTTCTTGGTCTAATTGTAGCAGAACCCCCCCCGATGGCAAAATCTGAAGCATCTGCTTCCACTACGAAAGGGCGGTTCGGATCAACAAAGCGCAGAATGGGCTCAGTAGCAAACCTTCTCTTCAGCTCCTCAAAGGCCTCGGTGGCGTTCTCTGTCCATTGAAACTTCTTCTTCCCCCTTAAACAGTCAGTCAGAGGAGCTGTTAATTTGGAAAACCCTGGAATGAACTTTCTGTAATAATTGGCAAACCCCAAAAACCGTTGTACATCCTTTTTGGTGACAGGTTGGCCCCAGTCCAATATGCAGCTTACTTTCCCTGGGTCCATCTCCACGCCTTCCGCTGAGATTCGATATCCAAGGAAGTCTAGAGACTTGAGGTCAAATCCACATTTCTCTAATTTAGCATACAGGTGATTTTCTCTCAGTCTCTTCAACACCGTCTTCACATGCTGGTCGTGGTCTTCCTGGTTCTTTGAGAACACCAGGATATCATCTAAGTAACAGATTACATACGTGTCCAACAAGTCTCTAAACACGTCGTTCATGAATTTTTGAAAAATTCCTGGACTTCCACAAAGCCAGAACGGCATGACCAGGTATTCATACTGTCCGTAAGCGGTCAAGAATCCTGTTTTCCATTCATCTCCCTCCTTCATTCTGATCAGATTGTACGCTCCTCTCAAATCCAACTTCGTGAAGATTTTTGCAGAGCGCAGTCGGTCCAGCAACTCTGAGATCAGGGGCAGTGGGTAGCTGTTGGGGATGGTGATCTGGTTCAATGCGCGATAGTCGTTACAGGGTCTGAGTTCCCCCCCCTTCTTTTTCACAAACAATAGTGGCGCTCCAGCAGGGGATTGTGAGGGGCGTATGAATCCTCGCCTCAGGTTTTTATCCAGGAATTCCTTCAGGGCCTCCCTCTCATTCTCTGTGAGAGAGTAGATTCTCCCTGATGGGATGCTGGCTCCTGGCACTAGGTCAATCGCACAGTCGTAAGGGCGGTGGGGGGGTAAAGTCTCTGCCTCTTTTTCATCAAACACATCTTTGAATTCTTCATACTTTGGCGGCAGGGTCACTTGCTCGATCTCTTGCACTGCCCCCGCTAAGGTGTTCTTGATTCCTTCAGGTTGACAGTTCTCCTGGCAATACTGTGAGGTGAACCACACCACCGCCTCCTTCCAACTTATTTTGGGTTCATGCTTTGCTAGCCAGGGCATTCCCAGAATCACCTCAAAGTTCGAGAGATCTGACACGTATAGCGAAATGAACTCTTCGTGCCCAGGGATTTGAAGTTTCACTTCCTCCGTGGCTTGTGTCACCCCTCCTGACTTCAGGGGTCTCCCATCGATAGTCTCCACAGCTAGGGGAGCGTCCAGTTTCCACCGGGAATTTCCATGACGCTTGACTAACTTTGCATCAATAAAATTTGTGGAGGCTCCACTGTCAATTAAGGCAGTGGAATTAAACACCACTCCTCTGGAAGTTGTAATCCGAATAGGCAAGACCAACACCCCCTTTGAGGGAGGTTGGATCGTTGGGGGGCCTTTATACAACGCTGCCCCCAGTCCACCGGCCTGCATGTGGACTGGGTGTTCTAGTTTCTCGACGGCTCGGCTTTCCCCCCTTTCAGTCCACAGTCTCTGGCCACATGGCCCGGCTTTGAACAATAAAAGCATAAACGTTCCCGGCGTCGTCTTTCCTTTTCTTCTTCCGACAGTCTTGGCCTAGCCCCTCCCTGTCCCTCAGTTGCATTACCTGCCATCCCTGCAGTGGGAAGGGTCTTGTTGCGGGATGCCGAGGCTGAGTATCTCGGGACCTCCTGCTTCCTTTCCAGGCGCCTTCCTTCCATCCGGTGATCTATCTGTAGGCATAGCCGGATGAGCCCTGGTAGGTCAGCGGGGGGGGAGGTCCTGGCCAACTCATCCAGGATTTCAGCATTTAATCCACTCCGGTACATAAACATCAGGGCGGCGTCATTGTAACCAGTTTCCTGGGACAGAATTTTAAAAGCGTTAGTGTACTCGGAAACAGTCCCTTTAGCTTGCTTCAGAGCGCCTAGTTGCCGCGCTACTGTTTCAGCCCTTTGCGGGTCTTGAAACATCTCGGTCATCTCCTGTATAAATCCTCTGTACCTTCCTAAGACAGTATCCTTTCTCACGAGATACGGAGTCACCCATTTTGCAGCTTCTCCCTCCAGGAGGCTAATCACGAAAGCTACTTTAGCCCCATCGTCTGGAAATTCCGTGTGCCTGACATCCAGATATAACTCACATTGAGCCACGAAGGTTGCCAACTGATCACTTTGTTCCGCGTATTTTGGGGGCAATCCAATGGGAACCTTTACTACGGCAGCTGGAGGGGCTGTTCGCATCTGGTCTATCGTGGCCTTCAAGGTTTGATTATCTGTCTTCAGCGCCTTGACTGCTGCTAGCAGGGCTTGAACATCCGTCTGCAAATCAGCTACCTTAGTCCTCAAGAGTTCCACTTCTTCCGTCTCAGAAGTGGGGTTCGTCCCCCCCGCTGCTCCCTTTGACATCTTGTCCCAGTCAAGTGAAGAGAGCGTTGAGGGTGATTTAGGTGGCTCTGTCAAGCTGTCAGGCCCAGGATGTGACTCAGGAACCAGACCAACGGCTGTAGTTAATTCGTGTTTTATTAGGGTAATGTCCAAACAAAGACTGCGTTTTCTCATGAATCAATACAGGGATACAGGTCCTGCGGCATTGGGAGAAAGTTGACAGAGCAAGGGACTTCTTCCCGCCTGTTCTTTAAGAAGGGGCCAAATGGGCGCGCAATCTTTCGCTCCTCCTTAACTGCCCCTCAGGTACTGCCTGCCTTCCCCCCCTTCTCTCCTGTCTTTTCAGCTGTCTGCGTGTGTGCGGTGAGGGGGGAAGCATCACCCCCTCCTCTTCTGAAGTTTCCGATTCCAGGATGGGGGATAGGGGAGGGGCTGATGGTAAACTGCCTCCCCGCTTTTCGGCTGTGAGCAGCCCTCCCTCTTTCCCCTCTTGCTCTGAGCCTGAAAGAGGGGGAGGCGTGAGAATGTCCAGGGAGGGCTCAGGCTCCCCGTCGCTAAGCGACCTTATCACTGGCAGTTCCTCTGTTTCGTCTTCGCTCCAAAGGGGGGAAGTTCCTCCCCCTTCCCTCTGCCGTTCATCCGAATACTCTTCTCCCAACTCTCCGGGATCCAGCTCCCCGGGATTGGGACCCCAGCTCTGCCTTCCGACAGCTGTGGACATAATATATCTCGGCTGCAGCAAAGCTTTTGACAAAGTGCCCCATGATATTCTGATTAGCAAGCTAGCTAAATATGGGCTGGATGGAACAACTATCAGGTGGATCCACAGTTGGCTACAGAATCATACTCAAAGGGTGCTTCTCAATGGTTCCTTCTCAAACTGGGTGGAAGCAACGAGTGGGGTACCACACGGCTTGGTCGTGGGCCGAATGCTGTTCAACATTTTTATTAACGACTTCGATGAGGAGGTACAGAACATGCTTATCAAATTTGCAGTTGATACAGAGCTGGGGGGCACAGCTAATATCATGGAAGACAAAAGCAAAATTCAAAGTGACCTTGATAGGCTGGAGCATTGGGCTGAAAACACCAGAATGAAATATAACAGGGGTAAATGCAAAGTTCTACACTTAGGAAAAAGAAACCAAATGGACAGTTATAAGATGGGGGATACTTGGCTCAGCAATACAACATGTGAGAAGGATCTTGGAATTGTCGTTGATCACAAGCTGAATATGAGCCAACAGTGCTATGTGGCTGCAAAAAAGGCAAATGCTATATTAGGTTGCATTAACAGAAATATGGTTTCCAAATCGTGTGAAGTATTAGTTCCCCTCTATTCAGCACTGTGCCTTCTAAAGATCTAAATTTGTGGGAAATCATCACAGTAACTACTACAAGCACTAAAAGTTGCTCTCAAGATAGAAATAAGAACATAAGAAGAGCCCTGCTGGATAAAGAGAAAGGCCTATCTAGTCCAGCATCATGTTTACCACTATAGCCAACCAGATGCCTTTGGGAAGACTGCAAGCAGGACATGATGGAAAGAGCCCTCTCCCACTGCTATTTTGTAGTGCAGGGGTGGGGGAATCTTTGGCCCTCTAGATGTTGCCGAACAACAACTCCCATACCTGCTGGGACTCATGGGATTTGCAGTTCAGCAGCTACAGTTCAGGAGGGACAAAGATTCCCAGCAGGTGCCCTTGTGACTGGTATTCAAAGGCATACTGTCCCTGTCAGCATACGTTCATCATGACTAGTAGGAACTGATAGACCCTATCCTTCATGAATTTATCTAATCCCCCTTTAAAGCCATCTATATTAGTGGCCATCACATCTTGTGATAGGAAATAGGAGTGAAGAACTATTTCATTTTTAAAAAAATGCATATTTGATTTAGATAAAATAATACAATAATTATATAGAAAGAAAAATTAACTTAAGTCGTCAACCATGATAATGTTAAACTGTTTAAGTAACAGATATACCACCAATACTATACACACCGATAAATACTCCATGCTTTAACAGACTTTAAAAGAGGTTGATACAATCTTGTGACAGCAAATAGTTATGCACTGTGTGAATAATACTGCCATTTGTCTGGAATATCCCACTATTCAGTTCCATTGGATGACCCGGATTCTGATATTGTGACAGATGGAGATAACCTTCCATCAATCTACTTTCTCTAAATGTAAATGCACTGCCTTCAAGTGGCGACCATATGAATAGGGTTTGCATGAGGCTGAGAGGCAGTGACTGGCCCAAGGTCACCCAGTGAGCTTCATGGCTATGTGGGGACTCAAACCCTGGTCTCCCAGGTCATAGTCCAGCACCTTAACCACTACACCACACTGGCTCTCCTATTTTCTCTATGATATGCTTAATTTTAAACACTTCTATCATTTCTATTCACAATTTTCCTAATGTAAACTAAAAAGCCCCAAACATTGTAACTTTTCCTCCAACAGGAGTTGCTCCAGCAACTTGATCATTCTGGTTGTCCTCTTCTGAACCTTTCACAGCTAAAATGTTCTGTACTGGGTTTTTGTTTCAAAACAAAAGATGAAACTGCAATCCATATACCTAAAATGTTGAAATTAAATTCTTGGCTGTATGTCCTGGCTTGTAAACAGGTTCTTATCAAATAGAGCAGTATAAAGTACCTAAGAATAATTGTATGTTTGCTAGCATTTATATATACAAATTAGACTTACTATTTTGGGGTTGTCTGGTCTTCCTTTTGCTGGCCGTGACATTTTTCCTGGGCAGTGGTAGAGAGTATATGATTCCCTGTTTATGTCTTTTCTCTTTTGGATAGCATTTTCTCTTTCTGTTATTCCATTTCTTCCTTTTTTTCTGGCTAAAAATTTCCTTGCCACTCTCTGACAGTAAATGAGCTCCGTGTGCTTTACTTTCTGCTTCTGCTCTTCCTATTCTATGCGATTCAAATCTTCCAAGAGAAATTTGTTTGGCAAGAAATCAAGCCTGCTTCAGAGAACAACCTGACTCAGATCAGTAACCGATCCATTAAACGGCAGATATTGCAAATCACATGCATAATAGCTGATCTCACTGCATGAAGCCAGGGCAAGCAAAACAAGAACATTCAGAAGACTAATTATGGCAGACATATATATATACATTTGTCTGTATGGCATAGCCATTTGGAATAGAATGATGTCATTTTGGAGGCAAAGTTGCATCAGATCAAAAGATTGGTGTGTACAATGCTGCTGTTCTGCTTGTGCAGACTTCCGCTTGTGAACCGGTACTTCTCCCTTCTCTCCCCTGCAGCCCCTCACACACCCTCAAAATCTGCTCCAAAGGCCCGGGGGACCCTCTGGAGCAGATGTTTGGGGTGCATGAGGAGAGAACTGGAAGGGAACGTCCCAATGGGCAAGCAGAACTCTACCTGCACAGTGCTGGATACAACCCAAGGTTCCTAACTAAGCAGATCTGATAGAACTATTGGCTTCTTTTTTAAAAACAACAACAGGCTATTGCAGGGGTCCCCTACCTTTTTGGGTCCATGGACACATTTTCAAATCGTAGAAATGGTTGTGGACCACCACACACACACACCACAACCAAATACATGCTGCAGCTTAATCTATTGGCTACAATAGAATGCTTGTTTCCAGCTTAATTTCAGTGGGAGAGGAGAGCCTGTGGGTGCCAGAAAAGGCCTCTGCAGGCACATATGTGCCTGCAGGTGCTGCATCAGCAGTCCTTGGGCTACTGCTGTCCGAAAAGGCATAGGATCTCTCCAAGAGTATGTGCATACCTTGCATATTACCAATAAATACTTTTTTTTCAATGAGCCTTACATCCAGATAAAGGTGCTTTGGATTGTGGCTGTGTTGTCTAAGCCAGCCTTCTTTATTTAGAAGCATGGCCCACTTTTTTCAACGGGGATTAGTTTTCAAGTAAGCATGCATAGCATTGCTGCTGTGATGACATTAATTATGCCAAATTTACATATGTCAACTCTTGCTTTGCCCATATGTATCACAAGGCTTTGTTCAATGGAAATTGTTGAACAATTTTTTGTATGTCATTAGGTGAAGACATGGGATCCTGATGTCAAACCATAACAAAATGTTTTGTCCACTGGAAAGAAGAGGGGGATCCAATACTTATTTCCCCCAGATGCTGTTGGTGGTTGTTACCACAATTGCCATAGACAGCAGCTGTCTGCCAGCATCTCAGGGAGGGCAGCTAAATACAATGGCAGTACTACCCAACCCAGGACATGTTAAATCCATATAAATAAGAAGTGCAGGGAAGATTCAGATGACAACCTGAGTACCCCACCTTACCAGCTCATACTGTCCTCCATGAAACAGCTTCTTCCCAGCAATTCCTAGCCCATCCTACAGTGGAGGTTATTCTGAGTCATAGAATTCACACAGAGAGAAAAATGGCTAAGGAAGACAGGCAAAAGCTTCCCCTTCCTCTGCTATACTTTACAGAATCATAGAATGGTAGAGCTGGAAGAGGTCTATAAGGCCATCGAGTCCAACCCCCTGCTCAATGCTGGAATCCAAGTTAAAGCATACCTGACAGGTGGCTGTCCAGCAGTGTCTTGAATGCCTCCAGTGTTGGAGAGCCCACCACCTCCCTAGGTAATTGGCGCTATAGTCGTACTGCTCTAATGGTCTGGAAGTTTTTCCTTATGTTCAGCTGAAATCTGGCTTCCTGTAATTATGTCTCACTTACTCTAGTTTATAGGGAATTGTTGGTGATTCAATAGCGACACATGACTACTACCACCACCACCATTGCTCTGAATGGTTGTTTCTCTCCAAGGAGAAAGGCTTTATTTATTTAATGTCTTTTATTTAGAAGAATTTATAAATGGCTTAATCAAAGAATCCCTAATCAGTGTACATAGAACAATGTAAAAGAATTATCAATGCACAAATAAAATTGTCAAAATTTTAAACAAGGTATATAACTTGTTTACCTCTCTGAATAAGCTCATGGAAACAGGCATCTAAAGCAGCACAATGAGGTGCCTGACAGATTCCTTTCAGATTCCTGATCAGCGGTGCCTGTAAATTTATTTCAGCTGATCCAGGCCTTTACCTGCCCCACATCTGAAGTCATATATGGCATCGGGTGTAGGGAAGGTGGGTGTGGCTTGGTTGAAATGGCCTCAGGGGCCAAATTAATCCTGCAGGCCAGAGGTTCTCCCATCCCCGGCTTATACAATTATTACCCAAAGCTATACATATTTGCTAAGGAGAACGTTTCTGGGTAATGTGGCATATCAATTTTGTTTCTGTGTTTCATAACACTGGCTAGGCTGTGCATTTGAGTTTTAACACAATTCTTCCCCATTTTCTATTCTAAATTATAATTTTTATGCATGCAAACAAATAATAATGGGTGAGTAGTTTCCAGGCTCAATTCAAAGCGCTCATTTTGACCTATAAAGATACAGCTCAGGACCCACATGAACCAACCTGGCCCCTGAAATCATCATCCGAGGCCCTTCTTTGTGTGCCCTTCTTATGGGAGTCTTGGAATTTGGCAATACAAGAAAACATATTTTCAGTGGTGCCCCTACCTGCTACGCAATGTTCTCTCCAGGGAGCATGCATGCCACCATCTTTATCCATCTTTAGGCGCCAGGCAAAGACCTTTCTCTACACCTGGGTCTTTGGCCCTTGATGACCACCCAGGTCTTTGGCCCTTGATGTTAGTGAGGTGGGACTTGTATACCTGCTCTTAATTTGTATTTATTGTGTTTGTTGTAATTTGGTTTTTTATTGTAATTGTGTTTTTAGGCTTTATGGATTCTACTGTTTTTAATTGGTTATATAAGTTGCTTTGGCTCACCTGGTGAGAAAAGTGATCCATAAATACTAAGAAATACTACTACTGATGATGATGATGATGATGATGCAAGGTGATCACAAGTGCATATGCTGACTCAATTAGCCAATCCCACTGAGTTGAATAGATTGGGGTTTAAGGCTGCAATTCTATGCAGATTTATTTAGAGCAAGAGCCATTGAACAAAGTGAAACAAACACCTGAGTGAATACAAATAAGATCAAGACGCAAGTCTATACTACAAAAGACTAAGGTTGGTCCATCCAAGAGGGCCCAAGGCTGTAATCCCATGACATTTTCTTGGGAGTAAAAACCATTAAATCCAGAAAGATCTGCTTCTCAGTAAATGCGTAGGATGAGGCTGTAAAAATATTTTGGCTCTGTCTAGTGCCCCTCCCTCCCATGCATGGCCTCTGTTATGATGGACACTAGATACAAATGATCGACTTATTGATCATCACATGGTCTTCCATAATTGCTTGTCAAGAAGTCAGCAACCTGGTAATGCAACATCACTGTAGAACAGGCTTTTGTTACTGGCAGTCCAAACTTCCTATATCTCAACAGTATTGATATTCCGCTGTTGTCTCAACCTTTGTTTCTTCACTAATGCATTTTCTAAGTTAAAAATTAAAGCATGGAAAGCCTTTGCTCATTTCAAAGCTCACTTAAGGAGCAAAAACAACCAAACAATCCTTGCTGCAGACAAAAATCAATGGAGGAGCAGATTATTACTGGGCTTAAAGAAAAACAATTAAATAATGCACAAGTGGAGGGGGAATAGAGATGTTAAAATAAGAACAAGTTCTACCAAGGGCCTACAATGGGGCAAACCTTATCCAAAAATCTTGAGAAATGCTTCAAGACTGGTAATGAACATTAAATGATGCTGCCGTACTGTGATTAGTTCTCTTGCATGCTGCTCTCTTCTACCTGCGGCTTCTACCAAATATACGAGCAGGGAAGCGCCTAGACAGTTAAGCCACATAGACAGACAGTGGTAGAATGCAGTTTGCTCTATCTATCACACAGACATATGCCACACAGTAAACAAACTATCTAGGCAGTGAAGACAACACACCCATAAAACAACATGAAAGTACTTAACATCTGGATAGTGACACACAATAACCGATGGATTGAGCTATACATCAGAAAAGGCCTGTGGAAGCAGAAGGGTCTTAAGCAGGCATTTGAAACAAAGCAACATTTGATGGTGCTTGCTTAATATTAATAGGTAATAAGGAGTTCTACAAGTTAGGCGCAGAGACACACTGAACATCCTATTTCTTGTAGAAGCAAGATGAACATCATGTAGCAGTAGCACCCTTAATAGTGCCGCTCTGGCTGAATATAAAGATTGGGCAGGTATATATGGGGCACGGCTGGTCCCAAGTAAACTGGTTCCCTCAAGTAAACTGGCCCCAAGGAGTTCAGGGCTTAATATACTAATAGTAAGACCTTGAATTAGTCTTGGTAGCATATAATAAAACCTGGACACTCTAAATATTAATAAAGATTATTTGTGCAAATTTTCTTAAATAGGCACAGAATATCTATACAATGAGTGCCATCATTGGACCAAATTTCACACACTGCATAATGGCCCAAATACAGTTCTAAGATATTCCCTTCTTGTCAAATTTCTGCTGCTTATATGACCATTTCTCCCTGTTCGTCTTTTTCTTATCCCTTCAAATGCACCCAGAAATTCCAAGGCATCAAACTTTCCCCCATTTTTGTGAAACTCTGCTAACTTTTAATGACGTTATTAGCTTTTAAAGTCCAAATCCTTTTAAACATAAATGCCCCATCTTGCAAGCCATGCTTCGTGGCAGTGTGGGATTTGTCTCTTCCAGGTTGGTGGGGAGACACCTCTTCCCACAACAAAGATGACTGCCACCCAAGTGAGAAGGAGGCTTGAAGGAGCTGTTGCTGCAGTGAAAGGAAATAAACTAGAGATGCAAAGGGTCATGTTCACAGATTAGGGGGAAAGAACACCCTAAATAATTCCCTATCCCTGTTCTAAAAGATCAAATTTGCAATCAGGGTGTGTGTGTTCTGGGATCCAGCTTGTCACTGGTGAAGGCCCAAATAGCTTCTGTGGCAAACAGTACCTTTCCTCAGCCTTGGTTGGTTTACAGCCTTTCCTGGACAATGACACCCTGGTCACACGCTGACCCCGTCTACAGTATACATTTAAAGCAGCATCATACCACTTTAAACAGTCATGGCTCCCACCCCCCAAGAATCCTGGGAGCTGTAATTTGGTAAGGATGCTGAGAGTTCTTAGAAGTAGGGTTTTCATGGTAAGCGGTATTCAGAGGGGGTTTACCATTGCCTCCCTCTGAGGCTGAGAGGCAGTGACTGGCCCAAGGTCACCCAGTAACTAAGCAGGCACCAGGTAGCAGGTCTAATCCAGGTAAAAACCCCAAAGCTGTGGCCCTTCCCAGCGACCCAGCCAGCCAGCACACCAGCCAGCCAACTCACGCCGTACCTGCTCCAAGTTCCTCCCTCACTTTCTCTTTCCAGTTGCACCGCTGCTGAGGAAGCCTGGGCTCTCATTGGGTCTCAGGGGCAGCCAATGAGAATGCGGGGTGGTGCTTGTTGGGAAGGCGAATGGAGTCCTTCCCCGTCCCCGGCTTGGTGGGTTGTTGTGCTGCCAGGGTGGGTGGCACAATGCACATGCGTACAAAGGAGAGAGAGAGAGAGAGGGAGGGAGAGAGAGAGGGAGAGAGATGCAAAGGAAGAAGGCATTGAAGCAAGTAGAACCAAGGGGGGAATTAGCATATGCATGTCTGGAAGCTATGACAAACATGCGTGGCTGGGTGGGCATCCACAAAAGCTGGAGATTCAGGGACAAGCGGGTGAGTCTGACTGGAGGTCAGAACAGCAACAGCGATCCCTGAGTCTCCAGTGGGATCCCTGAGAACTGGCAACCCTAGTTAGAACACCCCTATTCCCCTTATAGAACTACAATTCTCAGAGTGGTTTAGCAGTCAGTCCCTCTTCCCAGGGAACTCTGGGAATTGTAGTTTGTGATACCCCTGTAAATATAATTACTGTAAATATGGTAAGTGTGGGTTTATTAGAGTATATGTGGTAAGTAGACTGAGTGAGAGGGGGGAGTACATGGGTTGGAATGTTGAAGAATGTGTGATGATTGGCTGAGCGTCTGGGTGTCTGAAAGTATAAATGAGAGGATGACAGTAGTTCTGGGTTGGAGTTCTGAGGGGTTTTTGGAGAGGTTTGTTGGGTGGATTGGATTTAGACGGATAATTATTTATAACTAAGAAATATAAAGAGTAACACATCTTATGAAACATGTTAACTGAACCTTTAAGTAATCTTGTTATTCCCTGTGTAAATAGATATATAGTTCTTGGTTTACCAAAACGCCTGATCTTTGGCTGGGTTTCACAGACCAGAAGGGTAGGCAGGACATATACCAAGGTTGGGAAACAGTATCAATGGTGGCAGCAGTGAAGAGGTAGTGTAACATCAGCAGGTATCCAAAACAACGCAGGGCTGTAATTTTTATAGGCACAAAGATACAGGGGGGTTGTGGCCTATAAGTGCACCCAGACACAACATAGCAATAAGCCAGGAGGTGTTTTTTTTTAAATAATATAAAATATATTTTCCAGTTATCTGATTAATGCTCTCTTGAAAGTTAAATAAAGTATTTTGTGCTTTAAATAACAGACCAATTACTGTAGAAATCATTTGTGGTGGCGGTTTGTCAAACATTTCATTTCAGATACCTGTCCCTTCTCTTTCCCCTTGAAACTTTCCTGATAGCAATAGTGGCAATGAGAGAGGCGGCTGCTCTGGCCTTTATTAGGCAACAGCAGCTAAAACAGTGTGAGTACCAACGCTTTTGAAAAAAATGTAGTTTCCCAGGGCTTAAGGCCCTTAGAAAAGACTCATGAGCCTTAGGAAACTACAATTCCCAGGAAACCTAATGCCTGGAATAGTTTTCCAAGCATACTCGGCAAAAATATAAGCTCAAGGATTACTGGGATTTCTATTTCCCTAGAGATTATTACTAAGGAACCAGAATGTCTGGGAAATTACAGTTCGTAGGGAATCCTAACTCCTGGTACACTGTTGTTGCAGTATCCAGGGGATTTGAATCACCCTACTTTGGCTCAGTCTTCTCCCAAAAGAGGGTCTGTGACCCTCCTGGGAAACTTGAAGTTGAAGGGGCAGGATTGCAGCTTGAGATTGATAGATAAATGGTCAAGGAATACCTAATCACTTTGAATGAGTTCAAATCTGCAGATTTCAGCTGAACATGAGGAAAAACTTCCTGTTAGAACAGTACAACAATGGAACCAATTATCTAGGTAGGTGGTGAGCTCTTCAACACTGGAGGCATTCAAGAGGCAGCTGGAAGCCACGTATTGGGTATCCTTTAATTTGGATTCCTGCACGGAACGGGGTTGGACTCGATGGCCTTATAGGCCCCATCCAACTCTGTTTCTATGAATAATGAATATGTCTGGTTATGTATGCACTGTCCTATGGATAACTACTAACTTGGCTACCAGTTTATGAAACCACAGCAAAAATAACAGGGCAAGGAACACAAGACCATTACCAGATTAAAAGGTGATACACCACACAAAAACCCAACTCCTACACCTAGGATGTGCCCTGGGTCATTGAGACATTTAACAGTTAAGGCACCACTATTCTGTTGCCATATTTCAGCCACATGAGTATACACAAATGTATTAGTGCCTGCCCATAACTTATGTGTTGGGTCATGTTTACTCTTTTGGATGGATTATACAGTACATTGAAATCCAAATAGATCAGAACTTTAATGTGGAAGCCTTTCAAGTAGTCTCTAATGTTTGAAAAACTTCCCAATTAAAATGTACTAACCTTCAAGCAGCACTAAAAACCAGAATTGTAATCCACACTACCACAACATTTAATTCATACATTATTTTTGGTGTGTGTGCAAATGCAAATCCTCCTTTTTTTGAAAGACATTAGACTTTACTGGTCCCTTCCAAATCCAGCATCCAAAGGGATGTGGAGGAGGGACTCCTCCTGAATATTTATTTTAGTTTAAAAATATTTCTGTACCACTCTTCATCTGTGTAATACCAGAGTGATTCACAAACTACAAACAAATCCAGTAAAATAAAGTACATATTTTTTTAAAAGTATAAAATTCTGCTGTCATCAGAAATATGTTTTTGCAAGCCAGGAGTTAGTGGCCAGTCAAGGTCTGGATAAGCAGGTAGGTCTTAAGCAGGTGCCAAAAGCTAATTATACTCAGGCTGCATACACACCATGCATTTAAAACACATTTCCCGCCCCAAAGAATCCTGACAACTGTTGTCTACCCCTCACAGAGCTACAATTTCCAGCACTGTTAAACAGGAGATCCAATCAGGGTTCATGTACAGGGCCAGCTCCAAAGGGTGGCCAGGTGGGGCCCTGGCCAAGGGCCTGGGGCCCTTTCACTCCCCTTCTGTGTTTCACGGCAGGGATGCACTCACGTGCCATGAGCCAAGATGGCGGCAGAAACTTCAGCCCCTTAGGGCAATCTTTTTCAACCAGTGTGCCTCCAGATGTTGTGAGACCACAACTCCCATCAGCCTCAGCCAGCATTGCCAATGGTCAGGAAAGATGGGAGTTGTGGTCCAACAATATCTGGAGGCACACTGGTTGAAAAAGGCTGCCTTAGGGAAACCTTGGTCACCATCTTGGTTAAGGGCAGTGCTGCGCACGTAACTGCACAACAGCCAAGAAAGGTAGGTTGCAGCAAGGGAATGGTGGGGGCTCCGGATGTCTCAGAGTGTGATCTGCAGCAGCGATTCTGCTGCGAATTGTGGAAGGGGAGCGCTGGGGCTCGGCGCAGGCTTGTGCCCAAGGGCCCCGGCATGTCTGGGGCTGGCCCTGATCATATATACCATGCTAAATTCTGGCCAAAGCACAGCCTTCACTGGATCCTTCAATCCTGGCTCAATTTGCTCAGTAGCAATAAGGAGTAAAGCATTGCCACAGAAAAACCACAAACTCAAGCTATAAACAAATACACT
This sequence comes from Rhineura floridana, assembly GCF_030035675.1. Taxonomy (NCBI): domain Eukaryota; kingdom Metazoa; phylum Chordata; class Lepidosauria; order Squamata; family Rhineuridae; genus Rhineura; species Rhineura floridana. Next base: position 92,090,357 of record NC_084483.1, on the reverse strand, counting down.
GGTTTATTGATGTACAACGTTTAATGGTATTATGTGATAGGAAATATTTACTGATAAAAAATAATGAACTGATAGAAAATAAAGCAAAGATAATTTGAAATTACAGCAACTTAAACCAACTTAGAAAATATTTTAAAGCAATGTGATCTGTATTTGCATAAGCTTGATGATAACATGAAACAATTGGAAAGAACATACACATGTATCTACTGTATATGCTTAAGCCAAACTAATGATGAGATGAAATAAGAATAAAATGATGAAAATCTAAATTAATAACATTGACATTATAATTATGATCAAAGATAGCACTGACATATCACATATTCTAGATGATTATATTTTCAACCAACGTCCTCCAGCTCCACTACTTGTGTATTTTAGCTTTCGTTTCCTAGTGTGTTAAATCAAGAAAAATCATAGTTTCCTATCCAAGGCAGATGCTCAGGCCCTTTCAGGCCTTGTGGCATTCATCTTAGATGACGTGTGTGAAGCAGGAAGCAATGCAGATAGAGGCAGGCAAGAAAGAAGAAAAAGTAATCCAAAAGGCAAATCCCCCCTCCACTCCCAAGAAAATCTAAGTAACCCCAAATTTAAATATACCTTTTATATTAATCAGCAAACTGGATCAGGAAGTTGGAATTATCCAATAAATTCTACATGGATTTTGGTGAGTGTGGATGGACCCCCATAATATGTAATTATGAATTACCATACTCTGTCTGGGAGGGGTAAAACATGAGTAAATGGACCCTTGCTTCTTCAGTGATTTTCCACACAGTACCCTCATACACATTCAGATTCCCAGTGTGCCAAAACAGCATTCCATCATTGTGTTGACTTCATAGTTGTTTGCCACCTGCTCTTATCAGAACACAAAGGCTTCTCATCCTGCTAGCTTCCAAAATTATACGTGGTACAGAGGTACGGGCAGCTTTTGCCCAGGAATGAAAGACATATTTTAGCCATCTTGTTCATCATGGTTGCTACTCTGCTCTGCCTACTTCATGCCATAATTGATGCATGCGTAAGCCTAACAAGGACCAAACTATCAAACACCCTTAACAAACTACAGTTCCCAGGATACTTGGAAGGCTATGTGCTTTAAATGTATGCTGTGTACCCAGCCTCTGTGCCTGCCTTCTTTCAGAAAGGAGGGAATTCCATAGAGCAGGCACCATCACAGAAAGGCTCTCCCTCACACACTGACCAATAGCCTATTCTTGAAAAATGAATTTCCTTAAAAGGACATCTGGGGAATTCCTGTTGCATGTGTGAAAGCATTTACATATACCCAGGAGGTCCTTTGGATTGCTTCTCAGCCTATGAGTCTATCATTCAATCTGCCAATATTCAAACAAGTACACTTGTCTTGAAAAGTTACCTTGTACAATAGTCACACAAATAATGGGTCTTGTGAAACAATCATTTAAAAAAAATAATTTTAAAAAAGACGCTTGAATGTTGGATTTTTAAAAAGCAGCAACAGTCATCAATTCAAAGACAAATTTTATCTAACACAGTGACAGCCATGCTCAGTTACGATTCCATCATATCATTTGTGCCTCAGTGCCACCAGCACCAGCCACAAACTCCAAACAACAAGGAAAGGTATCCCCCTCTGCGGATCTAATACTGCCACTACTGGTTTTGGTACTGACATATTTATGTATCATACTGTAGTAATGATCTTCAGGATTAAAGGCAAACAAGGAAGAAATGCCATGCCAGGCTTTGGCGCTTGGAGTGTGAAATGGTTCCAGCTCTGTGGAATCAAAGAAGCATTTGATATTCCTCTCTGCCAGCTTCGTTGCATGTTCCTTGGCTTTGATCTCATAAAGCTGCTGCTCTTTCTCCAGGTACATTTTCCAGAATGCAAGCTGAAGAATACTGACTGGAGAACGGCAACGGGAGATACAAATAGAAACTAGGGCCAATATGAAGACACTGGCAATCAAAATCCATCCCATTACCTTTGGGAAGAAACATAAGAGAGATAAGAACAATGCTTGCATCAAGGAACTTCCTATACCTTGTCTAGAAGCACTTGTCTAGAATGAACGTAGGGTTGTGTTGTGTCTGTACTGACTGTTTCCCCTAGAATATACCAACCAGGCACAGCTGGGAACGTAGGAAGCTACCAGCTCAGACTGTTTGTCCGTCTAGGCCAGTATTGTCTATTCCTTGGCTTAGCAGTGGCTCCCCAGGTTCTTGGGAAGAGATGGAGAAGACCTCTGGCTGAGATCCTGGGGAACAACTGGAGATGCCAGGGATTAAACTTGTGACCTTCTGCATGTGCTCTGCCATGGAGCTCCCAATCTATGAACAGATGGTTCATCAGTCTACACCTTGCCCTTTGGGGTACCCCTGTTTGAAGTTCTGGATTTTGTACTGACATCTCTACAGTGTTCCTTACAATGCCACCCATCATGCCCTGGTGAAGTGATGGATTTCAGCAATATGGAGGAAGGATGGGTGAGAAATTTGATAAAGGTGAACTGTACATGATCAGACTACCCTGCAATTTGCACATTCAGTATTGTTGCAAAGTGGTCTTGTTTCCTGCTACTGGATTTTTTAAAAAACAGTGGTGAATATAATGGCATCTGATCTGAACTGCTGAAATGTGTATTCCCTTTAACTTCTGTGTCACTGAGATGATGATGGCAGCCATTAACATTCGTTGTTAGATTCTTAACCTGCCTCCCCCTTGTACCTTCTTTTTTTTAAAAAAAATCCTGTGACATTAGCCAAACTCACAGTTCTTTAATAGCCTGTTGCCTCAGGTGGGCAAAAAGTATCCTGCCACCATCACAGTGAAAAACTGATGGAGATACGAGTAGGAAAGGAAGCACATGAATTTGCTTAATTGTAGGTCAAAAAAGGTGGTTAACCATTGAAGAACTCAGCAGACAGCAACACTCAAGGCTTGGATTCAGTTTTCAACTTTCAAAATTACACCACATAGCTAAGCTGGGGGGAAATGCAACTTCACACGCATCATTAAATTGCAAGGAGGCAGTGGGGGGGCATTCTAGTCTCCTCTCCTCAGCCAGACAGTAACCCTAAGTCAAGATGAATACTTTATGGCAATTACTTGGCTCACTTTTGAATTATATAAAAAAATTGCAAGCCGTCATTAGGGTGTCCATATATGGACACTGGGGGGTCCGTGAACTGGGCACACACACACACACAATCAAATTTCAATGCAATAAAATAAATTGTATGTAAAATGCTGTGTGCATGTGTCTTCGTGCATTTTTCAGGGGAGGGGGTCCATAGCTTTCATCAGATTCTCAAAGGGTCTATGAGCCAAAAAAAGGTTAAGAACCACTGTTCTATATAGACCTGAAGACTTTGGAGGCAGGGCAGGACAGATAGGTATATGTTTAAAACAGCAAGAAAGCTGTAGAAACTGCAGATAGAACTCAGTCAGCAGCATCAAACTAAATACTAATAGCCTAGACAAATGGAAAGCTCTGGTGCCTACATTTCTTTTACTGGAACATTAGGCTCCAGCAGGACAGCAATCTAGAACTGAGACACAATCACAGAAAAGGCCATTTTCCTGGCAGCTTCCTGCCTAACTACTTACCGTAGAAGCACGTGAAGAATGGCCTCTCTGATGATTTTTTTTTTTAAAAGGCAGCTTAATGTGGGGCTCTCTCTTCCCATCAAAATGTATTTATTCATTTAACAGCATTTCTAAACCACTTAATATTTAAACTTCTCTAAGAAGTATACAAAAATTACAAAAACAATAGCACAGTATCATAAAAACAATAAAACAGCATTATAAAATGGGTAGTAACAGGAATTCAGAAACAAGAGGATCTAATCTTATGAGTCAGGGAAAGCCTGATACTTATTTGTATTTTATCAGGACTGTACATACATACACAGATCCACCCTGTGGCCCTGATTCAGTGCCCTCCAGACAGGCCCAGTTCCATTCCTGAAACAATTCAGAGGCAGGGAAAGGGTTTTTAAAACCTTATTTTTAACATATGGTCGGGAGGGATGGCGGAAGGAGGAGATGGTGCGTCTCCTCCCCCCCCTCCTGACCAAGAGCAGGCAGGTTTGAACCTGCAGAATGGCTGCTTGCAGGGAAACCGATTGCAAAGGAGCAGCAGCTGGCCCTGCGCAGGATATAACCCTCCCCACTTACAAGCTGGTAAGTGCGAGGATTTGATCCTGCATGGTGCCGCTTCATGGGGCAGGAAGGAGGAGAGGCCTAGCAAGAAATGCACCCGCCCCACCCCTTCTTTTTGTGAAGATACAGCTGCCCAGTAGGCCTCTCCTTTTAGCGATTATTTCTCCTTCCATCTGACTCATGCCTGCCTCTCCTTCCTGCCTGATGCTCTGCTCCTGACAGCCTCGGATCAGTCTAGACAGCACAATCTGACCAGGGTTGCCAGGTCTCCGGTTTCCTGCCGGAGTCTCAGGGAAAAAGGGGCCATCTCCAGCCTCCGGCTATACTTCTTTTAAAAAGGTGGATCTCCGGCTTTTCAGCGGCCCCCTCAGCCACGCATGCGTGATTGACACACGCATACATTGGGCTGTGGCTGGCCGCCTTTCCGCCCTTTCTCAGTCAGCCGGGGACTGCAGACACAGGAGGATGAAGCGGCTGCCAGCAGGTGCCTCAAGAAGACTCAAGCTGCTGCCGTCATTGCATGGAAGCTGCCTTGGCACTGGGTCAACAAGCCGAAAGGAGTTCAACGAGGCTAAGTGCGAGAGAAGGAGAAGGGCATGCACATATACACAAGAGCCTTCCCCATCCCGAAAGCAGGCAGGGGCTCCCGGCCACTTCCCTCCCGGGAAACAGCTGACAGGCCCAAGGCGGTCCTTCTCCTCCTCCTCTCACCTGCGACCGGCTTCAAGCACCGGCTGCCTTTCGCGCAGAGTTCCGGGTCGCCGAGCACCAACCTCGGCCTCGCCAGCCCACGCGGCAGAAGGCACATGCCTGCCCGCCCTGCCTTCTTTGGGCCGAGGAGAAGGCGGAGGCCCGGCACGCCCGGGAGGGGAAGAGCGGGCGGTGGGGTGGAGGCTTAGGTTTGGGAGAGGCGCCTCGGCCGTCGCCAGCCTCGGGGGGGAGGACGGAGCCTGCCCCTCACCATTTCTTGAAGGGACCCCCCCCCCCAGCAGCAGCCCCTGCCTGCTGCCGAGCGGCCTGCCAGCCTCAGCAGGAGTGGAGGCCGGCCAGCCGGCTCCTTCTTAGCCCTGGAGTTGGTTCCCCACAGCATGAGGGTTGAAGCGGCCGGCCGTCCTTTCCGGAGCTGGCAGGCCGCTTGGCAGTGGGCAGGGGCTGCTACTGGGGGGGGTCCCTTCAGGAAACGGTGAGGGGCAGGCTCCGTCCTCCCCCCCGAGGCTGGCGACGGCTGAGGCGCCTCTCCCAAACCTAAGCCTCCACCCCGCCGCCTGCTCTTCCCCTCCCGGGTGCGCCGGGCCTCCGCCTTCTCCTCGGCCAAAAGAAGGCAGGGCGGGCGGGCGTGTGCCTTCTGCCGCGTGGTCTGGCGAGGCCGAGGTTCTACGAATTTTGCTATGGAGCCATAATTGTAGGATAAGCGCAACTTCTCAAAGATGTGACAAGAGAAGCTGAGAGGGAGATGATTGCTATTTAACTTTGTTCCAATAGCAAATGTTTCTATCAAGTTAAATAAATTATAAGATATTAATGCATAATCAATTACACTGCTTCCAAGTTTAGAAATGAATGTATACTCGGCACAGTCGTCTATATGCTCGAGACCATTCAGTATGAGCAAGTGATGGCATGCTACTAATCGAGCTAAACAGATTCCCCCACTATTGATCTTTTGGTCTTTCAATTTCCTATTAAAAGGGAAGGCTGAATGGTCACATTCCTCTCCACGCCAAAGTTTTGAGGAGAACAATGCGCCGTTGTTGGGGCCAATCCTTGCATTAAAGTCTCCCATAATTATCAGATTTGCATTGGGGTAGGCAGACTCAAGGTCTAAAATATACTGGTCCAGTTCATCCCAATTATATCTTATAGAATCACATGACTGTGAGGGTGGCATATATACATTTACGAGCAGTGTAGAAAATGCGCCAGATTCCATTAAAGCTGCCATCGCAATAGATGTCAGAGACTGTAAAAGAGTTACTTGAATATCTAAAGAGGTGGAGACAAAAATCGCTAACCCCCCTTTTGCTCTGCCATTCGTTGAAGGAGTCGCTGGGAGGTGTAAAGAAATAAATCCATTTAAAAAGGGTTTAAAGGTTATCCAAGTCTCTTGAAGAAAAATGATATCGTGACTAGAGAGATAAGAAATCCACTCTTGATCATTTAGCTTAGAGTTCCATCCTGCAATATTCCATGAAAGAAAATGGAGGGGGTGCTTGGCTGAAAAGGAAAACTTAGGAACATTAGAAAAAGAAAAAGGAACAACAGGAGAAGTCAGGATAATACAATTTGGAGAAAAAGGGGATTGTCAATTAAATTCAGTAATTAGATTTAAAAATCCATTGACATCTCTATATACTGCTCCATTGTTAGTACTATCTAACTGCTTTGAGTTGGAGACAATTTGTGGAGATAAGGATTTCGATGTCCGTTGGGGGACCCAAGTTCCTCTGGAGCCAAGAATCTTGATCTAGCCCATCCCTCGTATTACACAAAATTCTTCTTTTATGTCATAACAATAAGTTAAGTTGGGAGATAGTGAATGAGCAACATTGCCCTGTGAATTTAATGAAAGAGTATGGTTCTGAAATAGAAGAGATCTCCAAAAGCATCTAGTCCATATAATTGCAGGAAATCCACTACCTAGAATCATAGAAAGGGACAGGACCTTAGTAACTTAGTTGTCACAAAATCATAGAATCATAGCATAGTAGAATTGGAAGGGGCCTGGATTTCCAACCCCTGCTCAATATTGTGGGGAACACCTTCTAATGAAGGTGGGTCATTGGAAACACATTAGATGAGTGCTCCAGCATCTGTACTGTCTCCTCATTGCCTTTCCAGCTTGAATCAAGATGTTGATGATTACCAACAAAGATCTAAACAGACAAGGCCAAGCAAAGCTATGACATTGCTTCATGTATCACATGTATAAACCAAAGCATGGCTACAAAGAGAATGACCACTCATCAGCTTTCAAATTCTGTTCACCTGGAGCCTCACCAAAGCCTGAGCCTGTATTATACAGCCACGAGAGTGGCTGTATACTATAGCCAGCATGGGTTTTTCACATTCCGCAATGTTAAATTGAAAATACCCCCATGCCATTCTGATGCTTCCCATAAGCTCATTTCAAAACAAAACCTTACAAAACTTATAGTCCTGAACTCAGAAATGCTTGCTTAATAACTCTTTCAATTTTCATGGTGATACACAAAACTTGACTCAGCAATACGACATGTGAGAAGGATCTTGGAATTGTCGTTGATCACAAGCCGAATATGAGCCAACAGATGTGGCTGCAAAAAAGGCAATTGCTATATTAGGCTACATTAATAGAAGTATAGTTTCCAAATCGCGTGAAGTATTAGTTCCCCTCTATTCAGCACTGGTTAGGCCTCATCTTGAATACTGCATCCAGTTCTGGTCTCCACACTTCAAGAAGGATGCAGAGAAACTGGAACAGTTTCAGAGGAGGGCAACAAGGATGATCAGGGGACTGGAAACAAAGCCCTATGAGGAAAGACTGAAAGAACTGGGCATGTTTAGCCTGGAGAAGAGAAGACTGAGGGGAGATGATAGCACTCTTCAAGTACATGAAAGGTTGTCCCACAGAGGAGGGCCGGGATCTCTTCTCAATTGTCACAGAATGCAGGACACAGAATAATGGGCTCAAGTTGCAGGAAGCCAGATTTCTAAAAACTTCCTGTTAGAGCCATATGACAATGGAACCAATTACCTAGAGAGGTAGTGGGCTGTCCGACACTGGAGGCATTCAAGAGGCAGCTGGACAGCCATCTGTCGAGAATGCTTTGATTTGGGAGTTGGACCTGATGGCCTTATAGGCCCCTTCCAACTCTACTATTCTATGATTCTATGATATTTTAAATAAAATATCAATATTGATATTTTCTCAAAATATTGATATTAATATCAATACTTTTCAGGTGACTTTTTAAAAAAATCCACTTTAGATTTTTTAGGGGGGAAAACCAGAAACCAGGCATGGAGAGAAGTTACTACAAAATTCTCTTCACAAAGATAGAGAATATAAGAAAGAATGATATAATCCAATGGCAATTCCCATTGCTAGTTACAAGGAGTGAAGGAAGTTTACTAGGGGAGAAACGGGAGGAAAGAAGGGAGGACTGGAAGACAGAGCAGTCGGAAGTTGCTGGATAAACGACTGGAAACAAAATGGAATTCATGGGAGAGTTAGTGGGTGGAGAAAATGGAATAGCTGAAAGTGACGATTCACCCACTCACTAAAAACCATTGAAGCAAACTGTTTTCAAAGATGTGTGGAGTGGAGCCATATTGTTCTAAACTTTTTGTATTATCACCGGATTGGGTTAGTGTGGATTTACAGGGGAAAACTGTGTGATAGCTTCTGTTCTCCAGTAACGTCATGTGAACCATGTGAATTAAAACGAGATGTGTGTAGCACCAAACACACACTAAACCACTGTGTAGATGAGCCCTTAGAATCCCTTAGCTTAAAAAGCAAGGGTGGGGAACCTGTGTCCTGGAACATTCCACTAGGTGGCTCTTGTGTGCCACAACCTTGGGAATAACCATTGGCCATACTAGCTGGGGATGATGGAAGTTAGGAGTCCAACAACATGTAGAGGCCACCTTGGCTTATTGCTAGTGACAGTTACCATCATCTGGTACAAAAGATAGCAGATTTCCTACAAAATAGGGAAGAGAGAGGGTAGAGAGACACACTTACTGTTCTGCTGGTTCCAGTGCATCTCCACCTCTCTTTTCTGAAAACAGGGGCACACAATGCTAGTCAAACACCTCCCCTTTTTACTGTAAAACCTGGTAGGATTAACTCAAGTGCAGATCAACCCATTGCCCCTCCAGCTGCGGCCAATGGAAACGCTTTGCTGTAGGCGACTAGTGTGCTCACAGCCATTGAAACAGCAGACCCGTGCATGCTTATAGAACATCTCCAAGGAACATGTATGACCTTTAAAAAATCCTGGTTATTAAACATTTAACCATTTGTTCAATTACAAACAAATACAAACTATCTCCTTCTTTCTTCTGTCCCACATTCCTTTCCCCATTCCCAGATATCTTTCTTGCCACCCAAAACAATTTCTGGGACAAGATGATCATGCCATCAAAACATAGTCAATATATTTCCTCCTGTCCACTGTGGTTTTAATGTTTTTATCAACCATAAGGGGCTATCCTGATTTTTAGCCATTAGACAAAATACATTAAAAATTATGTCCACATAACAGGCTATTTTTTTTAAAAAAAAACCAAGACTGTACAACAGTAGACAAATCAGTACTATGAACAGAAGGATTTGGTGTTGGGTTTCCTGATTGGGTGAGGAATGACAAAGAGAAAGCGGAGGTTGTGGCTGAAACTAACTTTTTTATAATTAAACATTCCACTAGGTGGCTCTTGTGTGCCACAATCTTGGGAATGATTAACCAGGCTGAAAAATGTGCATTTGGTATATAGGAACCTAGGAAAGAACTGGCAGGGATGATGGGAAGTAAATGCACTTTAAGAATTAGGAACCAACTGCATGTAACAGAACTATATCTAAAATATAGAATTATGTAAAAAATGGACCATTTGATTCAGGAAAGTTTTTTTTTTAAACCAAAAACCAACAACACAACACTCCACATAATTTAGGATTTCCTTCCTCCTCTCCCCAAAAGGATACAGAAAAATGTAGCACCTGGAGATGGTATGTTGAGTGGTAGGAAACTGGCAGAACTTTGATCTGAGTCACCTTAAGAATTTTGCTCATACTCAGTAGTCTCGGTAACACTTTCATATAATCACTTCATGATCGCAACATCAAAGGATTTACAAGTATTAAGGAATGCTCACACATTAAACTTGACAGATGTTGGCACATTTTTCAATGAAAATCAGTTACTCATTCAGCAGCAAGTCATCAATTGCTGAGAATTCAAGTGGGGATAAAAAAAAATCAAGGAGTATTTAGGCATGTGTGAGCCACACCAGCCTATTTCAAGGCTCTACATTTGCTGCTCTGTTTTGTGACCAACCTCTATACTTCCAAACTTTCTTTCAACTCCTCAGAACCATGGGATCAAAGGGTTACTGTATATGTTAATTCAGTCTGATGTCACAGTTTCTCTATGTACAGAATCAGTTACAGGACAGAGTCAACCAATGCAGAAACCTGAAAGGAACCACAAGGCAACTGAGTCCAGCTTCCCACCAAGGGCAAGGATCACGAGAGCTCAGCTCCAAAGTAGAGATGAGCAGAGATGACAAAAAAAAATCAGTAGGTCCTGCTTGTTTGCTTCTTGTCTATACCTCATCCTGAATTCTGGAAGCCATTTTCTATCTCTGGACTTATGGTTGAATTTTCCAGAGTGTGCCAGGTTCCTAAGATCCAGGTGCATGGCTGAATGCAGGAAACCAAAATGAACATTCACAGAGGCTTCCCATTTCAAAGCGGCACCACGACAATGCCATAATGCCCCGAAGTCTACATATGTGCAGCATGAACTCACATGAACCTAGCAGGTTGCACTGCAGTTCAAGGGATTTTCCTAGCAGACATCTCTCTTCTTCACAGGTATGAAGAGAGATGTCTTGTGAAGCAGTGGCACCTGCTGGGTTTATGTAAGTCCATGCCCAATTCCAAATCTGCTGCCAAAGTCTGGATTTTACTGGAATTCATACACATCCCTATCTGGCATGTATCTATAACAGAAGGGTTCGGCCTAGGAATATCAATAATAAGTAACAGATTATGCACAGAGTGAATTTTGCACACTCAGAGTAAGTACAGATCTCAGCCCACTCTTCAGCTCTTCACATCTAATATCTCTGATTAAACATTATGACATTTCAGGTTCAGAACATTAACATTCAGAACATCTGTCTTTAATGATCTTTACATTCTTCTGGGGGGAAATCCAGTGACCCTGTGAAGTCACTTGACTATGTGGTTCAGAACACCCTCTTCTAACACTGTTATCTTTCCATTCCTTATAAACATTCTGAATACAATAGCTGTTACATGTATGAATAGTGTCATTAGATAGTATAGTCACTAGGTGACATTGGACTTAGTTATACAGTAATGCCTCAGTTAACAAATTTTCCAGGAAAGAAGCTCCTTTTAACAAAGTCTTTTTGGGGTGTGGGGGGCAGGGGGTACACAGACATAGTCAGAATGTGGCTCCTTGTCTACTGGATTGCAGCTGCTGCAGGCAGCTTTCTCATGCATGGCTTGAGTGGTGCTCCTTGCCAAGGGTGTCCTGGAAGCTCTGTTTACTGCAGACACGTCTGCTCGAGTGTAGGGGAGGATGGCGCAGAGAGAGAGAGAGAGAGGAGCTTGCAGTATCCCTTAATTCAGATGAAGTCAGTAAAGCCATCTATCAAATGAAGAATAACAAAGCTAGGGGACCTGATGGGATTCCTGCTGAAGTCTTTAAAGAAGGTGGGCCTGAACTTACACAACAACTTCATAAGCTCATCGAAACAATCTGGATGAGGGAGGAGTTCCTGGAAGACTTGAGGGAAGCCATAATTATCACCCTTTTTAAGAAGGGTGATAGAACAGATTACGGGAACTATTGAGGTATCTCTCTTCTTGCTACCACAGGTAAAATCCTTGCAAGGATCCTCACAAATCACCTCCTGCCAATTTCAGAGGATGTCCTTCCCGAATCTCAAAATGGTTTCCGCCCTTCCAGGAGGACAGTGGACATGATCTTCACTGCACAACAGCTTCAAGGAAAATGCCGGGAGCAGAATTGACCTTTATATAAGGTGTTTATTGATCTGACTAAGGCCTTTGACACTGTGAATCGAACCGCTCTCTGGACCATTCTTCTGAAAACTGGATGCCCTGATAAATTTGTGAATATTTTGCAACTCCTTCATGACAACATGACAGCAACAATTTTGGACAACAATGGCTTTCAGAGCGATCCATTCAGAGTCAGATCAGGCAGTGTAAAACAGGGATGCGTCATTGCTCCTACCTTATTTGCTATCTTCATTGCTATGATTCTACACCTTATTGAGGGGAAATTTCCTACTGGTGTGGAAATCATATATTGAACAGATGGAAAGCTTTTTAATCTCAGTAGGCTGAAAGCAAAAAGTAAGATAATGTCAACCTCTGTCGTAGAACTTCAATATGCCGATGATAATGTAGTCTCTGCACATTCGGAGAAAGATCTTCAAACTATCCTAAATGTTTTTGCAGAAGCGTATGGAAAGCTTGGGCTCCCACTTAATATTAAAAAAACCAAAGTGCTTCATCAACAGGTGCAAACTAGTCCCTCTGTAGCACCATCACTTCAGCTTAATAGTGTGACTCTGGAGAACATTGATCACTTCCCCTATCTCGGCAGCCATCTCTCTGTAAATGCTGACATTGATGCTGAAATTCAGCATTGTCTGAGCTCTGTGAGTGCCGCATTCTCCCAAATGAAGCGTAGAGTGTTCGAGGATCAGGATATTTGCAGGGAGACCAAAATGCTTATTTACAAAGCCATTGTACTACCAACCTTACTATATGCCTGTGAAACATGGACCATTTATAAACGCCATCCCCAACTTCTTGAAAGATTCCGCCAATGCTGCCTCCGGAAAATTCTGCAAATTACTTGGGAAGACAGACTAATGTTAGCGTTTTGGAAGAAGCAAAGACTACCAGTGTTGAAACAATGTTCCTTCAACATCAACTTTGCTGGACTGGCCATGTTGTTCGAATGCCTAATCACCATCCTCCAAAGCAGCTACTTTACTCCCAACTTAAGGGTGGAAAACGGAACATTGGTGGACAGCAAAAGAGGTTTAAAGATGTTCTTAAAGCGAATCTTAAAAAAGTAACATGAACATCGAGAACTGGGAAGTCTTGGCCCATGAACGTCCAAAATGGAGGTCAGCTATTATCAAAGGTGCTATGGACTTTGAAGAAGAACAAATACCGGGCGAACAGGACAAACAAGCTAAGTGGAAGGCATGTCAAGCAAATCCTCATCGCTACTATCTTCCATCTGGAAACCTATGTCCTCACTGTGGGAGGCTGTGTGGATCCAGAATTGGCCTCCACAGTCACTTACGGACCCACTGTTAAAGACCTTATCTTGGAAGACAATCTTACTCAGTTACGAGTGATCGCCAATGAATGATGGCTGCCCGTTGCTTGCCTGCTTGAGTGTATGAAGAGAACTGTGCTCAGAGCTTTGGATTAGTATAGGATAGGGTTACCAGATCACAAGCATCCCAAACCTTGAGATTTCAGGGGTGTGTCCTAGTGATGTCATGGGGGCATGCCCTAGTGATGTCATTAAGCATGATACGTTAAGTGTCAACCACAGTTGCTTGGAGCATACCACTCAAACAAAAAAAATTCTTTCATTCAAATTAAGATAGAAATCTTAGCTAAATGAGGGTGTTTCCAGGTCCAGCTGAAGTGATGGGATCATTCCTTCTCACCTGCTTAGAGAGCATGGGTAAGGAACATTTAATCTAGCTTACTTGCTTCTGGCAAGAAGGGTTTAAGTGCCTTCAGGCCAGGCCAGTCACCAGAAGGCCATTGTGGGAAGAAAGCCTAGTGTTGTGGAGATGTTGGATGGGAGCACTCAAGAGTAAAGATGGATGCCCCTGAAGGCTGCAATTCTAAACACACTTACCAAGGGACTAAGCCACATAGAACTCAACAGTACTTACTTCTGAGTAGATATTGTTGGGATTGTGCTGTTGATAAGGCTTGACTAGGGATCCTCTGCAAATATATCCATATCAAGGCAGGGTTGGCAGCCCTGGAATGTCCTGCCTGCTTTTTAATGTGGCTGCTCCAAACTAATTTACAAACTTGACCCTTCACTGCAGAGAAAGTTTGAGAAATGATTAAGAGTTAAGAAGATTCTCTACTCTTTCCTGCCTACTATGTGGGCTGCTATAAACTCACGTTGACAGCCAACCCAATTCCAGTAAGTAATAATTGACAGAGAGAAAACACACAGGCAGTAGATTGGGAACAACAACAATTGAAGCCACACTTCCCAGTATGGGACTTCTCTTTTACTACTATTGGCAAGAAACAAACCATGAAAATAACAAGGTGCATCATCAGTGTGTTTAAGGGGATTGAGGTGACCACATGGAACCACGTTGTTGCTTCTATGGATGTAAGGCAGTGAGGTTAAAAGTAAATGAAACACAAATAGAAAAAGAACAGTGATGATTTCCTAAATGCAATACCATGCCAACTACAACAAGATTCCTATGAGTACGACAGAAAACTCACCATTCTTCAACTAGTCAGAATTCCTAACTGAAAACCAAAACTAAAAAATCCTGGCAGCCAGTCAGCCAAGTCACAGAAATCCCAGAATGCTTCAGCACAGAATGCTACAGCACAATTGCTGACATGAGTGAGACCCTATACACACATAATATTTCCACTCTGAAATCTGCACTGGTTGCCAATTTGCTACCAGGCCAAGTTCAAGGTGTGCTTTCCATGTTACAGGTTCCACACAGTACTTATTCTGCTCTTGTAAGAAATCAATTCTTTAGTGTGGCCGTACCTACGCTTGGAACTCCCTGCCTATTGACATTAGGCAGGTGACTCATGGTACTAATTTTGGCACCTGCTAAAACATTTTTGTTTAGGCAAGCCTACCCAGGCATGTAGAAGCTATTATGATTTTTATCTGTTTTTAACTCATTGTTGGTTTTATTGTTTTAATTGTTTTTAAATACATTTTAAATACATGTCTTTAACTGATTTTGCCAGTAATTATATTGTTTTAATTCTTTCTATAAACTGCTTTGAGATTTTTTTTACAATAAAGTGGTATATAAATGTAGATAAAATACATACATAAATTTGGGAGTCACTGTGGCCCTTGGGTCTCTTTCCTCTTTTAGGCACAAAGGAATCAGGCCATTTGATACCATCTAGCTCAGTACTGATGACATGGGCTCACATTGGCTCTCCAGGATTCCAGGCAATAGTCTCTTCCAGAGATAGAATTTTGGACCTTTGCATGGAAAGCATCTGCCCTACCACTGAGCTACAACCCTGTTTTTAAAAGTATCTTTTAAAATTGTTCTTTTAAATTCACTAATGAATGCACAGCATACTAGGGCAGATCCACACCATGCACTGAAAGCAGATTCAACATACATTTGAAGCACACTAATCCCATCACAGAATCATGGGAACTGTAGTTTGTTAAGGGTGGTGGGAACTATAACTGTGAGGGGGAAACTACATTTCCCAGGATTCTTTGGGGGAAGTCATGCATTTTAAATGTGAGTTGGATATACTTTAAATGTATTATGTGGATTTGCATTGCTTCATAAACTTTGCCTGCATATAAATCATTTTAATTAAATTTTAACATGGAAATCAGCTACAAAGTTTACTAGGTGACCATGGGCTACTCACCACCTCTCAGCCTAACCTGCCCCTCAGGGTGAAAACAACAGAGGGGGAATGTGGCCACCCCAAGGAAGAAGGGCACACTTGAAATGCAGAGGAAATAATAATTTGTAAATAATAATTTACAAACATAGTGTGAAATAAGATATATATCAAGACATAGCATGAAGAAATATTTATATAAGCATGAATGTCAAAGATGTTTATTATTTACACAACCTGTGAAAATATTTATAGTGCAATCCTATGCATGTTTACTCAGAAGCAAGTCCCAATGTATTCAGTGGGGCTTACTCAAACACTGAAGCATGCACAGGACTGCAATTCAGTGATAAGGAACTTCACTCACCCAACCCAAAATTCAGAATCATGCCACTTTAAGCTGTTTTGCAACTGTTTTATACTTGTTTTATGGTCATTGGATTTTAAAGGGCTTTATTTCTTGTTGTGAGCTGCCTTGGTTTCCAACCCTACCTGACAAAGTTGTTGGAAATATTCTATATATACACACACTGGACATGCAAAAATGCATACACACCACATAATAGTTTATTGTCAAAACCAGCTGGCAATTGCAGAACATTGTTTTAGAAAAAATATTTGTTTCCTGCCAAATAAAAGCAGTGACGCCTAAGTAAGCCCTGCCTAACTGCTTTAAAAAAAAAAAAAGATCGGAGGAGGAGAGAAAGATTTACAATACAATCCTTTTCTATGTTCACTCAAAAATCCCATTGATCTTCAGGACAATCCGAACCATCTCTACTCAATGGTATGAAATGGACTGCCTTCAAGTCGATCCCAACGTATGATGAATAGAGTTTTCATGGTAAGCGGTATTCAGAGGGGGTTTACCATTGCCTCCCTCTGAGGCTAGTCCTCCCCAGCTGGCTAGGCCTGCTCAGCTTGCCACAGATGCACAACCAGCCCCTTCCTTGTCCACAACTGCCAGCTGGGGGGCAAGTGGGCTCTTTGGGGCTATGCAGATTGCTCACGGCTGCACAGGTGGCAGGGCACGTAACCCCTGAGCCACTCACTGTGGGGGTGATCTTTAGCTGGCCCTTGACACCCAGGAGATGAGTGGGAATTTGAACTCACAGACTCTGGACTCCCAGCCAGGCTCTCCTCCCCACTGTCCTACTGAATTCAATGGGGTTAGCTCCCAGGTATGTAAAGCATTGCTGCTTTACTCCCAGAAAAGCTTCATGTTGGGAAGATTTTCAAAACAGGTTATGAATAAGACAAACTACCCTCTTCAACAGTCCAGTAAAATTTAAACTTGTTTGACTCCATAATTAGAAAAGTATAACAGTACAGCATGTACACTTTTTAAAAGTTCTGTTCAAAAATTATTTGAAAGATAAAATGTATATGCCAGTTTTGCAAGTAATAAAAAACCTGCATGTACACTTTTATTATAATTACAACTAAAATTGTTTACTGTGCATGCCCACCAAGATCCTGCTGCAATCTTCTGTTGTAGTGCAAACCTATGCATGTTTACTCAGAAGCAAGTCCCAATCCTGTACAGAGAAAGTACCCTTTACGCTGCTGAAAACTATAAATATACTGAATTCCTGATGTGAGACAAGCAGGAAAAGGAAACTGTTCTTAGAACTTGAAGTGGGGTTTAGGTATTGCCAGGGGCCAACAAATCTTATCAATCACAATCCTGACTTAACGTATTGGCTAAAAACCTGAAAGGGCAGGGATTAGAGCAGCCCACACTAACAGAAGTTGCAGGGGTGGCGACTGACATTTTGGTTTATATTGTTTGAACCAGACCACCTATAAACTTTTTTTTTTTAATGAAAGCTAAGAGTCCGGAGATTAAGGTTACTCACCTGGAGAGGACCCCCAAGAATCGGAGTCTGTGCATGTGGGACACAGTGTGGGGGTGGCAAATTTGGACAAACTTTGGCTGCTCCTGGGCACTAACATCACTAGTTAGTGATGTCCCAGAATCTTCTGCATGCAGCATGTGTAGCTCTACTTCCAAATACAGCCCATTCCTTTAATTTAGGGGGAGACATAAATTAGGGCCCTCCAGATGTTGTTGGACTCTGTGATGTTCCTGTGTCTGTGGGATTACCACCTCCTGATTCCCAAATGCCTGGATCAGGAAATCCCCAGGAAGTCCACCTCAGCCTGGGTCAGATATGCCCTCTGAACCACAAGCTTCAACAACACCATTTTCCCCCCAAAAGGTGACCACTGGTGTAATCTGACTATAAAATTGGTATAGATATAGGTACGGAAGAAGTGCGTAGTATGGTAGCACTCTTGACCAAGCTGACATATGGGATTTTGAATCAAACAAATAAACGTTATTAATACAAGATGTTAAATGTGATAGTAAATGAATAAGTTGTTATTGTCCCTATCCTACCTACCTATCCTACTACACTAATCCTAATGAAATCCTCCCCCAAAACCACAGCCCTTCTCATTAGACGTTCTCTTCTTGATCCCTAATCCTATCTAACTCTGTCAAACCTCAACTGTTTTTCTCTTTAAAACTCCCCTCAGAATTCTCACTTACAAATCCCCTCACCTGTCAGTCATATCTCATCTGCACCTACTAACATTGTGTTAACACCTTCTTACCTGAACCCAATTTTAAAAGTTTTAAACATATAAATAATTCTGATTTCATTACAGACTTCAGTTCCCATCAGCCTCAGCTAGCATGGCCAATGGTCTCAGGAATGATGGGAGCTGAAATCCAGCACCATCTGGAGAAGCACAGGTTCTCTATTCATGCTTTATTTACATCCTTTTTGTGTTGAAGTAAGGTTTTGATTAACATGTTAAATAAGAGCATCATATATGTACGATAAAACTCGGGAGGGGGATCTGAAAGTATCTCAGATGCTATTTAAAACATGAATGGAAAGGTCTCCACCCTTACTTGTGGAACTGCGCAAATGAAGCATTCAGAATTGCCATTTTGTCATTCACTCTTTCATGACAAGTTTAGAAGACTTTGTATATGTAATATTTAGCTACATGAAAGAAAAGCACCAACTGGGCTTTCCTAGGGAAAAACAACAGCGCATTTCCTCCAATCAGAAGGAAATTAACAGCAGTTAATTGGGCCCTTCCAAAGGGAGTTCTTCGTTTCCAAAATAAACTTTTTGGGAGAAGACACCTTAATCAGGAAGTTCCAGTTTGTCAAAGGAGCCGATGGCTGACTAGACGTTACCACATCCCCTTTAACTCATTTCACATGGGGTCAGCATAATATTTACACACTCTTCTATGTGTGCAGAACAAGATGTTACTCACTAGAGTTGCCAATGTTAGACTTAAGAAAATGAATAGTATGTCCATGTGTTGTGCGGCGTGCCAGTGATCCATTCAAGGCTGGGCATTGTGGCCTTTTTGCCACACACAGAACTAACTTTATTAAAACATCACTGCTGAGTCAAAAATAAAACCCCTTCAAATTGACTTGAACTACAAACAGGCAGACGCAAATCTGATGTGCGTGAGTTACGGTGAGGGAATTTAGACCTTTATCAAATACTTTCAGAAGATTTTCACTTGTGCGTTCTCAAACATTACAAGTTTGCATTTCTTCTGTGTTCATCTTCTGACTGTTTCCCCCACCAACAATTTTAGGATAGTTTTTGTGTGAGTATAGTGTGCAGCATTTTTGTATAGGGGAGAAGTCATGGTTTATACACATGAACCCTTCATAAATCAGGCATTTTGGATTTAGGAATCTATTTCTGTGTACAAATGAGACACCCTCTCATGTTCAGTTTGTGAGACGTAAATCATGGAAAGTTTTAAATACCTCATGAAGGCCCATCTATTTATGCAAACTTCCCTGGCTGATAAGATTCATTACCTTGCTTTATTTTACTGATAGATTTTTAAAATTTATACATGTATTTCTTAATATTTTTGTTAAAATGCAGCAATATTGATTTCTTGTGATTTGTTTTTTATCTAAACCACTTAAGCATCTCACATATTAAACAGAATATTAATATTATAAACACACATATGAAGTGACTTTTAGGGCTGTTTCGTATTACTTTAATGGGTAAACAATACAAGCATGTGTTATATACACTTTGAAGTTGTAACATTTTAAGCATAAGTCCATTTTTGTAATATATTTATTTAAAAAACACTCAGGTGTGCCATTAACATATTTGATGTAGAGTTAAGGACAGTTGCAAATCACTGGCAGATGTTTTTGGAGGTGTGAAAGAAAATTGTGCAGATGCCTCAAATATTGCCATTTTTGTGGATACACAAAACTACAGTGTGTGAACTGGTGTTCTACTAGCCGTCTCAGCCCTGTCTTCCCTGTGAAGGGAAGATCTAGAATTACCGTCTGCTCTATCCTATCCCAGACTTTCCCTTTGAAACATAGGAAGCTGCCTTGTACTGAGTCAGACCATTGGTCCATGTAGCTCACTATTATAAAGTGACTGGTAGTGTCCATACAGGGATCCTGACAGGGATCACTCCCAGCCCTACCAAGAGGTACCATGGACTGACCCAGTACCTTCTCCATCCAAAGGATGTACTCTAGTAGTGTGTTATGCCCCTTTCCCTTGCTTGGGAAAACAATTGCAGCACTGGAAATTATGGGACATAAGGTGACTGTTTGACACTTTCAAAATCGTTGTTATGTGCCTGCAAGTTGATTACGACTTATGGTGATCCTATGAATCAGTGACCTCCAAGAACATCTGTCATGAACCACCCTGTTCAGATCTTGTAAGTTCAAGTCTGTGGCTTCCTTTATGGAATCAATCCATCCCTTGTTTGGTCTTCCTCTTTTTCTACTCCCTTCTGTTTTTCCCAGCGTTATTGTCTTTTCTAGTGAATCATGTCTTCTCATTATTTGCCCAAAGTATGATAACCTCAGTTTCATCATTTTAGCTGCTAGTGATAGTTCTGGTTTAATTTGTTCTTTTTCGCAGTACAAAACTCTCCTCCAACACCACATTTCAAATGAGTTGATTTTTTTGTTAGCCACTTTTTTCACTGTCCAACTTCCGCATCCATACATAGAAATCGGGAATACCATGGTCTGAATGATCCTGATTTTAGTGTTCAGTGATCTTTGCATTTGAGGACCTTTTCTAGTTCTCTCATAGCTGCCCTCTCCAGTCCTAGTCTTCTTCTGATTTCTTCACTATTGTCTCAATTTTTGTTAATGACTATGCCAAGGTATTGATAATCCCTGAGAAGTTCAATGTCCTCGTCAACTTTAA
This sequence comes from Rhineura floridana, assembly GCF_030035675.1. Classification (NCBI taxonomy): domain Eukaryota; kingdom Metazoa; phylum Chordata; class Lepidosauria; order Squamata; family Rhineuridae; genus Rhineura; species Rhineura floridana. The sequence goes on along the minus strand of NC_084483.1, from coordinate 92,069,545 downwards.
AGTTACATAAATCTTTTGTTGTCATTACTTTAGTCTTCTTGATGTTCAGTTGTAGTCATCCTGACATCTCTTTTATAGAGTTCTTCAGTGTATTGCTTCCATCTTTCTTTTATTTCATCTTAGTCAGTCAGTGTGTTCCCCGTTGATTATTCAACATCCCTACACTTGGTTTAAATTTCCCTTTCATTTCTCTTATCTTTTGGAATAGGGCTCTTGTTCTACCCTTTTTGTTGTCCTCTTCTCTTTCTATACAATAACTATTGTAATAGTTCTCTTTGTCCCTACGTATTAGTCGCTGTATAGTTGCATTTAGGTTTCTGACCATGTTTCTGTCTCCTTTTGCTTTCCTTCTCTCTTTAACCATTTTAAGAGTTTCTTCAGTCATCCATTGAGGGCTTTCTCTCTTTTTAACTAGAGGTATTGTCTTTTTGCATTCTTCCCTGATAATGTCTCTGACTTAATTCCATAGTTCTTCTGGTTCTCTGTCAACTAAGTTTAAAGCCTCAAATCTGTTCCTTATTTTATCTTTATATTCTTCTGGGATGTTATTTAAATTGTATTTTGGCATTATGATTCCTTTGTTGTTCTTCTTTAGCTTTACTCTGATTTTTGATACGACCAGTTCATGATCTGTACCGCAGTCTGCTCCTGGTCTTGTTTTTGCAGAACGTATGGAACTTCTCCATCTTCTGCTACCAATGATATAATCAATTTGATTACTACATTGACCATTTGGTGATGTCCACGTGTACAGTCATCTTTTCGGTTGCTCAAAAAATGTGTTTGCAAGAAACAAATTATTGGCTTCACAGAATTTGGCAAGTCTTTCTCCTGCTTCATTTCTCTCTCGTAAGCCCCATTTCCCCACAGTTCCTAGTTCTTCTCTGTTCCCTGCTTTTGTGTTCCAGTCCCCCATGATTATCAGCACATCTTGTTTTGGTGTGTGATCAATTTCTTCTACGTAAAAATTTTACGTACTTCTACGTAAAATCTCTCCAATTCCTTTTCTTCCGCATTTGCCGTTGGAGCATAGACTTGGATGATGGTTATGTTAATAGGTTTTCCATTAAATCTCATTGATATAACTTGCTCAGACCTTGCGTTATAGCTCTTAATCAGTTTTGCTACATCACTTCTTACTATTAAAGCAACCCCGTTTCTTCTTAATTTCTCATTTCCTGCATAAAATATTTTGTAGTTTCCTCTAGGATGCACACCTAAATTGGTGAGGGGATTTGAGAGTGTTGAAGAAGCTGAGAGCAATGCCGTCAGGAATCTAGACCAAGAGGCTAGACTCCTAGCAGGGGCACCCAAGGCAGAATGGTCAAAGCTAAGACACCAGACTAAGATGCATCCAAACTCAGAGGAAGGCAATGGTAAACCACCTCTGAATACCTCTTACCACGAAATCCTATGAACTTTCAAAATACTGAAGGTAAATTTGATCAGGAAATCAAGTCGAATGGCTTTAAAAAAGGATTAGACAAATTCATGGAGGATAATGCTATCTATCAGTGGCTACTAGCCATGACGGCTATGCTCTGCCTCCATAGGCACAGGCAGTATGCTTCCAAATACCAGTTGCTGGAAACCACAGGAGGGAAGAGTGTGCTTGTGCTCAGGTTCTGCTTGTGAGCTTCCCATGGGCATCTGGTTGTTCACTGTAAGAACTAGACTGGACTAAAAAGACCACTGGCCTTTGCAGCAGCCTCTTTTGTTCTTAGCTACCCCAGTTACTGGTTTATGAGTTCTCTGTGCCAATATCATACAAAGGAAAGGTGTTAACTGATTATATTTCTATTTACAAGGCTATACTTTAAAACCATTCCCAAAGTTGTCTCCCATGGACCACCTGAAATTGCTGATGGTCTTGGCAGACTTCATGATTTTTCTGCCATTTTTCCATTAAAATTCCAATCGTGTTTTTCTGAATGAATATCTGAATGAAGCTTGGGGACCACAGTTTGGGAACCCCAGACCTAGATTATTCACATATAAAACTGTACAAATATATGATGGTACAAGGAGGTTATTATTACCAAAGTCAGTTGTAAATGGACTGGTTTGTGTATAGCAGCTTCACCAACCTGGTGCCCTCCTGGTGTTTTGGACTACAATTCCCATCAGGCCCAGCCAGCATATCTGTGTCGGCTGGAGCTGATAGGAGAGGTAGTCCAAAACATCTGGAGGACACCAGGTGGGCGAAGGCTGGGTTGTTGTTTTTTAATTTAAAAAATGCTTTTGGCCTCAACGTTGCTTTAATTACTTCAGTGACATTTTCTCCCGCTTTCTCTTAAATCAAACTGAGTCCTTTCTGTGAAAAAGCTGCATGTATTTCTGTCAATTCCTCACCAACTTTTATATTACCAAATGTTAAGTTATTAAACATTTTATGAAAATGTTGACTTTCTAGAGCATTTTTGATCAACACATTTTATTGCACTATAAAATGGAAGTATTTCTCTATCACCTTATGCACTCCAGCAAGCTGTAAAATCAGTATATTGAAAAGTTTCTTGTGTGGCATAAACACACTCTCCATTCTTTGTTCATAATCAAATCAAATGTTCTTATTCTTAAATATTGTTAAAGTAGCTAACAGATATTTCAGTAATGAGTTTATTATGTGCTTCAGGCAATCCAAATAAGGAAACCTACTATTAACACACTGTCTTCCATTAGGCAGGGTGATGTGGCCCTCCACACCATAGACTTTGGGGCAGCAGTAAAAATCAGAAAATGGTTAATAACTACGGCTACAATCTGAAACCTTGGCTGGCAATGGTAGGTGGTGCAGCCACCTCTGCAACACTTGTGCCAGCCAGGCATAAGATGGGGGGGGCAAGAAAAATGCCCCTACACTGCACCAACTTCCAGGCAGTAGTGTAGTGACAAGTTCAGATGTGCAAGGTCCCTACATGATAGTCATGCCACCCCCCTCATAGCCACATCCCATCATTCACTTGCTTGCTTTGTCATCTCCGCACTCCTCAGTCCTTCCCACATGCACCTTCTCCCAGAACAACAGATGTCCATAGGAGCCAATCAGCATGCTAGAGGAGAGTGTTAGCTACTGAGAGGAGTCTTCTCAGTGGCCAGCTCATCTCCTTTCACTCTGATTGACTCCAATCAGCAGGAAAGGACAAGGAACCATGTAAGGAGATTCTTCTCAGTGGCTAACACACTCCCCTTTCATGCTGATTGCCTCATAGGATGCTGGAGGCATAGTGACCCTGCTGGGACCCTGCTCCTAAAAAAGGGATCTAAAACCACCTGAGACCCTGGACCACTACACCCCTGCTTCCAGGCTCGTGCAGCAAAGTTCCAGACCTGGCCTGTTGCCATCATTTCAGGGTTCACACAGAATCCAGCAAATCCTGCATTAGGCTAGACCTGCTCTGTTTTGGAAGTTTCTACAGGTTGCTTCCACCTACCATTTGGATGTCTTCATTGGATTGCTCCTTGACAGTGGAACTTTGCTGTCAGGCATAGCTGGGCATTAAGACACACCTCCTCTACCCAATCCCCCCTCCAGCATGGTAGATAGGGGGTTGGATTGCTCTCTTATATTTTTAACACCATGCACCCATCCAATGCCATTTGAATCCGTTTCAGGCACCAAAAAATCTTAAAGTTCTGTGTTACCACCCATACATTGTGACTTCAGAAACTTTTAACAATTGGAGCTGAGCAGATATGGCTAGTAAATTTATCCAACTGCTGGTTAGTATAATTAGAATTACTTGTTATTGTGATTGTATATTCTCCATATTTTTGTATACTGCCATGTTTTCGGAGGAAGGGCAGGATATTGATTGAATATTTTTGCCAGCGTTACAAAAGACAAGAAAATGCACAAGGTTCAAGATTCATTCCCCCCACTTATAAATAGCCATTGTCTCGTGCAGCCGAGTTGCCTTAAGTTTTCATGTAGCCAATAATGCATTTGTAAGTTGAGGCAGTCGAAGTAATTGCTTTTCCACACATCTATATTTCCCTTGAAATCTTAGTGCAGTTCCTCATCGTATCAGCAGAATACTCTTTTTACTTTTTTAAAAAAAGAAAACACTTTTGTAATAAAGGACTTTCATTAATATGTAGATTCACATTTACAGTTGAACTTCTCAAAATGACAGGAAGCACCACTACATTCTGACATACCCCAATGTCTTACCGAGATTTTAGAAAAATATACACACAACTAAATGAAAAGTATGCTTGCACAGCTGTCAATTTTAAAGTTTCATTAGGGAAAAAGGCATCTGCTCCATAAAATCTACATTCTAGGATGTTATAGAGCCTAGATGCTGCTAGTCTTAGCACTGTCCTTTATTTTTAACTCTAAATCTACCCTAAAAGCTGAAGAGTAAATAGCAGTTCCTCCTTTACTCATCTGTGATCTTTCGGATAGTCACATTTACACTGGGGACCAAGGGCAGATTGAGACACACTGAAGTCTGTCCAATGATTGATAGTTGAGGTGGGATGTGAACCAAGGTCATGTTTTTTGTACCCTAGTTCAAAAATAGCCTCAGCGAATATGACAAGCACATAGTATCCTTCATTTGTGTTGAAATCTAAAAGAAAACTTAATTTGCTATGATAGCATCTTGAACAGTATTTCCTAACTTTAAACTCCTGCTTTCAGTATATCTACATCTGTTTTTCTGTTCTCCCTTTGTAATGTATAGGAATGCACTGACCACATTGTAACAATATGGAGGCTGCTCACCTGATAAATCAGTCACTAACGAAAGTATTCATGATTGTCCTCTAGAGTTTTTAACATATCGTTTAGTGGGGGGGGGGGAAATAAGCGGAAACACAGTCATTGCATTCTAGCAGTCTGTATATTATTATTGTACAAATAGGTATCTTCAAGAAATGGCATTTATTTCCCCCCAAAAAATATACCTTCAGACCTTATATAATGAGCAGTCTGTGCAGATTCTTTTTATAAATGCCCAATTTTGTACCCATTAAACAAATATGCATATACTTAATTTAGGTTGCAATCCTATGGCCCATGGAAAGGCATCCTAGGGGCCACAGGATACTAGCTCTGACCTGAGATCCAGAGATCTAGTGCTGAAGCCCCCTCCCTAATGAAACTTCCATGGCTCTGGTCCTCCTAGCATTGGAGCTCAGACACTGGTACAGCCAAAAAGGGGGCATATCAAGGGAGGACCAGAGAAAGGCTTGGATCTGAAGGATCCAATGCCTTTCCTGCCCCTAATATGCCCCCAAACACAGAAAAAAAATATGCTGGCTCAAAGCCTGGCAGAGCAGTGAATAAGGTGGAAGAACTTGGGATATATCACTCTCCCTTACCGCTGCAGGACTGCATAGTTAGTGCATAATTATTTTGCATCCACTCTTAAGTTTCCAAAAATATTTTTTTGCAAGGGCAAATGCTGGAGAGCAGTAAGAGGGAATAAATTGTATGGTTCATGGGAAACCTGCCAGGTCATACACAAAAATCTTTGCATAGCCATGAGATAAAAACTTGCATTTTTTTAAAAAAAACACAAAGCTGTTGGAGGTTTTCTTGTATCTTGAACAACAAAATACATGGTCCATGTGCACAAAATCAGAAAATAGATGTTTCTTATTGTATAGATGCACAATAAAAGAAGAAAAAATAAGCAAAAGATTCAGATACCACAGATATTTACAATCTCTTTATTTAACAAACTGCCTTTGGAAAAGTGATTGTATTTTTTTCAAGGTGTACAGTAAGAAACCAGTTCCCCAGCTCATCCTTATTTTCAAATGAATGGGGTTCAAAAATCATTCCCATGATAGCTGCACGCAAAAGAGGCACATTCATTAACTGTGGAAACAAATGTCTTTTTCTTGTTTCAAGAACTTCCAAATACATACGGGGTTGGTATCCTAAGAACTGGGTGGGGCAAGGGCCTCATCTGTCAACTACTCTCAGAAAGACCAATAAGAACATAATAAGAACTGTGCTGGATCAGACCAAAGGCTGGTCTAGTCCAGCATCTATTCTCACAGTGGCCAATCAGATGCCTATGGCATATAGAGTCCCACCTAGAATCCATTCTATAAACCCATACCTCACCCCATACGTATCGCCCACACTCCTGATACAAACATTTCTCCATTCCCAACTCATACACCCCATTAGGGCTATGGGCATACTAGTCACTTCAAAAGCGTCGAGAATGGTTTTTTTGGCTGCATTTTTAACACTCTGCCCTTGGCTGGACATACCTCCCTTCCCAATGCTGACTCAGATCTTTCAGGACTGCCCACAGCAAAGTATTGGGCCAATCACTGTTTCTACCTGAGCCTACATCAAAGCATTTCCATTGGCTACACCTGGAGGGGCAACTGACTGATCTACCAATCAATCAGTTGCAAAATCTGTTGGAAGCTGAATTTTTAAAAAATTCAGTCCAGCTGACCTGACCAGGTTTTAGAGTACAAAGGGGCGGAGTTTGACTAGTGTTGTGTGCCCGTTTTCAGAAAACAGAGGTCTAGACACACTGGAACCAGCACAACAGCCCTAGGCTTCTGCATCCTTAACCACCTCAGATCTTCCAATCCTGAACAGCACTTTGACATAGATGGGGCCAAGGACCCAATCATGCAGCCACATTCTCTTTCCCTTCAGTCTCCTTATATGTAATCCTGGCTTCCTCAGAGAAGCTAAGAGTTGGTTGATATATTCATACACAATGCTTAATCACCAAACATTTGATGGTTGGCAGCAGATTATGAGAACTGATTCAAGTGACACCTGAGAGGGTCTTATAAAAGTTCTGCTTGCGGCATTAGATTAGATGACTGCAGCATCAAGTGATGACTTGTGTGTTGTAACATACAGAACAAGCCACTGCTTGATGCTGCAGTCATTAAGTGATAAATATCTTAATTGCCCCATCGGATATTTTTTGATAATCCTAGCTGCCTCTGTATGGCACTGAGCTTAACCTATTACTCTTTCCTCTGAGCATAAATGGAAAAAAGGACAGGCAGCAACATTTGGAACCTTATGACATCACAGTCTACCATTTAAATATATGCACATTCCAGAATCTTGATGCTCCAACAGCTGTTGGTTAACCCAAATTGACTTTCTACTACACAATTAGTGAGATTTGAAGGAAGAAGGATCCTGCATAGTCTTGACTGGCAAGGGACTGTTACATGGTAGTGCCAGTGTTTTAAGACAGACAAGTAATACAAAGAATACAAAGAAAACAAAATCTGCAGCACTCCTTGTCATACTCCCTTCATATAATCATCTCTGGCTAGGTGAAAGGGGTGAAATCCACTGGCTAAAATCCCTGCTGCACATGTCAACAGCCAGCTTGGAGACTATTAAAAATTACAATCCCAGTTGCATATATATATATATATATATTATGAAACTATAAAATTATGAAACAACTCATTTGAGAAAATTTTACTTTTGAAGAAAAAAATGCAATGCCACATACTGAGTTCAGAACAAGGATTGTTGTTGTTATTCATAACATTAATTCTTCGGACAAATGCAATGTGACCCATGTCTAGGTGGTACTTTGAAAAATGTATCCAATCCCCCAATGCCCATTAATTTTATCTTCTTTGACTACAAGAATGCAATAATCCCACAAGTGTTTACTGGAATGTGTCAGAAGATGAATAAAACATACTCTGGCCCTATTAGGGTTAAATACTTTGCACAGACATCTAACCATAGGATCATCAAGTAGATGTCATCGTCTTTTTGCTAGCATTGTGACTGGGAACAAGACGAATACAGCCACAATAACACACAGCTGTCAATTAGCAAGATTGCATAAAGACACCTTTGGCTATGCAGGCTCTTGGCTTTGTGGAACCAAGTGAGTTGCATTGCCAGCATGACAAAGAAAATAACGATGTTCAGAATGAGGAAGAGTCGGGTGTAAGATGCTGACACTGAAGGAGCACTGCTTCGAGCAGTTGCCAACATATGTGCCAGACCTGATCGGCCTTTGATTGACACACTGTTTTTGTGCTTCCCATAGGTTACATCTGCAAAATCCAGAAGATCTTTCATTTCCTCATCTTCATCTACAGGCAATTCTTTTTGGGCCAAAGTCTGTGCCTTCTGACGAACTTTTCTTTCATTCACTTCAATCTGTGCAAAAATGTCAGGGCCAGCGTCAATGAACTTATAGCCTTTCACCATCTTTTTGTTCCTCTTTGCCCTGCCTTGCTGCTGCTGCTGCTGCTGGGAGATTGCGAATATCCTGTCAATGGCCTCCTCTGTCTGTCTTTTATCTGAAAACCGCAGCAGGCGCTCAGCTGTCTTTCTAAAGCTGTCTGTGTTCCGCACACGGGAAAGGATCTGTTTCTCCAGCTGCTGGAAGACAGGTTTGAAATGCTGAAGGTTATTTTCTACTATCCCAATGTAGTTTCTGACTTCTGACGCTAGGGAGCTCCTAAGGGTTGAGCCTCGGTCAAACAGAACTTTTTGGCGGTCTAAAATAACTTGTGCAAAGACAGAGTGGCTTTTGTCCTCGCCAGTCCACAAATAGATGGCATAGGCATGCTCACTGGTTGTTATGAAAACATCTAATTGCTGGGAATCCCCATGGACACTAAAGCTTTGGACCTCTATGGAAGGACCAATGAAGAGGTACACTGCTCTTGTGACTGGGCTACGCAGGTGAGTAGTGACATTCACATAGTTTGTTCCATTGTAAGGGTAGCCTCTGGGGTACATTCTTGAGGCAATGACAGCTCTTTCACTGTAGCCAGTATCATCCATCCAGTACATCTTGTACAGTCCATCCTGTTGCCTAATGAAGGCCCCATGGACATCATCAATAATGGTTTCTTCAAAGGGCACATCCACATTGTGGAAGAAGCTGGTTGCCATCTTCAAGGGGCTATCATTGTCAAGATGTATTTGGTCCACTAGCAAGAGGAGCTGGGGATGTATAAGTAATAGGTTTCTTTGGAGGCTTTTCAACTTTAGTTTGGGGTTGTAGGCACCCACTCCTTCACCCCTGATAAAGATAATCCCACTTCTTTCCATAGCAGCAACCACTCTCCCTTGGCAATCTGCAGCCAAGTCGTGTTTATATTTCAACCACTTTGATGAGCAGTCTTCAGTAACTTGCCCTTCCCATGGATAGAAACAGCTCTTGGATGCAGCTGGAGAAAACATCAACGCATTGTTTAAAAAAGTGTATTTTGGTCCATACAGAGCTTCTGTTATGAAAGGTACACCATTGGGAGCAAAAGTGAAAGAGTTCTGATCTGGGTGTTCATGGCCAGCATTGAAGTTCCTCCAGCCTTTGATCCAGTCTTTGTATTTATTCTGGTGAACAATATCATATATTGCACGTCCTCCCAGCTTTCCTGATTTGAAGGACAGGAAGGGTCTGTTGATTTCAGCTGGCAGTGCACTTCCATATGTTACAACTCCCCAGTCCTCAAAATAATGCAGCTTTGGAATACCATAGTCTGGTGGAGGTACTAAGCCCAGGCTTGCATCATACCTTTCCAAAAAATAAAAATAAAAGAATGATAATATTTGGCATTAATTATTAATCTCTTTTGATCTTCTCAGAAGTCAAGTCATTCTTAACAGTTAAATATTAATAAGCAACAATACTCAATTTTTTAACCATTCTTACTAAAGCACACTGTCTTGCTTATGCAGATCTTGCTTATCCATAGACAGGAAGCATGGTATCTTGTACTATAGGAGCTTGCATATTGTATAATTCTGAATATTTGCAAACTAGGGTGATAAAGGGGTAAAAAGTAGGACAGACAATAATTTGGAAGAGAAAAAGATTCAGAGAATAGCAAGTCAGGAATAACTCCAGTCCTTGAAATAGGGCTAAGTGAGAATGCAAACGTCCCATTAGAAAAAGCCTTTCCCCATTTCAAGTTAGGCTCAGACCCCTTCAAATTTGCGTCTCAGTCAAAATGGAGTTTGCCCACCCATCCAGCCAGTTCTCCCCTTTCCAAAGGTTTTTTTTATTATTTTAGAAACTACTTCTGAGAAGGGGAAGGAAATAAGCCACACTAGGGAAGACTCACTAGATGAAGGAGAAGCCTTGTTGGGTCTATCCTTAGCTAGAAATGATGCTCCTAAGCATGGTCATGAACATCTTTTTTTCCTGCTGGGGATCAAGGGGTTTGCAGTTTTCTGTGCTACCTTGGCTGAAATGGGAGACATATAATATTACATTCCCATACTCTCTGCCAGGAAACAACACTATTGCGTATGCTCAGGAAACTCATTTGCAGCCATGAACAGGTCCTGAAAAGCCTCTCCTGTGTTCAGTGTTCTTTCTTCTGTGCCAGTTATCCCTTTGAAAAGGTAAGTGATTTTTTGTTTGAGTGGTAGCGGAGAACTGTCAGAAAACAGCATTTGTGTTTCCATTGTTTCTTGTCAAATGTTTGAAAAACCCTTTCAAGTTTTTCGACTGTTCAATAGCAAAACTCAAGAAGCCAAAATAGTTTTTGATGTGAGCCAGAAGGAGAGAGGTTTGCATAACACTACTTGCAATTTTTTCTTACATTTGCAGTAGATACAGCTTTCATAATTTCCAATCTACAGGAGATTAATTCTATGACAGAACCACGTTTTGTACTATGCTCCTCCGTATATGGCATAAACAGAGTACAATGCTCCTCCGTATATGGCAGGGAAACCACTGCGTAACCCACAGATTTAAGATTTGTTTGTCTCATACCAGAGAAATTCAGTGTGAAGAGTGCACCAACGCTGTCCTTTGGATGGTGTCCCTGGGCCTTCAAGCACTCGGTTCCTCCTGATCTGATGTGCCAACCAATTTCCACTGCCATTGCGCATAACAAATTTGTCTAAGAACACCAACTGGCTCTCTGGCCCATAAAACCAGTTGTAGTTGGAATCTGCAATAGCAACCGTCCTTTGGAATCCTATGAGGAAAAGTTAAAACCAACATATACTCAAGTGAGTGAATTACCTAACATACATATTTGAGCAGAGTGTCCCACTAAAGTCAGAGGGACTCCTAGGGAATCAAAGGTTTTCAGGATTCTAATTATGTTCTTGGGTGATGTTTTATTGAGTATGTGCTACGCTCATAGCGAAAAAAGTTTTAGAAGAAACTTTTCTTGCTAAACTCAAACCTAACAGCTTGCTCAATTATCAAGTTGTGAAGTTGTACTGTCTCACTAATACATATATGTATTACAATATTTGTGTTATGGTAGGAGTTCTATTAAGAATAATTGTCTGATAAATTATGGGGCAGATTTATAGTCCAGTTGTAGCAGGAAAATCCATACTACAATATTAGCTCCCTTTTTGGCAGGAGCAGCTAGCCTGGTGGGGCAGAGCCGCAGCAGTACCCTCCCAGTAGCAAAATCACCGCCACTTACCTGAGAGAGAAAGGTGATGATGAGATTGGAGCTACATGGGCTAACCTCTGCATAGAAAATGCACATTTAGATCCAACCCTAAGAGTCATTGATCCAAAGAATCCTATTAGTGTGCAGAAATAGATTTTAGCTGTGTTTGCATTGTGTTCATCATTGACAGATTATTGGTGCCGATCAGCTCTAAAACACTTATCATCTGTCAGGGTCCAGTTTAATAGAGGCACACAGCCTGCTGTTGTATGCAAGAATCTTACAACTGGGGCCTTAATCTAAACATCTATTGGTCATTTATTTTGAAGATTGATTTGAGTTATTTACCTGGCAGAACTGTCCTGTACATAAAAGCAAAATGTTGTTTAAGCCAGGGGTGTTTGAAGTGGTTAATGTCAAAGTGCCTTTGAACAAGAAACATGTACTGGAAAAGAGATCTGGTGGTGTAGCTGCCATAAGCTACTCCTTCATAGAGGGATCCATCTGTCACTTCTTGAAGCAGAACTATAGACTTCTCCATGATTGTTAAGACTTGCTTAGTCCACAGGTATGCTTCCTGAAGATAGCCTGAAAGAATAAACATAGGGATAATATTGACAGTATGACACCTAATAGTTATACAATCCATAAAATGTAACCTTTTAAAACACAGATATGAATACATATACCAGTCTATGACTGGGATTGAAACAATTCCATGTAAATATCCAAAAAGACAGTGGCAAGAAATTCAGCTTCCCCTGAATCTCAGCTTTTATTAATGTTTGTTTTCCAAAACACCCAAACAAAGGCAAGGGGACATGATCTAAGACTAACACTTATCTAGTAGCTAGCTTATTAAATAACAATTCTCAATGCAATGTACTGAAAATAAATGTAGGCTGCAATCTGGTTACTTGCATTAAGCCCAACTGAATTCAATAGGAATTGCTTCTGAGTTAGGATTGTGCTGTAAATCAATATAAGTGGAAGATAGCTGTGCTCTATCTAGTTGACGCAGGCCCCAACATACCCTTCGAGTTGGCTGCATTAGCTGTTGAGTACTAACATGAATCAAGCAACTGTATCAATTTCTGAAACATTTATTCATAACTAGAATACACAAATGATTTAATTTTGCTTTAAAAGGAATTATCTCATTGTTTAGCACATACCTTGATTCATTAGAACCAGGCTTCCTGCCAACAAGGCCACACAGTTGGTAGGCTGATGGTTGTGTAGGTACTGGAAACCCCATCCACGCCTATATGATGCTTCATACATATATCCCGAGGCATTGGCAATTACCTCAAGAAATCTTTCCTGCTGAGACTTGCTAAGATAGTTGTACAAAAAATCATAAGCAGTGGCAAATCCAACCAAAGAGTGAGCAAGAGGGACCTCATCCCACGGGGCATCCTTTACTAACCTGTCAAAGACAAGAGAAGTGTCAACTCTATTCATTTTATATATTTATATCTATATCTACTAGGGTAGGATTCTGACTTTGCTATGCTTAGAGTTGAGCCACTGATATCAATGAGACTTCAGTTACTTTTGATTTCAGTAGCTGTACTCTAAGCATGCTAAGGTCTAGATCCAACCTATTTTATATTTTAAATATCATTCTGTTAAACTTTGAATATCTTAAGATTAAAAACTACATTAATATACAGATATTACAATATGGTTGGATGATACATTGCACAACCAGCCTCTAAGGGTGGTCACAGACAAATGGCTCTGAGTCTCAGAGAATGTCACAGGTGACCTCAGTGAAGGACATTAATTGGGGGAAAGAAAAAATGCAAGAAATCCAATTGCACTCAGTGAAGTCCGTGCACATGCCCAAGGGCTACTCTGGATTGCAGCCTACTGATCTATTTATATTTGCCTACATTTATTTATTTTATTTTATTTATTATTTAATTTGTATCCCGCCCTTCCTCCCAGCAGGAGCCCAGGGCAGCAAACAAAGCGCTAAAAACACTTTAAAACATCATAAAAACAGATCTTAAAATACATTAAAACAAAACAGCATTAAAAACATCTTAAAAAAACAACTTTAAAAAAGGGTTAAAAACATTATTAAAAACATATTAAGCAATTCTAACACAGACGCAGACTGGGATAGGTCTCAACCTAAAAGGCTACATATATTTTGAAGTGCATCTGCAATCCTTGTGTCTGCAATCTACCCCATAAATTTTCATGGAAGCATCAGTCATCATGGGCACAAAGGAATCTACATGCATTTTCACTGCCTTCATTGAAATGAAAGTGTCAGCCCTTGTGGAAGGGGATGTGTCCAGGTGTGTATTATCTGTGCTCCCATGACAAGGAGGGTGGAGGACAACTGTATCAAGAGGTTTATATAGAAATAGAGATAGGCAAGCCGTGGCTGACATTAGATTGGAAATAAGGCAAGCCATTGCCTGCCCACCCCCAAAAGGTGGGAAAAGCTTTTTCTGAGAAAAATATGAATTTGACACCCAACTGTACATTTGACAGTCAGGGATTGTTTGCAAACCTCCTAGATCAATTTACAGATTTACTTGACCAGGTGACATCACTCCTGGCTGTACAAGCCATTTGAGATAAACAACCTGCACCAATGAAATCTGTGGGTGGGGGAGAGGTGGATATTCTGGCATATGTAGTGTTCACCTCTTCTTTGAGATAAACATTACAAATTTTGATAAGTTGTATCTGGGCACAAACAAAGGATTCATCTACACCATGGTTTACTGTGTGTTTGGCGCTACTTACATTCCCTTTAAATTTGCATGGTTCACATTATGATACCAGCAAACAGAAGCTATATGCAGATTTCCCCCTATAAATCTGTACTAACCCAATCCACTGATAACATGAAAAGGGAAGAAAAAAAGTCTTCACTCCCTTTCTTTAGTGCCTGCAGATGCCTTATTCTGAGGCTTTTAGGTGGGTGTGTCAATTGTGCCTTTCTCTACACCCACTCCCTCCTCCTCCCTTTGTTCATTTTATTTCCTGTAAGCTGACAAGCAACTTCTGGTTGCTTTTCTCCATTCTGCTGGCCTTTTTCATGTTATTGCAAATGGTGCCTTTATTTTCTTTCCCCCCTAAAGTTTGCACAAAAGCATAACACTGTTCAAACAATGATTTGTATTTCAGCTGTACCCTACCAGGGGAAACACAGATATTTGCACTTCCAGTTTCTTTTTAAAGGAACCTACTGCAGCTGTAGAATAGACTGAGCATGCTTAGTCACCTTAGTAACCAGAGGGAGTGGAAATTTATAATAAGAGGGTGGGGCCACAAGGAAAAAGCTAGATTAATCCTTCCTAGAGGAATGCTTGCTTATGTGAATGGGAAGAAGCGATTGGTGGCTAACTTTTGAGCAGGAACTGCGGACAATGCACATGAAAAGCAAAGTTAAAGAAGTATATTTCCTACGAAGAAATGCTCCCACCTAGATGGAGAATTTAGAATCTCTACATGTTAAGAGCATTTAACGTTTTTGTTGAATATATAAAGGGTCAGATAATACAGAATTGTAAACAGAGGAATAATATGTTAAAAGTATAGTAACGGCATCTGTGGGTTTCAAAAGTCATACGGCATTTGATTTTCATGTTTCAAAGCAATCAGGTAGTTAGTGTCTAAGGAAAATTAAGTTGTCTACTATATTATGTACTACTTTACAAAAATGTTCATGATCCAACCAAAGCACCTTTTTGAACTTTTAAGCTGCATTGATTTCAATGGGAAGGATGTAAACGCTTGCTTATTGAAAAATTCCACTAGGCACTGAAATAAATAGAAATTCAGAGTGATTAATTTTGGTTGGATCACAAACATAGCACACATGAAACACACAACATAAAAAGGGAAATGCCATTCTGTGTCCACACAAGTAGACACACTGTGTCAATGGCAATATAGCAGTGTAAATAACTTAGGGGGCAATCATAACCTGGCTGATCCCCGGTGGCTCTGAACAGAGCTGTGGGGCCACTGCCATATCTGCAGCTAGGGCAGAAGGTGGGGACAGGTAGATGTTTGTGGCAGCAGATGGGATTGGATCAGGTCCACTTCTATCACTTGATGGCAGTAGAACCTTGGCTTGCGTTCCAATAGATCCTAGGCTAACACAACCCCTTCCCTATCCTTGGAATGGCTCCCATGGGTTTTCCACTGACTACTACCATTGGGTATTTCACCACTGGCACACTAGCCTCCCGCAGTTTCGATGGGTGGAAGGAGGAGATCTCAGCTGACAGAGGGTTGAATTGCTCTGCTACCTACTTAAGATCTAAAAATTATAAAAAATGTGTGTGTTTCTGGGATGGTGGTGGTGGGATCACAGAGCACAAGCTTAGCATAAATGGATTAACATTTATGAGTTTACTTTTTATATTAGACACTTTAAAATTTGCACCATTTATAGAAGTAAAATGTTGGAAATATTTTTTCAGTTCTATTAACTTTTCATATGAGCTGTATAAGATACTGGACCTTCATAAAATGCAAACATTTTATACCTACATAACCTTTTTTAAGACTCTAGTTTATATCATAGTAAAGTACTGATTATGCTAGACCACGGATTATTAAAAAGAACTATGCACACATTCATATATTAACACTGTGGAGTCATTTATTTGCCTTCAAAACATACTATTAGATCACTGAAGTCAAGCTGAAAGGAACAGTGCTAAGCACAGCCATACCAAAACATTACATCTACTGAGGAAGTTTTTTTTAACAATCAAGATCTCTCCTCTAAATTCACAAACTCTAATGAACTTTGTATATTCAAGCTTGGATAAAACGTTGAACATATTAAATACCACTGGATCTCCACCTCAATAGCTATGTCTGTCACATGTGAGAACTTGCACCTTTATTCCCTTGCATGTTACAAGAAGGCAATAGCACAAAACACAACCCATGTTAGCTACTTCTAGCTATAGGTGGAACAGTTCCACATTTTTCATGAATGACTGCCCAGAGCTGTTCCATGTTTATCAAAAGGCAAATATTTAAAACCTCACAACGTTATTCTTAATAAATCTAGCATTTGGTGAGGCATTAATTGCTTATTTTCTGTACTCTTATTTGCCACAATTGCAACCCCACACAGGCAGAATATACAGACGAGGACTTGATGAACACATGTGTGCCGCAACAGTGAGAATTTCACTCTGGTCAGTAAATCTGGGACTCGTTTTGGTTTGTGTTAGGTCCCTCTGCAATGTGGAAAAGAACAATTGGTCCCACCATCCTTGGCCATATACTTAAATTAGACATTTCCTTTTAAAAAAAAAGCTGTTGGAAAATTGTAATTGTAATATTTAACTACTGTTTGTCCATCATGGAATAAAATACTTGAATACTTGGTCACATTTAACCATTTCCTAGTGCTGTCCTCTACAGCAAAACTGGAGAGGAGTGACCAGGTAAGCAATAGCATGGTAGAACCAGCAATCTTTAGAGCTTTTTTCTTTCTTCATTGTGAAAGTGCTTTGAATAAAACAGGAAAAATGAAGCTACCTTATACAGAGTCAGACCCACTCGTTCATCTAGCAGCAGCTCTCCAAGGTTTCAGACAGGGGTCTCTCCCAACCCTACTTGGGCATGCTGGGGATTGGAACTGGGACCATCTGTGATGCTCTACCACTAAGCTACAACCCTTC
Source organism: Rhineura floridana (assembly GCF_030035675.1). Taxonomy (NCBI): domain Eukaryota; kingdom Metazoa; phylum Chordata; class Lepidosauria; order Squamata; family Rhineuridae; genus Rhineura; species Rhineura floridana. Next base: position 92,052,509 of record NC_084483.1, on the reverse strand, counting down.
CCAATGTGGGACTGCTTCTTCTCTGAAACTATCCCCACTTGAAGAGGTATTGTACTGTAACCCTCCAATTCCTGCATCTGCACCCCAGCGTACTTAGTAACACCAGTATTAGGAAAGGGGTGAGAAGAGTAATAGGAGGAGCTAGGCAGGGAGAGGCAACAAATCATATATTAAAATTAAGTACAAGTTAAATATCCTGTAATATCTGAGACAGTCAGTGATGCACACACTTTGATCCTTGGTAGATAAGTCACCTAAAGCGACCTAGCAACATCTGGATCAAAACAGAGATGAACTGACTACTTATGTCTTTGTTTCCCTTCTCATCAACGCCCTTCCTTCACATGCAAGGCCTCAGCTGCCATTTCAGAATTAGTTGCTGAAATTCTCCTCTCATTTTTTTTGCCTTTTCATCCCCCAGTCTGCAGTCTGTCCATAGACTGTCTTTTGCTTCCATATCAAATTTCCAAAAGAAAAATCTAAAATGCTATTGCTGGTTTTCAAGACTTTTGATTGTAAAGTTTTTTGCCAGAAACTTGTCAGTTGCATCTGACAACATCAAGCTTTGCTGGATACACTAAATTAATTTCAATGAACAAGCCTACACACATCCAGGATTTTTTAATATTGTCTCTTCAAAGTCACAAAGTTTGGGAACTCTGGTGAGTCTGACAAACTTTGCTTTGTTCATACTGAGTTTTTTTTTCCTTCTCAGCATTCATTATAACTGAAGCATTTCCTCTGATGACATATGGATAAACTTCTCAGAAATCATGTTCTGCTTTGACTTGTATCCTGTAAAAAAACCACCAGAACTGTATGAAATGCAATTAATTAATTGTGTATTGATTCATTATTTCTCTGAAAATGCTGTTGGTAATTAAAAAAAATTAACAACCTCGAAGGCTTTGTTGGCTATTTAACGACTTCCAAGTTCCCCAGCTGTACAGATTGTGGTTTTCACTATGAACTATGCCACTGGAATTTTTGGAAAGGGAAATCACTAAAGCACACAATCCAGCACTGCTATATTCTTCTGAAATGGCACAACCCTAGGAAAGCTGCATCTTTCTGTGTACAGCAGCTCAAAGACAGAAACAGATAAACTGTATTGTGCAGGTTCCAGTTATAGATAAATGAATCATTAGCTTGTGTCTGAAGATGAAGTATCAAATACAAGATGATTCAAATGCAGGCACACTGACCTCAGTTAAAAGTTTTGCTTACTGGAAACTAATAGTTATCTTTGCAGCAACTCTTCTAGTTTACACATCCCCTGAATATCTTCTTCCAGAATATCTAAACATCAAGCTTACAGCAGCCCATCTGGAGATACTTTTTATGTATTTATAACAAATAAATTTTCAGCCTGGTGAATCATTTTAGCAATATAGGACTTCAACGATCTGTCAGCCAGGGGCTCAGTTTCTAGGTGCAGTCTCCCATGGCCTGGGTCCAAGAATGACTATCCATCTTTGCCTGAAATGTATCAGGGTAACACTAGTTGCCAGCAGCCTGAAGTCAGGCATATTTTAGGCTAGGCCAGATATTTGTCAAGATTTTTCTATAAAACAAACACCACAATGTATTTTTTTCAAAGGTATGCATTTTGTATCCTAAGGGTACAAATATAGCTACATCACCTTGCTTCTTGAGGGTCATGAAACCATTTCTAGAGGAGGAGCTGTTGCAGCAAAAAATAACAAAAGAGTCTTGTGGTATGTTAAAGACTAGCAAATACATGCTGTGTAAGTTCCTTTGGACTATCTGAACCAGTCCAAATGGTGCATCCTGACTGGCTTTGTAAAAACCTGCTAATAGGATGTGCTCAGAAGTACTAAATGTTTATCAGTGACCGCGCCGTAGAAACACGATGGAGGTTTGGTCAAATGTACATACTTTTCGTCAAAATCGAACACAGGGCCTATTCCACCAATTTGTGCCGGCAGGATGGCCCTTGTGTCATGAAGCTACCTTCCCTGGTTGGTGCTTTTTAAAAAAAGTACTGAATATACATTTGATCAGATAAAGGTGCAAGGTGCTGGAGAAGCCCTCTCTTGCCACAGTGACAGCCCTCCTGAAACACTGGGAAGAACCAAAGAGGACGGGGCAATCAGCATTCAATGCAGAGGCCATAAGCAAGTCATCTGAAGAGCAAAGGCTCTTTGGGATCACCCAGCATTGCAGCCACTCCTGTTTGTGCCAAAATGCAGCTATATTCATACAAAAAGGTGGTACATTTCACAATGAAAACCATGACACGTCACTCACTTGGGCCACTGAACACTCCACTTCTTATTAGGTTCTCAGGTGAAAGCTTAGACCTCATTAAAAAAGTTAAAACCTTCCCATAACTGTCTAGACAGACGTCTTAGGTTTTCTCTTCCCTCTCCTTATTTGCTTCAGAACCTTTTGTTGCCAAATATGTACCATATTATTTTTTTTCTGCCATTACCATTATTGACACATTTTTGGCACTCTGCAACTCTGACAGTTTTCTGCTGCTGTATAGCAGAGCTTGGAAAAGTTACTTTTTTGAACTACAACTCCCATCAGCCCAATCCAGTGGCCATGCTGGTGGGGCTGATGGGAGTTGTAGTTCAAAAAAGTAACTTTTCCAAGCTCCAGCCATAGCTTTCTTTTTGTACCACTAGCTAATATGAGGTTAGGACTATACTAAAGGAGCCCATAATATGATCTGCTTCCCTAAGATTAATATTGGGGTGGGGAGATGCAACCTAAGCTCCTCCCACATGATATAGGACTTCTTAACCTTATTCTGTTAGGTTAGGAGGAAGGAATGCTGCTACAGCTCCCACACCGCCAAGGAAATGCAAGAAACTAGTCTAATTTGTTGGGATGGAATTGTATAAATCTGGGATTATTAAAAACAACAGCAACTCTATCTTGAAATTCCAAGATGACAGAGCACAACTGAATAGAATATGTATGAGAATTAGTATTATGGTTCAACAGTGAAATGAAAAAAATGACAAGAATGTTGGCCTGGACAAATCCTGAAACTGACAACCATTCTAACACCTTTCACAAAGGTACTGAATATGTCCAGCTTTTAAAAGAATGGCACAAAATGCAAAGGTAGAAACCAATGGATCTAAGAAAGATTTATTCAGAAGCTCATTTCTAAGTTTCCTGGTGTGTTTCAAATATAGACATTGTTCTTCAGAAAAAATTAACAACTGACAGTGAGGGAAGGGGATATTACTCTCCTCAAGCACAGATGAATTTGTGTAAAAGTTTCACAATTGGAAGAAACAGGACCAGAAGAACAAAACAGCATTCTGTTAAAGTTTGCTGAAGAAACTGTTCTTCAAGCATAGTTTGAGGGAAGAGTGTATTAGATCTGAAAATTGCTTGATGAATAGTTTTACTGAATAAAATTGTATTGATTGGTATTTTATTATATATCTAGCAGTAACTGCTTTGCCTAAATACAACTTCATTGACAATTTGGAAATTTAAGTCTCTGCTGCCTCTACTTGTTTTTTCTCCCTCTTTATGAAAATAAACATTGAAGCCATATTTTACGTACCCATAGTTTTTTTCTTTTCATTTCCCACCATTCTCCTCTTGATGCAGCCCACCTTCAAAGTAGCATCATGCTTTGATGATATACTAGTAGGTAACTACTCAAGTACCAGAATCCCTGCCTTGGACTTAGTATACCAACTTACAGGCTTGTCTTGAAAGATGAACAAAGGAATCTCTTGAAATTATTGTTGCTCTCACTCTCACTCTCATCTATCACTATAAAGTGAAGCTTGTATTTAATTTTTCAAAGGAAGGAGATTAGAAATTTTCTAGACTACTTAATGGGGGAATTATATAGGAATATACTGAAGCTCTAAAACCAAAACCTAAATAATTGCTAGCAATATTAACTTTAATAAATTCTGGGTTGAATTCAACTAAGACATACTCAGAGTTGTACTCAGAGCAGACCCCAATGAAATATGTGGGCATGACTAACCTATGTCCAATGATATCAACGGACATACTTTGGTTATAATTCAGTCAGATAGAACAACTCAATGTGAACAGTACCTGTACATTCACATTAGAAGCTTACATAGCCAATAAGAGGTTATTAATTTACTTTCTGGTGACATACCACAGATCTACATCCCACTTATTCTGGTGCAATTTCACTGACTTAAATAAAAATCAAGAGAAAATGGGGGCAGGAGGGTTGATGGCACCTAGAGATGTACAATTTCTGGAAATTTTGAAGCCATGGGAAAAAACCATTTTTTTGGTTTTTTTTTCAGAAAAAAACAAATTTTCAGAAAAATTGAAAAAATGCAATATCAGCACTTTTTACAAATTCAAAGTCATTTTGTTACTTCAGGAACATCAAATGTAATTATGTGCAAGTTGGTTTGGCATAAAATTTTCACATTTGGTATATTAAAAGTACATTTTATTCAAACAATTATTACAAATTGAATTTACTTTTTAAAATTTTTACTTTTTTTGTTAACAAATGCATCTACAAGATCCTGAATTATAAGGAACACCTGAACTGTAAAGAACCTCTTTCATTTTTCCAGTTTACGAGGCAAAAAACAATTTAAAAACCAAACATTAATAACAAAGAAAATTACTTATGTCTCCGCTAGTCCTCCAGTGTCAAGCAGACATAAAGCATCCATTCACATAAGATTTTCTTTCCACACTGTAGTCCTCTATGCACCCCAATCTGAGGGGATCCCCTTGAGCACACACTTCAGAGTCTCCATGACTATCAACTAATGAGGAGTTTTAACTGTTTACTTATTATTTGATTTATATCCCGCCCTTCCTTCCAGCAGGAGCCCAGGGTGGCATAGACTGTTAACCACAGATGGTACTGAATCCTGAATTGAGGTAGTTATGCAAGTGGTGTTCTTGACTGATCTTTGCAATAAAGCTGTTGGTATGTTTAGCATACATTTTGGCCTGCTTTCTCAGGAACTGTGGAAAGTGTCTTATACCAAGTCAGTTCATCTAGCTCAGTGTTATGTACACTGACTGGACGTGGCTCTCCACGGTTTCAGACTGGGAGCATTCCCAGCCTTAACTGGACATGCCAGGGATTAAACCAGGAACTTTCTTCATTTAAAGCAGATGGACTACCACTGAACTACAGCGTTTCATTTCAGAAATATCTGGCAATTGCCAGTTAGGACTATGCCAGTCTTTTCTTTCACAGTACATATGTGAAATGCACAGGGCAGTTGCATGTTACTTAACATTCAGAGACATGCACCAAGGAACTCTAACTGGCTACAGCCAATTGTATGTGCAGAAATGCATTTTCTCACTTTATGGATTAACAGCAGGAACCAATGATGCCACTAGGGAAGCCAATAAAAATACAAGTAAAGTATGACATGTGTCTTTTTTCCAAACCAATCCATCTACACTGCAGTGTATTCCACCAATGGTGCACCAACAAAACCAAGGGCATACATAGACCAGGACTTACAAAACAACTCCAATATATGGTAAGTTCAAAAGAGCTCAAATCAAATACGGCCTTGCATCAGACTCAAATTATGTCATACAGTTCTGGAATAGGTTTTAAAAGTATCACTACACAACATCTGCCAATATTTTCCTCCTAGGGAGTTACCTGAAAGCAAACTGTATATAAAATGTTCCTCTTTCAGTGCTTCCAAGCATTCAACATGTAGTGAAATTTCCATGACATTTTGTAGAAAAATTATATACCCCTTGAGCAGATTTCAAAGGGTGCAGGAGCTGCAGGAGGTAGGAGAGGAATGAGAAAACTGGATACTGACTAATATAAAAATAAAGCTAAAACTGAATTGCACCATAAATAGTTCTTTTAGCTTTTATATATTATATTAAGTACTTCTTTTTGTTGAAATATATTTCTATGCCATTGCACACATCATACATGATTCAACACAGAACTTAAATATTATTCTGTTGCAGATTTTGTTGTAGAGCAGACTTGAATTTTAACATAATGGGGTGTTCTCTTATGCTCGAAATAACTTCTTTAGTGCCAGCACCATCTCAGTGGAAAGCAAGAGGACACAAATGCACAGCTGAACCACTCAAACTGCCAAAAAAGTTTATGAGAAACCCAGATGTGAAGCATTCAGTCTACTGCAGTGAATCCCTCTGTGATAAAAAGAGCTTACAAAACAAAACAGACCCTGCTTCCTTAAAACTTTGAAATCAGTGGGGTTAAACTAGCACCATCACAGAAAAGGCAACATTTTCTCTGAGCTCCTACCACATCAGATGGACAGTTTTCCAGGAGAAGCCACTTAAACTAAAAAGTAATCACAGGTTAATGTACTAGGCCACAACAGGATCTTGTAAATAACATTGAGCAGCCCTGGTACAACATGAGGCCTCAGGCCAATCATGCCAGCCTCCCTACTGGCACACCTTGGTGGGAATTCCAAATATCCATTGCCTTGGCTCTTCCCCACATCTCTGTGGGAACTCAAAAGTGAGTAAGAATTATGGAGAACTCCTGTGTGGGTGTCTACAATTGCTCCTCCTTTCTACACTGCTTATATGTTCCACACAAGTGCAGAGTTTGGAACTGCATGCCACATTTTGCATTGAGTCAGCTTTTCAGTTCATAGCAAATGGTGCACATTCAGTCTAGATAAAGGTGACAATTTGCATTGAATCCTCTCTGTGTGTATGTTTAAACCACAGCTCAAAATCCAGCTCTTCCACAAAAGCCTTTGGCTTGTTCCTCTAATCCTCATCTTCAACTGAAAAAGAGTCTAGCTGTGTTAATCCCCTGTACATTTACTTTACAAGTAAACCCCACTGTCTTTAATAAGGCTTATTCCTTAGTAGGTATGTTCAGGATTGCATCCTTTTGCTCAAATTCATTCTTTGTTATCTTTTCCTTTCTTTCCCTTTCATTGTCCTAGCTATTGTATAATAGCACTAGTACCATCGTCATTAAGCAGGGGTGGGGAACCTTGCTCAGCCCGAGGGCCACATTCTTGTGGGCATCCTTCTGGGGTCATATGCCAGTGGTGGCTAGGGTCAGAAGCAAAAGTGGGTGAGGCAATGGATGTAACTCTTACCTTTGTACAGTAGCTACAGTCCAGCCACACAAAAAATCAAGAGGTTTCTGCATGTACATCTCTCCATCAAAAGGCATGACTACAGTCCAAGGACACATTCCAGCCATGCAAAAACCGCTTGAGGGCAGGGAGCAGGGTAGGTGAGAGGTGTGGCCTGGAGAGAGGGGGTGTGGCTTGGGAAGGAACGATTGTCTGGGAAAATCATGAGGGCCAGTCGGAGAGGCCCAGAAGGCTGCATTTTGCCCTTGGGCCTGAGGTTCCCCAACACACATGAAAGCAACATTTTCTGGTTCCTGAAAAATCATTCACATCAGGCAACATGTCCTGGTTCCTGAAAAGCCATAAACTGCAAGGAAAAATACAATACAATAGACTTTAACTGACAAAGTAGACCTGTAAGACATGGCACAAAAGAAAATGTAATCTACTGCTTTATCTCTGTTTTGAAAGAGGCAGCCAAGGAGGCACTTAGTGTGAAAGTATATACTAAACTTTAAAAAAAAAATCAATTTTAAATTCAAGATACACAAACACAAGATAGGATTTCAAGCTACATTCCAAGTGCAGGAAACAAAACATTCTTTAAAGCAATGAGATGCTTTACAATGCAGGCGATTCAGCCTAGACACTGTAAAAGAAAACAAAGGTTACTTTCACACTTTACAATAATGGCCTTTCAAATGGCTCAATGGCTGAATCCAGAGTTGTGGGACTATTCTGTTACAGGTGAGCTCTATATACATGGGAAACACAGAAATCAAATGAGAGGACAGGTAGTTAGGTTCTGTCTGCAGAACACCACTTGTATGCTTTTAGGCTGTTTTCTTTCTTCTCCCATTCCATCTATCAGGCCAATACCACCATTTCCTTAAGCTCCCAGTTGTCATACTTAATGACTTGCATAATTGCATTCATCCAGTTTTGTAAGTTGCAGACACTTTGATTAGCTTTTATATACAGATGCATACAAGGATCTAGATTATTTCCTAGTAGTATATAAAAGCCAAGGTAATGATTAATGGAAGCAAGAATACCACACTAGTTCTATCAGTCACCCTTAAAAATGAGCAAACACAGAAGGGTATTCCAAGTAACTACATTTAACATTTCAGAAGTATTTTCTTTTCTTTTTTTACTTAAGGACATACTGTAGTTTGGAGGTCAACCATGTCTGAGTCTGTGGATATGAAATGTCAGCCATTCTGAAAATATCAATGTAAAACTAAGTAACAAGTTACTGAAACAATAACATAAGTTACTGTAGTGGTCTTCCTCTCCCTCCATTTGTGATAATCTGGAATAATTGGTCATGGAATGTTTTTGTTGCTCTCTGAACCATTCATGACACTAAATAAATAAATACTCCCAAACATAGAACAGAGCAGACATCTCACTGTGTAGATGTTAAAGGGTGTGTCTTTTAAAGTGACCTGAGTTGCAGATTTTGAAATGATAATAATTTCAAGTACACTTACATAGAACATAGGAAGCTGCTTTATACTGAGTCAGACCATTGGCCTATCTAGCTCAGTATTGTCTACCCAGACTGGCAGTGGCTCTCCAGGATTTCAAGTATGGGCTTCTCTGAGTCCTACCCAGACATGCCTGGGATTTAACCTGGGACCTTCTGAATGCAAAGTGGATGCTATACCACTGTGCTGATAAATGGTGATTAAAATAATTATGTATTAGACTGCAGAATCCTCTTAAAAGTTGTATATTAACCTCAGGTGGCTAAAAACAACAACAACAACTGAGAACACAGAATATTTATAATTGTCCAACTAAAATGTAAGTTTCCATGGAACGACCCAGAATATGATCAAGGATTTGCCCAGGCTCACTTAACTGCAAACCTGATTTCTCTAGGATGTAATTAAGAACAGTATACCAAATGATAGGCAAGTATATTATTTTAACAGATATTAGACTTTTAACTGAGAAAACAATCTCAACATGATGTGTGGCAGTATTAAAACAGTATTAGAGAGTTTGAAAAGAAAGCAGTGTTGCATTGGTTCAAAGACCAATGAACATCACAAATACTTTATGCAGGGTGGAAAGTCCTAATAAGAACTGTTAACACATCTGTATTTTTGATTATCCAGCCACAAGAGTGGCTATATACTATGGATTTTTCACATTCTGCAATGTTAAAATGAAAATACCCCCCATGCCATTCTGGTGCTTCCAAAAAGTTCATTTCAAAACAAAACCTTATAGAACTTATAGTCCTGAACTCAGAAACGCTTGCTTAACAACCCTCTAAGTTTTCATGGCGATACACAAAACAGTCAGAGAGAATAGAGAGTTCAAAATGTAAAAAGAGAGAGGAAAAAACAGACCGCTGTTGGACTTTTTTCTGTCAGAGTTATCATAATTTGTTGAAATTAATTAAAAATCAGCCATGTTCACAGAGTACCTGCAATCCTATTACTGACCTTGCCCCATACTATGACCTTCATTTTCTACAGCTTAAAAGTTTTAAAAAATGCCTGGCTGATTATTAATTAATTAATTTAAGAAATTTAACATTAAAGTCAATGATAAGGCCAGGCATACTCAGCAAGAGCCAGCTGTCAGTGTTCTAAAAGTCAGACTCACAGCTGCTGGGCTTGGCTAATCGGGGCCATATCAGCACCAGACCTTCATTTCACTTTAGACAGTCATGGCTTCTCCCAAACAATTCTGGGAAGTGTAGTTGGTGAAGATGCTGAGAGAAGACTCCTATTCCCCTGACAGAGCTCTAGTGGCCAAAGTGGTTTAACAGTCAGCCACTCTGATTGAAGCTCTGTGAGGGGAACAGTGTCTCCTAGCAACTCTCAGCACCCTTCACTAACTACACTTCCCAGAATTCTTTGGGAGAAGCCATGACTGTCTAAAGTGAAATGAAGGTCTGGTGCTGATATGGCCAGGGACAACTTTGGTTTAAATTTGAGTGGGAGACTACATGTGCCTGCTGTAAAATAAAAAGGTGGGGGAAACCCTGAAAAACAGTGATACTGTTCACAATGTTTTCTTTTTGGAAAAGGGACTTCCTCTGTGCCCAGCGCTCGCTCGCTCGCTCGCCCACCCGCCCACCCACCCAATCTCATCCCCTCCCCCTCCCCTTCATTCCTCCCTTTCTGGCCCTCCTTCTCCCCTCCCATTCACCTCCCTTTTGCCCCTTCCTTCACCCCTCCCCTTCCCTTTCCAATCCTCTTTCCCCCTCCTCTTCCTTCTGCTCCCCTGTCCCCTCCCTTCCACCTCCCTCTCCTCTCCCCTTCTTTCAGTTTTACTTATCCTAACTATGATTGCACGGGAATAAATCCCATTGAACTCAATAACCATGCAAATGATGAGACCTGCTTTCCCTCTCCTTCACCTCTCCTCTCCCTTCCTCCTCCCCTTCCCTCTTCTTTCTTCCCCTCCCCTGCCCACTCAGCCCTCCCTTCCTCTTCTCCTCCCTCCCATGGTCAATTTTACATATGCTAAGCATGACTGCATTGGAGTAAATCCCACTGAACTCAATAAGCATGCATATGATCAAACCTGCTCTCCTCCACACCCCCTCCTGCCTACTCCCCTCCCCTCCCCCCTCCTACCCTATCACAGTGCTTCCTCCTCCTCCCCTCCCCATCCCCTGTGGTCATTTTCACCTATCCTAATCATGATTGAAGGGAAGTAAATCCCATTGAACTCTATAAGCAAGCAAATGATCAGTACATTCTCAGCAAACTTGCACAGGTTCCCATTTTCCCACAAGACCCCAAGGGAGTTCCTGAACAGAATGCTGCACAGGAACAATTACACTATGTCACGATTGTAAACAAAGCTCAGACTTCAAACAGCTTCTTAAGAGACAACTGGCAACCAGGCAGGGGTAATTTTCAGCAGAAAACAGAGGCAGGGTCCTGATCTGGATTGGGAACACATTCCACATCAGGTCCCATTGCTGCTTTTTCTCTAAAATAAATGAATCCAGATTAAGCATGCTTGTTGACACACATGCCTAACATAATGTGTAGTTTTTTAAAAGCTATAAGCATCTGTCATGGGTGTTTTGGGTATAGGCGTTGGAAAATAAGTGCTCTTGCAAACAAAATTAAGAAAGAAATTAAAAACTTCCTACCCCTTTACTTGCTTTTGGTTCACATAAATTATTCTTTTAATACAAATAGTTGTGGGTTTTTGGGGTTTTTTGCAATAAAAACAAAGACAAAAATATACCAACTAGGCTGAGCCGCCATTCTTTCCATGTAATCTCTGGCCATGTTGATGGCTTCCATGTTCTCTGGATAAAGTATACAGAACATTGCCAGGGCACCCAAGTTGTTGCCATAAATTTCATTCCACCGAGCACTGAAGTCATTGGGGTCCCAAGGAGGAAGATACTCCAAAGGATTTGACAGCATAGTCTGCACAGCCTCAGCCAACCGAGCTGCAATGTGCTGGTGTGAAGTGGCTGCCCTAGATCGCAGATCCCGCATCTCTCCTCTGGAAAAGTAGAGCATTGGGTAGCTGTTGTAGTTGGCATTGACAAAAGGAACAACAGTGCTTGGGTTGTTATCGGTGCTGTAGACTAGTGCAAACCAAACCACATGTATGAAAAACACACTAGGAGCCCCACGTGTGTGGGTCCTCATTGTGGCATTAGAGCTCCAGGTCTCAGTGGCAGCCGGACCATCTTTGAAGGAGCCTAGATAGAAAAAAAAATGTGAAATGGTAATCAACCCCAAATAAAAGGAAGAATGGTTGGAGAAAATGACAGAGACAACTACTGGGATGTGTAGAGAATTCAAGCCCTAATTTATTCCTTCCTTCCTTCCTTCCTTCCTTAAATTTAGATCCCGCCTTTCCTCCCAGAAGGAGCCCATCTTAAGAACAAAACATCTTTAAAAACATATTAAAACAAAACATCTTTAAAAACAACTTTAAAAACATTTAAAAAACCAATTCCAGCACAGACACAGACTATTTTAAAAGAGGAAGGTCTTCAGTAGTTGTTGAAAATGTAACAGAGGTGGTGTCCGTCTTAATATTTAAGGGGAAGGAATTCCAAAGTGTCAGTGCCCCAACAGTAAAGGTCTGCTTCCTATGTTGTGCAGAACGAACCTTCTGATAAGATGGTATTTGCAAGAGGTCCTCACCTGCAGAGGGCAGTGATTGACTGAGTATATAAGGGCTAAGATGATCTTTCAGGTATCCTGGTCTCAAGCTGCATAGGGCTTTATAGACCCAAACCAGAACTTTGAATTTGACCTGGTAGCTAATTGGAACCAGTGCAGTGGAGTAACATATTGGCAATACTCTGCCCCAGTGAGCAGGTGCAGCTTCTGGATCAACCTCAAGGGCAGTCTCACATAGAGCACATTGCAGTAATCAAACCTTAAGGTAACTAGTGCATGGACAACAGTGGTCATGCTATCCCAGTCCAGGAATGGCCTCAACTGTCTTACCAGCTGAAGCTGGTAAAAGGCACTCCTAACCACTAAGGTTACCTGGGCTTCTAGTGACAAAGATGGACCCAGGCTTAGCCCCAGAATACGAACCTGCTCTTTCAGAGGGCGTGTGACCCCATCCAAAGCAGGCAATTGACCAGTTGTCTGAACTTGGGAACCACCAACCCACAGCACCTCCATCTTGCTAGGATTCAGACTCAGTTTATTGGCCGTCATCCAGTCCACCACCGAGTCCAGGCACTGGTCCTGGGGTTGCACAGTCTCTCCCAATTCAGATGTTACACAGAAACAGAGCTGAGTATCATCAACGTACTGCTGACACCTCATCCCAAATCTCCTGATGACTGCTCCCAAGAGTTTCATATAGATGTTAAAAGCATTGGGGACAAGGAGGATACCATGGTCAGTGGTATCAAAAGGCCCTGAGAGATCGAGTAAGAATATCAGGGTCGCGCTCCCTGTCTTTCTCCCGATAAAGGTAATCTATCAGGGAGACCAAGGCTGATTCAGACCCACAACCAGGCCTGAACCCAGATTGGAATGGGTCAAGATAATTTTTAACATGTACTTTAATACATATAATCTATGTCTTGTTTATTTGTAAAGATACTTTTCAAAAAATGATAACACATTTACACACTGGGCCTACTAACATTAAATATATATATCACTCAGATCCATGCAGTGTCTAATTTAGCACATAATATTATATAGAAGCTCACACACATTGTATCTATTTTCTGAAGCCCAAATACATGCAGTTCTTGAAAGTTTACACCCCTCCAGAAAAAAAATGCAACCATAACAGGTGGCAGGGAAATACTCAAGCAGGGCAATCCTATGATCCTGGTATGTTGGGCAGCCACTTCATTAAGGCTAATGCAGGCATAATGTGGTCAGGACCCTTTACCAGCAGCAGACTCAACAGAGCAACAACAGTTATATAAACAAAAGCAATGTAACAAAGCTGACACACAGCTCATGGCATTCCTGTAAAGTTCAACATAATTCACTAATCATGATGTTGCACACAGAAAATGACACCTCCTCCAATCCTACATGTAATGTAACAATCAAGCCAATACATATACACACCTTTCACACAATGAGGAAGCCAAACTGCAGAACCTCCCCACCAGATGGTAGTTCCTTGGCACTGTGGCAGTAGGCCTGAATATAGACCAAGTTATTCCAGGATAATTGTTCAGCTTGTGGAACAAAAAATGATACTGTACCGAATACTCTCCTGATCATGGTTGTGGTGACAGGGAGGCAGGAGATATGGGCAAACAATAATCGTTATTAATCCCATGGAAGTGTTTTATGTTATTCCACCACTTTGGCAGGCATACGGTTATAACTTACCAGGGGTGGATTCGATCCTTGAGGAAGCATTTTGTTCTAACAATGACTTACATTCTCATACTGCTACCAACTTTGCCTGCATGGGGGCATCCTGCACTACCTGCCAGAGCATGGGCTTCCCTATTCCAAAATCTTTTTTGCTGTTGTTGTTGTTATAGTCCACATTGTGTTCTCATAGTGCAGGAATTTTAGGAGCAATTCTACCCTACCCATCACTGATAATAGCGGGAAGGGTGGGAGAATCCAAGAGAACAAGGCTTCCATAACTACTACATTTCCCTATTCTACACAGCTATTAAAGCTACAGGAACCCTGTGCTCTTTTGCATTTGGCCATCCTACAAGGAAAGTACAGCAAAGTCTAACTTACTAGGTATAACTAAATACTGGGCTTTTAAAGAAGACGTTTGAATAATCAAAATAATTAAGATTACCTAATATGCTTCTTACTGCGCTTGCACAGAGGAGCAAGAGAAAGAGGGTGGGGAAGGGAGATTATATTAACATCAGCCAAGACTATGTCGGATTGGCTGATGTTCCCAGTTGTGGAGTAAAGCATTTGGAATGTGGGAGGTTTGTGCAAGGGTCATTTAGAATTATGTATAAAGCCTCTGGTTGTGACACGTCTTTATTAAGAAAAGAGAGGAAACACAGCAGAGTAGAATCCTGGAGATATGTTTAAAATAACTGGCCTTTGGGGCACTTTTTTTTTCTTGTTAGGTTAAAAGAACCCTTCTATTTCACATATGTAGATTTACAGCTTGCCATTTAAAAATTTGAATGGGAAAATACACACTTTTATTTTACAACTACATGCCTGTTTTAAAGGGGTCGAAAATGGCAAGCTCTATGTGAAAGTAAAACAAAACCAACCCAAACAAAAACAGTTTAAACATAGTTATTTCTCTTTCCTCTCACCAAAATTACCAGCCAACTCAACATAGGTCTTAGATAAAACAGGCTAGAATCCCCCAGAGGAAAGTCAGAGAATTCCTGAAATTCTCAAGAGGGGAAAGGTTAGGGAAAGCAAGGCCAAGAGAGATGGATTTATGTAAATAATGAACAGTAGTTTTCAATTATTAAAACCAGAAGGAGGCTGAGGGCAAAAAAAAAGACATCCAAAACCTAGTATGCAATGATATTTTTCCTGAGGAAAAGCTGTTTCATAAGGTTCACAAAAGGGAAAAAAACATGTTAGATGTTAAAATAAACAGAAGCCACACACAGAGATCATATTTTTCAAACTAGAGGGCTAAAAATTAGACTAATAATGTTTGGATAGAGGAATAATGATTCAAGCAAAAACTTTACACACAAAAAAGTCAATGGACTGCTTATGAAAGTATTTGCAGGCTCATGGAGCTGTTGAACAGAATCCTCAGAGCATGATCTTGTGGGAATAGCTGTGTTATTGGCTGGCTGCTGTGCTCAATGCTTTTTTTCTGTTTTAGCTTAAATGATATACTATGCTAGGAAAGTGGGACAAACTGTCTCTCTTTATTACTGGCATAACATTATATCAACATTGGAGTAGCACAGGCTGTATCAGTGTCACACAAAAAGGATCTGCTGTCTAGTCATCCCTGCAATGAGCTGTATTATTCCTTCTGTAGCGGTGGAAGTGGTGAATCTGAGTCCTATGCTGGACCAACAGGAATAGTTACCCACTCCAGCTGTAATGGGCAGAATCCCTGGTGCTGAATCACTATTGCTTAATATGCTACTTGGTACTTTGGGAAATCAGAGGATGACTTTTTATTATTAGGAGCTTATTTAGGGAATGCCTACAAGAATCAACCCCATCCCATTTCCACTCCAGATGTTTTGGACTACAACTCCAATCAGCCCCAACCAGCATGGCTGCACTGGGTGTGGCTGACTGGGGTTGCAGTCCAAAACATCTGGAGGGCACTAGGCTGGGGAAGGCTGCTCTATGCTCTATACTCATCACACAGTGGCCCTGTTCACACATTACATTCAATGAGTGTACAGTCTGTGTACCTGGGTGCACAAGTAGCTGGGCTGTACACTCGTATAGTTATTCACATGTAACACTCAATGAGTGTACAGTCTCCATTATATACACATTTGCTGCCATGAAAAGAAAATGGCTTCAATGACTTATTAAATGTGCCACTGAAGCAATTCCCTTGTTTTAAAATTGTTTAAAATTTTTAAATTGTGTTTTAAATTGTTTTTAAAAGATATGTTTTTAAATTTGTATATTTGTTTTAATGTTTTTAGTTACTGTAAACCACCCAGAGAGCTTCGGCTATGGGGCGGTATATAAGTACAATAAATAAATAGATAAATAAATAAATAAATACTGGCAACAAGGCAAGGCATGCTGGGTCTGTTATACTTCCTGAAACTGTTTCCTGTCAAGGCGTACATTCAATAGAGTTTTGGCAGAAACGGGAATGTAGTTTTACTCTTTTCATTTTTCCTGCAAATTCTTAAGTTTTTAAAATCAAAACAACTTTTAAATAGAAATACCAACTTCTGTAACTATCATAATTATAGGTATTAAAATATTGCATTTTTCATTGCCTGTTATTCTTAGAGTATGTATGGTTTTTGATGTAGGCTTTCATGGAACAATCCTATACATGTCTACCGAGATATAAGTCCTATAGAGATCAATAAGACTTATTCATAGATAAATCTGTGAAAGTGCAGACATAAATATATTGAATATTTATATATGAAAATATTTTGAGGAGGGGGCTGCAACAAAAACAAGCTGCTTAAAAGAGTATGAACTGAAATGATTCTTCCAACATGGTACACCTGACCCTTTCTTGAGGACATCATGAGTTTTAATACACAGAACCACACTCAAAATATAAATGTGGGGAAAATTATTTATCGATTGGGCTTTCCATCCTGCTGCTCCCACTGTAACATACTTTGTTCCCTGGAAAGCCTTTCCTGGTATTTGGTAAACAGGAAAGCTCTGGGCTGTGGTTTTTATGGTTTTTCAGTGGAAAGGTTTGTAGCTCAGTATCAAAAAGTGATCATCAGTATCTCCTTTTATGATCTATGTCATAATGTTTAGCTTTTTGGATAGCACTTCAAATGCAGGGTGGGCAGAAAGTAGATCTAAATGTATTGGTGTATCTCAGGATGACTCGCAGAAGATCAGTGAGGGTTTCAGACTCCTGTTGCACAATGAAAACAAGAAAATGACTACCCACCATTATACTGCTGAAAAGAAGAAACGGGAGTGGATTTTTGTGTGGAAATACTGTGAGCTCAGTTCAGTTCTGGAATTCAGAACAAATCCCTGGGCTAAGAATTATTTAAGTGTATATATTTTGTGGCCTGCTCTGGTTGGCGGCTCTTGGGTTTTTGTAATAATAATAATGATAAAAAATACCAAAAACTTGAAGTCTAACCATCCTGATCTAGAGTATTACAAGCCTACAAGGCAGGTTTGTGTTACCATAAAACCATGTGATACAGCTGCTTCTGACAGCAGTTTCTAATGGAGGCAGCCATTATCATGGTTTGACCATCAGGTGTGTCTAATTTTGATGCATGACACTTGACACAGAAGGTGAGAGCTGCACAGAGATGAGCAAATCCACAATTGTTTTCTTCTCAGTTTCTGGGTACACAGTATAAAGGTGACATTGCTGTTTTGAGAATGCCTTCTTTGGCAATGTTTTGAAGAGTCTTACCGCTGCTATTGTAGTTTCATTCTTGCAAGCACTCCTTTGAACCATGCTACAACAACCCAGCAAGGTACTTGGCCTGTGCCCATACAAATGATTTAGTGCAGGAATAGTCAGAAGGTAGACTGTAATCTATTGCTAGATTCCTGGGAGATCTGAGGTCAAATTGGCAAGTGCTTCTGGCTTCCAGGTGCTTAACAATAGCAACAAAAGGACACACACCCATTTGGAAATTTGACAACTGAAATTAAGAATACTTGTGGAAAGTAGGAATAGATCTATGTATGAAAAGACTGTGAGCTCATCTCAGTTCTGATAACCCTGTGCTCAGCAGCTTCTCAGACACCATGTTCTTTCATACTAGACACGTCTTTTGCAGGGGGCTACAGATGGTAGCTCTTGGGGTTCTAGTAAAACATAGGGTAGATCCCAGACTCTGCAACAGCAGTGCTCTCTCAGTAATAGCAGCATTGTTACTCACTGAATGGGGATGGGACAAGGTGCTTGCCAGTTGAGGGCTGGTGGCACCACCATTCTGCAGCAGGTGGGCACACACCTGCAGGCTTCTGCTGCATTCCACCAAAGTACCCCCAACCTTGCCATCTCTGTGCCACTGCCATTCTGCCCCCCCCCCGTATCACTGCTGACCTATGACATCAAATTATTGGAGGAGTACTGGCTATATTTCTCTCTCTTGACTTTTAGGAGGAAATATAAAGCACACAACAGAATTTACATCACCATTTATTTCAATAGGCTTTAAAAGACCAAGGAAGAAAAGTATAGTGGGTAATTTATAGTGTAGTTTATAGAGGTACTTTAGTGTACAGGTTCTGCAAAAGCCAGTGTGGTGTAGTGATAAGACTACTGGGCTAGGGCCTGGGAGACCTGGGTTCAAATCTTTATTCAGCCATGAAACTCACTGGGTGTATTTTGGGCTAGTCCCCTTCTCAGCCTGAACTACCTCATAGGGCTATTCTGAGCATATATTGGGGAGATGCAGGACTACTTACGCCACATTCAGCTTTTTGCAGGAAAGTTGAGACATAAAGGAAATAAGGCATTAAATAAAATTAAGGCTACAATTCTATGCACATTTACTTGAGAGTAAGCTCCACTGAACAGTGAAAGTTACTTTTGAGTAAAACAGCTTGGAATTATGTTGTTAAGACACATGGCCTTGAAGACCTGGCTCTTCAGACAGGCTTTTGGGGTGGGTTAGGTTTATTACTACTGTTGAGATTTTAATGTTTTAATGTATTTGTATGTTTTTATTCTGTACGTTGCCCAGAGTGGCTGGACAACCAGCCAGATGGGCAACTAATAAATCTAATAAATAAATAAATGAAATGGGATAGTTATTACCCAAAGTTTCTGTTATTTATTGATAACTATCATTTCTGAGCAATGTGTTACCTAGCCATTATATTATTTTATTATTGCAGTTGTGACTGCAGCTATTATTCATTACATGCCATGGGGGGTTGGAACAAGTTTAAAGCAGACTTTTTGGAATCTGTTTGTGGCATAATCCTGAAGAGTAGCTGTATTACTCCATAGCAAGCAACAATAACAGTAACATGATGACACATTTAATACTTAACAGACTTACTATACATTTTATAATATTTATTGCTAAATCACCTTGTATTTAAAGGGAAGAATTGAATTTAGAAGTTAAAGGCTGTAATTCTAAGTTCACTTTCACTTCAGGAGTAAGCTCCATTAAACTTAGTGGAACTTCTGAATGAACATGGTTAGAACTGCACTGTAAGTTCAGATTCCTAAGTCTTTCTCCCCATCCCCTTTAATAGATTACTGGTACATCCTCCCACCTTCTCTCAAGACAGCAATTTATACTTGTCTGAGCCTACAGGGGCCACACAAGTTCTGCTTCAGAGTCTTAGGGTCACCCCTCCCAGCCTTTTCTCTCTTAATTACCTCTCTGTTCTTTCACCTCTTCCTACAATCCTCTCAAAGTGATGCTGCAATCCTATCCCAACCCCACTTACCTGGGAATAAGTTCCATTGAGCTCAGTGGGACTCACTTCTGAGTAAACATGGCTAGGACTGTACTGTGAGTAGACACATAGAGAAGCTCTTTCCCCTCCCTTTCTCTGCCCCCCCCAACTGTTTCTTCTAAGGGGCTGGAATCCTAATCCTTCTTATCTGGGAGTAAATCCCACCGAACTGAATGGATTTACTTTAGAGTAGGTTTGGGGTTAGGATTGTACTACAAATGTAATCAAACTTAATTTTGTAAAAATTAACAATGTAAACAGTCCCTGCCCAGCTCTAGCTTCTCTGACAGAACTCTTGCTTTTTTTAGGCAATCCTAACTCCACTTACCTGTGAGTAAGCCCCACTGAATTAAAGTGAGACTTACTTCTGAGTAGACATTTTTAGAATTACAGTGCAAGCCCTCAGGATCTCTACCCCCTTCTCTCTTTTCACTAGCTTTCTGATTACTGCTTCCTTCTGCACTAGGGTTGCCAGGTCAGAAGAATCCCAAACCTTGAGATTTCAGGGGTGGGCCCGAGTGAAGTCATTAAGCATGATACATTAAGCATCAATCACAGTTGCTTAGAACATACAATTTTTAAAAAGATTGGAAATTAAGATAGAAATCATAGCTAAAAGATGGAGCCTGGGTAGGGAACATTTAATCTAGCCTATTTGCTTTTGGCAAGAAGGGTATAAGTGCCCTCAGGCCAGGCCAGTCACCAGAAGGCCACTGTAGGAAAAAAGGAGCCTAGTGTTGTGGAGATTGTTAGAAGGGAGCGTTTGGGAGTTAAGATGGATACTCCTGAAGGCTGCAGTTCTAAACACACTTACTAAGGGACTAAGCCCCATAGAACTCAACAGGACTTACTTCTGAGTAGATATTGTTTGGAATGTGCTGTTTGTAAAGCTTGACTAGGGATCCTCTGCAAAGACATCCATATCCAAGCAGGGTTGGCAACCCCCTGCCTGGAATGCCCTGCCCTTATCTTTTAACATGGCTGCTCAAAACGTTTTTACAGATTTGACCCTTCACTTCAGAAAGAAGTCTGAGAAATGAGTAAAAGTAAGAAGATTCTCTACCCTTTCTGTCTACCCTGTGAGCTGCTATAAACTCACTTTGACAGCCAACCCAATTCCAGTGAGTAATAATTGACAGAGAGAAAACACACATGGTTTCGTCTACCTTCATAGGCAGCAGCTTGGGAACAACAATTGCAGCCATACTTTCAAATATGTGAATTCTTTTCTATCACTATTGGGCAAGAAACAAACTGCCATGCAACCAACAAGGTGCATAATCATCCATGGGTTTTAGAGGGTTGAGCTGAGCACATGCAACCACTGCTGTTGCTTCTATGGATGTAAGGGAGTAAGGTCAGAGGTAAATGAAATGCAAACAGAAAATGAAAAACAAAAGGCAGTGATGCTTTCCTAAATGCAATACCATACTAACCACAACAAGATTCCTATGAGTAAGGCAGACAACTTAGCATCCCACAACCAGTCAGGATTCATAATCAAAAACCAAAACTAAAAAAATCCTTGTAGCCAGTCAGTTAATGCAGAATGCTGCAGCGTGATTGCTGACATGAGTGAGATCCTAAATGTAAATGGGCAACCCTATGAATAGGATTTTCATGAGACTGAGAGGCAGTGACTACCCCAAGGTTACCCAGTGAGCTTCATGGCTATGTGGTCTCCCAGGTCGTAGTCCAACACCTTAACCACTACACCACACTGGCTCTCTCGAGAGTGAGATCCTATCAGCACACAATACCTCTGCTCTGAAATCTGCATTGGTTGCTGATTTGCTACCTGGCCAAGTTCAAGCTGTGCTTTCCATGTTATGGGTGCCACATAGTGCTTGTTCTGCTCTTGTAACAAATTAGTCCAGTAAAGTGGCAGCATTTTGGATACTCTGTTCATAGGGTCTTTGTGGTAAGAGGTATTCAGAGGTGGTTTACCATTGCCTTCCTCTGACTTTGGACACATACCATACTTTGGACACATAATGAGAAAACATGATTCATTAGAAAAGACAATAATGCTGGGAAAATCAGAAGGGAGTAGAAAAAGAGGAAGACCAAACAAGAGATGGATTGATTCCATAAAGGAAGCCACAGACCTGAACTTACAAGAACTGAACAGGGTGGTTCATGACAGATGCTATTGGAGGTCACATAGGGTCACCATAAGTCAAAATCGACTTGAAGGCACATAACAACAACAACAACAAAAAAGTGGCAGCACCTATGCTTTGGAACTTCTTGCCTACTGACATTAGGCAGACACCTCTTTTCAGCACCTGCTAAAATCATTTTTGTTTAGGCAAGCCTATCCATGCATGTAGAAGCTATTCTGTTTTTAAATCTGTTTTTAACTCATTGTTGGTTTTACTATTTTGAATGTTTTTTAAATACATGTCTAACTGTTTTTACCAATAATTTTACTGTTTTAATTCTTTCTGTAAACTGCTTTGAGATTTTTTACAATAAAGCAGTATATAACTGTTGTAAATAAAATACATAAATTTTTGGAGTCACTGTGGCCCTTGAGTCTCTTCCCACTTTTAGGAACAAATGAATCTGCCTTATACTGACTCAGGCCATTTGGTCCCACATAGCTCAGTACTGATGACATGGACTAGCATTGGCTCTCCAGGATTCCACGCAATAGTCTTTTCCAGAAATTGAATTCCGGACCTTTCCATGCAAAGCATATGTCCTACCAATGAGCTACAACCCTTTCCGTGTTTTAAAAAAGTATCTTTTAAAATAGTTGTTTTCAACTAACTCTTGAATGCACATCCTACCTAGGGCAGATCCACACCATTCATTTAAAGCACATTCAACACCCATTTGAAGGACATGAATCCCACCAAAGAATCATGGGACAAGCAGTTTGTTAAGAGTGGTGAGAACTGTAACTGTGAGGGGGAAACGATACTTCCCAGGATTCTTTAGGGGAAGTAATGTGTTTTAAATGTGAGTTGGATGTGCTTTAAATGTATTGTGTGGATCCACTTAATACATTTTGCCTGCATGTAAATTGTTTTAATTAATTTTTCAAAACAGAAATGAGCTATAAAGTGTAGTGGGTGACCATGGGCTACTCACCATCTCTCATCCTATCTGTCCCTCAGGATGAAAACAATGGAGAACCATGACCACCCCAAGGAAGGGCATACTTAAAATGTAAAGGAAGTATTGTACAACCATAGTGTGAAATTGGATACTTATTGGGACACAGTATGAAGAAATATTTATATAAGCATGACTATCAAATATGTTTATTATTTACACAACCTGTAAAGATATTTATAGTGCAATCCTATGTTTGTTTACTCAGAAGCAAGTCCCAATGTATTCAGTGGGGCTTACTCAACCAGGGAAAACTGCAGCCTCAAGTGATAAGGAATTTGTTCTTTTAACAAGCCTTTTAAGTTGAGACCTCATCCCAGTCTGTGTTGGCATTGCTTTTTAATATGTTTTTAAACATTTTCTTTAAAAAAATGTTTTTAAAGCTTTTAAAAATGTTATGTTTTAATATATTTTAAAGTCTGTTTTTATCATTTTTAAAGTATTTAAAGTGCTTTTGTTTGCCACCCTGGGCTCCTACTGAGAGGAAGGGTGGGATATAAACCAAATAATAAATAAATTAAAATAAATAAATAAACTTCATTCACCCAACCCAAAATTCAGAATCATGCCACTGTAAGCTGTTTTGCAACTGTTTATACTTGTTTTATGGTTATTGGTTTTTAAAGGGATTTATTTCTTATTGTGAGCTGCCTTGGTTTCCAATCACCAACCCTACCCACACAGGGTTGTTGGAAAGACTCCATACACACACACTTGCAGGTGTAAAAATACACCCCATATAATAGTTTATTGTCAAACCAGTTGGTGAATGCAGAACATTTTTAAAAAAATCAGTATTAGTTTCCTACATAATAAAGGGACGATGGAAAAGCCGGAACGGAACGGAACAGGCCGGAACGGGCCCTTTATAAAAGAAATTTATGCCAAAAACACTGGGATGTGTTAGAGACACTTGAGAACATTTAGGAACAAAAACCATTCCAATAGGATTTTTATTAACCCTTTAACAACCAAATTGCCCTCCAGAATGGAATGGAACAGCCCGGAACGGCGACTTCCCACCAAGCCAGACCCACCAAATTCACCAGTCCAACACGACTACATGGGATACATGCAATAAGACACAAAACTTCCGCTGAAGTCGCTGTTCCGGGCTGTTTTACGTAAAAGCGTATTATAGCCCGAAACAGGTATTGGAACGTGGTTTCCGCGGAAGTTTTGTGTCTTATTGCATGCATCCCATGTAGTCGTGTTGGACTGGTGAATTTGGTGGGTCTGGCTCGGTGGGAACTACACTTCCCAGGATTCTTTGGGGGAAGCCATGACTGTTTAAAGTGGAATAAAGGTCTGGAGTGGGTGTGGCCCCGATTAGCCAAGCCAAATAGCTGTTAGTCTAGCTAGAACACTGACAGTTGGTTCTTACTGAGCATGCCTGTACTCCAATGTTAAATTTCTTAAATTAACTAAAAATCGGCCATGCAATTTTTAACTTTTAAACTGCAGAAGATGATGGTCAGAGTATGGGACAAGGCCAGTAACAGGGTTACAGGTACTGGCTGAACATGGCTGATTTTTAATTAATTAATTTCAAATTTGACAGGGGTTTGGATTTTTTCCTCTTGTTTGATACTTTGAGCTCTAGATTCTCTCTGAATGTTTTGTGTATCACCATGAAAACTTAGAGGGTTGTCAAGTGAGCGTTTCTGAGTTCAGGGCTATAAGTTTCACAATATTTCGTTTTGAAATGAGCTTATGGGAAGCAGCAGAATGGCATGGGGTTATTTTCAATTTAACATGGCGGAATGTGGAAAAATCCATGCTGGCTATAGTATACAGTCATTCTCGTGGCTGTATAATTAATAGGGCATAGTGGTTAAGGTGTTGGACTACAACCTGGGAGACCATGGTTCAAATCCCCACAGCAATGAAACTCACTGGGTGACCTTGGGCCAGTCACTGCCTCTCAGCCTCAGAGAGGCAATGGTAAGCCCCCTCTGAATACCACTTACCATGAAAACCCTATTCGTAGGGTCACCATAAGTCGGGATCGACTTGAAGGCAGACAGTTTACATTTATATGAATTCTGAGTGCATATGATCTTTTCCCTCCAGATAGTCTTTGCCGCCAGGCATCACCCACCTTCCCAAGATACTTTCTTATCCCTTACTATCTGTCATATATAAAGTGGCAAGTACAAATCAGGAATAGATTTGGCACGCTAATAAATTGAAAGAGACAGCTCAATCTGGCAACAATTGGTGAAGTCATCTGTTTGGATGTGCCATATGACCAGACAAAAACATTTCAAGCCACTTTCAGGTTAATGAGGAAAAAGCAATTCTACTTCTGTCATTCAGTTTTAGGTCAAGTCTGGTGGCCTATATACGCTATATATAGAAATTTAATGTGGTCCAAATTAGCTAACACTAATATTGACAAGTGGCTTCTGTTCCTGATCAGAGAATTGCACACAAACACCACTGCGCGAGTAAGAGTGGGTATATCTGGTTCTTTAACAGAACCCATTGTTATAAACAAAGGGGTAAAGCAGGGGTGCCTTTTGGCCCCAATACTCTTTAACCTTTACTTAAATGACATAGTTTCAAAATTATCTGGTCCAGATTTTTTTCCACCTTCAACTGGAAGTAGAAAAATATATATTCTATTATGTGCGGATGATATGATATTATTATCTATCACTTGCAATGGCTTAAGGAGACTACTGCTGAAGCTCAGTGACTATTGTGTAAAAGAAAAGCTGGTGATTAATTCTGCCAAAACAAAGGTGATGGAAAAGGCATGCTAATTTTAATTGGACAATTGATGGACACCAAATTGAACAATGCCGAGAATTCAAATATCTGGCTGTATATTTTTCTGAAAATCTCTCTTAGAAAAAGCATGTAGACATGACCAAAGTAACAGCACTAAGAACAAGCGGAGCCATACTTAAATTTTACCGCACAGCAGGAGGCAATCTAATCGTCCCTGCTTTAAATATTTTCCAGAGCAAAGTTCTCCCCCAGATTTTATATGGTGCGGCAGTTTGGGGTTGGGAAGAAACCCAGATAGCTAGTCTAGAGGTACTTCAAAACAGCTTTCTGAAAAGACTTCTGTTATTACCCTTTGGTACCCCCACCGCCTTGCTCTGAGCTGAGACTGGTCTGCCTTCAATCAGAGCTTGTGTCCACTGTGCTTTGATTAATTTTTGGAGAACTTTAAAAGATGCTCCAGCCAAGATAATACTCAAATCATGTTTTGAACAGGTATCAAGAGACAAGTATTGGACCTCAAGAATCAATAGCCTTCACCACCTATACCATATTCCGCCACAGGTACTGCCTATTTTAAATAACAGAGAGAGGCTTCGAGAAGACATTTTTCATCATAGTGCCCTTTTAGACAGACAGGTCATTATTAATTCCAAATTTTCTAAATGGTATAGGTTCTATAAACACGACCACCTCAGAGCAGCATACCTGGCCCAGCCTTTAACTTTAAAACTTAGGCAGGCATTTATGGCACTCTGTTTTCAAACTATGCCGAATGCTGTGACGGATGGTTCGTTATTCACAGACTCCTTGGCTTCAGCATTTTTGTATTTGTGGAGCTCTGGAGGTTGAAGATCTGTCTCACTACCTATTGTCCTGCCCCTTGTACTCTCATCCCCGAGCTAAATATTTGAATTGCCTGCTGGCGCACCCATACATGGACCAGGTTTTACAGAAGATCTTTTATCTTATGTCCGATATGGACACTTTTGTAATGTATAGAGTTTCTCTCTTTGCATTGGCAGCACAAAAGATTCGTGCGAAATACATTCTAGACCACGTGATAAACTGCCAGGGGGATGCCTTATGGTAATAATTGTTTACACAGTTTCCCGGCCATGTAGCATTCTTTGGGCTTCAACGGGAAGCTTAATGTCAATAAGCACAATAGCTTTGTTGCAATTGAATGTAGGTTTTAACTGGAATGTATTATAATGCTGGATCATGTCAAATTTTAATTGAATATTAAAACTGAGTATGTGATATTTCTTATGCGATGGCCTATGGCTAAGCAATAAAGTTTTTATACTATATACTATATAGGCTATATACAAACGATACAATCTATAAGTGAAAAATAACTGAAATATTTCCTCTATCCACAAGGCATGCAGACATTTGGTTGTAGGATGGATCACAACAGCTCAGGCATCTTCTGTCTAGTACCATCCAGAACCATTTTATCAAGGGCTGAATAACATTTTTGAGGACTCTTACTGATGCAAAGCTTGCTGAAAACACCTAATGTGCTTTACCCAAATAAATCAGTATTCCATGCTATTCTATGACTTACGAAAAGCCACCCAGAAACAAAGTTTAGAACACTAATGGCCACAGAATGCAAGCCTAATTATTGCATATCTTCAAAATAATTATATGTTTTGTTCTCCTTAAGAAGCCCTTATAAAACATACTGGTAAATAATTCTCAGTAAGCTTGTGAGTCAAAGGATTTCCCACATAATTTCCCTTGCTATGAAATTACATCCATAATTGTCCACAGAAAATCACTTAAGAGTGTTTTATTATGGTAATGGCAAAAGACATTATTTTGATCACATGGAATGATGCCATTTGCTTTATTTTGAATATCGTGATCTTCCTAATTTCAGGGCCACAGGCATGGAGTCCTTTAAATGTGAATATGATTTTCACAATAATATTTTTAATATTGAAAATAGCTTTTCAAGAATAACAAGTGACACCAATGTTAGCCATGGTTGGACCCACTGAGTAGACCTACTGAAATCAATGAACTTCAGTAACTTATGTCCATTCAAGAATGACTTAGGCTGCATGTCTACTCTGAAGTAAGCTCCACTGGGTTCAATGGGACTTATTACCAGGTAAGTGTGTACTGGACTGCAGTCTTAGATGGATATTACCCAATTTTTTTAGGTCCTCCCCTAATCTTGCATTATCCTGTCTCTACTTTTATTGTTGAGAAAATATAAACTGTAAATGAAACAGTGTCTTTTTACTGAAAACAGTAACAAGGAATGATTACAGCAGATAATGTTCCATCATTAGAAATGAGATTTACCGACTCGGGGACAGACTGAAACAGAAGTGCTTTTAGTCAGTTGTATGAAGTTAGACTGGGCCAAATTGCAGTGTTCATCCAATAATATTTTTAAAAGAATATACAATAAGCTGATGTCAACTTACAAAAATGTAATTTCCCCCAAGTGTCACTATGTAGTTAGTCATAAATTATGTTAAAGGTTTCCTCAATAATTTTCTTTCTGTATTTCCCCACCCTTCTCAACAATGTAAACAAATTTTTGTAGGCATATATTTTGCAGTTTTTCTGTTTATGACTCTGACAATAGCAGCTGTAAATTCTCCACATGCTATTAGATCACAAGCTCAGGAAGGCCATTCCTTATTATTTTTCTAGAAAACTCTAAACTATAACTTTCAAAATGGAATAGTAGTCAGTGTCATTGATTAAGCCAATTGGACTTTTGACAAGCCAAAAACCAGCAATAGAACAATTCTGTTCCTGGGTTAACCTGCTGAGTCATATAGGATTGCTTCTAAATCCTAAATCCTGCTTGTGCCAGCAGACCTCAATGATTCATGGAAAACATTATGCTGGGATAGTGATAAATTTGTGCCAGCATTCCAGCAAGAAGCCGCCACCATCTTAATTGGTACACTGATGGAACTCCAGCAGTGCAAGGAGAAAAACCAGGCAAAGCTGAGGACACAACAGGAGAGAAATGAAATTTAGTCAGAACCCTATGTTCACTTAGAGGTCAGCTTCACTCCCAACAATGATGTCATGTTACCTGCAGAAGAAGTGGGAATCATACTGAAGTCAATGAAAGAACCCATACAATTATGAGCTTGCATCTCTTTATGCCTCTACAGTTCTGGTGAAGAATATAATTCTGACCAATTTGATAGGCAATCATGGCACACCATTACAGATATGCTGCATGGCCCTGTATTACTCTGCTCAATCTAGAGAACTAGGAGCATACAAATGGGATATGATCACTTGGCACAAAAGGACCCATTTGAACAAACAAGCATTTGATAGAATGAAACTATATGAAGGGCTGATGAAGAACACACCAGACATAGCACCTACAAGTAGCATCACCTCCACTGCTACAGCTGAGGAGGAAAGGGCAGGACAGCCCTGCAGGAAAAGAGGCTGGTGAAGGAAGAGGACAACATGCCTGCAAAGTATGACGCTTGCACCTTCTTTACTCTCTTTCTCGAGAAACAATCATTGGCATGTAGAAGAGCACACAAGCATTTGTGACCACAGATTGTTTACTGATCTACTAATTCTGTACTGGTAGCAGTGTCCTCCATACAGAAGATATCATGATGGTATGTAGTTTGTCTAAAGGATGTGTGTCTGATTCTACAATGCCCCCAGATTCAGGTAAGTCCTACAATATACCAAAAGCAGCAATGAGATTGTTTTTGTTTAGCACACAGAGCTAAACAAACAGACATGGCTAACATTGTTTCAATGCAACTCCTTTCATTTGATGTGCATTGTGTTGATAACTGCAACATATCTCTGAAAAGGTAACGCACCAAACACTGACCGGCAGTGGGAAAGGAAGGAGCTAAGCTGGGGTATGCTGAACGGAAGAACATGTAGGTGAAAGAAAGCATCCTTTCTCACTCACCGTTGAAGTAGAACTAAGGCTATGAGCACACTAGTTGCCTACAGCAAAGTGTTGCCATTGGCCACATCTGGAAGGGCTACAGGTTGATATGCACTTGAGCTGATCCCACCAGGTTTTACAGTAAAAAGGTGAGGAGTTTGACTAGTGTCATGTGCCCCCATTTTCAGAAAATAGAGGTGGACATGCACTGGACCCGACAGAACAGTGTGTTTCTACCCCTTGTCACATAAATTCTGTGTGGCAGCTGGCACTTATTATTCATCCTTGTGTTTCTCTTGTCTCACCACAGAAACTAGGAAAACATTTAGTACTTCTCTACCCTGGTGCCATGCATACCACAAGGGTAATACACAACCAGCTCCATGGACTACTGAGAAGAAAGGTTCTGTTCTGTGGAGTTGCCATATTTTTTGTTCCAGAGTAAGGCATCCATGATTTTCCAGAGTGTATGATAATGTGTTACTTCTTTTGTTTGTCACGTGACTTTCAATGAAACCAGGAGCCCTGTAGGACAAAATGCTTAGAAAAACCATTCGACATTAGAACTCGGTGCACAACTTTTCAGTAAATGCTGTGTCTTATTTCAAATGTGTGTGTTCTTGTGGGTTAGCATATAGGAAACCACCAACATCTTTGTTAACATTCCCAGGATTTATAGAAGGGGCACATACATTGGTACAGGGACAGTAGACTCTCCCCACACTAGGGCTGATATAAGGTCTTATTTGTATCACGTTTTAAATATGAATTTAAGACATGGATTGCATTTTTGTGCTGTTCACTGCTCTGGGTTCCCATGGGAGGAAGAGCAGTATAAAAATAAGACAATCAATCATCCTTTACTTCTGTCAACTCAGGGCCTTCTACGTAATAGTCCAGAATCAAAGGAACAGCTAAAACTTCAACATTTAACACAAAAGATGTTCAACAGGATTAGCTTTGGGTATGTAATTTGAGGGTAACTACCTGAGAAAGTTATCTTATCCTAAAACTTATTCCCATCCAAGAGACTTGTCTACTTGCACATTATATAGGCCGAATTTAAATGCACATTTTTAACACACATACAAAAGACAACAGTACTCCACATATACTTAAGACCCTAGTCACTCCCATTATCAAACTAATATTATTACAGCATGCAGTATGTAGCCTAATACATTATACAACATATTCTCACCTAATAAAAAAAATTAAGATTGTTTTTCCAGCTACCATAAGCAAACAATCCACAACATTTAATTCACTTAGGGTGACATCTTCATACAACATACACTGTCTAAATGGTTAATAGTACTTTGTCATAGATGCACACATTTAAAATAATTTGCACAGTAAACAGCATTTCATAACCTCCAGAATAATTTTTAAAACAAGAATTCAGTGTAAAACTCTGTTTCCAGTTTGATCATCCCTCCTCTTAGAAGTCCGTAATACTGAAATAAGATTCCAGACAAAGGAATGTACATATGGACAAAGCAAGCACCTTTTATTCAATATTTTTTTTAATGTAAATTAGATTTTTTTTTGTTACTGGTTAGTACTTTTAATTTAATACTAGTGTGAGGTAAATAAACTACAGTGTTAAAACACAGGTAAGTTTCCGTCCCCATTATGCTGCCTTGGGCTCCTTTGGGAGGAAGGTTGGGATAGAAATTTAATAAATAATGATGTGTTTCATGGGCTATGTTCTCAAAACCATTAATAGGCTTTAAATTCTCTGGTTATCTTCAAACAAAGGCATGCCTCTACTCTGAACTCCTCAACTGTTAGTAGAGAAGAGCTCTCATCAATAAGAGGGACAACCAGAGGTAGCCCCTAGATCTTAATCAATGCAGCAGGAAGGAGAACATGGTAGGCCTAAGTTCATCTTCATCACCGGACTTCTAGTGAAAGTCTTCAGAAATCTAACTGCTTGGTTTCCCAGCTGATCACTACCAGGCTTATCAGTACTAAAGAAGGGTAAAGACAACATGGCATATGAAACTCAAAGGACTTCAGTAGGTATTCAGTAGGTATGTGTGATGCCCCTGTAATGCTTGTATAATATGTATGGTAAGTGCCGGTTTTGTAGGCTAAATATGGTAAGTAGAGTGAGTTGGGTGGGGGGAGTACACGTGATGGAATGTTGAGGAATGCTGTGTTGTGATTGGCTGAGAATCTGGGTGGTTGAAGGGATATATGGGAGAATGACAGTTGGTCAAGGGAGTTTGGTTCTGGTTTTAGGTTGAAGAGGGTGAGGGGTGGAAGTGTATTTAGATGGGTAGTGAGGCAGGTTGAGGACTAAAGTATGTAGTAAGAGAAAGTATAGTATGTTGAAGATCATTTATATGTAACCATACGCATGACAACTGAATTCAAAGTAATCTTGTTTATTCCCAGTGTTATTTAATAAATCTGTTTGCTTAAACAACACACCTGATCCTTGGCTGGGTTCATACAGAGGAGAAGGGTGGGCAGAGCAAAAACCAAAGCTGGAACCAGTATCTATGGTGGCAGTGGTGAATGGTTAGGGTATCAGCAGCAGGTATCCAAAGGCAACCTAGGGCTGTAGTCTTTAAAGACAGAAAAATATATGTGTGTGTGTGGTCTGAAAGTGTACCTAGACACTAAATAGCAATCTGTAAAAGCAGGAGACTAAGGCAAAGTCTCAGGGCAGT